>NC_090447.1:900650259-901275259 GCF_031143425.1 Pleurodeles waltl | reverse complement strand
GCACATGTGGGGAGCCTGCTGAAAGCAGATGACATAGTAACGCAAGCATTGCTATTGACCTACTTGTTTTTTGTGCACTAGTGCCATCATACATGGTGCCAATACATTAAAGCACCAAGAGAGGGCCAACAAATATTACACTACTGTGGGAATGTCCACCAGGGTGAATAGGAAGGTAAATGATGTGCTACCATGGTATCAGTGGCAGGGGTAAGGGACCTGCAGGAAGTTGGTGGTGTGGGATCAATGCACAAAATAACTTGAAAGGTTGCCCGACACATAAGTAACAACTACAACCTGTGGTCTGTAACATATCACTGAGACTCCAGTAGCAAGTAAATGATGAGCCATGTCAACAGCCACTACAGTCAAAGATTTACATTTCACTATCTCATGGCAGAGGATGATGCCTCACCTCCTGCCGACCCGCCTGTCTTGGATTTTACAGATGACATGGATGACTAGCTGCCGACCATCAATGAAGAGACTCTCAAGGATGTCCTAGGTTCCTTCCAGACACCATCTCCTGTCACAGGGAGGACACACAGCATTGTGGGATCTCCACATGAGCCACCCAACTGCCAACACACAGCACCAACCAGTCCTGCTACAGCCCTGAACTCTGGGAAAGCAGACATCACCTTTCAGAGGACAGTGGTAGGAGTCCAGTGGGAGCTGGCCAAGCAGCAGTGTAGGTGGGGATGGAAACCATGACAGGCAGCCTAGAGGCAGTGCAGAGCTCCAAATAAGGATAACTCAGCTGCCATCAGAGGCACCCACTCCCCACTACATGGACTCCAGCAGTCCCTGGCTGACAGAGCTGCTGTCATGAGGCAGAGGCTTCCACAATTGCCCTCCCAAAGTGACAGCAGCTTGATAGACAACAGGCTGGGTGCTATGCAATACCTTGGAGTCAATCTAGTGGGAAGTGCCCCCCCATGCAAACATAGCTGCCTACCACCATGATGTTACTGCAGTGTTGAGAAATCAGCAGTTACTCCTTGCTGCAGTGATGCTTTATGTGATCCCAAAAATGGCAGCTGCCGGGAACTTTGATTCCACATCTCAATCCCCTGATGTGTGTGTGGCCCTCTCAACTTCTACAACAGCACCACCCATATCACAGGAGGCACTACACACATCAGAGGAGGAAGATGTGGAAGGAACAACATTCACAAGGAAAACAACCCAGTAACACCAATCTGTGCCTTAGGATCCTGCCAGTGTTGTGACATCTGGCAATGTGCCCTCTTCACTTAACCACTGTTGACTTATGTGCTATAGACTGCCATTATCTCAGTTCCTACCTATGGCCAATTTGGACACCTCCTCACTAATGCACACTTCTCCTACTCACGTCTCATGATATGTCCCTCACTATTGGACTCTGAATGTACAACAAATGGCTCAGGATCTCTTGTGGGGTCTATGAACTGGACATTGTGTTGCTTTAGAAAATACACTTGCACATGTAACTAAGGGGCTGATTCCTAGTTTGGCGGGCGGCAGGCGGCGCTCGCCAAGCGGGAACCGCCAGAAGACCGTACCGCGGTCAAAAGACCGCGGTGGTCATTCTGGCTTTCCCGCTGGGCGGGCGGGCGACCGCCAAAAGGCCACCCGCCCGCCCAGCGGGAAAGCCACGGCAACGATGAAGCCGGCTCCGTATGGAGCCGGCGGAGTTGCTTTTGTGCGACGGGTGCAGTTGCACCCGTCGCGATTTCCAGTGTCTGCTATGCAGACACTGGAAATCAATGTGGGGCCCTGTTAGGGGGCCCCTGCAGTGCCCATGCCATTGGCATGGGCACTGCAGGGTCCCCCAGGGGCCCCACGACACCCGTTCCCGCCAGCCTGGTTCTGGCGGTCAAAACCGCCAGAACCAGGCTGGCGGGAAGGGGGTCAGAATCCCCATGGCGGCGCTGCCTGCAGCGCCGCCATGGAGGATTCTGCAGCCCAGGGGAAAACCGGCGGGAATCCGCCGGTTTCCCTTTTCTGACCTCGGCTTTACCGCCGCGGTCAGAATGGGCCTGGATGCACCGCCAGCCTGTTGGCGGTGCATCCGCGGTCCCCTACCCTGGTGGTCTCGGACCGCCAGGGTAGGAATGACCCCCTAAATCGCCTTGTACACATGTATCGTGTCAACCTTTATTGTGATCCATCAACTCGTCTAAATGTATGCATTGTGTGAAGATATGTCAATGAAAACAGAACGTAATTACATGTGTGACTTACTGTCAGACACAATGCCACAAACTAGGATTACATAAAAAAGGTGATTGATGGTGTTGTGGGCTACAACCAACCTATAGAGCCTTAAAAGCATATAATTAACACATATCAATGCAAGTTGACACGTGGCATTATTGTGTCAAAACCAAGGGGGTGATTCTAATTCTGGCGGGCGGCGGAGGCCGCCCGCCAGAATTCCGCCCCCATAATACCGCTCCGCGGTCAGAAGACCGCGGAGGGTATTATGAGTTTTTCCCTGGGCTGGCGGGCGGTCTCCAAAAGACCGCCCGCCAGCCCAGGGAAAAACTCCCTTCCCACGAGGATGCCGGCTCGTAATCGAGCCGGCGGAGTGGGAAGGTGCGACGGGTGCAGTAGCACCCGTCGCGTATTTCAGTGTCTGCAAGGCAGACACTGAAATACCTTGCGGGGCCCTCTTACGGGGGCCCCTGCCGTGCCCATGCCATTGGCATGGGCACGGCAGGGGCCCCCAGGGGCCCCCAGGGGCCTCGCGGCACCCCCTACCGCCATCCTGTTCCTGGTGGGCGAACCGCCAGGAACAGGATGGCGGTAGGGGGTGTCAGAATCCCCCATGGCGGCGCAGCAAGCTGCGCCGCCATGGGGGATTCTAAGGGCAGCGGTAAACCGGCGGGAGACCGCCGGTTTACCCTTTCTGACCGCGGCCAAAGCGCCGCGGTCAGAATGCCCTGCGGGGCACCGCCGGCCTGTCGGCGGTGCTCCCGCCGACCCTCGCCCCGGCGGTCAAAGACCGCCGGGGTTAGAATCAGGGCCCAAGTGTCTGGAATTTTCCCTGATAAGAGCACCAGTACAACTAATATGTGTGGAACAGAAGATGCAAATTTGATCAGTGACCAGCAGCTGTCGGTGTGCCAGGATACATACCCCAAATAGATTTCAGAAATATGTGCCATACTTTACAAGATTTCTTCTGATATACTTCACTGATGACAGTTGGAGTTGCATACTTACCTGTAAAAGATTCTGTATACATACATAATGTGAATGTCAGGAACTAGGAATGACAAATGTTTTGAGTAGCTGATGTCATATTGCAGCCAATCTGACAGCTCCTTGGTCATAGAGGATACACATAGTCATACATGTTAATCAATACAGAAAGCATACCATCAGGTATTCCTCTAACTTGTCTGGTGCACACGTGAGAACAGCCAGAAACCCAATCGACATGGAGACCTAATTGTCTAAAATGAACTAACACCTTATTAAACCTAAACCTAGACACTATCCTACAGTAAAATAACCTACACTAACTTATCTAAACTTACCCCTACAGCTATCTATCCTAACCTGAACATATCTTAAACATTTAGGCGGTCATTATAACATTGGCAGTCAAAACCGCTTACCGCCGTGCAGAAGACCGCCAACACACCGCCGCGGAATTCCGCCACAGCTATTATGACCCACATCTCTGAATCTGCCAAAATTCAGACACCCACACAAGTCCGCCCCAGCAAAGGTCAGTGATAAACTGGCGAAAACAAATCCTCCACCATCACGCCAACAGAAATACGCCCACACTGTCACAACACACGAATCCACGCGGCGGTCTTTCATCCGCGGTATTCCATTGGCGGTACACACCGCCACGCTCAAAATACACACACTCTTACTAAACATCCCCACATTGGACAATTCAAAATACACACACCTGAAACACATACACACACCACTCGCACACACCCATTACAATATAAAACACACACCCACATCACCCACAAACCCTTACGACAGAAAATTCAGAAAGAAGGCCAGAGAGAGACACCACCAGCAAGAACAACAGCATCCACAGGCACAGAACACCATCATCCACACAACTGCCACGCACTTCACACAACACACCACTACATATCACCACACTTATCACCACACACTCCACCCCACACATCACCTACACCACCCCATGGCACGGCAAAGACACCCCAGGTTCTCGGAGGAGGAGCTCAGGGTCATGGTGGAGGAAATCGTCCGGGTAGAGCCACAGCTATTCGGAGCACAGGTGCAGCACACCTCAATTGCAAGGAAGATGGAGCTATGGCGTACAGGGGAAGGTGCGTTCCGTGGTCTCAAGACACCACCTGGTGGTTCAGCGGACTGGCGGCGGACCCCCACCTCCTCCCCCACAACTAACAACATGGGATGAGCAGGACTTGGCGATTCTGCATGCTGAGGGCCTCGCAGGAGTAGGTGGAGGAATGGACTCTGGTAAGTTAAATCTTAATTATTACATCCCCCACCCTACCTGAATGCCAGCACATACCCCCACCCTCACCCTTACCCCATCACTCTAACTCCTCACAAATGTCCCAACATCACAAACCACACATCCTAACACCAAGCCCTGCATGCAACAACAAAGCATGGACACCCATCACTAAAGCATGCCCACTGCACATACCCATACACCCCCCTAAACCACCATCACATAAGCTCCCACACAGGAATGCTAGCACTGGGGTACATGCTCACCCACCCATTGCACACCATTACACACACAGATTTAGCAAACATCCTTTTATACCCCTGTAGGACCCCTACCCAACGTCACCGGACAGGAGGGTCCACACATGTCCACACCACCAACAGAAGAGGCCCACAGTGATGCCAGCACCTCTGTCCAACTGGATCTAGATGACCAGCCCGGACCATCGGGGACCTCTGGACAGTTGGTTTCCCTCACACAGGCACAGGCCACCACAGACCTTCCCCCCTCTGGAAACACCAGCACAGCACCCACCCAGTGGGCCCATACCTCCGTCCCCAGGACACGTCAATCAGCTGTGTGTCCACCACTACAGGGAACCCAGGATAACCCACCACCCCAACAACAACAGTGGCAGTGGGCACACGGTCCAGGGGACGGAGGCACTGGAACACAGGGGAACTGGGAGGGTTGCCATGCGACAGGGGGCGGACAGGCCAAGGGAACCCACTCTCCACGAGTCCCTCTCCTCCATCATGGGAGCTTACCACCACTCCCAGGAGACGATGGCAACGGTACTGGCCAAGTTTCAGGAGACCCAGCGCATGCAGGAGGAACAGTGTATGGGGTTCAGGGAGGAACTCAGAACCATCAGCTCCACCCTGGGCACCATCGTGGGGATCCTGAAGGAAGTACTCAACACCAGGAGGGACACTGTGGCACTACAAGGGGCCCCTGACACTAGCATGGACGATGAACTGCCCACCACCTCCGCCGGCGCTAGTGGACAGGACGCCCGCCACAGGACCACCACACCAGCACCCCACCCCCTGTAGAGGGAGAACCACCCCGCAAACGGTCCCTGAGATCCAGGAACAAGACAGGGAATGATGCCAATACCCCCGCCAAGAAATTAGACCACCCTGATTGTCATCCTACTGTCCCACTTTGTCACCCTGTCCATAATTCGACTGCCCCAGCTCCACTTCCTATGCCCATATGGGCAATGCACCTGTGAGACTTATAAACTGGACTCTGCCATGGACACTCCTCCACCATCACCCCTCACCATTTCACTACCCCCTCCAATATTTTGCATTTAATTAAACACACCTAAAGCACAACATGATCTGGAGTCTGTCTGTGATTTCAAAATAGTGTATTAGCAATTACAGTGACAAAATGTTTTTTAAATAGTAATGTCAACATACCTATGTCACACAGCTCTAGTCCATGAGGAATCTAAGCAGATGTCACACAGTGGGACCCACATCTGCGAAACAATAAGGAAAAGTGACAACTCAGTGACCATACACTGGGTGAAAACGACAGACAGGAGAGAGGTAGTAGTGTAAAAGTACATGTAGTAGGCAGGATTGTATTCCTACCTGTGTTTCACTGGAAATATTGCTGGATCACTGAGTCCCTGTTGTGCATGTCTTCTTCCTCTGCTTCCTCCTCATCACTGTCCACAGGCTCCACAGTTGCCACAACACCGCCATCTGGACCATCCTCCTGCAGAAAAGGAACCTGGCATCGCAAAGCCAAGTTGTGAAGCATACAGCAGGCTACGATAATCTGGCACACCTTCTTTGGTGAGTAGAATAGGGATCCACCTGTCATATGGAGGCACCTGAACCTGGCCTTTAGGAGGCCGAAGGTCCGCTCGGTCACCCTCCTAGTTCGCCCATGGGCCTCAGTGTAGCGTTCCTCTGCCCTGGTCCTGGGATTCCTCACTGGGGTCAGTAGCTATGACAGGTTGGGGTAACCAGAGTCACCTGCAAATGGTGAGGGGCAACTGTTAGACACACACTAACCTGGAGGGATAACCCCAGACCCAGACAACCATTCCCACTGACTTGCTTCCAGGTGCTCACCTAATAGCCACACATGGTGCCTCTGGAGTTGACCTATCACATAAGGGATGCTGCTATTCCGCAGGAAGTAGGCGTCATGCACTGAGCCAGGGAACATGGCATTCACATGGGAGATGTACTGCTCTGCCAAACATACCATCTGTACATTCATAGAATGGTAACTCTTCCGGTTTCTGTACACCTGTTCACTCCTGTGGTGGGGGGACCAAAGCCACATGGGTCCCATCAATGGCACCTATGATGTTGGGGATATGTCCCTGGACATAGAAATCACCTTTCACTGTAGGCAAATCCTCTACCTGAGGGAAAACGATGTAGCTCCGCATGTGTTTCAGAAGGGCATACAACACTCTGGACAATACGTTGGAAATCATAGGCTGGGACATCCCTGATGCCATGGCCACAGTTGTTTGAAAAGAGCCACTTGCAAGGAAATGGAGCACTGACAGCACCTGCACTTGAGAGGGGATTCCTATGGGATGGCGGATTGCTGACATCAGGTCTGGCTCCAACTGGGTACAAAGTTCCTGGATTGTTGCACGGTCAAGCCTGTAAGTGATTATCAAATGTCGCTCCTCCATTGTCGACAGGTCCACCAACGGTCGGTACACCGGAGGATGCCGCCATATCCTCACATGTCCCAGCAGACGGTGCCTATGAAGGACAACAGCAAGCACAGAGTCAAACAACTCAGAGGTACGTACCCACAGTTTACACAGAACACCAATCATACACAAAAGGTGGCCTGTATGTGTGTTGAGACTAGGCCTAGGTATGTGTGACGCAGTTGGAAATGAAGCCATGTGGTCCCCTGAAATGGCGGCTGCCTGACCTGTAAAGTGGGACAATGGGATGTGCGGTAACTGCGCTGGCGTTGTACACCGTCGCGGTAGGCGGTCGAAGACCGCAGCACAATGAGGCATTGGTTAACATTGGACCCTATGGGTCCTAGGAGTCAATGATGATGTACGCCGGCGGTGATGGTATGCACCGCCGCGGACGTGACCGCCGCGGACGTGACCGCCATTTTCTATCTGTTCAATCACTCGATACCTGATCTTCAACAGGAGAGAACCTACACTGCAAGTGCTGCTGTGACCTCGGTCTGGAAGAGACAATGGCTGAAGTGTCTGGGGAAAGGGCCCCTCCCTTCACATCGGAGGAGATGGAGAAGCTCGTGGATGGGGTCCTCCCCCAGTATATGCTACTCTACCGTTGTATGGGCTATGCCTGTGTGGAGAGGGCTGGATGTAAGAAGGAAGGGGGCAGAGTGCTGCGTGCATGAAAGACGGTGAATGCATGTGCCACATGGCAAGGGTAGGGATGGGGGCCAATCACTTTGACGGTGCAGTTGGTAATGACTTCTCTTCTTCCCCTGTACATTTCATGTAGGTCAGCGCCCACCAGAAGAAAGATATTTGGCGTGCCATCGCCAAGGACGTCCGGACCCTGAGGGTCTACCACAGACGGAGCACCCACTGCCGGAAAAGATGGGAGGACATTCGCCACTGGAGCAAGAAGACGGCGGAGGCTCTGCTGGGGATGGCCTCCAATGTGGGAGGGGTACCCGTCGCACCATGACCCCCCTGATGTTCAGGATCCTGCCGGTGGCCTACCCTGGAGTTGGATGGGCGCTTGAGGGCATCACAGCAGACACAAAGGGGTGAGTATTCTCTCATTCTGCTGACTTTGCGCGCAGTGGAGTTGTCTGGGTGGGGGAGGAGGGCTGTGGGTTTCCCTAGGCCAGGGCGAGTTCCGTAAGCAAGGCCCCTCCGTAAGGCAGGCCATGTGGCACCCCAGCCCACCTCTGTAGAGTGCCAAGTACAGCTATTCATGCCCCTGTGTCATCTATGTGTGCAGATCTCGTCCATAGCATTGTAGGCCATTTCCCACGAATTGAACAGTGGAGCCCAAGAGCGTGGCATAGTGTAGGGGACTTCTGTGTCTGTCTTGTCCGCCAACGGTAGCGGTAATCCATGCACTCAACATGTCTTTCTTCTGTCGTCCCCCCCCCCCCTTTTTGTGGTCTCCCTGTTCTTGTGTGCATTAGCATCATGAAGCGGAGGAGCAGTGGCAACGGAGCACGAGGGAGCTGCATCCCACATGGCCCTGGAGGGAGAGACTATGGACTCGGAATTCACCAGTGGGAAGGAGGGCGAGGGGAGCTTCACGGCGGGGCCAGGAGCTGACACCAGCGACAGGGACACGTCCTCTGATGGGAGCTCCCGTGTGGTGGCGGCAACATCTGTGCCCCCCCTATCTACAGGTACAGCCGCCACCCCCCCTGCCAGCACCGCCCTCTCAGCAGCCCCTCTGCCTTCGCCCCGTGCCCGCTCACCCAGGAGGGTGGGCATCACCTTCGCCCCAGGCTCCTCAGGCCCTGCTCCAGTCACCCCTGCTACCCTCAGTGAGGAGGCCATTGACCTCCTCAGGTCCCTCACTGTTGGGCAGTCTACCATTTTGAATGCCATCCAGGGTGCAGAAAGGCAGATGCAACAAACTAATGCATTACTGGAGGGCAATCATTCTGGTCAGGCGGCCCTTCACAGAGCTTTTCAAACTCTGGCCTCAGCAGTGATGGCAGCCATTGTCCCTGTGTCTCTAGCCTCCCCCCTCCAACTTCCTTCACCCAGGCACAATCCCCGGTACCTCTGCCTATCCCAAGCACACCTACAGACCAGCATGCACACACGTCAACACACAAGTTGAGCTCAGGCAAACATAAGCACCACACATCCCACAGGCACTCACGCAAGCAACACACACATGCAGACACACCAACATCCACTGCCTCCACTGTGTCCCGCTCCTTTTCGTCTCCCTTCTCACTCCCAGTCTCGTCTACACTCACAACTGCATGCACTACCTCTACAGCCACTACGTCCCTCACCAGCACACCCACCAGCACACCCCGCTAACGTGCACTCACCACCCCCACTACCATTCACACGTCCCCTGTGTCCTCTCCCAGTGTGTCTGTGACGCCTCCTCCCAAGATACACAAACGCAGCCACACACCCACCCAACAGCCATCCACATCACAACAGCCTCCAGCGCATGCACCTGCACCCAAAGTCACCAAACGTACACTCCTACTACCACCACCTCTTCCTCCACTCCCAAACCCCCTCCAGCTACCCGTCCCAGTGTGTCCCCAAAAAATTTAATTTCCAGCCTTGACCTTTTTCCAACACCTCCCCTTCCCCTTCCATCTCATAGGTCCCGACTAGCACCTCAGCCACAACATCTCCGGGACCAGTGGTGCCTGTAGTCACTGGTATGTGGACTCCACCGGCCACCAGGACAGCCAGTGTGGCACGGAGCCAGAGCACAGCCAGCCCCCCACCTGTGAAGCATCAGAAGTTGGCCAGTGCCCAGCGGGAGAGGGGAAAGACTCCAGGCCCCAAAGCCGCTCCCAGGGGTCCCGGTGAGAGTGTGGCATCAGCTGTGACACCTCCCAAGGTGGGGAAGGCCCACAAGAAACCCGGCAAGTCTGGGAAGAGCTGCACGGCGGAGAAGACCGCTATCATCCCCGCTGTCCAGGAGGGCCCCACCAGCCCCAGCCCAGCTGCCCAGGAGGGCCCCACCAGCCCCAGCCCAGCTGCCCAGGAGGGCCCTGCCAGCCCAGCTGCCCAGGAGGGCCCCGCCAGCCCCAGCCCTGCTGATCCATGAAGGACCGCTAGCACAAGCCCCGCTGGGCCATGAAGGACTGCCAGCACAAGCCCCGCTGGGCCATGAAGGACCGCCAGCACAAGCCCCACTGGGCCATGAAGGACCGCCAGCACAAGCCCCGCTAGGCCATGAAGGACTGCCAGCACAAGCCCCGCTGGGCCATGAAGGACCGCCAACTCAAGCACCACTGAACAGGGCACCGCCAACTCATTCACCGCTGAACAGGGCACCGCCAACTCAAGCACCGCTGGACCGGGCACCGCCAACTCAAGCACCGCTGAACAGGGCACCACCAACTCAAGCACCGCTGAACAGGGCACTGCCAACTCAAGCACCACTGAACAAGGCACCGCCAACTCAAGCACCGCTAGCCCATGAGCGGCAGGGGCACTGACGCAACTGGGTCAGTCACAGGGTGAGTGATGCACTCTGGGCACCAGTCCTCCAGAACCAGTGGAGACATCCATCCACTACCTCTGTCCTTCACAGGATGAAGCACTCTGGGCACCAGTCCCCCTCCAGAACCAGAGAAGACATCCATCCAATACCTCTGACCTTCACAGGATGAAGCACTCTGGGCACCAGTCCCCCTCCAGAACCAGTGGAGACTGTTATCCACTTGAGAGACTGTGGCTTTGCACTCCCCAGGATGTTACAGTGGGCAACCCACCGACTGTAGAGACTTGAGGGACTGTGGCTTTGCACTCCCCAGGATTGAAGAGTGGGCAACCCACCGACTGTAGAGACTTGAGAGACTGTGGCTTTGCACTCCCCAGGATTGAAGAGTGGGCAACCCAACCACTGTAGAGACTTGAGAGACTGTGGCTTTGCACTCCCCAGTATTGAACAGTGGGCAACCCACCCACTGCAGAGACTTGAGAGACTGTGGCTTTGCACTCCCCAGGATTGAACAGTGGGCATTGAGCCCCCTCGTGGATCTGGCGTTGTGCACTCATCCGGCTGAGGTGCCCCCCCTTCCCTTCCCCCAGAGGTGCCTGTTGTATTTCTATCTGATGCCCCTGCAGTGTTCTCTCTGTTTTGATCGGGTATCGAGTGTGGGCCTTGCCCATGCATTTTGGGCCCAGTGGTCCATGGACTATAAATAGTGCAATACCTGGACTTGTATTATTGGTGTATATATTTGTTTATAGTGTATATATATTTTGGAGTACTGGATTTTAATGGATTACAATCGTTACAATCATTTCCTTTGTCTTCGCATTCTTTTGAGGGGCTTGGGGGTGTAACTGTAATGTAACAACATGTATTAGTGTGTGTGTTGTAGTGGGTGAGGGTGGGGGTGGGGGTGTTGCGTGTGTGTGTCACTCTTTTTTCCCTCCCCCTCCCCTGTGTCGTAGATGCAGTACTCACCGTGGTCTTCGCCGCCGGCGTTCGTGCTCCTGGTAGAGGAGCAGGAAGACTATCACAGGTAGAATTTGGAGTTCCAGTTCCATGGTGTCCTCGTTCCTCGTGGGGTGTGTAGAGGTGAGCGTTTTCCCTTCGAATTTCCTGTTTCCGCCTTGTTTTTATCCGCTGTGAACCCGCCCCGGAAAAGGTGGCGGATTGGTCTGTCATAATAGTGTGGGCAGTACATTGACTTCCGCCTGTCTGTTGGCGGTGACCGCCGCGGCGGTCGGAGTGTTAAAGAGGCTGTCTTTGTTGGCGGTTTCCGGCACGGTCGTAATTGCAATTTTTTTACCGCCGGACTGTTGCCGGTCTTACCGCCGCTTTAACACCGTCCGCCAGGGTTGTAATGACCACCTTAATGCCACACACTAAACATTGTCCCTCCAGCCCCCTTAAGAGACAAGCTAAGAGTAGTAAAGTGTACCAGAGGTGACCTGGGTCTGTAAATCAAATGCTAGTGGGCCTGGAGTATTGGTTGTGCCACCCACATTAGTAGCGTAGCCCTGTGAACATGGAACAGACCTGCCACTGCAGTGTCTGTCTGTGCAGTTTTAAACTGCCAGTTCGATTTGGCAAGTGTACCCATTTGCTAGGCCTAAACCTTCCCTCTTTATACATGTAAGGTACCCCTAATGTAGGGCTTAGGTAGCCCCATGGGCAGGGTGCAGTGTATGTTAAAGGTGGGACATGTACAAATGTGTGTTACATGTCCTAACAGTTAAATACTGCTAAATTCAGTCCTCACTGTTCCAAGGCCTACCTCTCTCATAGTTTAACAAGGGGACTGCATTTAAGTATTATTAAAGTGCTGATTCCCTTTAAGAGCAGATAGAAATGTGGACTTTGGTGTCTCTGAACTCACAATTTAAGAACACATCTTTAAGTGAAGTTGGTTTTTAGATTGCTAGTTTGAAAATGGCAGTTTTGGAACGTAGGCATTTTCTTGCTCAAACCATTCTGTGACTCTGCCTGTTTGTGGATTCCATGACTGGGTCAGTTTGACAGTTGGGTCGCTTGTGAATGTTTGTGACTCCCCTCTAGTCAGTGAGACAAAGGGAGCTGGGTTGTAGCCTGAATATCCTGAGCCATCTTTGCTAGAGTGGAGCGAGGAGTGGTCATCTGAATGGGCTGAGCCTGCCCTCTCACAATCCAGTCACCAACCCCATGGTGTATGTCTGGGACCTGGTCTGGGCAAGGCAGGATCCTGTAAACAACAGAGACTTTCCTTTGAAGTTTATCAACTTCAAAGGCAGAAAGGGGTATTAGTAGTGGACCCAAAACCCCAGACTTTGGATTTCTTCAAGATTACCTCTGCCAAGGAGAAGAGCTGGAGAGCTGGAGGAGGAGTACTGCCCCTTTGCCTGTGACTGTGCCTTGCTAGGTTGGCCTTCAGCAGCTCCTTCTGCCTGAAAGCGGACAAAGACTGAGTTTTGTGTGACTTCCCACTGGTGAAGAATCTCCAAGGGCTTGAACTGAGCTTGCCTCCTGTTGTAAAAGTGTCAGGGATATCAAAGACTTCTCTCTACCAGTACCTAGACTCTCTGCAACATCGCTGAAAAATTCATGCAAAGCCTGCCCGGACCGGAGGTGCCCGACTAGGAATCGACGCATGGCTCTGTTGCGGGAGAGAGGAAATAACGAACGCCGACCCGACTGGAGAAGGAACGATGCACGTTAGAAATTGATGCATCGCTGGCCTTTTTTGATGCACGCTCAACCGTGCGACTTTATTTTTTACGCTAACCAGGTACTTTATGTAACAACAGCATTCTCACTGTTTTCTAAGGATTAAGACACTTAGGCCCTCATTACAACCCTGGTGGTAAATCCCGGTTTCTGCCGTGCTGAAGACCGGCAACATACGGTTGCAGTGGCGGAATCCTGCTACAGGTATTACGACCCACAGCTCGCGATCCGCCACAATACAGACATCCACACAAGTCCGCCACACCAAAGATCAGTGATAAACTGGCAATACCAAAACCCACACCGTCACGCCAACAAGAATACGCCCACATTATCACGACCCACGAATCAACGCGGTGGTCTTCCAACCACGGTAATCCATTGGCGGTAAAAACCGCCATACTCAAAATACACACACATTTACAAAACACAACCACATTGGAAAATTCAAAATACACATCTCATACACATACACACACCACACCCACACACACAATCCAATATAAAGCATACACCCACATCACCCACAAACCCTTACAACCAAAACTTTGAAAGAAGGCCTGAGAGAGAGATTAGCTAACACAACACCAGCATCCAGAGACACCACATCATCACTTATACAACATCCACGCACGTCAAAAAACACACACCAACACATCCCCCCCCAACAGACAGCACCTCACACATCACCTACTCCACATCATGGCACCTCAAAGACACCCCAGGTTTTCAGAGGAGGAGCTCAGGGTCATAGTGGAGGAAATCGTCCGGGTGGAGCCACAGATATTCGGATCACAGGTGCAGCAGATATCCATAGCTAGGAAGATGGAGCTATGGCGGGGAATCATCGACAGGATCAATGCAGTGGGTAACATCCAAGAACACAGGATGTCATCAGGAAGAGGTGGAACGACTTACAGGGAAGGCACGTTCCGTGGTATCCAGATACCAGATTGCTGTACAGAGGACTGGCGGTGGACCCCCACCTCGTTCCCCACAACTAACAACATGGGAGGAGCAAGTCTTGGCGATCATGCATCCTGAGGGCCTCACAGGAGTAGCAGGAGGACTGGGCTCTGGTAAGGTAAATCTTTTCTACTATATCCCCCTGACCCTACCTGCATGCCATCACATACTCCCACCCTCAACCTCACATCCATCACCCCAACACCGCACAAATACCCCACTACCACAACCACACATCCCAAAACCAAGCCCTGCCTGTAACACCAATGCATATGTAGCCACAGGGATACTTTGGGGTGACACACAGACAGATGCCAGTCAGGCTGACAGGATGCAGGGTGAATCAGGATCCAGCGATTTAACAAGTTACATAATCAGTGGTCTGACTAAGACTGTTTGAAGAAGAACTAGACAGTTGACATGTCAAACTGTGCATGTCCTGTGTTTTTGAAGGTAACAAATGAACCCAAGGGATGTGTTACACGGATTAATTAGTATCAATGCTTTACGGTGTATTTGACAAAATGGCAACTCCTATGCTGTTCCAGGCATCAGCAGGGGCAGTGCTTGTTGAAATGGGTGGTGTGCATGGAGATGATCACAGGTGTGGGCTGCATCTGTTTCTCACAAGTCCTGTAGGTGAGATTTGCATTCTAATGGCCAACAGACATTTTTACTCGGGAAGCAATCTACAGGTGCTAACAAGGCTTGGAAATTAGAAGCCAGTGTATTAATTGACCTGACGTCCATGCAGTCAGATGTTTTATGACAATGGTATACCATAGGAAAGGGTGTAGCATACTGGATTGCTATTGACAAACTGTGTGTGTAGAGGAGGGAATATCAGGGTACACATCTTACTATTCCAGGGACCTCTTCAGACAGGTGGGTTGTGACCAGGTGCATGGATGTGTCAGGAGTTAGGAAATGGGCTGACATGTACATGGAATGTCATGTGCGCAATGCTGCTCATATTTGTGGCACTTGTGCTGTCTATGTACTGCTTCTATGGAACTCTGGTCACAGATAGTCCTTGCAAATATTGTATGCAGTTGGACTTACTGCTGTCAAGGGTCTGGTCAGACATTCCTGTTACTGATGCCAAAGCACATCCACTGCCTCATGTATGAGGCTTGTTTTCCCCTTATTGAGTGATGGTGTCTTAGTTGTGAGCCACATGCTGCAATGAACCATGATTTCAACATGTATGTGTGAAATAGGTGTGGTCCTCTGCTATTGCCCTTCAAAGGTGAAATGTACAGGATATATGTCATTTACTATGTGTGTGTATGTGACCATTGTATGATACGCATCACATTTGCTCTGGGATTTTCAGTGTCCTAATCGGTATATCAGCAATGCTCCATGAGGCAACACTCTTATTCTGATAATTAGAGATGAAGGTGTGCAAAAATGAATAGCGAAACGATGATATGGTGATTATTATAGGTGTTTATTTAAATTAGTTCATAAGGTGTTGATGGTGATTATATTTAAAAGAAATTGTTCACAATATGTTGCCGCCTGCGTAAACCAGCGGCCGTGTTCTGTTGTTCCCCCTCATGTTGCAGGCCACCATCCTCATCTTCCTCCTCTTCAGGCATGTGTGGCTCGGGTTCCATGAGGGGAATGTTCCTTTTTATGCAAATGTTGTGCAGAATAGCACATGTTAGGAAGATCTTACAGACCATTTCCGGGGAATATAGGAGGCTACCACCAGTGATGTCGAGGCACTGGAACCTTGACTTGAGGATGCCGAAGGTCCTCTCGACTATGGTGTGTGTCCTCCTATGTGCGTCATTGTAGACACACTCTGCTGCAGTACTCGGGTTGCCAATAGGTGTCATTATCCATGGCTGGATGCCATACCCCTGATCAGCTGCAAGAGAAAATGAATGGGATCATGTTGATGTAGCTAGCACTATTGAAATCACCTTTCATGGCAGTAGTTGTCTTGTGTTGCCTGTGACTCTTTTGTGTTATTATGTCGCATCCTAGGCTTGTAGGATGTACCATCTGCATTGTGTTGTTTCCTTGGCTGAACGAGTATTTGGCTGCTAACCGGTTGTCAGCAGTATGTTTTGGGATTTGCAGTACAGTGTGGCCTCCCTAGCATTGTGACTTGTGATACAGGTGTCCCTGTGTCTTCACTGGGGGTGAGATGATAGTTCCATACACAGGTCAAGATTGACAGTGTTGCTAAAACGTTCATATCAATGTACCCTGGACATCCCATACCTTTTGACTTATGCAATGGATTAATGTAAACATCATTGAGACACTTACAATTTGCAAGGTGACATTTAGGCAACCCACTCCAAACTTTGTGATCATTGACGTCTGAACATTAGACTGTACACTAATTTCTGATGTGTGACAGGTTCAATGGTGACCTAAGAAACATGGCTAATGATGTTACAACCTCAGTGTGTTCCTGTTGACATATTGCTGTTGTGGTGAATGTGTTGTGTGTCCTGGAGGGTTGCTATGCAGTGTGTATATAAGTAGGTTTCTGTACTTACCAATAAGTAGTCCATTGCCATACCGTCCATCCTAGAAGTGTTCATTGATGGTGCTGTGACGGAAGATGAATGAGTCATGGACACTCCTGAGATATTTAGCCATGATGTTGGTGATCAATCCTTGGTGATCGACTGTGGCCTGCACATTGATGGAATGTGTGTGCTTCCTGTTGCAGTAGTGGTGTTCAGTTGTAGCAGGTGGCACAAGGCGTACATGTGTGCAGTCGATTGCACCAAGGACATGTGGGAAGCCACTAATGAGGTAGAACCCCTGTTTTGTTTCCTGCTGCTTCTGCAGTGTGTTAGGGAAGCAGATGTGGTGGGGTGTAAGTCCAATGATGGCATCCAGTACTTTGGGCAAAAAGGCAGAGAATGATGGTTGTGATATTCCGCCAACCAGGGCACCAGTTGTTTGAAAGGAGCCACTTGCCAGCATGTGAAGTACGGCAAGCAGCTTGGTTTCTGTTGGGATGGAGCGGGGTGTCAGCAAAGTGGGTGCCAACTGCGGCTCAATGTTGTGCAGCAGCTGCTGAATGGCCTGCCAGTTCAACCTGTACCTCTGGATGATGTTGTGTTCCCTGAGGCCATGAAGGGTTGTTCTGGTGTGGAATATCTTTCCTGCCTTCTGCGCTGCCTTTGGGGTCCCTGCTGGTGTTGTGGTAGCTGCTGTTGTTGTTGCTGGGCTGTGCGTCTGCGTGCACGCTGGATGAGAATCACCTCCATGTCTCCCTTTTGATGCTCTGCTGCTCTGCTGTTGCTTCTGTGTGTTCTGATTAAATACAGGTGTGTTTGCCCCATTTTAACGCCTGCCCTGACCCAGGTGTAAAATTTTGACGCAAATCGGGCTGTGTGCCATTTTCCGGCTCCGCCTCCTGGCCGTGCGTCATTTTTGCCCGAAAGCATAAATACGATGCACGGCCGTTTAAGTCATTTTTGGGACGGGAACGCCTAACTTGCATATCATGAACGCAAGGCGGGTTGCCTTATCCAAAAAATGACTCACACAGCGGATTTTTGTCATCCGCGGGCTCGGGCGTCAAAGTTTAAATACGCGGCAACGTTTGCGCTGAATGTGCGTAAAAATTTTTGACGCACATTCGGCGCAGACGGAGTATAAATATGCCCCTTGGAGTGCCATCGCCAAGGACTTCCGGACCTGGGGGGTCTACCATAGAAGGAGCACCCGATGCTGGAAAAGATAGGAGGACCTGCGCCGCTGGAGCAAGAAGACGGCAGAGGCCTAGCTGGGGATGGCCTCCCAACATGAAAGGGGTGGTCGTCGCACCATGACCCCCCTGATGTACCGGATCCTGGAGGTGGCCTTTCCGGAGTTGGATGGATGCTTGAGGGGATCACAGCAGCCACAAGGGGATGAGTACACTCTCATTCAGCTGACTCTGCGCGCTTTACGAGTTGTCTGGCTGGGGGAGGTGTGCTGTGTGTTCCCCTAGGCCAAGGCGAACTTGGTAGGGTAGGTCCCTTGTTAGGCAGGCTCTGTGGCACCCCAACCCCACTAGTGGTAATAGCCAGCTACACCTAGTCCGGCTCCTGTGGGTTCCAGGTGTGCAGCAATTGGGCTTAGGCATTGTGTATTTTGCAAGAACTGTTAGTGCATGGCTTAGTGCATAGGGCTGCTCCCTGTGTGTTGTGTTCGCCAACGGTAGTAGTGTTGCATGCACTGAACATGTGTTTCTTCTGTCTTCCCCCCTTTTTGTTTTGTCACCCTGTTCTTGCATGCTTTAGCATCATCTGGTGGAGGAGCAGTGGCACCATAGCAGGAGGGAGCTGCATCCCACATGGCCCTGGAGGATGAACTAACAGAGTCTGAAGGCACCAGTGGGATGGAAGGCGAGGGGAGCTCCACGACGGGGATAGGAGCATACACCAGCGACAGCGACTCCTCCTCTGATGGGAGCTTCCTTGCGGTGGCGGGCACCTCTGTGCCCACCCCAACAACAGGTACAGCCGCCACCCCCCCTCTACCAGCACCACCCTCCCAGCAGCCCCTCAGCGTGTGTCCCATGCCTGCTCACCCAGGAGGGTGGGCATCTCCTTTGCCCCAGGCACCTCAGGCCCTGCCCCAGTCAGCCCTGCTGCCCTCAGTGAGGAGGCTATTGACCTCCTGAGATCCCTCACTGTTGGGCAATCCAGGGAGTTAAGAGGCACTTGCAACAACAAATGTATACCTGGAGGCCCAATAGAGAGCATTTCAGGCTCTGTCCTCAGCACTGATGGCAGCCATTGTCCCTGTGTCCAGCCTCCACCCTCCAACTTCCTTCACCCAGACCTAATCCCCTGTAACTCAGCCTATCCCAAGCACACCATCAGACCAGCATGCACACTCAACACACAAGAGTGGACATGGCAAACATAAGCACCACACATCCCACAGGCACTCACACAAGCACCATCCCCATGCAGACACAGCAACATCCACTGCCTCCACTGTGTCCCCCTCCTCCACGTCCTCCTCCTCCCTCCCTGTCTCATCTCCACTCACACCTGCATGCACTACATCCTCCGCCACTACCTCCATCACCAGCATGCCATCACCACACACCCTCACGTGCAATCACCACCCCACTACCATTCACACATCCCCAGTGTCCTCTCCCAGTGTGTCTGTGAGCCCTCCTCCCAAAGTACACAAACGCAGGCACACAACCACCCAACAGCCATCCACCTCACAACAGCCTCCGCCCCATGCACCTTCACCCAAATTCAGCAAACGTACACCTCCTACAACCACTACCTCTTCCTCCACTCCCAAACCCCTTCCATCTTCCCTCCCAGTGTGTCTAAAAAGCTTTTCCTGGCTAACTTTGACCTCTTCCCTACACCTCCCCCTCGTCCTTCCCCTACGGTCAGGCTTTCCAGGTCCCAGCTCAGCACCTCAGCCACCAAATCCCCAGGCACAGTGGTGCCAGTAACTGTGGTCCCATTGAGTGTGCCACCAATCAGGGCTGCCAGTGTGCCACATAGCGAGGCCAAGGACATTCCACCACCTGCCAAGGTGAAGAAGGTGCCCACATCCTGGAGGGAGAAGCTGCACCTACCAGCAAGCAAGGGCTCCTCCAAACCAAAAGGGGACAGTGGCAAGACACCAGCGGCAACATCAAAGGTGGGGAAGGGACACAAGCCGAAGAGCAGGTCAGGACAGGAAACGGTGGCTCCGACTGAGGGACTAGAGTCACCCCTTGTGTCAACCACTACACCAACCTGTACGGCTGTGGACACCGCCACCTGTCCCGCCACCAGCACTGCCACCTGCACGTCTGCTGCCTCAGCAACAGTCCCCAGCATCATCCCCAGTGGGCAGCCATCCAAGGCTGCAGGAGGCATCCTGCTCTGTCCCTCAATTGGTGCTGACACATGCACCACCACCAGAAACTCTGCCACAGACACCGCCACAAGCACTGCCACCGCAACGTGCTCAGACAGTGCCACCACAGCTGACATGGCTATCATCCCCAGTGGGCAGTCGTCCGAGGCTGGAGGAGACATCCTGGACCATGCCCAGCTTCCATGAGGCATGACTCTTATCACTGTTTGCACCTGCAGGTGGCAGGCGAAGCTGCAGCAGGGTAGGGTATGTCTCTGCCTCCATGGCATATCATGCTACCTGTTCCTAGGCAATCTCGTGGCACAAACACCCATGTCAGGGAATGGGACCAGCCACACTGCATGTGAAGCACTCTGGGCACCAAGCCCCCTCCAGAACCAGTGGAGATTCACATCCACTACCTCAGTCCTTGTCAGGGTGAAGCACTCTGGGCACAGAGCCCCCTCCAGAACCATTGGAGATTCACATCCAATACCTCAGTCCTTGGGAGGATGAAGCACTCTGGGAACAAAGCCCCCTCTAGAACCAGTGGAGATTCACACCACTCCATCAGTCCTTGGCAGGATGAAGCACCCTGGGCACAAAGCCCCCTCCAGAACCAGTGGAAATTCACAGCCACTACCACAGTCCTTGGCAGGATGAAGCACTCTGGGCACAAAGCCCCCTCCAGAACCAGTGGAAATTCACAGCCACTACCACAGTCCTTGGCAGGATGAAGCACTCTGGGCACAATGTCCCCTCCTGAACCAGTGGCGAAAGACATCCACTACCTCAGTCCTTGCCAGGATGAAGCACTCTGGCACAAAGCACCCACCAGAACCAGTGGAGAAAGACATCCACTACCTCAGTCCTTGGCAGAATAAAGCATTTTAGGCACAGGCCCCCTCCAGAATCAGTGGAGATTCACATCCATTACCTCAGTCCTTGACAGGATGAAGCACTCTGGGCACAAAGCCCCCTCCAGAACCAGTGGAGAAAGACATCCACTACCTCAGTCCTTGGCAGGATGAAGCACTCTGGGCACAAAGCCCCCTCCAGAACCAGTGGAAATTCACAGTCACTACCACAGTCCTTGCCAGGATGAAGCACTCTGGGCACAAAGCCCCCTAAAGAACCAGTGGAGAAAAGCATCCACTTGAGAGACTGTGGCTTTGCACTCCCCAGGATAGAGCAGTGGGCCAACCACCCACTGGAAAGACTTGAGAGACTGTGGCTTTGCACTCCCCAGGATAGAGCAGTGGGCCAACCACTCACTGGGAAGACTTAAAAGACTGTGGCTTTGCACTCCCCAGGATAGAGCAGTGGGCAAACCGCCCACTGAAAAGACTTGAGAGACTGTGGCTTTGCACTCCCCAGGATAGAGCAGTGGGCAAACCACCCACTGAAGAGACTTGAGAGACTGTGGCTTTGCACTCCCCAGGATACAGCAGTGGGCATGGAGCCCCCTCGTGCAGCAGTGGCGTCGTGCGTTCATCCGGCTGAGGGGCCCCCTCCCCCTTCCTCTCCCCCTGAGGTGCCGGTTTCATTTCGATCTGATGCCCCTGCAGTGTTCTCTCCGTTTTGAGTCAGGTATCTTGTGTGGGCTTCACCCATGCATATTGGGACCACTGGTCCACGGACAATGATTGGAACACTATCCGGACTTGTGTGGTTCTTGTATATATTTGTATATACAGATTTTTGAAATTGCACTGATTTTTATTGATTACAATCATTACAATAATTTCCTTTTGTCCTTGCGTTCTTCCAAGGGGTGAGGGGGTGCATATGTAATGTTGCTGCATGTATTTGTGTGTATGGTGTTGTGTGTGAGGGTGGGGGTGGGGGTATTGCGTGTTGCATGTGCGTGTCACTCTCTTTTCCCTCTCACCCTCCCCTGTGCTGTAGGTGCAGTACTCACGTGGTCGTCGACGGCGTCTGCCCTGCTCCTGATACAGAAGGAGGAAGACCAGCATGGGCAGGACGTGTAGTTCGGGGTCCATGGCGTCCTGGTTCCTCATTGGATGTCGAGAGGTGAGTGGTTTCCCTTCTGTGTACTGTTTCTGCCATGCTTTTGATACCATTGGTTCTACCCCGGAAAAGGTGGCAGGTAGGCGTGTTGTAATACAGTGGGCGGAACCTTGTGTTCCGCCTGTCTGTTGGTGGTTACCGCTGCGGTGTTTGTTTCTACTGCGATGGTGTCGGAGTTTTAAAGTGGATGTGTATGTTGGCGGTTTCCTCCATGGTCGTGATTCAATTTTTTTCCGCTGGCCTGTTGGCGGTATTACCGCTGCTTTAACACTGACCGCCAGAGTTGTAATGAGGGCCTAATTCTTTATTAAAATTCATATCTTGACTTGTTTATGTTGGATGTTTGTCATTCTGGTTTTGCTTGATTGAAATACATTTCACCTATTTTTTCAAACTGGTGTGGTGTCCATTTTGTAGTGTTTGCATGGTATTACTGTGTGTGTTGGTACAAATACTTTACACATTGCTTCTGAAGTTAAGCCTGCCTGCTCATGCCAAGCTACCAAGGAGGTGAGCGGAGGTTAACTGAGGTTTATTCTCCTTTACCCATAGCAAAGTGTTGAGGAATGCATTGATACCTTCTTGTTTCTTGCTTCTTATATGTGTGCTATATTTGAAGGCATACACAGTAGAGGTGAATTGCCATGGTTGTTTGATTATGTGCATGTAGATGTTTCCTCCTGCACATTAACAAAATAACATAAGGGGTGTCTTGTCACTACTATCTGGGCTGCATTATGCAGCGCACATAGAAGTGGCATGTTGCCATTGTAGACTGTTTATGTCCTGGAAGGGGTACCTACCCTCATATAGACACTTCCTTTAACATAGACACACTTGCACTGAGGTCCAAGGATGCTTGCATTGGCACAGGCTGCTGAGTTATGTGCTGGTGCAGGCGCTGATGCAGGCCTGCCCGGTACTCTCAGTAATACGGGATAGGACTGAGTTATAAATTCAGCGCAGTTCAGTGCTGCTGTTGGCACAGCACTGTGCTACACCTGTTCCATACATAAGTGGCACATAGTAATCACACAAGAACATGAACAGATGTGGCTGCCAGACATATGCACATGTTTCAGATACATATGCATAGCAATATAGGGGGACAGGATATTGGCTATTGGCTAAAATATTGACTCTTGAAGTTGATCTATGTGAAGAAGCAGCCAACCACTCAGTTGCTTAATTATTTACATGCACATAGCACCAACACATGCCTCCATCATGTGTGTGCCATATGGTATATATGGCACCCTGTGGTGTATGTCATGACACTGATGTTGGGAACCCTGCCAGTATGGTTGCACTTGGCATGTTTGGCACCATACATGAATATGATACACATGTAGAGCGGAAATTGGCTACTTGATGACATGGGAACAGTCCTGTAATCAACCAGAATTAGGCAGAAATATAACTTGACTCCAATAAAGAAACAGTGTAACCAGGTTGATGTTGAGTCTAAATTTTCTGGGTGCCACCTCCAGCAGGAACACATAGGGGGTGATTCTCACCCTGGCGGGCGGCGGAGGCCGCCCGCCTGAGTTTCCCCCTCCAGAATACCGCACCGCGGTCATTAGACCGCTGCGGGTATTCTGTGTTTTACACTGGGCTGGCGGGCGACCGCCAAAAGGCCGCCCACCAGCCCAGTGTAAAACTACCTTACCACGAGGACGCCGGCTCAGAATTGAGCCGGCGGAGTGGGAAGGTGCGACGGGTGCAGTTGCACCCGTCGCGAATTTCAGTGTCTGCAAAGCAGACACTGAAATTCTTTTTGGGGCCCTCTTACGGGGGCCCTGCAGTGCCCATGCCATTGGCATGGGCACTGCAGGGGCCCCCAGGGGCCTGCGACACCCCATACCGCCATCCTGTTCCTGGCGGGAGAACCGCCAGGAACAGGATGGCGGTATGGGGTGTCAGAATCCTCCATGGTGGTGCAGCTTGCTGTGCCGCCATGGAGGATTCATTTGGGCAGCTGAAAACCGGCGGGAGACCGCCGGTTTTCCACTTCTGACCGCGGCCGAACCGCCGCGGTCAGAATGCCCAGCGGGGCACCGCCAGCTTGTTGGCGGTGCCCCCGTCATTTTAGCCCTGGCGGTCTTGGACCGCCAGGGTTAGAATGACCCCCATAAACTCCACTCCTCAGGCCTGGTTCTTCCATCATATGGCATCAGCTTTCCACACTGCCATAATGCTTGCACCTGTCAAATATTTTAAATATGGTTAAATAGTAGTTGCTTCCATTGGCAACATTACCTATAACAATACTAACACACAGATGTAGCTTCTTGAGGCATTCACTCCTGCTTACATATGTGTAAATGTCATGTCTCTCTGCACAAACATGACTCCCGGCACACACACACATCCATGGCTGACAATGCTCCTGCGTCATGTTTCCCATCACTTCACCTTTACTTACCCCATTTACACAGTTGTAATGATCATGATGGACATGTACTCTTTTGCTTATGAAACATACTTTTGCACCATTGCACATGTGTGTCTGATATTTTAATCTTTATGGGGTATATGTGATACACAATGTACACAAACAGAAATGTGCAAGCAGTCTGCACCCGGTGAATAGCTAAGTGCTCTTAAATGCTATTTGCTTAAGACACAAAACTTGTCCTGACCCTTGACAAAACATGCTGCAGTCAACTTTATGTACCCCTGCCATGATCATGCAAATGAGGATGTTGCAATGCAAAAGGGGTGCTTACCAACGGGTCCACCAATACAAATCACCAAGTGATCTAGGAGATCTTGCTCTCATGCTATCAGATCTGCCCAATGGTGCTTTATTGGTTGTCAGTGCGCACAACTCCAAATATCCAGCATTGGTGGTTGAGCACCTTGACCCACCGCAGCTTCCATGCCTCTGTAGGGTAGCCCTGGATGACCCAGACACCCAATCTCATCATCATGGGGAGGTAGTGCTTTACCAGTCAGATGAACCCTCCAGTTCATCTCCACTCATCCTTGGTGTTCTATCCTTCCCTGACGTATTGTAGTTTCCCCCACTGCAATTACAACAGCCCCAAAAATAATAACACACTACCCAACCTAACTCCAAATACCCCAACAGAATGCCCATGGCAATGTGAGTGCATGTGTGTCTACACT
Source organism: Pleurodeles waltl (assembly GCF_031143425.1). Classification (NCBI taxonomy): domain Eukaryota; kingdom Metazoa; phylum Chordata; class Amphibia; order Caudata; family Salamandridae; genus Pleurodeles; species Pleurodeles waltl. The sequence continues at coordinate 901,249,957 of NC_090447.1, read as the reverse complement.
ATGGTGTGTTGTGTGGGTCAGTGTTCATGATGCTATGCTAGAAGTGTAACAAATGGTTCCCCATGCATATATGATGCAGGAGATGGTGTACTCACATATAGCAATGAAAGTTGTTATGTGATGTCTGTGTCGAATGACATGTGTAGTGTAAAATGTAAGATAAATGCCAAAGCGGGGTGTTCATGTGATTTGAAACCACACAAATCTATCTTCCAGCATGGACATATGTTGGTCAATGTTTCATGGCTGTGTAGTTAAATCAACACCACCTATCTTTCCCTATATGAGAACATATCTGAATGGAATTTAAGTATATGTATGATCATGTGATAGAAATGCATGCTCATTAGTGGAAAGTAGACAATTGTGGATACTCCAATTCACAATACCTAGCCTGTACCATTGAAGTGGTACATGTGTGCTGAGAATTCAGACATATGTGGGCAAGTCACAAACATGGTACATACAATTGACCACAACATGTTTGTTATGCATGTTACATACAATGGAATACAACTGTGTAGCAGGATTGAAGTCAAGCAATGATGGCACCCTAGTTATAATTGCTCCTGTGGGAATTTGAGTGCCCACACAGACCCATGGTGGCATGTTGTGTCACAGGTTGATGGCTCCACTCAGCTCAGTCCACTGTGCACATGCAATCAGGCCCCTGACTGTGTCATGAATCAATATTGCATCAACATGGGAGTTAGGGAGTGGTGGGCGGGGTTCTCCCCTCATCGTGATAGCTCTTCAGCAGTGCAATGTGTAGTCCCCTGCAGACAGACACCTGCACAAGTGTGATCCCATGGCCTGGCATTATTTCTTTCCACTGGGGTACTTGAAGTCCGGCTTGCCCTATCATATAAAGGAGAGTGACTGCTTGTTCGTGTAGGACATGTGTCATCATTTGGCATGGTCTGACACAAATGGTAATACATTGTTTGTATTTTCCATATGGAGCTTGGTTAGGGGATATATATCTGGTGTAACTTGTTTATGTTTTCTGACCCAAGGAAAAGATTATGGCCCTCATTATGATCCTGGCGGTCGGTGATAAAGCGGCAGTAATACCGCCAATAGGCCGGCAGTAAAAAAAATGGAATTATGACCACGACGGAAACCGCTCACATAGATAGCCACTTTAACTCACCGGTAGCAACAGGCACCGCGGCGGTAACCGCCAACAGCCAGCCGGGAGACAAGGTTCTGCCCACTGTATTACGAGACGCCAATACCCCAGCTTTTCCAGGGCGGTACCAATGCCATTAAAAGCACGGCAGAAAGAGTACACAGAAGAGAAACAACTCACCTCTGGACACTCAAGGAAGAACCATGACGCTTTGGAGCCTGAACTACAGGTGTTACCCATGCTGATTTACCTCCTCCTACACCAGGCATACCAACGCTGGCGAAGATGACAACAGTGAGTACCACACTTAGCACACAAGGGAGGGGGGAGCAAAAAGATAGTGACACACACACGCAACACCTCCATCCCCAACAACATACACACATACAGATGCAACAGCATTACATAGCCACCCCGTACACCTCAGGAATAATACAAGGACAAAAGGAAGTGAGTAGAGTCAGTGTAATAATATAAAGTTCCAGAAATACGTCCTCAAAGCACAAAACAGTATTTACAATGTATACAAATGGAGGGACACTGCCCAGTCCATAATGTCCGTGGGCCACAGGGCCATATCATATAGGCCAAGGCCCCACTTGACTCCTGCCTCAATACGGCAAGAACACTGCTGGGGCATCAGGTCAAAAATACACAGGCACCTCAGGGGGAAGGGAAACGGGGGCACCTTAGCCGGAAGATGGTACAACGCCACTGCTCCTGGAGGGGGCCACATGCCCATCACTCTGTCCTGGGGAGTGCAGAGCCACAGTCTCTCTAGTGGGTGGTCTGCCCACTGCCTGGTCCTGGGGAGTGCAAAGCCACAGTCTCTCAAGAGAGTAGTCTGACCACTGCTTGTTCCTGGGAAGTGCAAAGCCAGTGGTGGAGGGAGGCTCCAACCCATCCCTGCAGCCTTGGGTGGCTGAACTGCCATGGCTGGTGTTGTTTGCTCAGATGCTGCTCCAGCACCAGGCTCCATATCCATCTTGCCTGCGGCATCTGTGCCTTTGCCCTTGGCAGCTGGTGGTCTCTTCCTGACCTTGGCAGCTGGTGGCCCCTTCTTGGTTTTGCCTGCTGGTGGTGCCTCCTTGCCTTTGTCAGCTGGTAGTGCATCCTTGTTTTTGCCAGCTGGTGGTGCCTCCTTGCCTTTGCCAGCTGATGGTGCCTCCTTGCCTTTGACAGCCTGTGCAGGCACACTGGCAGTGTGGACAGGTGTCTGCTCGGAGCCATTCACGACTGCAGTGGCTGCAGAAATGACAGTGGTCGTGGACTGTCTGGCTGAGGTGCTAGCCTGGGTCCTGACCACCCTGGCCCAAAGTGAAGGATGGGGGGAGGGGCAGGGAATAGGTCAAGGGTGGAGAGGAAAAGCTTTTTTAGGGACACTGGGGCTGGAAGAGGGTGAAGGTTTGGGAGTGGAGGAAGAGGGAGTGGTGGTCGGAGGTGTCTGTCTGCTGTGTTTGGGTGCAGTTGCATGGGCTGGATGCTGTTGTGAGGTGGATGGCTGTTTGGGTGTCTGAGTGCTTGCATTTGTGTACTTTGGGAGGAGGGGGCACAGACACAGTGGGAGAGGACACAGGGGACGTCTGCATGGATGTGGGGGTTGTAACTGCCAGTGAGGGGCGTGTAGTGATAAGCGATGTGATGGGGTAGTGGATGAGGATGTAGTGCATGCAGGTGTGAGTGGAGATGCTACTGGGAGGGAGGTGGACAAAGACGAGGAGGGGGACACAGTGAAGGCAGTGGATGTTGCTGTGTCTGCATCTGGGTGGTGCTTGTGTGAGTGCCTGTGGGATGAAGTGTGGTGCTTGTGTTTGCCTGAGCCACTTCTGTGTGTTGATGGGATAGGCTGGGGTTGAGGGGAATGGGACTGGGTAGAAGAAGTTGGAGGGGGGAGGCTAGAGACAGGAACAAAGGCTGCCAACAGAGAGGAAGACAGAGCCTGGAATGATCTATGTTTGGCCGCCACACCAGAGTGAATGCCCTCCAGGAATGCATTTGTTTGTTGCAAATGCCCTGCCAGACCCTGTATGGAATTCACTATGGTTGACCGCTTAACAGAGATTGATCGCAGGAGGTCAATGGACTCCTCACTGAGGGCAGCAGGGCTGACTGGGGCAGGGCCTGAGGTGCCTGGGGCGAAGGAGATGCCCACCCTCCTGGGTGAGTGCTCACGGGAAACACACTGAGGGGCTGCTGGGATGGCTGTGGTGGTATGGGGGTGGTGGCTGTACCTGTTGTTGGGGTGGCACCAGAGCTGTCCGCCACCACCAGGGAGCTTCCATCGGAGGAGGTGTCGCAGTCCGAACTGTCCCCTCTAGTCTCCGCCCTGGTGCTCCCCTCGCCCTCCGTCCCACTGGTGCCCTCACCGTCGGTGGATTTGGCCTCATGGGCCATGTGGGATGCATTTCCCTCCATCGCCGGTGCCTCTCCTCTTCAGCCAGATGATGCTAATGCACACAAGGACAAGGTGACAAAACAAGAAGAGGGGAAAAGAAAGAGGATACACTTGGTACACTTGGTAATGCCAACAACAACTGTTGTCGTACACAACACACAGGGAACAGCCCTATGCACTAGGCCATGCACTACCAGTTACAATGCTAGTCACCAGGCCATTGAGTATAATGCCTAATGCCAATAGCAACACAACCGAAACCCACGGGACCCTGCCGAGTAGTAGATGCCCACTAGCATATTTGGGGCTGGATTGCATCAGAGCCTGCCCCACATGGAACCTACCCTGCCATGTTCGTCCTGGCCTACGGGCACCCACAGGTCCACATCCCCCACCCAGAAAACACCCCACCACGCACAATTGATGCCCTCATGTGCTCATCCAACTCCATGATGTGGAACATCAGGGGTGTCAGGTTCGACAGGCACCCCTTGCTCGTTGGGAGGCCATCCCCGGCTGGGCCTCCGCCTTCTTCCTTGCCCAGCGGCTCAGGTCCTCCCACCTTTTGTGACAGTGTGTGCTCCGCCTGTCAAAGACCCCCAGGGTCCGCACTTTCTTGCCGATGGCACACCAAATACTCTTTTCCTGATGGGCGCTGACCTGCAGACAATGGTACATAGGAAATGGGATCAGCCATACCGTCCAGCCTGTTACACTCATGGCCTACCATATCCCTCACATCCCCTTACGCACAGACATTGAACTCCATACATGCGACACTCTGCCCAGGACGCATCAGCCACCCCCCACTTACACGAGGCTTACACACACAGCACTCGATGCATTCATGCCCCCGCATCGTGTTCACAGGGTACTCACCTGTTGGTCTGGAGGACCATACAGTAAACGGTACTGGGGTAGGACCCCATCCAGTTGTCTCTCCAACTCCTCCAAAGTGAAGGCAGGGGCCCTTTCCCCAGACACTCGCGCCATGGTCGTCTCCAGACACAGGTCACAGCATCACTTACAGTGTAGGTCCTCTCCTGTTGAAGGACAGGTAGCAAGTGAGTGAACAGATAGAAAATGGCAGTCACGTCTGCAGCAGTGCATACCGTCACCGCCAGCGTACATCACCATTGACTACTGGAACCCATTGGGCCCAATGATAATCAATGAGGTGTTGCACGGCGGTCCTCAACTGCCTCCCGCATTGGCGCACAACGCCAGCGGAATTACCTCATTTCCACTTGTCGCGCCACACGGGTCAGGCAGCCGCCATTTCATGGGGGAGCAGTCCATGGCACCTAACTGCATCACAGCAGACATAGGCACATTTATGGGACTACAAGTTAACATACTGTTTCTGTCACAACATGCAAGGTATTTTACTGAGGATATGTTTGAATATGACCATCTGCTCACTGTTTTTCACCCTAGAGTTTAACCGCTGATGATGAATAGGAGATGGAGACATAGCCCCGTGTACGGGCCCCTGGAGGACCTGGCAACAATGGAGGACAGGCATATTATCCCCACCTACACCCAATCCAAGAGCTGTGTGCCCAATTGGAGCCAGACCTGATCTCAGCTATCCGTCACCCCACTGGGATCCCCCCTCTTGTGCAAGTCCTATCAGTGCTCCATTTCTTGGCAAGTGGCTCCTTCCAAGTGACAGTTGCCATGGCATTAGGGATGTCACAGCCTATGTTCTCAAACATGCTGACCAGAGTGTTCTCTGCCCTGATGAAACACATGCGCAGCTACATCATTTTCCCCCAGGTGGAGGTTGGCCACAGTGAAGGCTGACTTCTATGCAATGGGACATATCCCCAACATCATTGGTGCTATTGATGGTACACATATTGCCTTTGCCCCCCCCCCGGAGAAATGAACAGGTGTACAGAAATCGAAAGAGCGTTCACTCTATGAATGTGCAGATAGTGTGCCTGGCGGACCAGTACATCTCCCATGTGAATGCAAAGTATCCTGGATCTGTGCATGATGCCTATATCCTGAGGAATAGCAGCATCCCATATGTGATAGTACAACTCCAGAGGCACCAGGTGTGGCTAATAGGTAACCCCATGGTCCCCACCCAATGTATGTTGGAATATGGGTGTGGGGTTGGCCCTAGGGGTGAGTGTCTGGCTAACAAGTATTCCTTGAGATTTGCAGGCGACTCTGGTTATCCCAACCTCTCATGGCTACTGACCCCAGTGAGGAATGCCAGGACAAGGGAAGAGGAACGTTACAATGAGGCACATGGGTGAACAAGGAGGATCATTGAGCGCACCTTTGGCCTTCTGAAGGCCAGGTTCGGGTGCCCCCATCTAACAGGTGGATCCCTGTGCTACTCATCCAAGAAGGTCTGCCAGATCATCGTTGCATGTTGCATGTTGCACAACCTAGCCTTGAGACGCCAGGTGCCTTTTCTGCAGTAGGATGAGGCTGGAGATGGTTGTGTGGCAGAGGTGGAGCCTGTGGACAGTGAAGAAGAGGAGGAAGAGGAAGAGGATGTGGACAACAGAACAACTATAATACAACAGTACTTCCAGTGACACACAGGTAAGGCACTTTGGGGGTCATTCTAACCCTGGCGGTCGTCGACCGCCAGGGCTAAAATGACGGGGGCACCGCCAACAGGCTGGCGGTGCCCCGCAGGGCATTCTGACCGTGGCGGTTCGGCCGCGGTCAGAAGTGGAAAACCGGCGGTCTCCCGCCGGTTTTCCGCTGCCCTTCTGAATCCTCCATGGCGGCGCAGCTCGCTGCGCCGCCATGGGGATTCAGACACCCCATACCGCCATCCTGTTCCTGGCGGTTCGCCCGCCAGGAACAGGATGGCGGTATGGGATGTCGTGGGGCCCCTGGGGGCCCCTGCAGTGCCCATGCCAACGGCATGGGCACTGCAGGGGCCCCCGTAAGAGGGCCCCACAATGAATTTCACTGTCTGCATTGCAGACAGTGAAATTCGCGACGGGTGCCACTGCACCCGTCGCACCTTCCCACTCCGCCGGCTCCATTCGGAGCCGGCGTCCTCATGGGAAGGTTGTTTTACACTGGGCTGGCGGGCGGCCTTTTGGCGGTCGCCCGCCAGCCCAGTGTAAAACCCAGAATACCCGCAGCGGTCTAATGACCGCGGTGCGGTATTCTGGAGGGGGGAACTCTGGCGGGCGGCCTCCGCCGCCCGCCAGGGTGAGAATCACCCCCTTTAACTTCACCTTCTATTGCTGTTTTGTGAAGTGAATTTTCTCTGGCTGGCTGCTGTTCCCGCTACACAGGCCACTTATTGTACCCTTTAACATGTCTATTTGCAGATATTTGTGCCCTCCTTTGGCTCCTGGTGTATTGACTGCAGCACATTACAGGGCATACCTATGTATACATCACTGTACAGTCTATTTGCAATGTCTACAGATTGTTAAAGAACTACTTCCTTAAATCATTTGACATAATCCATACTTGTTTTTTCCAAGGGTGTTTTTTATTTCAGAGCTGAGAAGTAAATGGGGATGTGCAATGTGCTTGGGTGATGGTGGACAAAAGTCCTGGATAGAGTCCAGTCTATTGGTATCACAGGTGCATTGTCCAAGGGGGCATAGGAAGCAGAGCAATGTCAGTTCAAGGTTGACAGGGTGACAGAGTAAAACACAAGGGTGACATTCAGGAGAGTCTTATTTCCTGGCGGGGGTCTTGGCAATGTACTCTGGCTTCTGCCTGGATTGCAGGGACTGTTTGCAGGGTGGTTCTCCTTCTGCATGGGATGGGGTGCTGGTGGTCTGTTGTTCCTGTGGCGGGCCTCCTGTCCACTAGCTGCAGCGGAGGTGGAAGGCTGTTCATCAGTGTGACTAGTGCCAGGGGCCCATTGGTGTGCCACTGCCACCCTCATGGTGTTGGCCATGTCTGTCAGCAGCCCTACAATGGTGACCAGGGTGGTGTGGATGTCCCTTAGGTCCTCACTGATCCCCAGGTACTGTCCCTCCTGCAGCCGCTGGGTCTCCTGCAACTTGGCCAGTATCTGGCCCATGGTCTCCTAGGAATGGTGGCATGCTCCCAGTATCTTGGTGAGTGCCTCCTGGAGAGTAGGTTCCCTGGGCCTGTCCTCCCCCTTTTGCACAGCAGTCCTCACACCTTCCCTGTTGTCCTGTGCCTCTGTCCCCTGAACAGTGTGCCTACTGCCACTGACCCCAGGTCCCTAATTGTCCTGTGTTTGTGGGGTTGCCTGGGGTCCCTGTAGTGGTGAACGCACTGCTGACTGACGTGTCCTTGGGACAGTGGTATGGGCCCGCTGGGTGGGTGCTGTACTGGTGTTTCCTGTGTGGTGACGCTCTGTGGTGGGATGGGACTATGCCTTGGTAACCAACTGTCCCTGATGGGCCAGGTTGGTCATCCTGATCCAGGCATGCAGAGCTGCTATCATCACTGTTGGCCTCTTCTGTGGGGGGACTGGATGTTGCTGGCACCTCTTCTCCGGTGACATTGTGTGGTGGTCCTGTGGGGATGTAAATGCAGTGTTATTGTTTCTGTGTGTGACATCTTGTGCATCGGTATGTTTCCCTCTTTGGTTGTTATCACCAAGTCAGCGTTGGGTTGTGTGAGTTTGGTATTTGGTTGGCTAAGTGATTGTCACTAGTGTGCATGCTGCGGTGATGGGTGTCCATGCAGGGCTGTGGGTGGTGTCCATGCATTGTTGTTGCATGCAGTGCTAGGTACTGGGATGGGTGGGTTGTGATGGTGGGGTGTATGTGAGGTGGTGGGGGTGAGGGTAAGGGTGGGGATATGTGATGGCATGCAGGGAAGGGGGTGAAAGTAGTTCAGATTTTACTTACCAGAGTCCAGTCCTCCTGCTATGGCTCGCAGGCCCTGAGGATGCAGTATTGCCAAGACATGCTCCTCCCATGTTGTTAGTTGTGGGGGAGGAGGTGGGGGTCCACCGCCAGTCCTCTGTACAGCTATCTGGTGTCTTGCAACCACAGAATGCACCTTCCCCCTTAGGTCGTTCCACCTCTTCCTGATGTCATCCCTTGTTCTGGGGTGCTGTCCCACGGCGTTGACCCTGTCCAAGATCCTCCACCATAGCTCCATCTTCCTTGCAATGGATGTCTGCTGCACCTGTGATCTGAATAGCTGTGGCTCTACCCGGATGATTTCCTCCACCATGACCCTTAGCTCCTCCTCTGAGAACCTGGGGTGTGTTTGTGGTGCCATAGGTGTAGTGTGTGTGGTGTGTGTGAGTGTGTGTGGGGTAATGTGTTGGGTGTGCTGTGAGGTGAGTGGATGATGTATGGGTGATGGTGTTCTGCGGCTCGGGTTCTGTGGGTGCTCCTGGTGTGTCTCTCTCTCTCTGTTGTAAATTGCTTGTAGTGGTAAAGGGTTGTGGGTAATGTGTGTGTATGTTTTATAGTGGTGTGTGGGTGTGGTGTGTGTATGTGTGTCAGGTGTGTGTAGTTTGAATTGTCCAATGTGGTGTTGTTTTGTTTGTGTGTGTATTTTGAGCCTGGCGGTATGTACCGCCAATGGTTTCGCACCATCTAATGTCTGCTGTGGTGATTCATGGGTCATAATGCTGTGGGGGTAGTTCTGTTGGCATAACAGTGTGGGTTTTGGTACCACCAGTTTCTCACTGACCTTTGGTCCTGAGGGCTTGTATGTATGTCTGTATAGTGGCGAATTTCTATGTGTGGGTCATAATACGGGTAGTTGTATACCACCACGGTCGTGGTATGTTGATGGCAGTCAGCATGGCGGTAAGCAGCAATTACCACCAATGTCATAATGAGGGCCTATGTCATCTGTCACTGTCTTCTTTCAGAATAGCATGCGATGGGCCACTACATCGTTGTTGTTGCAAACATGAATTGGTTATGGACTGACCTAGACATCCTCTGTGAATAAATGTTGGGTGATCACATGGTGACATTGTTGTGTTGCACAGTCAGTATTGGTCTATGTGTGTACACTTTCCACCATTACCAGCTTATCTTGTTTGGAACTGATTTAGTTCTACATTGCTGGCATTCTTAAGACTGCTAACCCTTTGTACACATCTTCTAAGGCAACATTGTCCGGTCATATATGGACAGGATGCTACGTGTGACTTGTGTAATCTAGGGATGTACACTTCTTCTTCTACTGGCTACGTGATGATTTCCCTTCTATTTCCAGGCTTTGCTAGATTACGTGAATGTCACACACAAATGACAGTACACCAGCCACAGCACTTGTGTAGTGTCCAAGTGACCTCCCTATGTTGTATCTCCAGATGTCTGAGGGAGTCTCTCTGCTGTTGTTCCACATCCTTTGGCTTACAGGGGCATGCACTCACATCTGCATTCCACAGCCAATGTCACTTTCACCATGAGTGTATATTGTTGTTGTGTGAAATCATCTCAGCTAGGAATATTTGATTTGGCACATGCAACATTTCGGTCTCTACATTCTAGGATGGGTCTGTGACATGTTTGGGCATTGCTAGACTTACATGCTCATCCCAAACCTGATTGCCATGTGGAAGACCTAATCATTTTAGGGTATTTGTCCCAGTAGGTCACTTTCTCTTGGTCAGGCATGTGAGTGTCATGGGGAGGTGTGTTTTCGTATGTGGTGTGTGATTGTATCATTCAGACTATACTGGGTTACCTTGTAGACACATATCAACAACTGTTGGTAATTGCTAACCCTTCCCTACCTAGGCCACACAACGGTATATCAGTCTTCACATGTATTTCCAAATTAGATGCTGGGATATGTCAAGACAACACATTTGTGTGACATGTGTGTAAGAATGTACATAGAAGGTGCTACATACTCTGCCTACATTCCACCCACACATTCATGTAGATGCACATTCTCCCCTTTTGTTGATCATTCTAGGCTATTGGACATATGTGTGGAGAGTGGATAAGCACCCACTGCTGCTCCACTTGTCTTGCGACCCTTAGTGCACTCCAAAGAAACATGTGTGTGCTATATGTGTGAGACAGCACACCATGTGGCAGGTTTGGGTCCCATAGTGCTCACAGTACGTAACACCATTGATATACGATGCAGGGTTAGGCTAAAACTATTGTCCCTTACTCTGACCAGTCTATGATGGTCCATTGATACCAATGGTGTTCCCCTTTGTCACACCTGCTCAGTGCAGGCGTTACAGCTGCCCAGCTAAAATGTGACACAGTTTACTTCCCAATTTTGAAGTACACCATATTGATATAACCCCTACTGTATATATGCTCTTGTTGCATACATCTTGCCTGGCATAGCCATGATGTGGTGCAAGAGGTCGGAATTGGCGCCACTTCGTTTTACTGGTGCATGGACATGGGCCTTCGGCAGCCAAATGAACGTGAGTGATGTGACGCTGATATGCGTTATAGAGGTGCTACACCCTCTTACATCACAACCTATGTTCTGACATTCTTTGTAACTGTTGTAGTTTTTACAAGCTCTCTGAGGTATGAGCAACTTTCCAAAGGTATATGTAGCAGAGATTGAGTACACCACAGACAATCTGGTCAAAGTGATTTAATTTTCATATTTGCAAGGTGATTTCTGTTGCACAGTGACTTGCTGTAGAAGTACAGTACAATTTGTTGTCTCTCGCAAACTCCTACAGAAATGTTTTTTTTGTTCCCCCTCCACCTGTGATGCACCATTGTCATCCTCCTTCTCATTGGGGACATCTACTCGTTCACCCCAGGGTACATTCATCCGAATACATATTTATGCACAATTGCTCATACAAGGATCATCTTGCATACTAGTGGTGGTGCATACAACAGGCTTCCTCCTGTCATGGCCAGGCACCTGAACCTTGACTTCAGGAGCCCAAATGTCCTCTCCACCACATTTTGTGATGTTTTGTGCTTCTGTGCCCTTCATTGTAAGCCAGATCTTCCTCCGTTGGTGGGTTGCCAAAAGGAGTCATCACCCATGGCTGGATGCCATAAACTTGGTCGTTTGCAAAGGAATGTGAGGACATGTCTGTTATGTGTATTTGTGGTATCATATGTGCCATGGGAGATGTTAGTTTTAGGTAGAGTGATGACTCAGACTTGCATCTGGTATTGTGTGTGTTCTTGTTTTGTAGAATGGTAGTATTGGTATGTTGTGGTGGGCATTACTATCATGGGTTATGGATCAAGAACCTGGTGGTTGTCATATTAAATATGGACTGACAGTTGGACCATGCAAATTATGTGTTGTTTTGTCCATATTTGAGGCTGTGTCCTAATGTTAATGGAACATATCACCTCCTTACACAACAGTAACATAATTTGTTTTGATACTATGGTAGCCCTACAAGGTCAAACTCAGCCCACCATGTTAGCATGTGGCACTACGTATTCAGTACGACACAGAGTGACCCTTTGTGGCAGATTATGCCTGTGCCAGCCAGCATGTGTACAATTGTGAGATTCACACAATAGGAGAACTAGCAAAATTGGTGCAGACATGATTTATCACAGACACTTTCAATGCCTGCATAGAGCAGATGTTAGGAGGTGCACACATATTTTAGAATGGTTCCCTAAGTACTGTGCATGACATAGTCAGGTATGTCCTCATTACTCCTACAGAGTCCAACTATGGCATCCATTATCTTGATACTATTGCACCTAACCTGCACCAAAGTGCCTCATTTATTGTATACGGTGCCCACATGGTGGCAGTAGAGTGCGGCAAGGGGGCACAATTCCAGTGGCGCTGCTGTTGATGCTGCTCCACTTTCCTGACATGTGGCGGTTGTTCAACCCTGAGGATATTTGTGCACAAACATTCATTGTGCAATACGGCACAAACCAAAATTATTTTGCAGACCAGGGGAGAGGGAATATAACAATTTACCCCCAGAAGCATTGAGGCAGCAAAACCGGGCCTTGAACAGGCCAAAGGTCCACACAACCAAATTACGTGTGCGAATGTGTGCCTGGTTGTAGGCCTTCTCTGTCTCTGTCTGTGGGTTGGCATATGGGGGCATCACCCCCTGCTGGATACCATATCCTTAGTCAGCTGAAATGTAAAAAAGAGACACTATCAATGTTTTGGATGACTATATTTGCTATGGTCCTGCTCATGTGTGTCATGTGTAGTGGAATTGTCATGCACTTCTCCCACTTATGATCACATGATGTGTGATCATGCCGGTGTACTGATGTTTACAGGGGCCTGTTTAATCACCCTATGTGATATCAGATGCAGTGCATGAGCATATACATCATACAATTCAACATCCTGACTGTCATAATACTGCAGCAGGTTTTGGTGGTGCCTGTTTTCCATCACTCTAGTCGCCTCAGTGTTGTGCACTTACACTACATGTGTTGAGGGTAAGAAAGTGTATGGGATTATTTTTGTAGGTCCTGCCTAGATAGGTGGTGACATACTAGACATGGCTGACACAGACACATGCATGGGTCCATGGCAATACCCAGATGTTGGTGTTGGCCTACTTACATTGGCCCAGACTTCAATTTTCCAATATTATATAGAGCAGTTGACATGCCATCCACACAGTATGCACTCCCACATACTGAGTGACATGGTGTCACAACTGCCATTTCCCGATCAATGGTTGCATGTCACGGTAATGGAACATTCGGTACATGTGTGACAGCATTGTGCCCAATTTGTGTAGCAGCACATGGATCCTGCAGATTTGGAAATGGCCCTCTGCAGGTCTTCAACACAACTTCCTGCACTGTATGACATCTCTGAAAAGGGGATTTGGTACACAGTACTTGGGCCCTCCTGCACTTTGTAGTTCCTTCCAACTAGACTTGTACGCAAGTTGCCTAGCAAGTACACATTCACACTTGCATCAGGGGATGAAGTGGTTCTTCTTTGCTATCTGGATTGTAGTTGTGTGTATAAGTGTACCTTCCAAACAAGGCTGCTAACTCAGAGGCATGGTGAGTGATGAATGTGTATAGCATTGCACATCACACATGTGAGATGGGAGTGATTTTGCAGATTATTTTACATTTATACAGTTGCATGTCACCTGTCCATGGGTAGTGGTTTGTCACCTTGCACCTAGTTCCTGGTGTGGGAGTCATGACACAGCTGATGGCCGATGTGGCCTGCATGTGTTCACCCCTAGTCGTCCTGGTACACCTCCCTTCAAAACAGAGATGTTGTCTAATGGCAGGCTTGCAAGCATAAAACATTATCACTCTTGCTCACTTACCTTCACTCACTTGGACTCATTCTTGCTATAACTTACTCATTTTGGACTGACTCACTCTTACTCATTCTTACTCTTTCTCAGTCATACTTTCTCCACTTACTGAATTTCAATTCCTCATTCTCACACATTCTAACCCAGCCAACCTGTGGCAACCCCTAAATAATGTCCATGGTCTGATTCATAAAAAAGATTTTTCTACCCAAATAACATTTATTTGGGGAAAAAGGTACATTTGTGCCCCTGATTTTCAATCCTGATTCACAGAATCTGGCTCTGTAAATTTCGAAGCATTTAGAAAGTGCTTACTTCAGCGCGAAATAATTATGTTAACCACATTTTCTGCATTAAATGTGGGTTTATGACATGAAAATTATTTCTCCCCGTAGAACACACGGGTAGTAGCATTGACAATGCTGTTAATATTCATAGAGGGGTGATATTTTGGTTATTCAACAACATTTGAAGAGTCTTTTCATATGTTCAATGTACTTCTAAATGTATGCTTAGCCACAGAAAGTGTAAGTGAGCAATGAATGTAAAAATGTGACCTAAATGCCTCTTTTATCATCAGCTGTAGGGGAAATTAGGTATTTACATGGAAGATGTGTAGTAAATCTACAACAATCCGTACAGCACATACACATTTCCCCTAACCTTACACATGTCTATGGTCCAAATCTGTGGACAATGGTGTGCCTATAGTATGTAATGGTGCATTGTGAATCAGGATAAAATGGGAATCAATGCAAACACGTGCATGTGCCTACTGTCCTATAGATTTCTGTATTCAATTAATGAGCTCCAAAATGTTCTTGTTTTTATACTCATAGGTTTTCTAAACCACTTAGTACCAGTGTCAGAGTCTAGTCATTGTTGATAATTAACACGGTCCATACATGCCCTTGTTCTTCAATAACACTAAAGTTAAAAGCGTCACTTTTTTTTTACTCTAATTCAATGCAAAACTAACTCCATATTTATACTTTGGTGCTAGACCCGTTTAGCGCCAAATTTATGGAGTTAAAGTCATTTTTGGGAAGTGGAAACCTACCTTGCCTTAATGAGATGCAAGGTAGGCGTTCCCATGCAAAAAATTACTCTATGGCCTTAACTCCATATTTATACTCCTATGGAAAAATGGTGCAAGGGAGGAAGGAGGGGTCAAAAAATGGGGCAAAGCTTGGTTTGCCCCATTTTTAAAAGCCTGGGTCAGGGCAGGTGTTAGGGGACCTGTGGGCCTATTTCCATGGTGTCCTCCCCAGCCCCCAGGGGCACCCCCACCCACACCAGATAGACTGCGGAGGATGGGGGACCCCATCCCAGGTAAGTACAGGTAAGATTGCATTTTATTTTTGAAAGTGCCATATGGGGCCCTGAAATGGGCCACCATACATGGCACAGGGTGCAATGGCCATGCCTAGGGGACCCTTGTCCTCTGTGTTGGCCATTGAGTGGTGGGCGTGACTCCTGCCTTTTCTAAAGCAGGAGTCATGTGGCATGGTAGGTTTAGCACCATAAAATGACGCTAATTTGGTTAGAGTCATTTTTTTTACTCTAACCTGCCTAAAGTACTTTTTTGGTGCTAAAAGCTCTTCTTCTATACTGTTAGCCCCACCGACTAAAGTCATTATTGTTTACTCTAGCCTACCCTTTGCACCCGGCTTGCACCATTCCATAAATATGGTGCCCGGCTGGTGCACAGAAATGGTGCAAGCCGGTGGTAAACTTTTTGGTGCAAAACTGAGTTAGTGCAGTTTTGCAGCAAAAAGTATAAATAAGGGCCAATATTTTGTAAGTTTGCACCACTTTTGCGTCAAAAAATGACATTAATGCGGCGCAAAAAAAGTATAAATCAGGGGCTTGGTGCTAGACGGGTCTAGCACCAAAGTATAAATTTGGAGTTAGTTTTGCACCAAATTAGAGTAAAAAAAATTACACTAATTCGGTGCAAACAGACTATAAATATGCTGCAGAATATAAATCTGCCCCTAAATATGGTATTAAGGCCATAGAGTCATTTTTTGCACGGGAACACCTACCTTGCATCTCATTAGGGCAAGGTAGGTGTCCACTTCCAGAAAATGACTTTAACTCCATAAATTTGGCGCTAGACGGGTCTAGCACCAAAGTATAAATATGAAGTTAGTTTTGCACTGAATTAGAGTAAAAATCAATGACGCTAATTCGGTGCAAACAGAGTATAAATATGCCCCTTGGTGTCCAGGTTATCTTCATGCTTCAGCCCTGTTACTTTCGTTGCAAATATTTTTGAAATTGTGACACGTGACTTTATTTTTGCAATTGAGATCCCATTTTCTTCAAAAGACCAGGCCTGTTTTTGTAAAGATAGTGGCAGGAGTGCAGCCCTTGTGCCCTGTACAGGCCTCTATTTCTACATAAGCAGCTTTTTACAGTAGGGTGGAAAATATTGCCTGGGAAGATGCATCCGACCTTAAAATTCCTCTTCTTAACAGGAGCGTTTCCATAAGACCTAGCATATCCCTCAGCTAATGGCATCTATCCTCAGCGCTATCAAAAGTGACAGCACTGCAACGTAAAAGAGTAAATTACAAGGTTATCTCGACTTACAGTGAAAGCGAAGGTCGTCTTCACTTGTCTGTTTGGTTCATAGTTTTTCTTTTTATTGATAAAAAGTATATATGATGGATAAGCATGTCTAGGAGCCAACCGAAATTTAGAGCCTTACTGCTTCAACGTTCTGAAATCAGATATGCATCTAAGACTACCGAAAAGAGACAGTCAAGAGAGATATAAGCGTTAGCATCAGTTTCTAAGAAAGTTCTTCGGTATGTTACTTTCTCTCGGTTATGTCAAGCCTTTTGACTTAAAAGAAAAACCTCTGATAATATTTGAATTATAAATGGTAGCTAATTTCTACTTTCTAATACACTCCCGACTATTAGTTTTCTTAATGATATGTTGTTTGAATGTTGTGCAGTGCTCTGATCCCTCTTGAATTGCTTCCTCCCAAAATAAATGTTTAACAGGCAAAAATACACATTTTCGTGTGATACTGTCATTATTCTTAAAACTGTAGGGGAGCAATAGTGGCAGATGTGTGCAGTCAGACATTCTTAATCATAGGGAGTGAGGATGACAACAACAAAAACACGTTAGACAGAAACCTGCAGACCACATATACCTGCTCTACACATACTCACTCGGCAAAGTTTGACATTTTTTAATGAATATTAAGTAGTCTATTTTTCTCTTTCTCCAGTTCTGATATATGTTTTGTTTCGTTTTGCGTTAATTTATTTATATAACTTCTGGTTTGATTACTTGAACAATAGCTGTGGTGAAAGGCTTGTGGTTTAAAGTTTTGTGAGTTTGGGGAGCTCCTTCTGGGTTTATATCAATGCAATTGCAGCATTAGTCAAAGAAACAGGGACTAAATAAGTGCATGATGTATGTATGTATATATAAATAAATGTGGAATTTCTACAGTCCAAACATAGCCAAAAGGCAGTAGATCACTGTACATGGTTAAAGTGCAGCCTAAAAAGTCAATATGTAATAGGAAAGGTATCTGGTTTGTGGACTGTTAATGTAGTGCGATCTAATATTCTTTAAAGAGGTCCGTTTCAACACTTTCTTAAATCAAAGCGGTGTTGGGGCCATCCAAATGGACACATGGATGTTGTTCAAGGTCCTGGGAACATAGATGAAGGGACCTTCTGTCTTGTTTTTTCCTCTTTATACTTCTTAGTCTGCAGTCTGATTGTGGCTTGGCTGTTGCCAAGAACCACCAAAAATGATGAGCTTGCCTTCAAGATAAGCAACAGTGGTGGATGTGACAGGTTTGTAAATGATGCACCTGGTTTTGAAGATGTTTCTGGACAGCAGGGGCCGCAAATGAGTTTCATCATGATGGGGGTGATGTGATCATATTTCTTTAGGCCTTAAATGAGACATGGTCCAGCATGTAAGATGTTCTTAAGGGCTGGTAGTCTAGAGCGTGGAAGGCCAATGAGTAGAGTTCTTCAACCATAAATTCTGATATCACTTTCTGGAAGAAAGAGTTTCACTTTCTTAAGAGAGAGCTGGTACCAAACCATTTTTGTTTTTTGGCAGTATGTTCCTCGAAGGTGAGGATGATGTCAAGGAGGAATCCAAGTGGCTAGGCTTTCAGTAAAAGTTGTAGTTTTTGGTGTTTCTTATCCGTAATTCATGGCAAATAACAGGATTTCTGCCTTGGGTGAGTTTACCATCAGGCATGTGCTGAACATCGAGGTCTGAGAGATATGCAGACAATGTTTAAGGCATTGGGGCATATTAATGGGAATGTCACGCGATGGAGCACAGCAAGTAACCTTGCTGTGTTGTGTGCCAGGGAAACAGCAGGAATTTGTTGTATTTAAGACAATATGGGCATTTATGCCTTTTCCTCTGTGCCAGTGCTCTTTTGGCAGCCTAGCGCCAATGCAGGTACCCTTCCACCATAGTGCAAGGGTGCCTGCATTGCATGCAGGATTGTTTTTTATGCAGGAAGGGACACCTTCCTTAACAAAAACAAATCTGAGAGGCATATTCTTCTTTCTATGTGTGCTGCAACATGCAGCACACAAAGAAAGAGGAAGTAACAATGAGAAATAAAGATACTTCACCTTGTTATCCCTCACCTGAGAAGGCATTTATTATTGGCACATTCCCAGGTTTACCAGTTCTATTAAATTTTGGAATGTGTCAAGAAACATGGGAGTTGCATGAGAACAGCTACACAAAGCCCATGGAATGTCTTCCCGGGGCAGAGTAAGACCATGCAGTGATTTACGCTGCTTTGTTCTAATCCAGATTTATGGACCACTCATGGCCACACAAAGTGGCCTTGCATGGCTTAATAAATCTCACTTACATTTTGTGTTGCACATGTACCATGCTGCATGGTGCATACACAACACAAACCAAATCCTAAATATACCCCAGGATGTGTGAAGCAGTGGAGACTTTTAGGTAGACTTGTTTATCATCAACATAATGGTGAACCTTGATGCTGTTATCTGTAAGAAGTATGCCAAATAGCTTGATGCAGAGGCTGAAGATGAAGGGGGACAGTACATGAACCTGGGGGACTCTGCAGATGACAGAAACCTTTTTGGACCTTCCTGTGCCAATGTGAACAAACTGTTGGGCCTACAAACCTGGATGTGCTTCAGTAAAGATCTCTTAAGCCAATTATCTGCCTTTGCAGGGACCAAGGTTTGTTGTAACCCCATAAGAATGTTTTACAGATACCAATGCTTGTTTACAAAGCCCAAATCTTGTTGGAACCAATGCTTGTTTAAGACCAAAGCTTCTTTAGGACATGTGTTGCTCAAGCCTCCAGCATCCCTATGACTTAGACTGGTTGTGGCTCCCTATGACTCAGACTGGGTGTGGCTGGATGCAGCAGTTATTTAAACCACACCCGGCCTGAGTGAATTGTTTGCTGGAAAGATCCCTGGCTGCAAAGAAAGGCCCATATTTATACTTTTTTAGTGCCACATTTGCGTGATTTTTGTATGCAAAAGTGGCGCAAACTTACAAAATAAAACTGTATTTTGTAAGCTTGCGCCACTTTTGCATCAAAAAGCGGCACAAATGCAGCGCTAGAAAACTATAAATATGGCCCAAAGAGACTCCATTTTGCCACGTTTTATCTCCATGTTCAGTCCTGCATCCTGCTGCTTCTGGGGAGATGAAGAGGTCAAGAGAATTGACTACTAAAAAGGCGTTAACACACTGCATGCTTTCGAAAGGCATTTGTTTGTGAAAACCTAGGGCCATATTTATACTTTTTGACGCACAACTGCGCCAACGCAGTTGTGCGTCACACATTTTAACGCCGGCTAACGCCATTCCAAAGCGCCATGCGGGCGCCTTATTTATGGAATGACGTTAGCCGGTGCAGCTGACTGGTGTGCGTCAAAAAAATGACCCACACCAGGCTGCGCCGGAATAGGGGAAAATGGAGCTTGGGCGTCAAAAAATGGGGCAAGTCAGGTCTGAGGCAAAATTTGGGCCTCAACCCGATTTGCGCCTTTTTGTTTTACTCCCAACCCCCATTGAAATGACTCCTGTCTTAGCACAGACAGGAGTCATGCCCCCTTGCCCAATGGACCATGTCCCCTGGGCATGGTCATTGGGCATAGTGGCATATAGGGGGGCACAAATCAGGCCCCCCTATGCCACAAAAAAAAAATACTTACCTGAACTTACCTTAAGTTCCCTGGGATGGGTCCCTCCATCCTTGGGCGTCCTCCTGGGGTGAGCAAGGGTGGCAGGGGGTGTCCCTGGGGGCATGGGAGGGCACCTCTGGGCTCCTTCTGAGCCCACAGGTCCCTTAACGCCTGCCCTGACCAGGCGTTAAAAAATTACACAAAAGCGGCTGGATGTCATTTTTTTTTACCCGCCCACTCCTGTGCGTCATTTTTGCACGGGAGTTTAAATAAGGCGCACATGCCTTAGAGTCATTTTTTTTAAGGGAAAGCCTACCTTGCATATCATAAACGCAAGGTAGGTGTCCACGCTAAAAAATGACGCAAACTCCAAGATCTTTTTTGCTAGATGGGTCTAACGCCAAAGTATATATATGGAGTTAGCTTTGCGTCAGATTTGCGTAAAAAAAAAACGACGCAATTCCGGCGCAAACAGAGTATAAATATGCCCCTAAATATGCCCCTTAATACTTGCTGACTTTATATTTGAAAGTCGAATATTTTGGAGTGGGATGCGCCTAAGAAGGTATATCATTGGCGATTAAAGTCACTGTGATGCTCCTCGCTATTCGCGTTCTAACGCTTATGTTTGTTGCTTGTTATATATAGCAGAAAAGAAATTATTTTGTGCAATTATCATATTTGTTTTTTATTGTGAATACTTTTTTTATCACTAAGTTTAATATGACATTTTCATAATTGGAGCTGGTGATATGGAACATTCTGTGAATGACCTGAAAGATTCACTGCTATGCTCAACTTACGCTGTGATGTAACAGTGATAAAACTGATAACTTGTGCTATTGATATGCTCCAGACTGTTACAAATATTGCACTGTGATCTTTTGATGTTAACCCTATGTTCCCATAGTGTTACATCCATTGCACTGTGATCTTTTGATATTAACTCAATTTCCCTGAGTGGTGCAAACATTGCACTGTGATCTTTTGGTTTGAACCCTATGTTCCCAGAGTAATGCAAACTTTGCACCGTAATCTTTGGTATTAAAACTATGTTTTCAGTGTGATCAAAAGACACAGAGGACATCATCATGAAGACCGCCAGGGTCGCAATGGCAGTTGGACCGCCCCCAATGTCGCATGGTTGGACTGACAGCACTACCAGATCATGACTTTTCGTTGGTCTGGTGTTGCTGGCGGTCCTAATCCATTAGGGCCGCGGTGCAAGCAATACTGCCCTGGGTATTATGAGTCCCTTTTCCACTGGCACTAACATGGAGGTATCCCCTCCATGTAAAGGCTGGCAGAGATGTGGTGCAGGGTGCCCCAGGGGAGCCCCTGCACTGCCCATTCACTTGGCATGTGCAGTGCAGGGCCCCCCTGGCCAGCCCCGTCATAATTTTCAATGTCTGCTTTGAAGACAGTGAAAATCACGAATGGTGCTGGTACACCCTATGCATTGCAGCATTTCAGCATTGCCACCAGCTCAATTATGAACTAGCGTCAATGTTGTAGGCTGTTTCCCGCTGAGTAAGCGGGCAGAAACTCTGTTTCCACCTGCTGACCCAGCTGAAAAACATTAATGGGGCCCACCGGGAGGGGACCGCACTGGTGATAACCTGACCGCTGGAGTTTGGCAGACAGCCTTTTCCACCCGCCAAACTCATAATGACCCCCTGAATGTGTTTTCCTTGGAATTCTAATTACAGTGCATAAATTAACCTATAATGTGATGTGTCATTTTTGGGTTTTGGGCCCTTTCCATCTGTGGGCACTAGGCCTCCAACAAAAGTGAGGTACCATTTTTATTGGGACACTTGTGGAAACGCTCAGTGGAATGAAGGTTGTGGCTCCCTGCAGATTTCAAAACTTTCCATCACAGAAATGTGAGTAAAATGTTTTTTTTTTTAGTTAAAGTTTGAGGTTTGCAAGGGATTCTGGGTTTTAAAAAAACCTGATTAACGACACACTGGTACCCACCCTGAAATCCCCCAGTTGCCTAGTTTTCAAAAATGTGCATGTTTGCAAAGTTCCCCTGGGAACCAGCTGGACAAGGGCACAAAATCCGCAGCTACTCAATTTGCAAAAAAAGCGTCCTTTCTGAGTGGGAAAATCAGATGTGTCATGTTGCACTTTGGGCAATATATGTTGGAAGTCGGACTGAGCTCGTTACCACAAACAATGCAAAAAAAGAGTACGGTGTGTCCTATAGTCAGTATTATACTGGAGTACGTGGCATAATTAAGTAAAGAAAGCAGATGTTACTGTTTGCAACCATGTGGAAAAATGCATGCACATCCACGGTGTATAAAACTTTGTGTGTTATTAGAATAGTTATTATGATTTTAAAGTAGTATGCGCTGCAAAAAATAAATAAATACGCGTATTTTGTTGGGAAACCCACAGCCGCATAAATGGAATAAAATGTTCTGTATCTGCTCTTAAAGCCTGACTGTATAAATGTATAATAAAATGGGTCAGCTTCCAAACCCCAGGCAATTAATTAAGTGCCTTTTTGTGTCTAATGAATCCTGAAATGTTTTGTTTTTGTTAGTCATATGGTCTGATACAAAAATAGCAGAAGGCCTCATGCATCTTGTAGACAGCAACGTCGAAGTCTGTCCGGTCAGCATTATCTTTCCTGCTATATTGTGTAGGTAGCTAGTGTTCATCTATTTTTGTATCACATTTCAATAATGTGTTAACCCTCAGAGAGCAGTTAAGACTCGAAGCAATTACTTGCCTCGCTTTGCTGGCTATCCACCTTGCACTGCACATTCTCATTGTGAATGTCATAAATCCAAGCACGAACCACATTTGTCTTTTAACACTGCAAAGGACATAACCCCGAGTATTATTCTTATTTTAGAGAGCCACGAACTTTCAGTACTGTGTCAAATGAATTACTGGCGGGATTAGTTGCTACCTTTCAAATTAAATGTTTGGAGGCTTTTCTTTTCTCGTGGTGCCGGTGCTAAAATGTAGAGCAGTGGCTACATAGCTTTAGAAAGCTATTCCAAACCATTGTTATGGGAACGGTGCCTCAAAGACGATTCCAAATTAAAAAGCTAATGCAAAAGTTAAAGAGTTTGGGGCACTTGGACACTAAAATGTGTATTCATTACTGTTTATCTCCTAAACATATGCATACCATATTTTTTCAATATATTACTTTTCAAATTGCTCCCTGCATAAGTAAGTGAATGGCACACAATTTGCTGCCTAGCGCTAAAGCAGCCACCCATTCGCCATTGTTCAAGGGTGCCTGAGTTGCATGCAGGAATGTTTTTGTGAAGGAAGGGACACCTTCCTGCACAAAACAAATCCAAGGAGGTGTTTTTCTCTTTCTATGTGTGCTGCAGAATGCAGCGTACATCTAAACAGAAAAAACAGAAAAATAAAGGTATTGCGCCTGGTTGCACCTGCCCTGGGAGGCGTATGGTTTTGGCGCATTCCCAGTTTTACATTGCCTTGTAAATCTGGGAATGCATCAAAACCCATTGTTTTGCATGGGAAAACCAACCACAACGCCTATGTAACACCCCTGATGCAGTGTAAGGCAACTCAGTGACTTGCGCTGCATTGCCTTAGAGCATATCTACAAATCTGTACAAATCTGAGCATATCTGCCATGTCAAAAAAATTCACGCACCGGCTGTTGGAGGCTGGCCCTCTATGCAGTGTGCAAAACCAAGCATACTATGCAGAGGGTTCAAGTAACCACACGCTAGTTTCCATAGGTAAAAACTAGACTACCTAATGCTCCAATTTTTAAGGTAGCTGGTCGAGCAGTTAGGCTAATCCAGGAGATGTGATAAGTATTTGCTGTCCTCACAAATCCAATCATGCTCCACACACACTCAATGAATACCTCAAGACCAGAAATGGAAATGATGACAATACTTCAGACTTTTATATACATTTTAAGACCAAGATTTTTAGAATATGTTAGGTAGTTTTCAAGTTATGACTTTTTAAAGTTTTAGCAACGTTAGTCTTTCTGTGCGTAACTACGCAACATTGGAATCAATAGGCAGTCACTTTAAAAAATGCATTAAAAATCGCATGGTTGAGTTACCAGTCTCTTCTTTTGCAGGGTGGTCACATCAGTCAGTGGGCAACCTGTGCCAGCTGGAGAGTCTCGGGCAGCTCCTGGTTCCGGTGGGAGCAGCATTGGCTAGGTTCTTGGCACAGGCACAGGGCCACCTGGAGGAGCCACTTGGAGAAGGAGTTGGTTTGCAGATTTAAAGGTGGTCCCTTGGGGTCCCCTTGGGCTGTTGAGGTCACAAGGGGTTTGGGACCCAAGGCACACAGCAGATTCCGCAATGCGAGGCCCAGGGCAGCCAGGTGCTGGGCGTTTTGGAGGTCTTGGATGCTCTGGGCAACGGAGCCCACTGGAGCTGGAGGTGAATCTCTTTGAGGGTGGTTTACAGGACAACGGGGGCACTCTGGTCAGCTCCAGGGTGTTGCTGAAGTCCCTCAACCTGGGCTTCCTCCTGATCCTTTTTAAACTCTGGGGGTGCAGTTCTTCTACTGGTCCGATGTCAGCTGTCCACTACCCAGGGTATTTCAGTATCTTGGCCACCAGAAGGTGAAGTGCTACTTAATTTAGCAGATGGAGGTCACTTCATGGTGGTCATTGGTGTGGCTGTGACATCCGGTTGCGGAGATATCGGTGATTCAGTGAAGTGACCCTCACTGGTTTGTTGGTCCTTTGCAGGTTTCTTGCTTTTCTTGAGTGGTGCCTCCACTAAGGAGGAAGATTTAGGCTGTTTGTGAAGCCTGGAGATCCTTTGGGGCTTTTGAGGTTAATTCTGTGGTCAGCTCCTCAGCAGTGGCGATTGTTGGGATTCTAGTGCAGAAAGCAGTGGTCTTGGATCCTCTTCTGGTGCAGCAGGTCCTCGGTTCTCATCCTGGCGGGTTCATTGGGGCTGTCTTCTTTCTTCCTGTTCAATCTAATTTCTTGGTCTGGGGAGCCCACTAAATACTGAATTTAGTGGGTGTTTTAGGCGGCATCTGGTAGTGTCCAATGGGGCACTTACCCTGGGGTGGCTACACCCACTACAGTGACCACTTCCTGTGGGAAGGGTCACTTCCCTAAACCTAATTGGCTATTTTCCTCCATTTCAAGATGGAGAAAGTGAAATGAATGGTCCACTTCACCTGCAAGCCACTAGGAGTGGTGTATTTACAGTAAGGCCACTCCTGCTATCCTTTGTGTGGTTTCCCGCCTTTGCCCCCTCCAGGAGCGGGGTTTGCAGAGGGGGAGGTGCTCTGCTGCTGGCAGCAGGCCTGGGGGTTGATTTCCAAGGGTGGTAGCCCTTTGAAGCTCACTGCCTGGGCAGTGCACATTCCTGAGGGTGGGGGGTTAGCTCCTCCAACCAGGAAGGGCTTTGTATCACAAACCAGAGAGCCTGGGCTCTTCTCTAAGGTTTGTGGATTGGCTGTCCGGAGGCAGCAGGTTGGATGGAACCAGTCAGCAACCATGCCAGGATAGTTAGAATTTTCAGGGGACTCCTCTAAGGTGACCCTGGGTACTTTTTATAATAAATTGAGTACTGGTACCAGTTTGGATTTATCATTCTGGGTTGTTTGATACCAAACAACCTAGGGTTCAGAACAGCCATTATGTAGCTGGGAGACTCGTATTTTTCCAGTGTTCAGCACATATATTAAAATGGCTGCTCTGTTCACTCACTATGACCCACGTTCGGCAAGGACACAGTTGGGTCAAATTTATCATGCAATTATGCCCTCACATATTGTATGGTGCACCCTGCCCTAGGGCTGGAAGGCCTGATAGAGGTGTGACTTAATCATAACATATGCAGTGTAGGGTGAACAGGGCACATAGGGAGTGTGCTATGTCGATTTTGTATTTAAGGTTGCACCAGGACACTCAGCTTGCTTTGGCAGTGCTGGGTGCACCTGGATGCATAGCTCTTGAGGGTGGCACAATCAGTGCTGCTGCCCTGAGGGGCTAACCCATAGTACCCCATGCCCTGGGTACCTAGGTACCTTTTACTAGGGGCGTATAGTGGTGGCCAAAGGTGTATCTAATTACTTTTACCATGTTTTAGGGAAAGAACACTGGCACTGGGAACCTGGTTAACAGGATCCCAGTGCACTCCAGTTTAAGTTGCATTCAGAAACCAGGCAAAAAGTGGGGGGGGGGAGTACTGCAACAAGGAGCCCGTATCTCACACCGGCAGTGCAATGGCTTGTAAATATGCACCTATGTGTCATGGGTGGTGTTAGACTTTTTATCCTTGGTGTGCTCTCCCTTAACTTTTTGCCTCTGTTTCCCAGGGTGTTGATGTGTGCTGGACTCTGATTTTGCTGTTTTTGTTACTCTGGGCACTTTACCACTGCAAAGCAGTGCTAAAGTGCAAGTTCCCCAATGTAATTGGTTTATCCATGATTGCCATATTTGATTTATTAGTAAGTCCCTAGTACAGGGCATTAGAGGTGCCCAGGGCCTATAAATCAAATGCTACTAGTGGGCCTGCAGCACTGGTTGTACCACCCACATAGCTCTGTAATCATGTCTCAGACCTGCCACTGCAGTGTCTGGGTGTGCAGTTTTAACTGTAAATTTGACTTGCCAATTGTACCCACTTGCCAGGCCTAAACCTTCCATTTTCATACATGTAAGACACCTCTAAGGTAGGCCGTAGTTAGCCCCAAGGGCAGGGTGCAGTGTATGGTTAAGGTAGGACATATAGGTGGTCATTACAACCTTGGCGGTCGGTGTAAAAGCGGCGGTAATACCGCAAACAGGCCGGCGGACAAAAAAAGGGAATTATGACCGTGGCGGAAACCGCCAACAAAGACAGCCACTTTAACACTCCGACCGCCACAGCGGTACAGACAAGCAGCACGGCGGTCACCGCCAACAGACAGGCGGAACACAATGTACCGCCCACAGTATCACAACCCGCCAATCCGCCACCTTTTCCGGGGTGGATTCACCATGGATAAAAACACAGCGGAAACAGCTTTTGCAATGGGAAAACGCTCACCTTAACACATCCTACGAGGAAGGAGGACACCATGGAGCTGGAATTACAAATCCTCCCAGCCCTTGTCTTCCTACTTATCTACGAACACCAGCGCCTGCGGCGGCGAAGACAATGGTGAGTACTGCACCTACGACATAGGGGAGATAAAAGTCAGGGGGACACACACGCAACACCCCCACCCCCCGACCCTCGTACATTACAACACATACACCAATGCATTTCCAAACATCACAGTAACAACCCACAACCCCCCCGGAAGAATACTAAGACAAAACGAAATCAGTTCAAACATTGTAATGTATCAAAATACATGTACCAAATATATACAGATAGATATAAACACTTTCAAAAGTATATACATTACGAGAAGTAGTGCAGATATGCACATCTCAATGTCCATGCACCACTGGGACAAAAATACATGGGCGAGGCCCACACAAGATACCTGTCCACAAATGGAGAGAACACTGCCGGGGCATCAGAGAGAACAGGCACCTCAGGGGGAAGGGAAGGGGGGGCACCTCAGCCGGATTACAGCACCACACCACATCCACGACGGAGCTCCATGCCCATTGATGTATCCTGGGGAGTGCAAAGCCACAGTCTCTCAAGTCTCTACAGTGGGTGGGTTGCCCACTGTTACATCCTGGGGAGTGCAAAGCCACAGTCTCTCAAGTCTCTACAGTGGGTGGTTTGCCCACTGCATTATCCTGGGGAGTGCAAAGCCACAGTCTCTCAAGTCTCTACAGTGGTTGGTTTGCCTACTGCATTATCCTGGGGAGTGTAAAGCCACAGTCTCTCAAGTCTCTACAGTGGTTGGTTTGCCCACTGCATTATCCTGGGGAGTGCAAAGCCACAGTCTCTCAAGTCTCTATAGTGGGTGGTTTGCCCACTGCCATATCCTGGGGAGTGCAAAGCCACAGTCTCTCAAGTCTCTAAAGTGGGTGGGTTGCCCACTGTTACATCCTGGGGAGTGCAAAGCCACAGTCTCTCAAGTCTCTACAGTGGGTGGTTTGCCCACTGCCATATCCTGGGGAGTGCAAAGCCACAGTCTCTCAAGTCTCTACAGTGGTTGGTTTGCCCACTGCATTATTCTGGGGAGTGCAAATCCACAGTCTCTCAAGTCTCTACAGTGGTTGGTTTGCCCACTGCATTATCCTGGAGGGGGAATGGTGCTTAAACTGGATTAGGCTCCCCGTGACAGTTCCTGTCCCGTCACTGTCCCAGCTGTACATGGGATAACGTTGCTTGATGTGGCGGTGTTTTCCTTCTACAGCGGTGCTCCGCCCTGTTCAGCGGTGCTTGCCCTGTTCAGCAGTGCTTTGCCATGGCGGTCTCTGGGCTGTTCAGCGGTGCTTTGCCATGGCGGTCTCTAGCCTGTTCAGCGGTGCTTGCCCTGTTCAGCGGTGCTTTGCCATGGCGGTCTCTGGGCTGTTCAGCGGTGCTTTGCCATGGCGGTCTCTGGCCTGTTTAGCGGTGCTTGCCCTGTTCAGTGGTGCTTTGCCATGGCGGTCTCTGGGCTGTTCAGCGGTGCTTTGCCATGGCGGTCTCCGGCCTGTTCAGTGGTGCTTTGCTATGGCGGTCTCTGGGCTGTTCAGCGGTGCTTGCCCTGTTCAGTGGTGCTTTGCCATGACGGTCTCTGACCTGTGCATTGGTGTGTGGCATGACGGTCCCTCATTGCCCAGCGGGGCTGTGGAAGCTGGGGCCCTCCTGGGCACTGACTCCGGCAGTGGAGGTGGTCTCCTGACCAGTGATGATACTTGTGCCCTCCTGGGCACTGACTCCGGCGGTGGTCTCCTGACCAGTGATGATACTTGTGCCCTCCTGGGCATTGACTCCGGCAGTGGTCTCCTGACCAGTGACAATACTTTCGCCCTCCTGGGCAATGACTCCGGCGGTGGCGGTGGTCTCCTGACCAGTGACGATACTTGTGCCTTCCTGGGCAATGACTCCGGCGATGGCGGTCCGCCGGTAAGGATGCCTCCCTTCTCTGCCGTGCTGCTCACACCAGGCTGTGCAGACTTCTTCTGGCCCTTCCCCACCTTTGGAGGAGTCACAGCTGACTCTGCAATCCCCCTGGGACCTTTGTGAGTAGTTTTGCCTACAGGAGTCTTCACCCGGTCCCGTTGGCCACTTTCCAACTTGAGATGCTTTACAGGGGGTGGACTGGCAGTGCCTTGGCTCCGTGCCACACTGCCTGCCCTGGTGGCCGGTGCACTCCACACACCTGTAACACGCACCACTGGTACTGGAGTCTTTTTGGCTGAGGCGCTACGACGGGACTGATGAATTGGAGGGGTGGGGTGGGGGTGGGGGCAAAGAGGTCAACGTTGCAGAGGGACAGTTTCTGACGTACACTGGAATGGGTAGCTGGAGGGGGTCTGGAAGTGGAGGAAGAGGAGGTGGTTGCAGGAGGTGTCACTTTAGGTGTTTTGGGTGCAGGTGCAGGTACTGGAGGCTGTCGTGAGGTGGATGGATGTTGGGTTTGTGGGTGCCCGCGTTTGTGTAATTTGGGAGGGGGCGTCACATACACACTGGGAGCGGACACAGGGGACATGTAAATGGGAGTGGGGGTGGTGAGTGCAGGTGAGCGGGGTGTGGTGCTGGGTGTTCTGGTGCGAGTCCTAGTGCCTGTAGATGTAGTGCATGCAGGTGAGAGTATAGATGATACTGGGAGGGAGGAGGGAGACGAGGAGGAGGGGGACACAGTGGAGGCAGTGGATGTTGTTGTGTCTGCATGTGGGTGATGCTTGTGTGAGTGCCTGTGGGTTGTGTGGTGCCTATGTTTGCCTGAGCTACTTTTGGGTGTTGAGGTGTATGCATGCTTGTCTGATGGTGTGCTTGGGACAGGCTGGGGTACAGGGGATTGGATCTGGGTGGAGGAAGTTGAAAGGGGGAGGCTAGAGACAGAGACAAAGGCTGCCATCAGTGCTGAGGGCAGAGATTGCAGGGTTCGATGATGGGCAGCTTGACCAGAATGAATGCCCTACAGGAATGCATTAGTGTGTTGCAACTCCCTTTCTTCACCCTGGATGGCATTCACAATGGTAGAATGCCCAACAGTGAGTGACCTGAGGAGGTCAATGGCCTCCTCACTGAGGGCAGCAGGGGTGACTGGGGCAGGGCCTGAGGTGCCTGGGGCGAAGGTGATGCCCACCCTCCTGGGTGAGCGGGCACAGGGCGAACCTGAGGCGCTGCTGGGAGGGCAGTGCTGGTAGGGGAGGTGGTGGCTGTACCTGTAGAAGTGGGGGGCACAGATGGTGTCGCCACCACAAGGGAGCTTCCATCGGCGGACGAGTCCGTCTCCGTTGTTGGTGATCTGGTGACCGACGTGTAGCTCCCCTCGCCCTCCGTCCCACTGGTGCATTCAGAGTCCGTGGTGTGGCCCTCCATGACCATGTGGGATGCAGCTCCCTCGTGCTCCGGTGCCACTGTACCTCCGCCTGATGATGCTGATGCACAAAAGAACAGGGAGAGCAGAAAAAGGGGGAGGGGATGACAAAAGAAAGACAGGTTGAGTGCATGGCTTACCGCTACTGTTGGCGGACAATACAGACACAGCAGCCCCCTGCACTACGCCGTGCTATTGGCCTCTACAGATGCAATTGCTGCGATATGGCCTACATGGCTATGGTGGACATCTGCACACATGGATGCCACAGGGGCATCTATGCCTGTACTTGGCCCACTACTGAGGTGGGGTGGAGTGCCACATGCCCTGCATTACGGAGGGGCCTAGCCTACCTATTTCTGCCTGGCCTAGGTACACCCACAGCCCTCCTCCCCCACCCAGACCCCTCAACTAAGCGCCAAGTCCCCAGAATGAGAGTGTACTCACCCCCTTGTGTCTGCTGTGATGCCCTCAAGCACCCATCCAACTCCGGGTAGGCCACCGCCAGGATCCGGAACATCAGGGGGGTCATGGTGCGACGGGCAACCCTCCCACGTTGGGAGGCCATCCCCAGCTGAGCCTCCGCCGTCTTCTTGCTCCAGCGGCGAATGTCCTCCCATCTTTTCCAGCAGTGGGTGCCCCATCCCTGGTGGACCCCCAACTGCACTGCCGATGTGAGTGGCCCCCATCCCTACCCTTGCCATGTGGCACATGCATTCATCTTCCCTAAACTCTGTCCCCTTCCCTCTTACAACCAGTCCTCTCCACCCAGGCATAGCCCATACAATGTGCTCCGTGTGTACTTACCTGTTGGTCTGGAGGACCGTAGAGTAGCGTGTACTGGGGGAGGACCCCGTCTACTAGCTTCTCCAACTCCTGAGCAGTGAAGGCAGGGGCCCTTTTCCCAGACGCAGCAGCCATTGTCTCTTCCAGACTGAGGTCACAGCAGCACTTGCAGTGTAGGTCCTCTCCTGTCGAAGATCAGGTATCGAGTGACTGAACAGATAGAAAATGACGGTCACGTCCGCGGCGGTGACATCCGCAGCGGTGTGTATCATCACCGCCGGCGCACTTTGTCATTGGCTCCTGGGACCCATAGGGTCCAATGTTAACCAATGGAGCATTGCGCCGCGGTCTACCACCGCCTACCGCGACGGGGTACAACGCCACCGCAGTGACCTCACAGTCCCATTGTCCCAGTTTAGAGGTCAAGCAGCCGCCATTTCAGGGGCCCACATGGCTTCATTTACTACTGCGTCACACATAGCTAGGCCTACACTCAACACTCATACAGGAAGGGTTTTGTGTTTGGTGTCGTGTTCTGTGTATCTGTGGGTACATACCTGGGAATTTGTTGACTCTGTGGTCGCTGTTGTCCTTCCTAGGCACCGTCAGCTGGGACATTTGAGAAGATGGCGGAATCCTCCGGTGTACCGACCGCTGGTGGACCTGTTGACAATGGAGGAGCGACATTTAATCATCACCTACAGGTTTGACAGTGCCATTATCCAGGAACTATGTACCCAGTTGGAGCCAGACCTGGTGTCACCAATCCGCCATCCCACTGGAATCCCCCCTGACGTGCAGGTGCTGTCAGTGCTCCATTTGCTTGCTAGTGGGTCTTTTCAGACAACAGTGGCCATGGCATCAGGGATGTCCCAGCCTATGTTTTCCAACGTGTTGTCCAGAGCGTTGTCTGCCCTGCTGAAACACATAAGGAGATACATCGTTTTCCCTGAGGTGGAGGATTTGCCCACAGTTAAAGGTGACTTCTATGCCCTTGGACATATCCCCAACATCATAGGTGCTATTGATGGGACCCATGTAGCTCTGGTCCCCCCCCACAGGAGTGAACAGGTGTACAGGAACCGGAAGAGTTATCATTCCATGAATGTACAGATGGTCTGTTTGGCAGACCAGTACATCTCCCAGGTAAATGCTTTGTTCCCTGGCTCAGTGCATGACGCCTACATCCTGCGAATAGCAGCATCCCTTATATGATGGGTCAACTCCAGAGGCACCGTGTGTGGCTATTAGGGGACTCTGGTTACCACAACCTGTCCTGGCTATTGACCCCAGTGAGGAATCCCAGGACCAGGGCAGAGGAACGCAACAATGAGGCCCATGGGCGGAATATGAGGGTGATTGAACGCACCTTCGGTCTCCTGAAGGCCAGGTTCAGGTGCCTCCATATGACAGGTGGTTCCCTATTCTACTCACCGAAGAAGGTGTGCCAGATCATCATCGCCTGCTCGATGCTTCACAATCTTGCTTTGCGACGCCAGGTGCCTTTTCTGCAGGAGGATGGTCCAGATGGCGGTGTTGGGGCAGCTCTGGAGCCTGTGGAGCCTGTGGACAGTGATGAGGAGGAAGCTGAGGAAGAAGACATAGACAACAGGGAGTCAGTCATACAGCAATATTTCCAGTGACACACAGGTGAGAAAAACTTTTTTTCACATTACATTCACTTTCACACTTTCACACTTCTACCTCTATCCTGTCTGTTATTTAGTAGCAGTATTTGGTCACTGAGTTGTACCTTTCCATTGCGGTTTCACAAGTGTGGTTACCGATGTGTGTCATCTGCTTGCATCCTTCATGGACTTGTGATGTGTGACATAGGTATGTTGGCTTTACAATTGGGAACACATTTTGACACTGTCATTGATAATACAAATTGACCAAATCACAGAATGACTCCAGATTGTTTTGTGGTTCAAGGGTGTTTATTTAAGTGCTCAGAAATGGAGGGGGGTTGGAAAATGGTGATGGGGGACGGTGGAGGAATGTCCATGGCAGAGTGTGTGTATTTTGAGGGCGGCGGTGTATTCCGCCAAAGGAATACCGCGGTTGAAAGACCGCTGCGTGGATTCGTGGGTCGTAATAGCATGGGCGTGTTTCTGTTGTCGTGGAGGTGGAGGTTTTGTTTTCGCCAGTTTTCCACTGACCTTTGGTGTGGCGGACTTGTGTGGGTGTCTGAATTTTGTCGGATTCCGAGATGTGTGTCATAATAGCTGTGGTCTTCTGCACGGTGGTAAGCGGCTTTTACCGCCAATGTTGTAATGACCCCCATAGTAATGTGTTTTATATGTCCTGACATTGAAATATTGCTAAATTAGTTTTTCACTGTTGCAAGGCCTGTCCCTCTCATGCGTTAACATAGGGGCTACCTTTAAATCTGGGAGCGGATGGGGTTTGGGGTCTCTGAGCTCACAATTTAAAAATACATCTTTTAGTAAAGTTGATTTTCTTGCTTATACCATTTCTGTGACAATGCCTGTTTGTGGATTACCTGTCTGGGTCAGTTTGACAGTTGGGCTGGTTGCACCTCACACTAGACAGTGACACAAAGGGAGCTGGGGTGCAGCCTGGATATCCTGATGAGCCATCTGTGCTAGGAGGGAGAGGAGTAGTGGTCAATCACATCTGAAAGGGCTGTGCCTGCCCTCACACTGCCTGCCCTCACACAATGCAGTCTCCATCCCCCGATGAGTGTCTGGGACCTGGCCTGGGCAAGGCAGGATTTCACAATCAAGAGAGACTTTGCTTTGAAATAGGTGTACTTTAAAGGAGAAAATGGGTATAAGAAGGGCACCCAAAACCACAGATTTTAGAACACTTCTGGAAAACAAGAGGAACCTCTGCCTGGAGAAGAGCTGAGGAAGAAGAGCTGCCCTGCATGTGACTGTGCTTTGTGGAGCTATCCTGCAGTTGCTGCTTCTGCCAGAGTAAGAGGGCAAAGACTGGACTTTGTGTGCCTTCCATCTTGTGAAGGTCTCCAAGGGCTTGATTTAGAGCTTGCCTCCTCGTATTTGAAGTCTCAGGGACAGCAAAGACTTCTCTCTGCCAGCACCTGGAGTCTCTGAAGAGACGCCTACTCTGCCAAGTGGTGCCCATCCAGTTCCTAGGACCCTGAAAGGAGAAGCTTGCAATCTAAGGGGAGGAAATCCATACACAGAACACTGTGCGGGGAAAAGATCGATGTGACTCCGATCTGTGGCTGAAAAATTGACTCGCTGCAGGCTTTGCGGCTGAAAATCCATGCTCACCTGCGATGCGACCGAAGAATCGACGCACAGAGCTGAAGAAATGACGTGCAGCATTGCTGACGGAGGCTGGGAGATGGCAAACCACACTGCGCGGTTTTCGGATCATCGTGCGGGTGGATTTCTGACACAAACACCTCTGGGCTTGTAAAAATAACACAAGGCCTGCCCGGACCCAAGTGTGCTGACCGTATCAATGCATCGCTCTCCTGCGGAGAGAAGAAATGACGTGCCCCGACCTGATGAAAGGAGAAACGTCGCAAGATCTCGCTCATGAGTGAAATTGATGCATCGCAAGCCCTTTTTAATGCACATTCCCTGTGTGGGGTTATTCTTGATGCACCCAAGGTACAGTTTCACACTAACAGTGTTAGTGTGTGTTTAAAAGTACATGAAGACACTTTTTGCTTTTTAATTGATAACTTGGCTTGTGTATTGTGGATTCTTGGTCTTGTTTTGTTTAGATACACATTTTCAATTTTTTTAAACCTGAGCTGTGTCATTTTGTATTTTTTTCATTAAGTTACTGTGGGGGTCATTCAGACCTTGGCGGACGGCGGAGGCTGTCCGCCAAGGTACCGCCGACAAATGACCGCACCGCGGTCAAAAGACCGCGGCGGCCATTCAAACATTTCCGCTGGGCCGGCGGGCGCTCTCCAAAAGAGCGCCCGCCGGCCCAGCGGCAATGCCCCTGCAACGAGGACGCCGGCTCAGAATTGAGCCGGCGTAGTTGCAGGGGTGCGACGGGTGCAGTTGCACCCGTCGCGTATTTCAGTGTCTGCAAAGCAGACACTGAAATACTTTGTGGGGCCCTCTTACGGGGGCCCCTGCAGTGCCCATGCAATGGGCACTGCAGGGGCCCCCAGGGGCCCCGCGGCACCCCCTACCGCCATCCTGTTCATGGCGGGTTTCCCGCCATGAACAGGATGGCAGTAGGGGGTGTCTGAATCCCCATGGAGGCGGAGCGCGCTCCGCCGCCATGGAGGATTCAATGGGGCAGCGGAAACCGGCGGGAGACCGCCGGTTTACCCTTTCTGACTGCGGCTGAACCGCCGCGGTCAGAATGCCCTTGGGAGCACCGCCAGCCTGTTGGCGGTGCTCCCGTGGTCGGTGACCCTGGCGGTCACCGGCCGCCAGGGTCAGAATGACCCCCTGTGTGTGTTGATACAAATACTTTACACCTAGCACTCTGAAGTTAAGCCTACTGCTCGCGCCAAGGTACCAAGGGGGTAAGCAGTGGTTAGCTTAGGGTGATTCTCTTTTACCCTGACTAGAGTGAGGGTCCTTGCTTGGACAGGGGGTAACCTGACTGCCAACCAAAGATCCCATTTCCACCAGGTGGGTTTTTTCCAGTGTCCATTTATTGTCTGGATGACAAGCATTTTGGCACTTCACTGCCTATGTAGAGGGGAGAGAAGACAATAATTGATGTAGCTATGTGGCCCATCAGCTGGAGATATTTGCTCAATAAGGAGTTACTAAGTGAAGCAGGTAACTTCATTAAACTGGAGTGCATGGGTTTCTTTTCTCATGCTCTGGTGCAGAACCTTTTTTTCCTCCAGCAGTTGATTCCATTGAGCATGCAAGATCAGCTTGTAGGAAACAGGAAGAGACCTTCTTGTGACTCAGGAATTCTCCAAGCATCAGCCCATTGGTTGTGTGTGACCTCCAGCAAAAAGGAACTATTTTTCAGCATTGTTGTTAAGCATTAGGTCCTTTTTTCAAAGCTGTTTGGCCTATTTTAACCTTGCACATATTTTTCTTTAAGGGAATTAGGCATGCACGGTCTGTCACCATGACAATGAAGCTCCTCAGGGGTGAGTTCATTGCTGGTGACAGATGGCAACATTTCTCTAAGGAGGCATTTCTTCTTCAGTGAAGGCATTTTAAAAAGAGAACAACAATTGTTTAACACTAAAATCTGGAAGTATATTGTTTGTTTTCATTTTCATAAAATAGTAAGTAGGTAGTTATTTTTTACAGAACTAAATCAGAATGACAGAGAATACTGTAGAGATTTCCACACAGGAGGAGATGTTAAGAAGGATTTTGAGTGAGGAGTTACAGACAGCTGTTCAGGAGTCTATAAAATAAGTTTTGGCCAAAAAAGGAATGATTTGGAAGAGGAAGAGTATTTTTCAATATCTGATGAGGATGATCTAAGTAGAGGTCATGGTGGTAATTGTCTCAGGAAAAGGAGACATGTGGATACATCTTTAAACAAGGAGTCCAAGGTGACTCAAAGAGAGATGGTGCCCAAAGAGGAATAAGGAAAAGATACTTTTACACTGTCAGTGGTTTGAAACAAAAAGATGACTTGTGGATACCAGATGAAAGCAGTGGCGGCTGCCACTCAACGTTGCTGGAGGGGCAGGGGGGTGAGGGGAGTGAAGTTGAAAAGGAATGACTTATTTTTTTTAAAAGCTTGCCTGTTGAGGAGAACCATTTGTCTCCCCTTCGTCCTTGTCCTCTTCCTGTTCCAAGGCTCCTGGCCAATCATGATGTTGCTTTCACCAGCAACAGCAGTGTAGTGATTGGTCTGAGCAGACTTATTCACCGCTCAGACTAGGGTGGGAGCCTGGGCATGTTCTTCACTCGGCTGTGCTATACAGCTGGGTAGAGAACAAGCAAAGATTGCATGTCTTTTTGGCCGGCATATCACGACCGGCCAAACAGACATGCGCACTTTGAGTTCACATAATCCTCCTCTGGCCCCCTCCTTACAACCCAGCCCCACCCCTTCTCCCACGAAAAATAAAATGCTAACAATGCCTTTCCCCAGAATCCAGTGGGGCAACTCTCTGCCGCCTTAGCGGAGGAGCCACCCCTGGATGAAAGATGTAATGAAGATCTAAATGAATGTATTCTAGACTTAAAATATGAAGATGTTTTGAATAAAGAAATTGACTTTTATACTAAGAGTAGATCTAAAGACATAAAAACGGTGGTCCACCACTTTAGTAAAACGTTGTTTGACCCAATGAAAAAAAGGCATCCCAGAGATATGGAGTGGTGGCCTTTGGCCATGTTGCTAAATACATCAAGAGCAGGTTAAGTGTACAGTTGGAAAATGAAGAAAGGAACAATACGAAGAGTAAACATTTTCTCACCCCATAATAGATGAAAAGGTGACTTTGACACCAAATATGGATCCCAATATTATAACATATATGTTTAATTTGGGGAAAGACTCTAGGAAAGGGTTAGAGAATTCAGTCAAACAATGCCAGGATAAGGTGCTGGATATTTTAGTTCCATTAGCAAAAGGTTTTGATGTGGTTGAAGAAGTCTTTTTGCAAAGGTGTGGATTTGGATTTGGCATTAATAGGATGATGGTGCCGACTTGGTATATCCTTTTTAGGAAATACCAATGCCGGTCTGTTAGCAGAGAGGTGGAAGACAGAGCTTATGCAGATCAACCCAAAGCTGGGTGATTTGGCAAAGAAAGAGACGAGTGACAGCACCAAAGGGTTATTTTTGGTGAAGGGATGGTGATATCCATAACTATATATGTCAAAACATTTACGAGCCTAAACAAAGCACAGTCCTCTATGCGCAAAGTATTTATGGCAAGGCTGATAGGAGAGGGCACCCTTCTACCTGAGCAAATGTCAAAGCCCTTTGCCAGAATACTTCATACCAAGGATATGGAATTTATTGGGGAAACCAAGCTGCTTCCCAATTCAATCCTCAAAAGGGCAGAGGAAGATCTTGTGGTAACAGAGGAAGAGGACAAAATTCCAATCCAGATCAAAGCCAGGGTGAGAATGAGTTTTTGGTTCTGTCCCTACAGGTGTGGGAGGAAGGTTGAGGTAGTTCAAGGAACAAGAGTACACAATAACAAAAGATCCATAGGTTCTGCAAGCAGTAGAAGGTTATCAAATAGATTTTGATTCCCAATCACACCAATTGAAAGAGCCAAGTGAATTAATTTTTCAGGAAGATCTAGAATGAGTTGTGCAAGAGGAAGTGTCTCAAGTGTTAGAACACAATAGTAAAAGTAGGAGACAAAGAAAGGAAATTTGTAAGTACCTTGTTTCTGGTGGGAAAAAAGGATAAGGGATGGAGACTGGTAGTAAATGTAAGGAATTTGAACCAGTTTGTTTCTTATTGTCATTTCAAAATGGAAGGAATATATTTGTTGAGGGATTTACTTCAAGATTTAGATTAGATGGTGAAATTGGATCTCAAAAATACTTATCTCACAATCCCAATAGCACAAGAGAGCTAAGGTGTGGGAAGGTGGTTTATTAATAGTAAAAAGTAGGTAGTAATAAAGCTGTAAACACAATAAAAGGTTCAGTCAGGGTCTCAATAAATTAATCCCTTGCTCCACCTCTGGAAGCTGGCAACAAGGAGGCAGGCATAACTAAGGAGACCAATACATTAAATAAGTAAGACACAACACACATTGAAAATCCAACATGCAATTATAAAAATAGGAAATATAGTTATCCTTAAATTGACAACAAAATTAATAAAATCTAATATAAGGTACCAGAGATATGAGTTTTTAAAGAAAAAAATAAAAATGTGCTTTCTAGTGCTTAAAAACAAACAGAGCCAACCGGAGACATCTGGTGGTGCTTGAACAGGACCAAGTCACAATTTGAGGGTGACTGCGATGGAGCCGTGCTTGGATACACTAGTCAAAGCTTTACCTTCGAGTTTAGTTGTTTTTATGGAGCTTTTTCTCCTATTGTTGGTCAAGGCTCCTCGTCAGGCTGGGATTTGCTGCAGCATCATCAGCTTTGCTCAGCGCAGGCTCCTTGTCAACTCTTTTAAACCTCATCGGTGAGGAAAAGCTTCAGAGCTTCATCGGAATAAACCTGAATTTGATACCGGCTCATGGTTCGACATCAGTGGCTTGACTCTCATCAAAGGGTCAGTCACCTTGTTGAGCTTTTTCCCAAAAGTACTTCAATCTTATCCAAACTTCTGGATCTCCTTCCAAAAGTCCTCCTTTGGGTCTCCAGTGGTCCACAACACCAGGCTAAGGGTCTAGAACCTCTGGGGTGGTCCTTGGGATGATGGGACTAAGATTCCCAGAATGCACCTGGTGAATCCTCAAAAGTCCACCTGAAGGTGGTCAGCTGGGTTCTCTTTGGTGGGGATGTTGCAGGTGAAGCTATTTTAACCTGTTACGTTCAGGGATTTCACGCCTTCACTCTCTTGAAGCCAGGCCAATTCTTTAGAGCTCCAGTTCCTCTGTGTGCAGCAGGTGCAGACATGCAGAGTGCAGTACTTTGGGGTGTAGACCAGGGTTCCAGCAGGGCAGTCCTTCTTCTCCTTGATGTTCAAACAGTGATCTGAGATACTGGACAACTCTCTCATATTTACCCAGTGTTCCTGGGCTGGTAAGCAGGAGGGCACCCCTGACTAATGTGAAGTGTGGCAAATTCAATCTCACTATTCTTCCAAAATCCAAGATGGAGGAAATCCCTCCTTGGAGTTAAAATCTGGATAAGCCATCCCACTAGTGTGGCTTATTTCCCTGAACACTCCCCTTCTCTGCTAATTTCATTACTGGGCTCCCACCTGGCTGAGGTGGCAGGAAGAGGGGGTGAGCCTGTGTCCTGTCCAAAGCTTCATTTTCCCATTGAAGACTAGTTTGGCCACTCAGCCTCCTTCCCGCCTTTTACTCTGCAGCTTGCAGATCTTCCCTCACCAGATATTCCATTGTCTCAATGCAGGCAACTTCACGTCTTATTAAGGCAGCTTGACTCAGGCTACAGAGGCTGGACAACCAGAAAAGAGCAGCTAGAGAGCTAGATTTTTGTTTAACAGAAAAGCAAGTAATATAAATTATTTTCTGTGATAGTTATAATAAATATAATTATAACATATTGTTGGATGTATTCTAACTAGCATTGTAAGTCCAAGAAAGGAAATTGTAGCCCCTTTCTAGTGAAAGTTATACTTTAATAAAGTTCCCCAATATTAGTCTATGGAGATACTATACTAAAAGGGGGAAAAGATATTGGCAGTTTTTCTCCACCAGGGCATATAAAACATCTGTTATCATGTCCCTGCTTATAATTACGAGGTACCCTATCCCTACGGCACCTAGGGGAGACCTTATTGGTGACTTTTATGTAAGGATTAGGTGGTTTAAGGCTTTGGAAATACTTTACAACAACAAGTTTTAATATAATTTACTTTTGAAAGCAGCCTGCAAAGCAGGGTCGCCCTTAAAATGACAGAAGGCACCACAGCAGTGCACATTAGAGTGCATTAAGTCCACTGGGCCCCTAATCCTCTATGCCCTATTACATACTGGGGACCTAGAGGTAGGCTGTCATAACCAATTATAATTATACATTTTTTGCGTATCCCTTTTAACTCTCCACTGACCCTGGGCCTGGTAAGCAGAGCCCAGGGCACAGTCAGAGTCAGTAGCTACCAGTATCAGTCAAAAAGTGGGGGTGATCAGGGGAAAAGGATGATTTTCTCACACATGGATATTTGCAGTTCAGGTGAAAAGGTAAATTGTCTCACTTCCAAAGTCTTCCATTTGGGTTGTCGGCAACTCCTTGATGTTTCACAAAGGTGCTAAGGCCAGTTGTAGGATTCCTAAGGGAACAGGGAGTAAGAATGATAGTGTGCCTAGACAATATATTGATTATGAATTAAAATGTAGATGATTTGAAAATGGAGCCGGATTTGGTAATGAGTGCATTGCAGAGTCTGTGATGTGTGATAGATCAGGAAAAATCAGCATTAATTCCAACTCAGATTTTGGAGTTTCAAGATTTTCAGGTGGACACTAAAGTGAGTCAGTTACATTTACCGGAGAAGAAGGTGAGTAAAATTCTAGCAAATTATAAGCTCATTGTAAAGAAGGAGACGGTGAGTTTGGGAGAGCTGGCTCGAGTAATTGGCATTTTATCATTATCAAATCATCAGTGTTTCTGGGGCCTTTACACTATCGGGCTCTTTAGTGATTGAAGAGTTATGGTTTAGCAAGAGGTTTGTGGTATGGCGATGTGGTGTCTCTGAGTGAAGATGTGATAGAAGAGTTAACATGGTGGAAGAAAAAGTTGGAAGCCTGGAATGGTCAGGCTATTTTCAGAATAAAACCTGATTTTGTTCTAGAGATAGATGTGAGAAATGTAGGATGGGGTGCGTCATGCTTGGGTCAGGAGACAGGTTGAGTGTAGACTTTGATGAAGAAAGAAGACCATATAAATTATTTGGAGATGCAAGCAGGACTGCTTGCTATTCAAAGCTTCAGGATAAATTTGGAAGGAAGTTTAGTCTCCCTAAAGATGGACAATATAACTGTGGTAAATGACATGAACAGATTGGGAGGAAGCAGGTCCAAGAAACTGTCAGAATTAGCAAAAGAAATTGAGAATTTTGCATAGAACAAACAACAGACTTGAAGGCAGAATATTTGCTAGGAGGTCAGAATATAGTAGCAGATTGGAATTCACGGAAAATTGTAAATTACAGCACTTGGAAACTGAGGATAGATATCTTTCTAAGGATCATGTTCCCTATATGTCCATTGGAGGTGGGTCTGTTTGCTTTCAGGTTGACTTATCAGTTATCAAATAACTTCACTTGGAGAGCGGATCTGGGAGCAATAACAGTCTATGCTTTTTTGCAGGATTGTAGAAGAATAAGGGGATATGCTTTCAGAGAGTCTTTCTTCAGGTAAGGAGACAGAGGTGTCTGTTGGTTCTAGTAACTCCATTTTGGAAAACACATGCTTGGTTTTTATCAGTGATGGAAATGGCAGTAGAGCAGCCATATTTGATGAGGTCTTGCAAAGCTCTGTTCGTGGTCATAGAGAACAAGGAACATCCTTTGGTGGAAGCTAGTTCTTTCCACCTTTTGGAGAATTTCAGGGGTTCAGGAAGATTCAAGGGACTTTCAAATGCAGTTTTGGGATTGCTCAGTAGGTCATTGGCTCCAGGGACAGGGGCAAGATATAGAGGAGCATGGCATGTCTGGTTATGTTGGTGCATGGAAAGGGATTTGTATCTGGTGGAGGCAGATGAAGTAGAGGTAGCATTTTTTTGGGCAAATGTATTTGAGAAGGGGATTGTGAACTGCTACAGTTCTGTTTGTAGCAGCTGGTCATTTGAAACAGCATGGCCTGCCAGTGGGAAGGAGTCCTCTAGTATGAAGAGTGATGAAGGGGATTCTTTTTTGAAGACTAACTATGCGAAGTATCAAACATTGTGGAATGTGGATTTAGTTTTGCAATTGTTCATGCATTAGCGGAGTAACAGGTATTTGGAGATGAGAGAGATAACTTGCAAGTTGACAACATTATTATGCCTTATTACTTTCAGGAGATTCTCAGATGTACCTGTATTGTAAGTGTCACATAGATTTTTTTCAGCCAGATGGTGTCGTTTTTGAGATGTAAAAGAGGACAAAGACTATTTCAGGCTCTATCTGTATCCTAGATTTGACAATTTCCCTAAGTTATGTGTTGTGAGATGTTTAAAGTAATATACAATATAATATTGAAAAATAGGTCCACTGGGGAGGAATAATTGTTAATATCTTATATTAAACCTTTTAAACTGGTTACAAATGCAACAATTGCTAGATGGGTTAAAGCAATTATGAAAGAGGCAAAAATAGATGTGTCATACTTTACTGCTCATTCAGTCAAAGGTGCAATGAAAAGTAAGGTTGTATGAAGGGTGGTGGACTGAAAGATATCATGAAGGCTGCAGATTGGTCTACTGCTGATACAGTCAGGAGATGTTATTTCAAGTCTGTAAATCATGTTTTAAGTTGTGTCTTTAAGGACTTTAAATCTACATAATGCTAACCTCCTGTCTTGAAATAAAAGGAATATTCTTAGGGCCATATTTATGAAGGCTCTAGTGCCACCTTGCGCCATATTAGCATTATTGTTATGATGCTAATGTAGCATTAGGTTGGCAAAAAAACTGCACCATTTACACAGTGGCACAATGCATGCAATCAAGCAGGTGGAAATGCTGCTACCCATAGGGGGCATGAGCACCCTCATAATGTCCACTGTCTGCACAGCAGGCAGTGCGCATTACGAGGGTGATGGGTGGGGAGACCCCTGCACTGCCCATGCCACAGGCCCAAGACCATGCCACAGGCATGGGCAGTGCAGGGGTCCACCGGTGGCCCCCAGCACCTGTTCTCCACCTTCCTTTTCATGGCATTGAAGTCACATGAAAAGGCTGGCAGAGAACCAGGTTGTAATCAATAGGGCATTGCTGAGTTCGGCGTTGCCCTGGCTGATTGCAACCTGCACCGCCATCAGCCCATCAGTATGTCCAATCCTGGTGGAGATGGCAGTAGTTTGGCAGGGCTGCCACCAACCTCATAATGTGGCAGTTGGACTGCTGCAACCACGGCGGTCCAACAGCCACCTCGAGTGCGGCGGTTCAAGGACCGCCACAGTCTTAATTATGCCCATGGAGTCTAATTATACTTAGCATTGTCCTGCTTTGTAGTTTTCATGGGTCAGTCCTAGTACTCGTGACCTCCCTCTGTGCTGTCATTTGTATGGTGATGCTATTGTCTGGGAGTAGGTTGCAGTGGATGTTTTTGGGAAACTAATGTCGACTATTCTGGTCTCGAATGCAGAGGATGCATAACATCACTTCAGGAAAGAGGCTTGCTGTAATGGGTATATCTTGTGGTAATGGATGCACAATCAAGAGAGTTCAAATGAAGATTGAGATGTTGCCTAAGCAATAGGGCCAGTATTGACAGTCCATCGCTAACTCAGGTACTTTTCTTGACAGGAAATGTGGATGTCTCACATTGTGTATTGCGGCCTTTTCCTTCATGTGTGCTAAACCAACCACACAATTGAGGTAAAGATTTTATTAGACAAGTGTGGAAAATGTCTGGTGTTTGGAATCTTGTGGATACCTGCAGAATCCAGAAGTTTCTCTTACAGAAATGTGGTGAAAATGCTTGATTTCAGCCAAAATTTATTTGACCTTTGCTGGGCACTGCATTTAAGGAAACCTCATGGGAATGGCACAAATCAGGCCACAATAGACTCGCCTCTAGTTCTAGTTTGTGAAAATGTCTGAGTTTAGTAAGTTTCCCTGGGTCGTAGTCGATCC
This sequence comes from Pleurodeles waltl, assembly GCF_031143425.1. Lineage (NCBI taxonomy): Eukaryota > Metazoa > Chordata > Amphibia > Caudata > Salamandridae > Pleurodeles > Pleurodeles waltl. Next base: position 901,205,524 of record NC_090447.1, on the reverse strand, counting down.
TTGGCCAAAATACCACAGTTAACACCATTGTCGTCCAAGTGTTTTTTTCTGCAGGGAATTCTAATGTCTAAGTGTTGAGTACTGGACTCGTTCATGTCACAAGTGCTTGGACCAGCCACACAAGAGGGGTAATGTTTTTATCAGAAGAAGTGCAGGCACACTTGAAATAGGAATTGTGTGGATCTCCACAGTTTCTGTAAATTTTAGTCTCAGATGAGTAAGGGAAATGTATGAATTTAGTTTGAGGTTTGCAGGGAATTTGGGATAATAAAACCTACTGAAAGCCATCACAAGGTACACCACCCTTGGCTCCTCTTGATGTCTAATTGTCCGACATGTCTGGGTTTCGTAGGTTTCACTACTTAGTGGCAGAACCCGGGACAAAATATTGCAGATAAACTTCATTCTAAAAATGTTTTATAGGAAATGTTGATGTCTTCACCTTATATTTTGGTCCCTTTTGATTTGCAGTGGCTAGGCCTAGAAACACAAGTGAGGTACCATTTTTATTGAGAGAAGTGTCAGAACTAAGAATATGATTATATTCTTTATAATGAATGAGTTTCTCTACATTATTGGCTTCAAACATTAGCTAATGTGCACAAAACGTCGCAATTGTCCTTTGAATCACTTGATAGCATTGCTAATCCCAGATTCAGAGTTTTAGAAATAACCACTATTCCCAACATGAATATGTAAGCCACATTAAAAACATTTCAAGGTTCCCTTCACAACCACTTTCCATTCATTGTATTTTGCCATATGAACTGATGCATGGTTGGCACATGATAAACTATTAATATAACCTACAACTTTATTTGTTGGCTCTGTGTATTACATGTTTTGGGGAACTAGAAACAATATATATACCTATGAACAAAAAGTTCTGACAGAAATAATAGTTTATGGCATTTGTAAATGATCTTTCAAGTAAAAAGATTACAGATGAAAAAGTTCTCTGCTTTTTCTTTTTTTCCTAATATTTTTTATTTAAATGGTTGGTTTCTTTAGGAAAATTGTGAGCTATCAACAAAAGTCACTCCTTCATGAATTCAAAATTTTATTTAGAGCCTCATTACAAGTGTGTCAGTCTGATGACCACCACAATGGAGTTGACGGTCGGACCAGTCCAATCAGGATGGTCCGGCCACCCAATTACAAACCCTGGTGGGCTGTCCCACCAGGGGACCACTGTGCCCACTTGGACCATGGTCCTGATGTGGTGACGCCGATCTGAGTTGTACTCAGCACTAACTGACTGATTACAACTCCCCTCACCACCAGCCTTTCCATGATGGGTTCACTGGCATGGAATGACTGGCAGTGAAGGTGTGCTGGGGCCACAGGGGTGCCCCCGCACTGCCCATGCCTATGGCATGGGCAGTGCAGGCCCCCGCCAAGCACTGTTGAAATTCACACTGTCTGCTTTGCAGACACTGCACATCCCAAGGGTGCTGGTCAGCCCCCTATGTGTGACAAGATAGCACTCAGCTCCTTCAAGGGATTCCAGTCCTATCTCTTACCACTGTTCCCACCAGGCAGACTGGTGAGAATGCTCTATTTGAATGTTTCTGCTGATCAGACCAGCAGGAACATTGTAATAGGGTGGACAGGACGCCATTGCCATGGTGGTGGCATCCTCCCCATGAGTTTGGAGGTCCTGCATTGGGACCACCAAAGTCATAATGAGGCCATTAGTCTTCAGAAATAGACAGCTTTCTGGATTCATCAATGGGCTTCACCCATGCTTCAAAACACAAACTGCAAGTAGGTATAACCACACATATAGGAAAAACGGACTTTCACTTATAGAACTTGTTAGAAATGGGTCTTTGGTTGGCAGTCAGGTTATCCCCCTGTCCAATCAAGGACCTTCACTCTAGTCAGGGTAACGGAGAATCACCCTCAGCTAACCCCAGCTCACCCCGTGGTAGCGCGGCATGAGCAGGCAGGCTTAACTTCAGAGTGCTAGGTGTAAAGTATTTGTATCAACACACACAGAGTAACTCAATTAAAACACTACAAAATGACACAACACAGGTTTAGAAAAATAGAAAACATTTATCTAAACAAAACAAGACCAAAATGACAAAAATCCAACATACACAAATCAAGTTATTAATTAAAAAGCAAAAAGTGTTTTAAATCCTTTTGTAAACAGGTAAAACATTGTTACCATTGAAAAGTACCTGGTTAGCGTTAAAATGACATGCACGGGTGAGTGTGTTAAAAAAAGGTAAGCGGTGGTCGATTTCTCAGCCGCAAGCAGGATCGTATGTCATTTCTTCTCCGGTCGGGTTGGCATGCATTGTTTTTCCTCTCCATTCAGGGGAGCGATGCATTGATCCGGGCAGCACTCGGGTCCGGGAAGGCGTTGCATCATTTTTCCATACCCAGCAAGGTTTGCGTCAAAAATCCTGCTGCACAGTGATTGCAAAACCACACTGTGTGGGTTGAGACATTACCAGCCTCCATCAGCCATGCGGCGCATCGCTTCTCCAGCTGCGTGTGTCGATCTCCCAGCCGCACTGCAAGCACTGCATCGATTTCAGCTGTGGAGTTGTTGGCGCGTCATTTCTTCAGCTGCCTTTGGAGGTTGCTTTGGAAATTTCCCCGCACGGTGGTCTGTGCATGGATTTTCAAGCTTGGTCTGCCAGCTTCATCTGTCAAGGCCCCAGGAACTGGATAGGGCACCACTTGGCTGGGCAGGAGTCTCAGCAGAGAGTCAAGGTGTTGGCAGGGGAAGTCTTTGATGGCCCTGACACTTCAACAAGAGGAGGCAAGCTCAGGACAAGTCCTTGGAGATTTCTTCACAAGCAGGAATGGACAACAATGTCCAGTCTTTGTCCCCTTCCACCAAGCAGAAGCAGCAACTGCAGGATAGCTCCACAAAGCACAGGCAGAGCAGCACTTCTCCTCAGCTCTTTGACTCTTCTCCAGGCAGAGGTTCCTCTTGATGTCCAGAAGTGATCTAAAGTCTGTGCTTTTGGGTGCCCTTCTTATACCCATTTTGGCCTTTGAAGTAGGCTTACTTCAAAGGAAAGTCTCTCTTGTTTGTGAAATCCTGCCTTGCCCAGGCCTTGCCCCAGACACACACCAGGGGTTTGGACACTGAATTGTGTGAGGGCAGGCACAGTCCTTTGAGGTGTAAGTGACCACTCCTCCCCTCTCTCCTAGCAAAGATGGCTTATCAGGATATGCAGGCTACACCCCAGCTCCCCTTGTGTCACTGTCTAGAGAGAGGTGCAAACAGCCCAACTGTCAAATTGACCCAGACAGGGAATCCACAAACTGGCAGAGTCACAGAATGGTTTAAGGAAGAAAATGCTCACTTTCTAAAAGTGGCATTTTCAAACACACAATCTTAAAATAAACTTTACTCAAATATGTATTTTTTTATTGTGAGCTCAGAGACCCCAAACTCCACATGTCTATCCGCTCCCAAAGGGAATCTACGCTTTAATCATATTTAAAGGTAGCCAACATGTTAAGGTATGAGGGGGATAGGCCTTGCAACAGTGAAAACCGAATTTGGCAGTATTTGACTGTTAGGACATATAAAACACATTAGTATATGTCCTACCTTAAACATACACTGCACCTTGCCCATGGGGCTACCGAGGGCCTACCTTAGGGGTGTCTTACATGTAAGAAAAAGGTAGGTTTAGGCCTGGCAAGTGGGTACTCTTGATAAGTTGAATTGGCAGCAAACATCTGCACACAAAGACACTGTAGTGGCAGGTCTGAGCCATGTTTACTGGGCTACTAATGTGGGTGGCACAACCAGTGATGCAGCCTCACTAATAGCATTTGATTTACAGGCCCTGGTCACCTCTAGTGCACTGTACTAGGGACTTACCAGTAAATCAAATATACCATCATGGATAAACCATTCACCAATACAATTTACACAGAGAGCATATGCACTTTAGCACTGGTTAGCAATGGTAAAGTGCTCAGAGTTCAAAAGCCAACAACAACAGGTCGGAAGAAATAGGAGGCAGGAGGCAAAAAGATTGGGGATGACCCTGCATAAGGAAAAAAAGTCCAACAGAACTGTAGTAATAAAAAAGTTTTTTTTTACAAATGTGCTTGCTCCTGAAAGCTACAAAATCAGTGCAACTATGAGCTTTGTTGAAGCTATTTCTAAAAATGATATATACACTCTATTGCACAGCAGCTATCCACATTCCTTTTATAATAAACTAAACTTAGCTATATTTTGCATTTCTGAAACCCATGATACCCTGGCTAGCTTTTGAGATCGCCTGGTGTGAGAAAAGGGATGCAAATATATTCTGAATCCATTTTTTTGGAAAGAAAGTTATGAAGACGTCTGCAGGAAGTGCCTCAAACATAAAAAGGCTTATCATTGATAGTGGAAAAAACTCAGGAGCTAAGTGGTTAACACGTTGAACTAGCTAATCAGGTTGGGCAAAGAAATCACTGTAAACAGTATTTCTATAGGATGCAGTCTGGCAATTATAAATAGAAGATGTTCAACTGATGAATCAGATTACAGTGGACTTCGTAACTGCAGTTTTTCCTCCGTAATGGGTTTTGGAGTTGGTTTGGCACAATATATTTTAATAGTAACATGCAGGAAGAGTGGGAGAGTTTTGTGAAAACAATAATAGACCAACAAATAGCCTTTAGAAAATTGCAGGAAAAACCTGAGACAAGCCTCAATAAGCATCGCTCATCTTGGATAAATAATATGGACCGATTCACAAAGGTACTTATGTGTAGTAAAGTTACAAGTGAGGAGTCTCTGCACATGTAACAGAGTCTCTGCATTCATAGAGGAATCTCTGCACTGCAGTTCTGAGTGCAGAGATCCCACACCAGTGAGGCAATTCCACCCCAAGTGCAACAAATTCACCATCTGTGCATGGACTCCGCACTCGTAAACTATTACATGTAAGTACCTATGTGAATCTGACCCTATAAGTAGGGTAAATCAGTCCTTAAGTGAGTCAGTTATGTTTACCAGAGAAGAAGGCGAGGAAAATTCAAGCAAATGATAAGCTCAATGTCAAGAAGGAGACAGTGAGTTTGGGAGAGTTGACTCGGGTAATTACCATGTTAGCATTATCAATTCATCACAATTTCCGGGGCCTTTTCACTATCGGGCTCTTCAGTGATTGAAGAGTTATGGTTTGGCAGGAGGTTTGTGGTATGGCGATGTGGTGTCTCTGAGTGAGGATGCGAGAGAAGAGTTAACATAGTGGAAGAAAAATTTGGAAGCCTGGAATGGTCAGGCTATTTTCAGAATAAAACTTGATTTTGTTCTAGAGATAGATGTGAGAAATTTAGGATAGGGTGCATTACTTCTTTACGTACAATTTGGCATTTGCATTATAATATGACTTTTTAACATTTAATTGTAATTTTAAATTAAATGTTTTCATTTTTATGAGAATTTTTTTTTTGAAAATGTTGATTTTTTTAACTAAATATGTACTTTTTCTTTTTTATATATTTCTTTTTATTCTATACATTTGGGACCTTATTTATACTTTTTTGCGCTGCATTTGTGTCATTGTTTTATGCAAATGCGGCACAAACTTACTTAACATAATTGAACTTTGTAAGTTTGCACCACTTTGCATCAAAAAATGATGCAAATGCAGAGCTAAAAAATAATAAATATGCGCTTTGGTGTGTAATTTAGCAGGAAACATTGAAAGCTCCTTTAAAAAAGAATTTTACATTGGCCAGGTAGGTGAAGACCTTAAGCTCTTTAAGTGTATCATTTGCAAGAGTGACTGCAGATGTGCTGGCCATGATAGTCTTCAGGTTCTTGTTTTTTGCCCCTGTGGATGTTGAGACCAAGTTGTGCTGATGTGGCTCCCACATTCTTGGTCTTCTATTGCATCTGCAGATGGGTATGAAAGAGTTGGGCCAGGTTATCTTTAAAGTCCAGGTTGTAAAGCTGCATCCAAGGTGTCCATTGGATCCCATGTCTTCTCCTTGCTGTGGATGTCTTTAGTGTCCACTCTATGGCCTACGGAATCAGAAAAGGCATGAGCAAACAACCCTGGCAGACTCCAGGCTATGTTATTTGTTCTTTTTAAAATACTACTTATTGTATACTTTGCATAATTATTTATAATTATTTACCTTTCCATAATATGTTTACATAATATTATTATAATCAATATTTTTGACAAATTTGATCCCATTCTGTCATATATTTGAATATGTTTCAACAATGTTTAATTAAAGCACTATTGTTTTCTACAGGAAGGCAGTCTTTAATTTGCTTCCATTCAGGAGCCTTTTTTATCACTGAGTGTACTTTTGTAGTCTTTTCCTGTCCTTTTTTGTCAGATTTGCTAGGAGCAAGTAGTTGTTGCCTGTAGGAGTGGCCGATAAATTCCAATCCACCGGCGGAGTTGGTGGAATTTGGTCACTCCGCGTTATACAAGCCAATTTCTGCCAACCACTGCGTGGCAGGTATTTTCTTGTGCATGGCTCACCAACAGTAGTTGTGTCACCTAGCATGATTTTCAGGCACTAAGAGGGCATCCGGTGACAAAATCTACTAGAGAGCCAGCAAAACCAGCTCAAGAAGGTGCACACTTTGGCTCCCACATGATGAATTTTACACTGGATTTTCAGCATGGAACAAGCCCCCAGCACTAAACATCAATGCAAACAAAATGACATGCTGATTTCTGCCCGTTCACAAAAATCTATGTAACCTCACTGAGTTTTCATGAAACACTGGAAATTCTGCAGAGGGAAAATCTGCAAGTCTCACCCACCCCTAGTTACCTGCTGCTTACCATTGTATACAGTAAGACTTTAAAAAAAAATTCTATCGGTTTTTAGGGGTAGGGTGATGTGGGTAAAACTATTTAAAGATAGTATAGTATTAGTTTTTATTTTGAGGATTGTTTACTGGTAGTATGGGTTCGGTTGTATATTAGTGTTGTGTGTTGGGCCCACTTTTTGATAGTAGTCTAGTGTTATATTGAATATATCCATGTTATATATTGTGTTTATTACAGTTGTGTTTCAGTGTTCTGTGTGGGCGGTTGTTCCATGTTTTTTCACAGATTTTACAGATTGGAAGTGATTCCATTTATCTGTGGTTTTTGCATTTTTTAAGGAAATTAATTTGGTTTCTAATGAAACAATATTAATATGTTTAACTTGCTTTTCAGTTTTTTGGGTTTCATGAAATGTTTATTTATTTATTTTTGGAGGTTTAATAGTTCCCTATGATTCTGGATTATTTTGATTGATTTATTTTAGGCTTTTTTATTTTTACATTTTTTTCGGATACTTCGGACTTACCATTAATTTATTTATTTGTGTATGTGACTAACTGGAATTCGTGTTCCATAGCCCCCTGCTTCTTAATGTGCCATATGGCCTGCGAGGGGCTACTGCTGCGTGGGGAGAAGTAGCAGAGAGGACAGTGCTAGTGGGGAGAACACACCTGTGACTATCTGGACTTCATGAGCCATAACCCCCTGCTTCCTAATGTGCTATATAGCCCGTGAGGGGCTCCTGCTGAGTGGGGAGGAGAAGGTTAGAGGCCAGAGCTGGTGGAAGCATGCAGTGGGACCACATCTGTGACTAACTAGATGCTGTGTCTCATAACCCTGTTGACGGTTGAGTGTACTATCCTGTCCTTTCCTCGAAGAACTACACTTTGACTACCGACTTCAAAATCAAACTTGTCTTTTATTTTGTTTTTCTTTTCAACCAACGTCTTTATCTCCTCCTTCTTAGCTCTTTTCTGGATCTTCTTTGCTAGGTGCTGGAGGCCTACCCCTGGGAAGGACGTCAACCTCAGAGAGAAACGTCGATTCAGGTAAATGTTTCTACCCCTTAGGGTTGTGGGTTTTGGTGAGGGTTGGTGCTCATGAGGAGAAGTAGGGTAGTGCTGGGGTCCATTGATGCTCAAAATCAACCAATATAAGTCCTCCGCATGCCCCCTTTGTGTAATCTCCCTACCCCATCTCTCTTCCTCATGACACTCTGCTCACTCTCTCTATAGTTATGATCCTTTTCTGAATTTTGACCGTACCTTAGTTAGCCATGTCCACCCTGGGAGGTGCCTTGGTTTTTGAGGGGTATCACTTCTCTCTGGCTGCTCTCACCGCACTTCAGGCTCTCCTTCCTTCTCCTTCTGTTACTCTTTCTTGTCTACCATCTCTGGTCATGTCAGCTCCTTTATTCTTCAATTTGTTTCCCGCTCTCTTCCATCTTTTTATCTGTCTGCCACTCCTTGTGTTCGGGTCTGCGTCCTTTTTTTTTCATACACTGATGTATTTTACACCAGAGGGTAGAAAGCTTTTCCTTTAGGTCTCTGGTATACTCAAATAGCTCTTTACTCTCATCCTCTTCTTCTTCCCAATGTCCTGCAGCCAAGACAAAGAGAATGCAGGTTTGTCTACCAAAAACGAGCTCAAAAGGACTATAACCTGTTGAAGACTGTACATGATTACGTATGGCGTAAATTACTAAAGGGAGTTTCCCTAAGATGTTATAAGGGACTGACTAAATCCATGCCCACTTGTGAAAAGGGGATTTCTAGGACAGGAAGGGGTTGCAAGGGTGCTTTAGGAGGATTATGGGGGTTATTCAGTAGGCACCAAGCACAGGAGGCACAATGTTTCCGTATGTCAGAATAGCCACCTGGCCCAAAAAAGTGTCTCAATAGATACAACAACTTTTATTCGGTATGAAAAAAAAATCATCCATTACAATAAATAATCTCCAATACATTTGTTAAAATTATCAATAAAACCATAAATAATAGGAACACTCATCAAGAATAAAAACATATATAACACATGCATAGAAACAATAAAATAGAAAGATTCATTCTAAAAACTCTACATTGTTACGCCAAGCAATAGCTCCCTTCAGGAATGATCCCAGCCCCTTCCACACCAATGCATCTGAGGCCATCTGCAGCCACATAAAAGCAGGACGATATTGCACAAAACCCTTGGGCCTTAGGAGAGGTAATAAAAAACGAGTTCCGAATGGTGCATAGAAATGACAAAACAAAGTAAAATGGGGCAAGGTCTGTTGGGACACCCCATCACAGGGGCAGGGTCTAATACATTTGTCCCCATACTGACCTAACGGGAAACACAGGTTACTTCTGATGATCCCCAAACGAAAACGGGTTATGAGAGACCTTTCCCTCACATCCTTTATCTCTAAGAGATAGCGCTCAGGGCCTACCCACATCTTTAAAATAATGAAATCCCTGATCGATTTTTTCCCTAAAGCCTCCCCCTCCCTCCTATTCTTCTGGATTCTTAAAAAATTCTCCTTAACCCATTTCTTATCACACCTGGTCAGGCCTTCAGGATGATCAACCAAATCAGGCCGCCCCAAATCACGAGCCATCTTCCTTATGTGCATCAACCAGGGAATATTCTTTACATTGTCACAAGCCAGACAATCCTTTAAGATATCCCTATTCAGAGTGGCATGTTCGTTAGTCCAAATTGAGATCCATAGCAGAAGGGGAGCCAACTGAATAGTGTCCTGGACAAACTCAAGCTCCAACTTCAAATGAAGACTAAAACCAGGGATATTTTGTCCAACTCCCAATAGCCTTCTACAGAACCGATTTTCTTCCTACCGTAAGGGCTCGGGAGTCCCCATTCCCCCAATACTCTCAATAGATATTCCTCAGTCATATCTCTACCATAATGTCCCCCACCCGTCTGGTTGTGGTCTCAGTGTAGGACCTGTGTCTGGAAGGTTAGTGGAACTATCAGTTAGGACCTAAGAGTATCCTGGCTCATCACATTCCTATACAGTAGTCACCATTTTTCAGTGAATTAAACTCCTACCTTATCCAGAGGATTGCAGTGGATCTGGGTCCAAGCATGTTTTAAGGTTGGGTCTTCTCTGTGACACACACGGAAACATCGGGGTTATCTTCCTTAGGGATGGCTGCGGGAGAGAGAGAAAGAACATTATCTGGTGCAGTGATTTGTTTTGTCTGTCCTTTCCTGGTTTTCTCATTTTGAAGGTTATGTGTTGGCTTTATCTTACCTTCCCCAACTGTTGTCCCCGGGCAAGGAATACTGGAGGAGTGACTCAGAGGGATATTTGAATTTGACACCCTTATGAATAACTGCAGAAAGTCCACATAGTCTATGCCTATTACTATGTCATCACTGAGCTGGGGAATACCACCTACTCTTAAATACTCTATATATCCTCTCCAATCTAGTTCTACTACTGCAACTGAATATGTTCTATTTTACCTGTGTACACAAGTAATGACTGCTTTCTCATCATTCTTCTACTGGTGTGTGGTTACTAACTTAGTTTTATGACCTAGTGTTGACAACCTGAATCTATTAGGGCTTTAACCCATTTATCATTTGCTCCGATTTCTGTCAGGTAGACAGTTTTGGGCTATGAGGTAAGGAACACCCTCCCTTTATATAGTCCTACTTCCATAGGTTCCAGGTTTTCTAGTTTTTGAGGGCAGTTGCCGGTGATATTACCCCATTCAGCTCAATGGAAGCACTTGGGAGCGTGGTTTGCGGAGCAGGTTTTTCTTATAGGGTGACCTTCACATTGGGAACAGGGAAGGAGTTTCCTCAAGGATTAACCTCTTTCGGTTCATTCAAACAGTGATAGACTCAGGCTAAGTCAATGGCTTTTGACATGAATATCTCTGTGTTTTGTTGAATCCAGGTCCCTGTGGTGATTAGGAGGGCCTAAAAACACTGTTCCTATATTACTTTTTCAAATACTTCCTCTTTGTAGATTCACACAGTTGTAACCATTTCAAACCAAGATCCTGTTTCCATAAAATAGAGATCTGGGGTTATTATGAGAAGCCTATCTTGCTTTCCAGAACTTCAACCTATAATGTTCGCTAACATAACCCAACCATTCTAGTATAGCTGTCATTAACTCGAGATAGGGGTTACTCCCTCTGGGGTTAACGGCTTGATAGGCAGTTTGCAGTTCCCCAGTCAGTAATGGTGCTACATACTGTCCCTACCTTTCTTTTGTCCAAGTGGCTGGGGTAGCCATTCTCTCAAAGTCGACGAAAAATGTGTCTGAGTCTTCCCCCATTTGATACTTCTGCAGTATGGTATTAGGAAAATTAGGGTGAGCCTTGGAGCTTGCAAAAGTTTCGGTTAATTTCTGTAAAGCGGTCTCGTGAACTAGTTGGTTGTTGGCTATCAGGGTAGACTGGTTCTTCAAGGCATCCTGTAACTGCTCTTGTTCCTTCTGAGAGATACACACCTGTTCCTCCATCAATTTTTGTTGATATCTTTTTCCACCGGCCAGTTGGTGCACTACATCATCCAAACTAATAGGGCTATCCCTGATTTAGAGTCCCTTCGTGGTTGCCACTTTCAATGGTTGAGTGTACTATCATGTCCTTTATTAGAAGAAACACACTGTGACTACTGACTTCAAAATCAAACTTGTCTTTTATTGTGTTTTTCTTTTTAACCAAAGTCTTAATCTGCTCCTTCTTGTCTCTTTTCTGGATCTTCTAATACTGATGTTTTGTCTCTTCTTTTGTTAGGTGCTGGACGTCTACCCCTGGGAAGCATGTCAACTTTGGAGAGAAGAAGAGTGGAATAAGGTAAGTGTTTCTACCCCTCAGAGTTGTGGGTAGAGTTGGTGCTCATGAGGGGAATTAGGGTGGTGCTGGGGTCTGTTGGTGCTCAATATCAACCAATATAAGTGCTCCCCATACCTTTTTGTGTTGTCTTCCTACCCCTGTCCTCTTCCTCATGACACTCTGCTCACTCTCTCTATAGTTAGGATCATTTTCTGAATTTTGACTGTAGCTTAGATAGCCACATCTCTCATGGGACGCGCCTTTTGTTTATGAGGGGTATCTGTTCTCTCCGGCTGCTCTCTCTACACTTCATGTTCTCCTTACTTCTCCTTCTGTTCCTCTTTCTTGTCTACTTGGGGCTCCAGGAGGACTGCCCATCTGCGTTCTAGGAGTTATCCTCTTTGCACTCGAGGCTGAACTCCCTGTCACAAACCCTGTGCTTCTTAACATGCCATATAGCCCGTGAGGGGCTCGTGCTGCACGGGGAGGAGTAGCAGAGAGGATGGAGCTGGTGGAAGCATGTAGGGGTACCACACTGTTGACTTTATGTCACATAACCTCCTGCTTCTTAATGTGTCATGTAGCCCGCGAGGGCTCTTGCTGCATGGGATATGCCCAGGCATGGCCCAGGCAGAGACTGGGCCAAGCGTGGGCCTCCTGTGCCCCTCAGCACTCGAGGTGCTGGGCTGAGCAATCTTCCCTTACAACTCCATCAAACCTCCCTTTAATCATTAGTATTAACCTAGGTTATGAATTTTTATTTCCGATGTGGACAGCCACCTGTTGACTTTTTGACATTATTTTGTAGGTGGCATTTTCTGTGGCGAGGGAAGCTTATGTGAAGATATTCGAGCAAGGTGGGTGTTTGATAACTTTATTTAGGTTGGGTAGTGGCGGTCATTAGTCCTCATCTATTTGGGAAAGTTGGGCAAATGGAAAATGCAATTTTTAGAAAAGTCTTCCCGGCTGTACTGCTGGACCTCTGAGTGTTAATATCTATTGGCTCCTCCTTGGATTATTTTTTAGCATAAGTGGTGGGGGGTTAATAACTAGAGAAGTTGATCTAGCTGAGCAGAGGTGCTTTCTAGAAGTGGAGGAGGGGCCGAGCACCTTGTCAAATACTTGTCATGTGTCTGCTGTGCCTATTCAATCTCAAACCACATGTGCAGAGACATTACTGGTACTGTGGATATTGTTTCTTCAGGGAAAGAGGTCTGTTTAGAGAGGGATTAGTCTTTTGACTCTCTAGATACCATCACCCACCTATCAGTGGCTTAGAGGAAGCAGCAAACTAAGTGGGGAACTGCTGGTTCTAATCGTATATTCTGTTGCCTTAGGACTCGAGCCTCACCCAGTTCCCTTGAGGCCAAGGCTATGGGACTTGGATTATGTGTTTAACAGACTTAAGACAACTATTATGAAGTGTGTAACTCCAATATTGGAAAGGACTTCTTCTTTGGATGTAGTTTTATCTGATCTGAAGAAGGTTATGGGGCCTTCCACTGTTCACTGCAACTTGGGAGCTGGCGAATGCACTGTGTCCATGTCAAGTTTTGGGCTATTTCCTGTCATGGGCACTAGTCCTATCCACTCAAGTTAAGAATTATTTTTCTTGGGACACCTGTGGAAATGCTGAGTGAAAGGAAGTTTGTGACCCCCCACGGATTCCAGAACTATGTATAAGAGGAATATAAGGACAATGTGATTTTTTTTGTTAAAGTTTGAGAGTTGCAAGGGATTCTGTAAAAGAAAATGTGGAGTAAACTATGCAACTCAGCCCACCATAAATATCCTTAGGGGTTGAGGTTTAAAAAATGTACAGGTTGGCTAGGTTTCCCTAGGTGCCGGCGGACCTAGAGTCCTCAAAATCTCAAGCTACCCACATTGGGAAAAAAGGATCCGTTTCTGAAGGAAAAATGTGATGCATCAATTTTTGCGTTGTGGGCCGTTCCTGTCATGGGCACTAGGTCTACCCACAGAAGTGAGGTACTATTTGTATTGGGAATCCTGGAGGATTGCCGGTTGGAAGGAGGTTTGTTGATCCTTGCATATTCCAGAACTTTTCATCACAGAAATTTGAGGAAAAGGTATTTTTAAATAAAGGTTTGAGATTTACAAGGGATTCCAAGTAATAAAAATATGGAGAGAGCCATGCAAGTCACCCCCACCATAAATACTCCTAGGTGTCTCATTCTCAAATATGTACAGGTTTTTCTAGGTTTCCCTAGGTGCTGGATAAGCTAGGGTCCAAAATCTCGAGCTACACACATAGGGACAAAAGGGTCAGTTTGCGGTGGAAAAATATGCTGTATCTATCTTGCGTTTTGGGCCATATACTCTTGCGGGCACTAGGTCTACCCACATATGTGAGGTGCCATTTTCTCAGGAAAACTGAGGAAATGTCAGGTGGGAGGAAGTGTGTGGGTCCCTGCAGATTTCAGAACATTCAATCACAGAAATTTGAGGAAAATGTGTCTTTTTGGTGAAAGTTTGAGGTTTGCAAGGGAGTCTGGGTCAGAACCTCGGGGAGAGCCATACATGTCAGCTTACCCTGGATAAACCTAGGTGTCTAGCTCTCAAAAATGAACTGGTGTGCTAGCTCTCCCTAAGTGCAAGCTGAGCTAGGGGCCTAAATTTCAAGTTAGCCACATTGGAAAAAAGTGTCTGTTTTCAGTGGAAAAATGCTCTCCATTCATGTTGCGTATTGGGACATTTCAAGTCACGGGCACTAGTCCTACCCACACAAGTGAGGTACCATTTTATCAGGAGACCTGAGAGAATGTTGAGTGGAAGGAACTTTGTGGCTCCCCGCATATTCCAGAACTTTCAATCACAGAAATTTGTGGAAAATGTGTTTTTATTAAAAGATTGAGACTTGCAAGGGATTCTGGGTAAAAAAAAAAAATGTGTCGAGAGCCATGTAGGCCAGTCCATCCTAAATACCCTTAGGTGTCTAATTCTCAAACATGTACAGGTTTGCAAGGTCACCCTAGATGACAGCTGATCTAGGGTCCTAAATCTCAAGCTATCCACATTGAAAAAAGGTCAGTTTTCAGTGAAAAGATTCTCTGCATCCATGTTGTGTTTTGGGCCATTTCCTGTTGCAGGCACTAGGCGAGGTACTATTTCGTCAGGAGACCTGGGGGAATGTCAAGTGGAAGGAAGTTTGTGCTTTCCTGCAGGTTCCAGAACCTTCCATCACAGCAATTTAAGAAAAATGTTTTTGTTAGTGAATGAGGTGTGCAGGGATTCTGGGTCAAAAACTTTGGGGAGAGCCACACACATCAGCCCACCCTAGATACCCCTCGGAGTCTAGTTTTAAAAAATATACAGGTTGGCTAGGTTTCCTTTGATGCTGACTGAGGTATGAGCCAAAATCTTGAGCTACCCACACTGGAACAAAGTGGTCAGTTTTTGGTGGAAAAATGTGCTGCATAAGTGTTGCATTTTGGGCTGCTTCCTGTCACGTGCACAAGGCCTACCACACAAGTGAGGTATCATTTTTATCAGGAGACCTGGGAGAATGTCAAGTGGAAGGATGTTTGTGGCTCCCAGCAGATTCACATCTTTCCATTATAGAAATGTGAAAAAATATTTATGTTTAGTCAAAGTTCAAGAATAGTAAGGGATTTTGGGTACAAAAAAAAAAAAAACTTGGTGAGAGCTATGCAAGTCAGTGCACCCTAGATAAACCTTAGTGTCTAGTTTTCAAAAATATACAGATTGCCTAGGTTTCAATAGGTGTCAACTGAGCTAGGGTCGAACATTTTGAGCTACCCACATTGGAAAAAAGGGTCAGTTTTCAATGGAAGGATGTGCTGCATAAGTGTTGCATTTTGGGCCGCCTGTCGCATGCACTTAGCCTACCCACCCAAGTGAGGTACCATTTTCATTGGGAGACATGGGGGATAATTGGGGGAGGGCTGATGTTTGTGGCTCCAAGCATATTCCAGAACTTGGCATCACCCAAATATGAGGCTCTGGCTCAAAGGTGACATCTGGTGTAAAGACCTAAGAGACTGGTCACGTGGAGACACCTGATTGTAAATGGAACATTTTGACCCTAACCTACAGGTTGTCGATTAATCTGTGCATCCTGATTTGTCAAAAATAAGGTAATAGTTCAATGTGGCATTGTAAAGAAGCCACTTTGAACTACAACTACATTAATGACCATCCCTTTCATTGTCTGGCAAGTTGAAGACTGCGCTTACTGCTGTTCTGCTGTTTTTCTTTTTTCTCTTTTTTGTTGTTATTCAAGTTTAAGTGAAGCTATGCATGCGCACGTTAAAAATGCCACAAATCAAAATAGAAATCCAAAATACACATACAAACTAAACTTAGAACACAAACAACTCATTCATACAATATATACATTATATATGTTTAATCAGTGCTTCATCATTGCTGGTCGAACACCCACGTAATTTACATCCGGGGTTTTAATGCATAGTTGCTATGCATTTCAGAGAAGCACGAAGTCGGTTATAGCCATTCCTGCACCACAAAACTGACGTGATCATACAGCGGGGACGTCAACAAAAAATGTGAAATAATTTATTTCATGTACATTAAACAAGCGCAGAGAAAACGGTCATGTGGTGCATTCTTCAAATGCCCAATCCATGCACCTGGCCATTTCGTTCCCAGGAAAATGTGTGAAACACGTGACACTTAATAATGTATTCAACTAGATTTAAGTACGAAGTGTAGTTCGTCTGTACTTTTATTACTGCAAAGTAAGTATACATCAAAGGAAACAAGGTTGCTAACACACTCCTAATCATTCCTTGTCGTTTATGAAAGCCCCTCATTTTTCTAATGCGCAATATTAAGTGAAGGAATGCGTGGATCCTTTGCACAGCTTTGTAATCCGAGTATTCTCTCGCAACTAACTGTGATATGGATCTTCTCCTGGGGGGAAATTGAAAATTGTAGTTAAATACCTACTATTGGGAACTCAGTCTACCAAACCTAGCTATGGTTTACTATTGATGAAATGGAAGAACTGGTGTGATTTACCTCGGAAGGACCTTATTCTGTTACCTTTTTCATCATCCCAACACCCCGTGAGTATGGTGTTCCACAGTGACACTTACTGTATGCTTTCATTTTTTATATCTAACGTGGGTGATGCCACCATTATTGGTGCACAGTGAAAATACTTTTTGCACAGCTATACCGCTCGAACCTAACCTCTCATCATTATAGAAGTGGGTTTATGAGCATCTTACTTCTGCTGTAAGACCTCCCTGGGATAATTTTCTTGATGAGAAGCAATTGGACAAGGCCGAACTCGGAAATACAAAGTTCATGATGGTGATCAGTGGTGATCTGTGGTTAAAATAATTAGAAATTGGCATATGTCTATACTCAGCTCACTAAAAAAAAATCATGAACTGTTAAAAGCTTGTTTAAATGCTATTTCTGTTCCTGAGGGATAAAACAGTTTCTGGATCTTGCTACCTCAAAAGCGCAATTGGGTAGTATTTGCTGCTGTTACCCATAAGAAGAGCCAATCGAGCAAGAATCATACCATTATTTTTGCACTAGGGCGTAACAACAGTCTGTTATGTAGCGGTAATCACATGCTACCCATTAAGTTCTTAAGAAAACATACAGCTTGCTTATTGTTTGTAGGAAATACACCAGTGGCCATTATTGCTCTAAAAGCAACCATCATCTCCAACAGACCTGGTTGACCAGTTGCTGTGACACATAGCATCATAAATCTTACTGTTTTCTTTCTAATTGACCATGTGTTCGTCAGCTGATGCAATGCCCATTCTTTCTACTTAATTTCTAAATGTTGTAGATCGTATAGATGTGTTTATCATGCCAATTGATAGGAACTTTCCATAAATCTTCCCATAGATCATAAGTAGAGAGTCATGTATTATTACAATTCACCATCCAGAGATATGCAATGTGCACAACAATTGGTTTGCGAATGAGAATGTAATTTCCATTGCAGCCTGTGTACTAATAGGTGGCATTGCAAATTGAACATTTAAACTGGTCGGCAAAATCAACTGCCTAATGAATATTAATACATCGTGTTTCAATTTGTGACCCTTTGTGATTGGCTGTAAAAAGAGAGATGGAGGCCTGTAAGGGACAGCAGACCTTCTTCCCTCTATCTGCATTCCCAAATGGGAAAAATGTATTTATACAAGCAGCCATTAAAGGAGCAGTGTTGTTTTAAAAATAGCTTTCCATGCTGTAAGAGAGCTGGGACAGCAGACATTGGTCCTATATACAAATGCCTGCTCCCCCGGAGGCCACCGTCATTATTTCCAAGGAGCAGATGTCCCGTGGGAACACCTCCCCCACTGAAAATCAGATATCAAACCATTTTTGTTGTTTGTATTTGATCAGTATTTTGTAACTGAAATCACAGTTACAAATCATTGATGCCTTCCTCTCCAAATCAAGAATTGGCTGGACATGCCCCTTCCACTGTCTCTCTTATTTGTGATTTGGACTCAGCAGCAAAAGTACTTTTATGAGGCAGAAATACTTTACATTTGTGAAAGGGCTTTTGTAAATAGCAAAAGGTAATTTGTAATTTCGCAAAGCACCGGCGTGTCATCCTCAAAATACCTTTGGAAGTGAGGCCCCAATTCAATTTCTTAATAATGACCAGAACTTCTTGTAATCATTCGTTTTCATGATTGGCACTAATTTCTTGGATTCTGTGCTTACCTTTTCTAGCCTTTATGTTTAAGTAATACCTTATATTTTGTTTAGATTCAAAGCTGCTCCCCTTCTGTATGTCTTAACCAACCAGCATAGTGCTCTGATTGATGTAGTATATGGCTGAGTATTAATCCCAACTTCTTCAAAGGTGGCAGTCAGTTTCTAGTTGATATTTAACAAAGAAACATTTTAGTTGTGAGTCTAGACAGTGTCTTACAATTTATTAATCAGGGGTTTACAATCAAGGCATATTTTAATCCTGCTAAATGCTGAGAGGACTAACCCTGCAAATTGTTATTAACAATAAATTACTCGTATAAGTTAAGGGTAAGGACGGTCTGCTCTCTTCTCCACATGAAATCCCAAACAGTTCCAAAAAATCTCCCTTACATACACCTGTATTTCACCAGGGTGGCATACTTCGCATTTTTCGAGATATATCAGTATGGTTGATAAATTGTTTTTATTGAAAATGAAGGGAACAATACTTGCCCAACCTAATGCTTTTGACAAGCCGGCCGTTTCAACAATGAATGTGATTTTAAATGATAGAATAGTAACTACAACATTAAATCGAGGAAACATTTGTAAAAGTAACTTTCACAGTTTTGTTTTTGTTATCCGGATCCATGAACATCTAAAGCAAACAGACTCTAGGCATGCCATTGATACATACTGTTCAGGTAGGTGTGACTACGAGGACACCAAGATTCCTCCCAATGGGGCCCAGAACTTTAGAGATAGGGTCCAATAGGGAATCATAAGTATCAGGTTCATTGCAAACCTACTGTTACCTATATAGATGTGTCATTGGTGTTTGTGTATGTCAGCCCATAGATCAGAAGCATTACTATCTAGACTCTAATGCCCAAAAGGGCCACTCATTTATATTTGGGTGCAACCGGAGCATAAGTCCGAGATTACTAATGCCCCCAAGGGCTTGAATTCAGAAACATGTGGACCAACTTCGATATGTGGACTTTTAGTTTTGTAAATTCCTGTGAGTCATTTTCATATTTTTAATCTTACAGCAGTTAGTGTGGATTACAAAATAAACACTTTTCAAATCCTATCTGCAGGTCATTTTAACCACTTGCAATAGCCGTGTCAAAAAGCAAAAGATCTGAAGATATCTCCGTTTTAAGGTTCTTTCAACTTGACAACAAAAAGATCTCCATAAGGTGCTCATTCATTGGGACAGTTGGATATTGCACTCATGACCTAGAGTGGGGCATGACCAAGGGATGAAGCATACCTAATTGGTGGAGGAGGGGCAGTGCATCCTAAAGAGGATAGTCCTCTGA
This sequence comes from Pleurodeles waltl, assembly GCF_031143425.1. Taxonomy (NCBI): domain Eukaryota; kingdom Metazoa; phylum Chordata; class Amphibia; order Caudata; family Salamandridae; genus Pleurodeles; species Pleurodeles waltl. The sequence continues at coordinate 901,185,940 of NC_090447.1, read as the reverse complement.
CCTGGTAGTTGGTAACCTAAAGGAAAACTCTCCTTAGGTACTATTCTGGGAATGCTAGTTTTTGTGCATTGCGTGTACAGTTCTGGAAGGATGCGTGATGGATCGAAAATAACCCTCTAGGTAACCTTATCTTTTGATATAGACACATCACCTCTACAGCAAAACTCCATTTAGCAAATGTGCGCAAACATATGACATGTATCACCACCTCCAGAGTCATATGAATAACGGAAGCTGCTTAGCCAAACTCAAGGCGCTTGAGTCTTTCAGCTCAAATTAGAAATGTAGGCCTCCTTAAAGCATCAGAACATGTTGCGTTCAGACTGTTTGCACGCACGAGGGAAAATACCCAAACAGACTGTGAAGCATGGTTCTTGTAGCAGCGCGGCCCACAGTTTGATTTTGTTTTTCTGACTTTGCCAGTGTTTACTAACAATATAAGGATTAATCTGGTCGGCCCTCACAGTGTGAGTTAAACATCCACCCACAGACATACACCTCTATAGCAGGTTCATTTAGTCTGTCGAGCTCTTTTACCAGTGTGTCAAAGGCGATATACATATTAATTAAAATCAACCAAAGGTTGTCTTTGCATGCCCATATTAAATAAACTGCTTGTTGCTCATTAGATCAAATAATTCATTAATGAATGTGTTTACCATGAGTGGGCGAATAATCACAGCAGAAATAAATACAAGCTTTTGGAGTTAAGTAAAAATAGAAGAAAACGGGTTTCCTGCACGTAGCAGCATAAATATATCTTCACGGTGAAGCAAACCATCATTACAAATCATTACATTTAGTGCATTAGACTGATTCAATATGTGTGACGCGGCTTGCCATAACTTTCCCGTTGTGTGATTTACCGAGGTTCAGCACAATATATTCAATTTTTAAATGCCATTTTATTTTAAGTGGTAACACAGGACAAGCATTAGATGGTTTGTACATTTCCGACTGTTCAGTCTCTAACTTCTTAAAGTCACCTTCAAAGGCTTCAGCCATGAACAATTGCAAAACATCTCTCTCTCTCTCTCTCTCTCTCTCTCTCTCTCTCTCTATATATATATATATATATATATATATATATATATATATATATATATATATATATATATATAGACACATACACACACACACACATTAGTAAACCGGTACATCTTATTCTTCATACTCTAGTGTGAATATTTCGAGTTTGAGTCCTGGCTTTCACTCCTGCTTGTGATTTTTGTATTTCCAGAAAATGTTTCAGAAGAAAATAATATCATGCAGCATATTTTCAAGACATTCAGCACGGCACTCAAAGGAAATTCAATGGCTGTGGTGACGCTTGTGAGGGTCATACAACAATGTCGATTTCTTCAAAACGTGGAAATTCAATTTTTGAATTACGAAAAAATACTCAGACTCTGTTGTCTGTTGAAATGACCGATGTCTGGTTAAGCACTTAGTGGTACAGTATAGCATCCAGCTTTATTGAGATTTTCCAGATGTGTTGCCACAAAACGGTAGCGAAAATCCTGAATGATATTTTATGAAGAAAAAAAAGTTATTCATATCTGCGAAAAGACACATGAAGGTAGTCATGTCCTCATGGGAGAGGAGAGGAGTTTAACACCATTGCAATTAGCTGTGAATTCCAATAAAAGAAAGTTTGAAATTGGGCGAAGCATTAAGAAGAGGTATGTGTTAAACAAGTACATACAATGTGTTGTGTTTGCTGGTGGCTGTCGTTGGTGAGCATCAGCACTCATTTTTTGAGGAAGTGGAGTGCCTTCCCCTGAGCAAGCATATAGGTTATGCTACACATGGGAGATATGTAGCCTCCCACTTCAATTTACACATATCCCATTACCTCATACTTCCCAGAACCACACTCTGACACCTCCCTTCATATCACATGATTACTGTTTAGAGACCACCCAGAGCCACAAGGTCCTAGAGCGCATACAATCAGTACAGTACATCTCCCTCTTTCTTCAATGAAAAAGGAGGCAGGCATCATTAGAAATCACATCTTTTCTATCAGTTGGTGAGAATATTACACTGGTTGACTGGCTCAGGTGATCAGAGGTGACTGAGGTCCACCTGTATCCAGCAATGGTGGTACAGTCTAGGGAGCCAGAACGATGGGTGTTAACATCCAGCATAGTGAGTGTTCAGGTAGGTATTTAGAGTGTAATGCGTCCAGAGAGATGGACTTTCCAGGACAATGGTCTGTCACCATGTGCCCTTTGCACACCACACCTGTAAAGGGTTAATGGTGAAAAAGGTATCCATTTTCACTTCTGTCTTCGCTTTGCCAATATCCAATCTCATTTAACAAACACTGTTTCCTGGACGTGTTGTTGATGATCAGCATGTGCTTTCATTTTGTTTTTTTGAGGAGCAACTGTGGCATGATGTTTGTCAACGTTCACTGATCAGATGTCCATTGAGGTAGTTTTGTTCTGATGGCTCTCCAAACAGCAAAGTTGCTGGGGTCTTACCCGTTGTGGAGTGAGGAGTCGATTGATAGGCCCAGAGGGCCTGACACATCTTGGCTCAGATCGATTACTTCCATGGACGCTTGTTGAATTACCTTCTTGAGAGTACCCATAAATCTTTCGACTACGCCATTGGCTTGGGGCCAGAGGGGTGTACTCTTATGGTGTTTGATATTGAGCCATACAGGAAATTCTTTGAAGACTTTGCTATTGAATGGTGGACCATTGTTTAATTAAAGGATCTTAGGGACACCCCAAGTTCCAAAGATGCCATTAAGTCTTTCTATGACTTTATCATGAGTTGTTATGGACAGTGTTTCCACCAATGGAAAATCGGAATATTCACCCATTATTACCATGAGGTGCTGTCTGTATCCTAATGGTCTGAAAAAGTCAACGGAGACTCTATCCCAGGCATGGGCTGGAAGATGAGACATAGACACTGGGTGCTGTGTTGCTTTGGGGGACAGGCAATTACAGATATGGAATGCTTTCAATTCCTTTTTTACTTGGTCATCTAAATGAAGGAACCATAATCTGTCTCTCAATGCCCTTTTGGTGGTAACAATGCCACTATGTCTTTCATGGGCCAACTTCCTTGGTCTGTTGCCTTAGGCTCTCAGGTATGGTGACTCTCGAGCCTCTCAATATGATGCCTTCTTGTGTGACGGCTAACTCATCCTTTGTGTTTTTTGAACTTTTGGAATTCAGTGTCATCAGCCAAAGGTTGGGCATGCCGTCTCCAAGATTGTGTCTCAATGAGTTATTTGACAATGGCCATCTTGTGATCAGCATTGGTGGCGGCAATGATTTGATCAATAGACAGAGCTGCTAGTGTGCTGCACCTTACAAAAAAACTTGTGATATTCTTTGGCCATCCTGGATGGTGAACTAGGACAAAGTAACTGTACTTGTGAAAAATAATCTGCTGGATTCAGTTTCTTCCCTGGTTTGTGCACAATCTCATAACCATATTCTTGCCACCTCAATCCCCACCTTTTGATGCAAGGAGGCACCTAAGCCTTTGAATTCCCAAAAATAGTGAGCAATGCCTGGGGGTTTTTGATAATAGTAAATCATTTCCAATGCAGGAATACAAGAACATGTTTGCAGGCCCACACTAGAGCCAGCCTTTCCCTCACTGGATGGGAGTACGCACGTTCTGCTTCAGTCAGGCTTTGACTGACAGAGGTCAAAATGTACCTTTGAGCATTTGGCTGGCCATTGTGTTGAGCAAGGATTGCCCCCAGCCCTATCTGCTTGCATCTAGTGAGACCTGGGTATGCAACTTGGGGTCAAAGTAGGCCATTTCAGTAGCATTCTCAATTACATGTTAAATTCTTTGAAACTCTGCTCAAACTCAGGAAACCACTGAAAAGGAACAATTGGCTTTGTCAAGTCTCTCAATCAGGTGCTCACTGTGGCAAAATTGCAAATGTATCTTAAGCAGTAACTGGCCATGGCCAGAAAGGATTGGAGCATGGTATCATCTTAGGTGGGGGGCAAGTGGATGACAGTGCTTGCACATTATCTGTGTCTGGAGTCATTCCCCCGTGAGAGAATATGTGCCCGAAAAACGTACGTTTGTGAAATTCACAGTATGCTGTGTTGAAAGTGAGATCAGCAAGCAACTGGTACACTTACATGACAACTTTGTCATGTTTTTTTCTGGGTTCTCCCGAAGACCAGTACGCAGTCACTGTGATTGAAAGCATGTTTGATAGGTTGAATTAACCATGCATATCTCAGCAGCCAAAGACATTTCAAAACTCAGGGGCATATTTATACTCTGTTTGCGCCGGAATTGCGTCATTTTTTTTTTACGCAAATCCGACGCAAAACGAACTCTATATTTATACTTTGGCGTTAGACCCGTCTAGCGCCAAAGATCTTGGAGTTTGCGTCATTTTTTAGCGTGGACACCTACCTTGCGTTAATGATATGCAAGGTAGGCGTTCCCGTCTAAAAAATGACTCTGAGGCATGTGCGCCGTATTTACACTCCCGGGCAAAAATGACGCCCGGGAGCGGGCGGGTAAAAAAAAATGACGTCCAGCCGTTTTAGCGTCATTTTTTAATGCCTGGTCAGGGCAGGCGTTAAGGGACCTCTGGGCTCGGAAGGAGCCCAGAGGTGCCCTCCCATTCCCCCAGGGACACCCCCTGCCACCCTTGCCCACCCCAGGAGGACACCCAAGGATGGAGGGACCCATCCCAGGGAACTTAAGGTAAGTTCAGGTAAGTATTTTTTTTTTTTTTTTTTTTGTGGCATAGGGGGGCCTGATTTGTGCCCCCCTACATGCCACTATGCCCAATGACCATGCCCAGGGGACAGAAGTCCCCTGGGCATGGCCATTGGGCAAGGGGGCATGACTTCTGTCTTTGCTAAGACAGGAGTCATTTCAATGGGGGTTGGGAGTAAAAAAAAATGGCGCTAATTGGGTTGAGGCGAAAATTTTGCCTCAGCCTGACTTGCCCCATTTTTTGGCGCCCAAGCTCCATTTTCCCCTACGCCGGCGCTGCCTGGTGTAAGCCATTTTTTTTTACGCACACCAGGCAGCTCCGCCGGCTAACGTCATTCCATAAATACGGCACCCGCATGGCGCTTTGGAATGGCGTTAGCCGGCGTTAAATGTTTTGACGCACAACTGTGTTGGCGCAGTTGTGCGCCAAAAAGTATAAATACGGCCCTCAGTCTCTTGTATCTGAACAAACTAACATTGGTAGAAAAGTGGTAAAATACCTGCAGTTCTCTTCTAACTCAAGTTGGTGGTGTCCTTTGTTTAGATCAAAACAAGAAAATAATTTAGCTCCGTTCAATTGAATGATCATGTCCATTATACGGGGACCAGGGTGTCTCTCCCTTTCAATGGCTCTGTTTGGCTACCATATATCAACACAGATATGCACTGCTCCACTGCTGCCCTTTTTGGACACAATGTCTGTGGGCAAAACCCATGGCATGGGGCCTGTGGAATGTTCAATAATGTCATGGTTCAAAAGTGCTGCCAACTCTTTCTCTACAGCTTCTTGCAGGTGAAAACCAACTCTACAGTGCCTTTGGGCAACCTGACAAATCTCTTCATTGATGCGAAGTTGGACTTTCATTTTCTTGAGTTTTCCCAAAGCATAAAACATCAACATGAATTGGTTCATAACCTCAAGTTGCCCACGGATGTTGTAATTAGAAATTAGCCCCAGATCAGCCGCTGTGACAAAACTGAATAAATATGCAATAGAAAAGGTTCCTTGTGGGACACGAATTTCGGCACATACTGATGTTGTTTTAGGTTGCATTACTGATGTGAATGACCCTAGGCTTTGTGGCAGTTTAGAAGTTATCCAGGTGTATACCTTCTTGTCTGAAGTAATAAGGCATGGTACAGGTGAGAGACTGTTGAATCTTTCAGTTGGCATGATCTTAACCAATGCTCTGCTGTTGATGATGAAGGCTATGGAGTGACTGTACCTTCAATGTAATCCTGGGACAGTGGCCAAAAGGTGTTTAGTCCTTTGTCCGGTTAGTATTTTTTTAGAACTTTGGTCTTCTTCACAGGCAGCTATTCCTCCATGAGCGAGCCATCTTTTGGTGAACATTATCAGAACACACACATCATCTTCGCTGGTACTCGATAATGACATTGACAAACCTTGGTATGATGAACTTGTCGATGACTGGTTTTGCATAGTCTCCACTTGTCACAGCTGATGTTGATTTTTGATTTAATGGGTATGGCAGGAGAACTTCTGTTATATTCTTGCATCCATTTTCTCTTTCTGCATGAGACACTGGATTTTTCTTTAGTTTGACAGACTGTTACAAAGTGGTTCTCTTTCCTACAAACTTTGCAGATTTGTTTTAGGGTTGGAAATTTGACTTCAGAGGGAAAGAAACATTCCACATCTGAAGCATAGTTCTGTTTTCTTTAAGGACGTTGAGTTATGTGTATCTGTTTGGTGCTTATGCTTGTTTTTCATGGTGAGTGCTGATTTATTGTGTGTTGTTCCTCCTTTCATGTCAGAAGCTTGTCATTCTCCTCATTCCTCTGTTCTTGCGGCTGTCAGAATTTTCACAAAACTGAGGGCCATATTTATACTTTTTGACGCAAAACTGTGCTAACGCAGATTTGCGTCAAAAAAATTAGCGCCGGCTAACGCCATTCTGAAGCGCCATGCGGGCGCCGTATTTATTCAATGACGTTAGCCGGCGTTAGCCGGCGGCTCTGCCTGGTGTGCGTGAAAAAAAATGACGTACACCAGGCAGCGCCGGCGTAGGGGAATATGGAGCTTGGGCGCCAAAAAATGGGGCAAGTCAGGCTGAGGCAAATTTTTCGCCTCAACCCGATTTGCGCCATTTTTTTCGACTCCGAACCCCCATTGAAATTACTCCTGTCTTAGCAAAGACAGGAGTCATGCCCCCTTGCCCAATGGCCATGCCCAGGAGACTTCTGTCACCTGGGCATGGTCATTGGGCATAGTGGCATGTAGGGGGGCACAAATCAGGCCCCCCTATGCCACAAAAAAAAAAAAAAATTATTACTTACCTGAACTTACCTTATGTTCCCTGGGATGGGTCCCTCCATCCTTAGGCGTCCTCCTGGGGTGGGCAAGGGTGACAGGGGGGTCCCTGGGGGCATGGGAGGGCACCTCTGGGCTCCTTCCGAGCCCACAGGTCCCTTAACGCCTGCCCTGACCAGGCGCTAAAAAACGACGCAAAAGCGGCTGGATGTCATTTTTTTTGACCCGCCCACTCCCGGGCGTGAGTTTTGCCCGGGAGTGTAAATACGGCGCACATGCCTCGGAGTCAATTTTTTAGACGGGAACGCCTACCTTGCATATCATTAACGCAAAGTAGGTGTCCACGCTAAAAAATGACGCAAACTCCATGGACTTTGGCGCTAGACGCGTCTAACGCCAAAGTATAAATATGGAGTTAGTTTTGCGTTGGAATTGCGTAAAAAAAAAAGACGCAATTCCGGCGCAAACAGAGTATAAATATGCCCCTGAGTGTCTCTCTTAACATGAGCCTTATAAAAGAATCTGAAAGGCAGCAATTGATTCCGAGGCGCACAGATTCTTCTTTGTTAAAGTCACAACATTTGCACTGTTTAATAAGTGAGTCAAGTCTTTCACCAAACTCATTGTTTCACCAGTCTGTTATCGTGCTTGGCTGAAGATATACCTTTCATAATCAGCATTGAACATTGGATTGAACTTGGCTTCCAGAGTTTCTTGCACCTTTCAGTACAAAGTTGTGTCAGTCTATGAAACTTTCTGTAGTGCGTCTTTCATTCCATAACATGCCCGGGCCCATATTTATACTTTTTGATGCAAAACTGCGCGGCGCCCAGGACAGTTTTAAGAAGAAAAGAAAAGTGTTGCTTCAGTGCAGAGGAACAGGAAATTCTGGTTAGAGAGGTGACGGAACACCAGCAGCAACTGTTTGTCACTTCACAGTTGCCAATCAGTAGGAGAGAGGCAATATGGCAACAAATTGTTGACAAGATTAACAGTGTGGCAGAAGTACGCAGAACAGTCATTGAGTGCAAGAAATGCTGGCATGACTGCTAGCGCAGTACCAAGGAAAAGATGGCCAGGAACAGGAAGGCAGCACTGCAGACTGGAGGTGGGAATCCAGCACACCAGGAGGCCCTGGACCACATGGAGGAGATGGTTGCAGCCATCATCCCTGAGGAGATAGTCACAGGGATTCAAGGACAGGACAGCGCAGACTACCAGGAGACAACGCACATGCAGGGTAAGTCACATGGGGAATTATAATGCACTAATGTTAACTGTAAGCAGGTGGGGATACGGACCACAAAATGCATGGACATCATCATATACATGGTATGGGATGGGGGTATGGCCTGCACAGAGAGACGCTGGGGCACACCATTACACTACACCAACAACAATAGCGTGGGGGCATGCTGCCATGCCAACGATGGATCAAAGGTAAAGCCACACCAGGAGGGAAGGGCACAACGTCAATCTGACATCCCAGCACACGTCAGCCACTATACCCCCTACAATAACTAGGGCCCAATTAACAACCTCTAGTCATACCGACAACTGGAATGTAACAGTGACAACAGTTGCCACTACCACCTCCGCTCTGTGTGCTGTTCAAGTAGCCAATGGCAGTAACGTCCCCATGGATCATACACACCTAATTTAGAGGGTTGAGGATGACAACTTCAACAGCCCCGTGAAACAAGACAAATGTTCCAGTCCTGTCAATTGTGAATGCCCATAGTTGCCGCAAACATCAGCCACTGTCATCAACATTAGAGCTACACAGCACTACGGACACACCCATGCTGCATATGTCAGGGTCCATCCTGTGCCTGGGTCACAATGCAACATCCCAAATGTCATACTGCTCAGACAACAGCATTGAGGGGGAGGGCACATGTAACTGGTCACTGACATACACCTGCACAGTCAGAGTAGGAAATAGGACACTGCTACGACTATCAGGGCAATCCAATGTACCACACATTCCCCAACATCAGCTGTACACATTACCAATGCTAACATCCATATCGTGCCATAACAATGCTATGCATAGGATACGCTACATTTCAATTACATATAAGTGGATGTGCAAGATCAGAGACTGGGGCCGGTCCAGATGGTTAAGTGTGTTGCTAGTGCCATCAGAACACCCACAGCCAGTGAAAGGTCTCACTCTGAGAATGGATGGAGACGGAGGCTTGAGTAGGACAAAAAGGTGGCAATTCATTATTTGGCCTAAAACAACACTGGAGGAGATGATGCTGACACGCCTAATAACTTAATACAATACATGTGACATGCAAGTTGGCCATAGGCCTAGGAGAATGCCCATCTGAAAGACTGGAGCAATGAACAGGAAACAAGATCACAATGTGAAATCATCACAAGGCAGGCATGTCACACCACAAATGCCACAACACAGACACAATAATTGTACCCTATTTCATTTCAGAGGACGATGGATCTCCTGCGGATATGCCTGTCCAGGAATACCCTGATGACATGGATGACGAGCTGACAAACATCCCCCAGCAAACCATCCAAGATGTCCTTGGAATCCTCCAGACCACACCTTCAGGCACAAGGAGGAGAACAGAACAAGCAGCCATCGCAGAGGATCCACCCACCACCCCAATTGTAAGACCTGCCAGCTCCAATACAAGTGAGGACTCAGACGACACAGGCACCAGCTTTGAGAGAACTGTAGTTGGAGTACAGCGTGAGATGGCCAATGAGGTACAGGTGGGGATGCAAACTATGGCAGCCATCCTAGAGGGGGTGCGTTCGTGCATGATGTCAACTGAAGAACAGGCAGCAGCAATGCAAGGGCGAACAACTATCTTGCAGGAAGTAGAAAAAAGGCTGAAGGAAATCAGCACAGCTGTAATACAGTTGACTCAACACCTACAACAGCAATCCTGTCAACGCGTACACGAATGCAACATTGAACCCCTCAGGGCCGACCTGCCTGCCTACCATCATGATGTGGCTGCTATTCTTAAGAATCAGCAGATCCTCCTTGCAGCAGTACTGCCCTTAAGACCTTCACAGGTAGCAGCAACCGGGATGTCTGACTCCACGTCTTCTAACACTGAGGTGTGTGTAGCCCTTTCACAACCACCGCCACCAAGAACAGAGGAGGCAACACACACATCAGAAGAAGAAGACATGGAACAGATCACCTTCAAACGGAAAAGTACCCGGAAGCACTAGTCTCTGCCACATGGCCACCTATTACCAAGGTCCAGAGCTTTGTAACATGCCAGTCTTATAGCAACTGTACTCAATGACTGTTCTGCAAACCACTGTTAATCTTGTCATCCTGCCCAGTGATTGTCTCTCACTTACTCATTGACACATCCTGTCCCTCTGCACTGTCTGACACATCGCCCCAGCATGTCAAAAGCATTTTCCTTTACAACTTGTGTAGGATCACAATGGACGATGTCAAAACAATGGACTCACAGTCATGGACAATGTACATATAGCACTACAGCACTTTTCAATAAATAGCACTTACACAACAAATTTGTCTCTGTGTAATGTGACACATCAACTGTGCAGTAGATAACTGAAATGTGCCTCCTGTCAAATTACGGAGCTTGTCAATACAACTGTCCTGAAATTTTGTAGTCAGATAACTTTGCACCGTGGCCAGGATTGCATCATACTCTGCCCTTCCTGAGGGTAATATCTGATGAAGTGAGAAAACATACCACCATGCTGTGTTGGACAGAATAATGCTTCCTCAAGGGATATCTAAGTCATCAAATAGTGGCAGCAAAATATTGTCACCATGCAATACTAACACATATAACAGTGCCCACAAATCTAAGCAAACACTCCAAAAACTGCATGAATGAAGGTGTCTGAGTTTCCATCCAAATAAGTAATCATGCTGAACAGTGTTACAAAAGATGTCTGTGAGTCATGAAGACGATACTACAAGAGTGCTTACGACCACTCACCTTATAAGGGTGTCCTTGAACATCACACTGCAGTCAGATCTAAAAGAGTTCCCCCAATACCAAATCTGGAAGCACTGTTTGTGACTTTGAAAACATACTTATTGACAAAAACACGTTGGGATCCATATTATCTGTGATTGGTGGTTGCAATGAATGGTGGAATCTTTGCAAGGTAGCTCTGGGGTAGCTGCCAATCTTACAGCTCATTTGGGATTTGTTCGTAGCATAGGACACAAATGTAATAGAACAAAATTCATGTACACTTATGCCAAGGCCCTGATCAACAAGCATTTAACACATACTGTGAAGGGTTCACTATATATTTATTAAACGGTAATAACAAAAGAGGAAACTCGGGGAAAAGTCTTAGCTACCCTAATCTACCCTAACTACTCATTACCCACAACTGTCCCTAACTAACCTAAGCTAAACTTACTTATCACATGTAACGAAACGTTCTAACCATCAACCCCCCTTATGAGACGGGACACATGGAGGACAACCGATACTAACCTAAACACATACTATACTATCCTAATCAAATATATATTTGTTTGTATTTTTTGATATTTTTTCATTTTTTTCATTTTTTTAAATTATTTTTTGTAAACACACAAGAACCCCAACATAGCCCCCCATCCACCCTCCCACACACTTAAAAAGAAAAAAAAGAAATAATCAGGACCCCCAACCCACTAACACTAACTAAACTAACAGCCTATACTAACCTAACACTAAGCTCCCTAAGCCCACTAAGTATAAGAACAAGGAAAGAGGAGGGAGGGGAGGGAATCATGTCCATTTTTAAAAGTTTAGAGATTGGCCCTCAGGAGGGTCTGCTTCATGGACCGGACACGCCTGTTCATATGGCGAACATCCCGCTGCAGGTGACTAATTTTACGGAGGACACGGTCCATGTTTCTTTCCATTTCCTGAAAAGCTGCAGGGTCAACTGTAGCAGCTGGGGCAGTCTGGGTACCAGCTGAGGATGTGTGTGGGCATGGAGAGTCTATGCCTGTGGGCTGCCCTGACGGTGTTCCACTGCTAGGGCCTGGAGCAACTGCAGACGTTGGGACAACAGTCCCAGCTGTGGGTGGTGCCACCTGGGTGGAAGTGGTGGTTGTGCTGGGCAAAGTAGGGCCACCCTGTGGGAAAGCCCTCCATGCTCCGGAGGCCCGTTCGTTCCTGTATCTTCGGGCCATCGGTCTGAACCCCAACTCTACCAGCAGGATATGCTGGTACCTCATTGCCCGCCTCTGGAACTCACAGACCTGGATGGGTGTCATGTTTGCAGCTGTGAATACAAAGGCAAACAATTTACATTAGGAACTGCATTGTGTGAAATGGCACAAGAAGTAAATCAGACAGTACATCTACTGTACTTGTAACAGCTCATATCATCATACAGATCATCGAATGTCCCTGAGGAAGTACATGGCAGGGCAGCCTTCAAAGGTCATATCACGCATAGCACATCCAAACCCTACAAGATGGGTAACAACTGGCATTAATTTGGTTCAGAGTTCTGCCAGTTGTCAGCTAACAATCATGCTGCGCATCCTCCACCAATGCCAGGGCTACAAATGTCAGTGTACGGGATGGAAATCTAAAGCCACATGATCTGCAAGTTGTAAATGGACTTGCTAGTATAGTACTCATGTGCTATACCTGAGTGTGTATACTAGGTTCTGACCAAACATTCACTGATTTACATGTCTGTGTAACATACTGGTAGCATCAGTCCTAAGTACACTATTCTCAAACCCATGCCTGTGTTTGAGGATGGGGGGTGGAGAAACAACTAACAATTACAAACAACATGGATACCCAGGAGTCTATAGAAAGCTGGACATGTGTTTGGCTCTACACACACGCCACAGGTAAAGTCTATCAACAAATAGGAGACAGCAAACCCTTGACCAGTCCTAGCACCACACATGTCAGGAAATCCAGACCTTTGTCCACATCAGATACTTCCAGTAAGGCATGACTTACAACAGACACGGAGTTGCAAAAACACCCATGATCATGATTTGCATGCACACCTAGGCCATTATACTCAAGTGCCACATACTTGTAGCACTAAATGTGGAGCTACATGCTGCTAGGACGTTCAACCTACATTTTAATAAGTACTTTGGTGAATAGGGAAGCAGAAGTCTGTGGGTAAGCATTTTGCAGTCCCAATCTGGGAGAATGTGGGTCTGGCAGGCAGACTAAATCTGAGATGAGTTCCAGTGCGACTCTTGTTGATACAAGTGTTATCCACATGACTCACCCCAGTTCTCATTGGAGGGCCTACAGGAATGACCTACAATCCCTAGATAATACAATAGGATAAGCATTGGCCAACTCAAAAAAGGTGAGAAAATTAAATCCCACTCATGGAACAAGACAAATGATGGGCCAGAGCTCCATACCTTGCTATGTGTTCAACACACAGGAGTCCATCACACATCACCAGCAAACACAACACATAACAGACATATGAACACTTACTGGAGTTGTCAGGGTCCTCAAATGAAGCCACCTCTCCCACAGTGTAGGGTGCCGGTCCACCTGTAAGGCATGGAAGGAACAAATGTGCTCAAAATCTGTGCACTGACCAACAATTCCAAAGACAAAAACTATGTGTAAGATGACATAAGTAATTAAAGCCATTCAGACATGATGATACTGCATCCGATCCAGCACGGCTAACATGTACATAGCATGGGTCTCCTGTGGCAATTACACACATATCTGCACACATGCAGTGGCCCTAACTATCATGTGGTGGCAAAAATGCTCCTTCATTAGTGAGCAGAAATAATAATGGAGTGTAATCGTCGCATCATGTACATCCAAGAGAGACATCCAAAGCCTGGTTACTTGCGGACTGCATTACCAGTCAAAAAGCCAATGTGGCCATGACACATTTATGACACATAGGTACAATGTCCAGAGGGGCAGGGACTTTTGTAAGCCCTCATGTTGTTGCAGTTTCTTCATTTGATGTGGCCCAGCAATGGTGATTTGCACCAAACATAGAGATATGAACCCATGTGCATACCTTTGGAATGCCATCCCTAATTGGAATGTGGCACTCCAAACTCCAAATACCAGTCTAAGATGTTAGCTGAGGGCACCTTACACCTTTTCCCAATGTTTTCATATCCAGATCTGACATGTATCCAAAATGATGAAGGACCACAATAATCCCTAACATTCATAGAACTACCAAAATCGCTTTCCTTACACACTCACCAGACACGCATGAGACATATGTCTGGGCCACATTGCTATCATCAATTGACGTGAAGCCAACACTCATTTTCTGCATTATGTAGTGTTTAGAAAGTCAGTCTAGCTATTGCATCAACAAAGGTTGCCAATATTTTTAAAAATCTATTCTTCACTGCCAAATGTGACCTATATAGACATGATTGGCTCCTAATTTGTGTTGCTGTCTGACACAAAGGCGGCACCAATTAACATTAAGCAAAAGTATTCTGCAAGTTTTCAGAGCACGTGCTTCCTGACAGCTAGCAATTGTGGTCCTTTACATAGTCCATCAATGACCCTGTATGTTTCCAAAGCATTCCACACAGTCAGCAACTTAGCTGGCAGATATTGTACAAATCATCTGATGTCACTACAGAGCTTTTAATTGTGCACATTTACATGATTTGTACTCACCAACAGAGCCACCAATCACTATTCCCAGGTGGTCCTGCAGATCTTGCTCTCTGGTGATGAGGTCATCCCAGCGGTGCTTCAGCTGGTGGTCATTCCTCTGGCTCCCATACATGCGCTGCAAGTGATACAGCACCTTTCCCCACCGGATTCGTCACGCCTCAGTGTGATACAACTGCATCACCATGCCTCGATCATCAGTGGGAGGAAATGACACACCAGCCATATAAACCCCGAAGCTCCTCCTCACCCTTCCTGCCAAAACGTGGCCTATCCAACATTTCAGCACCGAAAAGGGGAATAGGGGATAAAGAAGAAGAAAGGAGAAAAGGGGGAAAGTAGAAGTACAAAAAATAAGTAAACTTAACAACTAAAAGAGCCCAACTATCCCCAAACTAGCACTACCCACAACAGACTCCCACAAACAACAAATACAATACAATACCGGACAATTGTAAACAAAACACACTCAGACAGTATACAACAACAATATTTATTTCACAATGTAACAAGTAATGTAGCACACAGGACACAAAAGCACAAAATCACTGGACAACACTCTGAACACAGCTACACATTCTAGAAGAATCACATACTGCAAAGTGAAAGTGAAAGTACACCCATTGTACATAATCTGTAAACAGGATATCCTATTACATCACTTCCTGCATAAAATGGCCGCCGTTTTTATCGTTATGCGTCATATTTTTTCATGCATACAGATTGTGCGTCAGATTTTTTGACACACAGGAGGGAAAATTAGGCCGCATCCAAATAATTGTAAATAGTTTTCAAATTATTTGGATGCGGCCTAATTTTCACTCCTGTGCGTCGAAAAATATGACGCACAATCTGTATGCGTGAAAAAATATGACGCATAACGATAAAAACATCAACATTTCAGGGCATGAACTGGTTTTGGGTATTTTTTCCATTTTAATGTAATGTTACATTTGGGACACAACTGAGATAGGCTGATTGCACCCACTTTGGTGTTGATGGTGTATGTTCACATGTGACACATCATACTGCAGCGGACCATGACCAGCTACTTCCTTAACAGGATTTTGACGCTTTGCTGACGCACTAGGTGGCCATATGTGTGGCCTACATATATGTATTGCACAATTTGGGCATTTTTGGCATCAGGAGAGGAAAGAAAGGTGACGCACATGAGTACAATACCTCAATGCCTATGGCTCAATGTGTGTGCAGTGGCTACTACTGTATTAGTCGACCCAGTGTGTGTGCATCACAAGATGCATTATTGTAAATATGCTTGTATGAATGTGAAGTCAATGTGTCCAAACCTTAGAAGCAAGTCATTGTGGAAATGAGAGAGGACATGTGCTAATCATACATGAAGCAACATCTGTTGTGTGCACTTCCAAGATTTTGGGTAACGTAGACACCACAAATGACAAAGCATGCACCGGATAGATGGCAGACGCTAGTTCATGTCAATGGTCCACAAGTTGCCCATCTCATGTCCTAGATTTTTGGTAACTGCTTCCTAGGCACTGGTTGGTGAACCCACAGTGAGTCAGGCACATGCATTGACGAAGTGGGTACCATGTCATTGGCCCAGACAGCCAAAGGTGAACCACAAATGTAATATGACGCCACAGTTGTGTTCATATGACGGAGCCACAACTCTCCAGTGGCTGTGGTGGACCAGCAGACGAGGCAGCATGTGTCCACATTTTTCCAGTGATCAATTGCACAGAGGTGTCTTGTTCATGTGTGTGGTCCAATGTTGATCCTGTATATTTTTAGGGGTGTATGTTGTCACAGTTACGTCCAGGACTCATCATGAGTCAGTGGCAGCTATTCCTGTATCTACTGAGTATCCTTTGGAGATCAATGTGAGTAAGTCGATGAGGACATGAGAAACTACATGGGGATGGTCCCACCCTGTCACTGAAGACGTGTTATGAGACTGTCAACAGGGCAACCTTGGTGTGCTGTGTGAGATAATGTCTCGGGTGTTATGTTCCGGCAGGTGTCATTACAACATTTGTACACAGGCCTCTAAAATTCCCACTGCATCTGGGAACATCATAGCCTCTGTGCTGATTATTCTCACAGCTATTCACCACACACGGCCCCTCAATATGTTATGAACAATGTGATTCAGCGTGTGAACTGTCAGGGTCCTAAGATGTGTGGACTTTTCATGGACATTATCAGAGGTAGCTGGTTCTGCTGGAGGCACCATACCCAATCCCTGCATGCGGCCCTGGTACACTGTCACACTTTGTCGTTCATGCATACATGAGACCCAGACAAGGGATGGGCCATGATTTTGGTATTTAAAGACAATTTAACAAATATGGTACAACTAAAAGGCAGATGATGCTATACAATGTATTTGGGTATGCATTGATGAAGCACATGACAAAATACCCTCTGAGGAATGTGAGGTTTGGTGAAGCAAGTGTGGTACATATGTAGCCACAAGAATCTTTAGGGTAACGCACAGACAGGTGCCAGTCAGGCTGACAGGATGCAGGGTATATCTGGATCCAGCAATTTCACAAGTTACATAATCAGTGGTCTGACTAAGACTGGTCGGAGGAAGAACAAGACAGTTGACATGGAAAACTGTGCATGTCCTGTGTTTTTGAAGGTGACACATGAACGCAAGGGCTGTGTTACACTGCTTAATTACTAGCAATGCAAAACGGTGTATTTCACATGGGAAGCAATCTATAGGTGCTAAGAGGGCTTAGTAACTACAAGCCAATGTATTAATTGACCTGACAGCCATGCAGTCAGATGTACTATGACAATGTCATAACATAGGAAAGGGTGTAGCACACAGGATTACTATTGTTTGTCTGTGTGTGTAAAGGAGGGAATATCGGGGTACACATATTACTGTTCCAGGGACCTCTTCAGACAGGTGGGTTGTGACCAGGAGCATGGGTGTGTCAGGAGTTAGGACATGGGCTGACATGTACATGGAATGTCATGTGCGCAATGCTTGTCATATGTGTGGCACTTGTGCTGTCTACGTTCTGCATATAAGGAACTCTAGTCACAGATAGTCCTTGCAAAGATTGGATGCAGTTGGACTTATTGCTGTCAAGGGTCTGGTCATACATTCCTGTTACCAATGCAATAGCACATCAACTGCCTCATGTATGAGGCTTGTTTTCCCCTTATTGAGTGATCAATCAATCAATCAATAAAACATTTTTTATAGAGCGCGCTACTCCCCCGTGAGGGTCTCAAGGCGCTTGGGGAGGGGAGGGTCAAGGGGGGGCAAGGAGGGTGGGCAAGGTTCACTGTTCGAACAACCATGTCTTGAGGTTTTTTCTGAAGAGCAGGAGGTCTTTGGTTTTGCGGAGGTTGGTGGGGAAGGAGTTCCAGGTTTTGGGGGCGAGGTAGGAGAAGGACCTGCCTCCTGTGGTGGTGCGTTGGATGCAGGGGACTGTGGTTAGGGCGAGATGGTGTCTTAGTTGTGTGCCATATGCTGCAATGAACCATGTTTCCAACATGTATGTGTGAAATAGGTGTGGTCCTCTGCTATTGCCCTTCAAAGGTGAAATGTACAGGATGTATGTCATTTACAGTATTGGTGTA
The DNA here is from genome assembly GCF_031143425.1 of Pleurodeles waltl. Lineage (NCBI taxonomy): Eukaryota > Metazoa > Chordata > Amphibia > Caudata > Salamandridae > Pleurodeles > Pleurodeles waltl. The sequence continues at coordinate 901,167,706 of NC_090447.1, read as the reverse complement.
TGTGACTGTTGTATGATATGCATCACAATTGCTCTGGGATTTTCTGTGTCCTGATTGGTATATCAGCTATGCTCCAGGAGGCTAAACTCTTATTCTGATAGTTAGAGATAAAGGTGAGCAAAAATGATTAGCCAGACCATGCTATGGTGATTATTATTGGTGTTTATTTACACTAGTTAATGCAGTGGTGATGGTGGTTATTTTTTAAAAGAAATTGTTCACAATACGTTGGCGCCTATGCAATCCAGCTGCCGTGTTTTGTTGTTCCACCTCATGTTGCAGGCCACCATCCTCCTCTTCCTCCTCTTCAGGCATGTGTGGCTCTGGTTCCAAGAGGGGAATGTTCCTTCTTATGCAAATATTGTGCAGGATGGCAAATGTTAGAATGATCTTACAGACCATTTCAGGGGAATATAGGAGGCTACCACCAGTGATGTTGAGGCAGCTGAATCTCGACTATGCTGCGTGTCCTCCCATGTGTGTCATTGTAGGCACGCTCTGCTGCAGGTCTTAGGTTGCCAAATGGTGTCATAATCCATGGATGGATCCCATACCCCTGATCAGCTGAAAGAGAAAATGATTGGAATCACGTTGATGTAGCTTGCCCCATTAATATCACCTTGCATGGCAGTAGTTGTCTTGTGTTGTCTGTGACTCTTTTGTGTTATTGTGATGCTTCCTAGGCTTGTAGGATGTACCATCTGCATTGTGTTGTTTCCTTGGCTAAACAAGTGTTTGGCTGCTGACCAGTTGTCAGCAGTATGTTTTGGGATTTGCAGTACAGTGTGCACTCCCTAGCATTGTGACCTGTGATACAGGTGTCCCTGTGTCTTCACTGGGGTTGAGATGATAGTCCCATACACAGATTCATTCAGTGTTGTTAACACATTAACATCTATGTACCCTGGACTTCCCATACCTTTAGACTTATGCAATTGATTAATTTAAACATAATTGAGACGCTTACATTTTGCAAGGTGACAATTAGGCAAACCACTCCAAACATTGTGATCATTGACTTCTCAACATTAGACTGTACACTCATTTCAGATGTGTGACAGGTTCAAAGCTGACCTATGAAACATGGCTAGCGATGTCACAACCTCAGTGTGTTCCTGTCGACATGTTGCTGTTGTGGTGTATGTGTTGTGTGTCCTAGAGGGTTGCTGTGCTGTGTGTATATAACTGGGTTTCTGTTCTTACCAACAAGTAGTCCATTGCCATACCTTCCATCCTGGAAGTATTGATTGATGGTAGAGTGACAGAAGATGAATGAGTCATGGACACTCCCAGGATATTTTTCCACGATGTTGGTGATGAATCCTTGGTGATTGACAATGGCCTGCACATTGATGGAATGTGTGTGCTTCCTGTTGCGGTAGAGGTGTTCAGTTGCAGCAGGTGGCACAAGGCGTACATGTGTGCAGTAGATTGCACCAAGGACGTGTGGGAAGCCACTAATGAGGTAAAACCCCTGTTTAGTTTCCTGCTGCTTCTGCAGTGTGTTAGGGAAGCAGATGTGGCGGGGTGTGAGTCCAATGATGGCATCCAGTACTTTGGGCAAAAAGGCAGAGAATGATGGCTGTGATATTCCGTAACCAGGGCACCAGTTGTTTGAAAAGAGCCACTTGCCAGCATGTGAAGTACGGCAAGCAGCTTGCTTTCTGTTGGGATGGTGCGGGGTGTCAGCAAGGTGGGTGTCAACAGTGGCTCAATGTTGTGCAGCTGCTGAATGGCCTGCTAGTTCAACCTGTACCTCTGGATGATGTCATGTTCCCTGAGGCCATGAAGGGTTGTTCTGGTGTGGAATATCCTCTTCTGCCTTCTATGCTGCCTTTGGGGTCCCTGCTGGTGTTGTGGTAGCTGCTGTTGTTATTGCTGGGCTCTGCATCTGCGTGCACGCTGGATGAGAAGCACCTCCATGTCTCCCTTTTGCTGCTCTGCTGCTCTGCTGTTGCTTCTGTGTGTTCTGATTAAATACAGGTGTGTTTGCCCCATTTTAATGCCTGCTCTGACCCAGGCATTCATTTTTGACGCAAATCAGGCTGTGCGTCATTTTCCGGCTCTGCCTCCTGGCCGTGCGGCATTTTTGCCCGAAAGCATAAATACGACGCACGGCTGTTTAAGTCATTTTTTGGATGCGAACGCCTACAATGCATATGATTAACGCAAGGCACGTTGCCACATCCAAAAAATGACGCACACGGCAGGATTTTGACGTCCGCGGGCTCGGGCGTCAAAGTTTAAATATGGGGCAAGGTTTGCGCACATTCGGCGCAGACAGAGTATAAATATGACCCCAGGTTTCTCAGAATTGTTTTAATGATTTTCTTATTGTATTCCTCCTCTAGCACACCTTTGGAGTCATTGAATGTTTCAATCCATACAGTCCTCCTGCATCAATGGTCTGTTTCTTGCTGTCAAATAACGGTGGTGGCTTCAAGAACACGGCTGTATTGTATTTCGTGCTCCCTTCTGCTGCCATTGCATGAGCCTGTTTCATTCAACTGATGCCACTGTGCCACTGTGCAGGGTGGCTGTGACAATTTAAGCAAGCATAGTAGCTTGCTAGGGCCTGCACTGCAGTATGCTTTAATCATCCTTGAATATAAGTGCTTTCTGTTTCTCATACCTTGTTGGCATTAGGTTATTTTTTTGCTTTGTTTGAATGTTTGATCTATATTCGGGACGCAGCCTCTCCACTAACAACCAGACCAGTGGTATTGGTGGGCATTTTGAATACACTCCTCTACAAGGCTTTCAATTGTTTCTGGCTGTGAGTAGGCTGGAGCAGGATTTGATTCCACATGTGACAGTGGCAGACTGTCAGCATCAATTCTGTGCACGCATGGCATGCAGGAGCAGTTTGCCGTACAGTCGCAAACTCTCAGGGGGAACTGTCTTATTTTCCACAGACTTGTAATCCACTATTCATCCACCATTTGTAGTGTCTGCCCCAGCCCTGGAGCATACAAATAGATTGAGCCACACATGGGATCTGCTCTTAAAGCTGTCTTTATTCTCTCATATCCTTTCACACATCTCATTACATCATACTTCCCAGAACAACACCCTGATACCTCCCTTCACATCACATGGTTCCTTTTTAGAGTGTGCCCGGTCCCACAAGAGTCCCAGAGTGAATAGCATCAAAACACTACAGTAACATAGTTTGAAGCAGGTCAGTAAAGAGAAAGGCAGAAAAGAGAGAAATAGAGAGGAGGAGAAAGTTAGGATAAAAAACAAGAGAGAAGCAGGTATGAAGAGCAACCTTCAAAGGCGGATAAAGAGGTCAAAGGTGTGGCCCACAGGAAAAAAAGATGCTTGAGGTGAAATCAAGAAAAGGTAGCCTTGGTATTCAGCAACCATGGCATTCAACAGTAACAGCAGTGGTTCCCTAAGAAGTACTTTGTATCCCACCACTCTGTTTTTCTTTTCAGAAATTAATCTCTGGAGTGCCTTTGTGGAGATGGGTCTCTTACACTGATTGCAGAACATGATTTTGTGGAAATACTTAGAACTGAAAATTACAGCTGTTGATTCTAATCTGAATGGCTAAGGGAAGTCTGCCCCACAGTTTACGTGAAAAAAGTCTGTGCTCCAACTTTGATACTAAAAACAATAATGTAACCACAGGGTTTTCTGAAGAGAACTGGAGACAACAAATGGAGACATTATGCTGGAATTTGCTCATCAAATAGTCAAACGCTCAAATAGAAATCCAGTGCAATCTAAAAAATCTTTTAACAAAGTCAATGATATCAGTTCCCGAACAACTTTCTTTTTTGGTAGCTTTTTTCCAGTATTTGGAAACTCATTTGTGATGTGTTGTGACCAGACTCCAGCCAATGAATTCCAGGTGTACGGTTTTAAAGCATAACAAGCTTTGTGGGCAAGAATATGGTGTAATTACTGATAGTGGAAAAGAAGTGACAACGTTGTGTCCTGCAGATGCAGTACGAGTGCACAGTGTAAGTGCTTGTGAATCACTGAGGTTTGCAGGGTTTTCATGGGTTGTCGACACAATTCAATGCACCTCAATTTACCCATTGAGCACGCATCACATTCTTGTTCACAAGTCAATATATGACATGTAATGTCTGCAGCTCACCTTTCAAATTATTGTTACTTATTTTGTTGATTCAGGTTGCATGCGTCACATGTATGATCACATTTATCAATATGTAATGGCCTGTGGCATTACACATAGACATAAGGCAAGTAACATTTTTGGTTCAACTTTGTTTGTTGGTGCTAATTTTGTTAATTTTGAGCATATCAGTTGATATGTAATTTCAGTGGTACGGAATGCAGACACATGACCACATGCAGCACACAGAGTACACAGTGCAGGGAACATTACGCAGAGAAAATGAGTTGACAAATACACATGGTAGACCATTGTTACTTGCATGGTTTACACTAGGGTTCAGCTGGCAGTTATCTGGAAGGGAATGAGCGAAGTTCTCACTAGCACATATCTTTTGATTTATAGATCCCCTGATGAAGGATAGTTAAAGCCGAAATGCATTGGAATTTGTTAGACCTGGCATCCTTGGCGTGGTCTCCCCTGTCTTTTTTGTCTTTGCTTCCCATGTTTTGACTGTGTGCTGTACTCTGTTTTTGCAGTTTTTGGTACTCTGGGCACTTTACCATTGCTGACCAGTGTTAAAGTCTAAGTGCTCCCTGTGTAAAATGAATGTGTAATTGTAATTTCCATGATTGGCACATTTGATTTACTAGTAAGTCCCTAGTAAAGTGCACTAGAGGTGCCCCAGGCCTGTAAATCAAATGCTACTAGTGGGCCTTCAGCACTGGTTGTGCCACACACATAAGAAGCCCTGTAAACATGGCTCAGGCCTGCCTCTGCAGTGTATATGTGTGCAGTGTTAACCTGTCAATTCGATCTGGCAAGTGTACCCACTTGCGAGGCCCAAACTGTCCCTTTTTATACATGTAAGGCACCCCTAAGGTAGGCTATGTAGCCCCATGGGCAGGGTGCAGTGTATGGTAAAGGTGGGACCTGTACCAATGTGTTTTACATGTCCTAACAGTGAAATAATGCCAAATTCAGTTTTCACTGTTGCAAGGCCTATCTCTCCCATAGGTTAACATGGGGATGCCTCTCAATATCTTTTAAGTGCAGTTTTCCTTTGTGAGCAGATAGAAATTTGGAGTTTGGGGCTGCTGAACTCACAATGTAAAAATAGATATTTTGGTAAAGTTGGTTTTTAAATAGTTTGCTTGGAAATGACACTTTTAGAAAGTGGGCTTTTCCTTGCTTAAACCATTCTGTGACTCTGCCTGCTTGTGTATTCCCTGTCTCGGTCAGAATGACAGTTGGGCTGTTTGTGAATCCCATCTAGAAAGTGAAACAAAGTGAGCTGGGGTGTAGCATGCATATCCTGATGAGCCATCTGAGCTAGAGTGGAGGGAGGAGTGTTCACTTACACCTGAATGGGCTGTGCCTACCCTCACACAATGCAGTCTCCAACCCCCTGGTGTGAGTCTGGAGCCAGGCCTGGACAAGGCAGGATCTTGTGAACAACAGAGACTTTATTTTGAAGTTTGTCTACTTCAAAGGCAGAAAAGGGTATAAATAGTGGACCCAAAACCCCAGATGTGATAACTTACTTCTGAAGCCAAGAGGAACCTCTGCCTAGGAGAAGAGTTGAAGAGCCGGGGAGGAGTACTGCCCCTTTGCCTGTGACTGTGCTTTGCTGGGTGGGCTTACAGTTGCTGCTTCTGCCTGAGAGAGGACAAAGACTGGACTTTGTGGTATATTCCTGCTTGTGAAGAATCTCCAAGGGCTTTGCCTGAGCTTGCCTCTTGTTTTGAAGTCTCAGAGCCATCAAAGACTTCTTCTGCCAGCACCTGGACTCTCTGCTGAGACTCATGTCCTTCCAAGTGGTGTCCATCCAGTCCCTGTGCCCTTGAAATGTGAAGCTGGTAGAACAAGGACTGAAATCCATGCACAGGATGCCATGCAGGGAACATTTTGATGCACCACCTGCAATGCAGTTGAAAAACGACATGCCACCCACTTTGCAGCTAAAATCAACATTTTACCTGCATCGTGGCTGGGAGATTGACTCATTGTGGCTGGAGAAATGACGTAACACTCACTTGCAGCTCCTGATAATGACACAAACCCCATGCAGCACAGTTTTTCAACACCAAGCAACCAGATTCCTCACGCATCATCGCTGGATGATAAAAATCAACACAAACCGGCGCTGATCCAAGGTGCCCATCTGGAAATTGATGCATCGCTCTCTTGCGGAAGAGAAATACAACCCGACCGGAGAAGAAACGATGCACAGCCTCGCTTGCGAGTAAGGAATCGATGCATCGCTGACTTTTCTGACACGCACTTGCCATTGCAGCTTTATTTTTGATGCAAAACTTTGTGTAACAACAACAATTTCTATGGAGTTAGACTCTTATTCTTTTGCAAATTCATATCTTGACTTGTGTATGTTGGACTTTTGTTATTTTGGTCTTGTTTGATTTATATAAATAATAACTATTTTTCTAAACTGATGTGGTGCTCATTTTGAGGTGTTTTCACTGTAGTACTGTGTGTGTTGTTACAAATACTTTATACATTGCCTTTGAGAGAAGCCTGACTGCTTGTGCCAAGCTACCAAGAGGGTAAGCAGGGGTTATCTTAAGTGTGTCCCTCCATTGCCCTGACTAGAGTGAGGCTCCTTGCTTGGACAGAGTGCAACTGACTGCCAACCAGAGACCCCATTTCTAACAGGAAGTATCAAGGGAGTGACGATTCTAGGCATTTTTGGGAATGGCAATGGATTATTTGTGATTTAATTATGAAAAAATGATCTCAGAGTGTAAGAATCCTGCATATGAAGCAACTATTTTGAACTAAATTTAATAAACGTTGGCATGATGTCATACTAAATGTCATCAGATGAACATTCTTTCATGATTGCTGAAGACCATTGATGGTTGAAGGTAAAGTTTGCCTTGGCACTGGCAAGGGGAATCCCCCTGTCAGCCTCAAATTGTGTATGTGGTTTCACAGGTGGATGGGAGGCTCTTCAGCTACCCAGGCTGCACAGTTAAGAAAAGAGTGATTAGCTTTGCCTGAAACACTAGTAGTGTAAGACTGTAGCATTGACAATCTGGCATAGAATTTGACATACACATAGGAAATAATTCTTCTACATTTCCACTAAATTTGTACCAGTTCATCACCCAGTGTTAAAGTTCTAAGCAAAAATACTATTTTTCACCTCCCCTTTTTAATTGAGCCTCTAGTAAGCAGTTCTGCGTGAATTTCAGTATAGCAAAAGTAAGCTTAACGTGCTACATATCTGCCAGATTTTAAGCATTTTTGTCAAATGCTTCTGAAGCTAATGGCAAATCTTCAAATGTCAAAATATAGAAAATGCTAACTCTTTAATTTCCACACAGAACTATTCAAACATAATTAACTCAAAAGTTATGGGCACCATTTTGGTGCCATATAAAAAACAACCTTGGCCTCATAAAGTTGACAACTTAGATGTGTTCTGGCACCACATTCAAATGTTTGTCGGTTAATAGTAAATACAACTTTTTTAATGTTTCATGCAACAAGTCTGTGGTCTCTCTCATGAAAGTGTGGACCCAACTTACCTAGTATGAAGAGCTGGATTCCGTATGAAGCATATAGTTTTTGCCTCGTCCATTGACTTTTACACATTTTGAGAGGCATTACAGACTTCTCATTAACTGAGAGCACAGATATCCTTCCATCACAAGAAAAGTGCTTTGTCCTTGCTAACAGGGAACAAATCCATCATTTTGTGAGGGGCAAGAGATCTTCAGGTGTTGCTGATACTCAGATTGAAACAATTTGGAGAGTAAGCAATTCCAGTCCTATCCTCTACTGCTTCAAAGGAGAAGGAAGAATATGGGCATTGTCTTGGAAAAACTGAAGAGGTAGAGATGTGTAAGCATTCTTCTGCCATCAACTTGGAGAGAAAGATACTCAGTGAACACATTCAACATCTGTGCCAGGGAAATGGCAGGGTACTACTCTTTGCGGACATCAACAAGCATGAGGTATCTCACACTGAAACAAGAGAAAGATTACTCAAAGTGTTGGAGGGAGAGATGGAGTAAGAAAGTGGAAGAGGAAGAGGAAAGTCTAAAATGTGTTCCAGCAGAGGTACTGAACAATGGACAAGAAGTCAATTGGCACTTCAAATTCTATTGTATAGATTGAAAGGTCCACGTATGGTTAAAACAAAAACTAAAGTCAAAATAACTACCCAGATTAGCACCCCAAAATTCTTTAGAGAACTACCAACAGAAATCAATTAAAGATCCAGACTTTATTAACTAGCGCCATAGTTGCTAGGGGTGGAGGTCCTAGCCAAGGGCCAAACTTGCAACCAACCCCTGTGGTTCCCAGCTGAAGGTCTTGAGCCCCATAGGTTGGCTGCCGACCATCCAGCACTTTGTTGTTTTTTCCAATTGACAACCTAAGTTTGCCAGGTATGCCCAGGCGTAGGCCCTGGGCTCACTGAGCCACTAACACCAATCTATACCCAGTTTAAGAGCCCATGAAAGGACTAAATCAATCCTGGGTTGCTTGTATTTCCATATAGGGAGGTCCGTGCTTGGCAATTTGGTCTGGACTGTTCCCATGAGGAGCAGGGTCAAAACTGATATGCATATTGCTGGGTCCAAACTGAGGTTGCAATTGCCAGTGGCTGAGATTAATACAAACATTTTATTCATCACCTTGTGTTTGTAGATGCAGGTTGGGCACATCGTTTCAGCACACCAGTCCATGCTGAAACACCTGGTGAGCATGGCCAAATCGGTAAGCAGCAGATGTTAGATGCCCAGGGCAGGTAGGGTGCAAAAACTTACAGCAGATCAGTCCAGACGGGTAAATTATCTTGCTTAAAGTCTAAAGCTGTGTGCAGCGTGTATCAACATCTCTGAAAATGTAGTGGTCATGCCTGGTTGGGTGACTGGAATGGTTGATTTTGGAATATGGTCAAAAATCCTACTAATTCACTGGTTAATGTGACCTTACTGTTGGTTATAACACCTTAACATGATTTTAAGAAAACCCTAAAAAGTCATTAAAAAGACTGTTGTTGAAGTGCAGTTATTGGTGACAATTAAAACTGATGTAATTATGGGCAAGTTATTCAGCAATGTAGCTACAATAAGTGCTGTAGCAGAAATCATGTCAGATGCAAAGGCTCACTTCACAGTGATGTTATGTTTTTTCCTTGATACTTCCTCATATGTTCATTGTCAATGTAGTAAAATGAAAGCTGTAATGAGGTAGCAATGCTACATATCACATATAGCATAGAAAAGGATGGAGAGAATCAGGGCCAAAGCTGTGGGAGATATATACTACAAATGCACACATCATAATAGTCCAGATGGTCCTATGAACTGGCCCAAATCTAGTTGGTACTGGTGACAACACCATTCTTAGACTGCACTCCTAAAAGCCAATTTACCTTTGAAGTTTGTTGTGTGTCAGTGAATATCTATGACAGGAAGAGGTGGACACACTTCAGTCCTAATGGGATGGCACATCACAGCACCATTTAGTATTGCAGACTTGAACGGCTTTGTAAAACAGATTGTAAACACTCACACGTGATCTCTACTTTTCTACATCTCACTCCCTGATGCATGTTACCAGTCAGTTATGGATTCTTCAAACAGTATTGCAGATGAAACTAGATATACCAGGCAACATGTAGGCACTAATGCTGATGCCACGAGTGATGATTGCACGTTACTGTTGAATCCGAGGTTTCCAATGGAAAATGTTGTCCAGTCACTGCAGCAAAAGTGTACTCTATTCAATGTCTCATGTAATATGGTTAGCATCAAATGAGACACAGTAGTGAGGGAGCATCACTCCTGACACAATGAAGACAAATGGCCTGTTCGGTACAGCCTTCATCCAGAACATCAACATCACGAGGCGACTATGACTTTACTCAGCCAGGTATCTGCCTAAAACAGAAAATTGGTAGTGGACTGGACTCTGTTTTGGTTCCTGGTCATAAAGACATTAGGCAAAGCACATCATTGTGCACTTACTACCAGACCCACACAATCCATGACTCTTCTTGTGCATTGGTCATGGCACACCACCAAAGTTGGCAAAAAAGTTGGCAAGGTAACATGGACAACTTTGGCTGGGGCTCACCCCCTTGTAGATGCTGTTGGGACCCCCAACTGCCCATTAAGGATATGCCACCACCATTATGTGGATCTTTAGGGGGTCAGCTTGCGGCACACACCCTGTCCACATTGGAAGGACTTCCCCAGCTGGACCTCTGTGATCATCTGGGTCCAGTGTCACCGGTCCTCCCACCTTTTCCTGCAATGGACACTGCACCAACAATAGATCCCCAGGGTCAACTCCTCCCGGGCGATGGCCTTCCAAGTGATGTGCTTCTGATGGGTGTTGATGTGTATGTGTACAAGAGAGTAAAAAAGAGTATATCATTACAATTATTGGCCATTTGTTTTGTTGACACACAATTTGTCTACAACTAGCACAAGCATCAATCAAAAGTTAACAAATAACAGCCCAGATTCTGATGGGTGATAGGCAACGCAGCACCCGAAGTTGCTATGCTGCATTGCGTGACAAGGAGAGAGCAAGAGGTCACCATATTCTGATAGAAATGGCACTCTCCTCCCCTTTCCCTATTACCGGTGCTGTTATCAGCTGCTGTGTGCCATGCTCACACCTTAGCACCTTAGTGCTAGGGCGTGTGCATGAGTTTAGCATAGGTTTTGTACAGGAAGGGTATCCTTAGACCAGTGCAAATGCTTTTCCCACTTTGTATGTGCACTGTAAAATGCAGCACACATGCAAAATCAGAAAACCAGGAACAAATAAAACATTTCTCCCTATTGCACATGTGTTTAAAAGGCTTTAATTGTTGGCTCTAAACCCTTTCTTCTGATGTTTCAGAATAGTGTTTAGCATCAAAAAGCATGGGTGGTAGCACGGATATGCCCATGTATCATCCATGTAAAGCACCCTTGATGCAAAGTAAGGCAAACCAGCATTTTGCACTGCTTTGTATTACATTGCCACACAAACCAACGCAAATAGCTATTTGCGTTGGTTTGTGAATGCCCAAAAAAGTTTAGCAACAGTTTAGCATTAAAAAGTAACACTAAATAGACACTAAAGCTTTGAGAGTCTGGGCCAACATGTAGTTTTCACATCTTGAGCACTACAAAGACAAGAATACACACTTAGGTAGTTATCTGCTGACTATCCTCATTCCTGGTCAAGTCTTACACTGACTAAGCCAGGCCACTGTCATCATCTAGCCCTGGCCCATCGTATACGTACTGTGATGGGGGCTACTATGTGACACAACACACCATTATGAGCTTTAGAAGAGTTCACTAATTTGCATTATTTTACATGTGCCTTTACAGCATTGACTTGATGCATACAGTCCATAGAGCCTGGAACCATAGTACAGGCTACATCCTAACGCATAGGTCACAATGGAAGGGCTGACATGTGTCAGTGTAAGCTTCCTCTCTGGTGTTGTGTGGACAAGTGGACAACTTAACGTAATATCATACTACGTCTGATACAGTTTGTGTAGTATGTATTGGCATCACAGGACAAACCTTTTTGCCATATGTGGCACTGTTACAGGGATGACATCAACATACTATTGTATTTCTTGTTTGGCTGAATGTAAAACACTGGTGATTCATATGTGAAAGCTTCTTCTGAAGAACACAACTATTTTCATTGTTAATGTGTAACATGTAAAATAGGCTTGTACAGTGCAAGCATTGCTAATGAGAAATTGAAACCAGATTTGTAGATGTAAAGGGTCTGTCATTATTAAATGAATGAGACACATTCACAATGTTGGTCAATGGAATGAAGTATCAGGTCAAAGGGGTTACCTCAGTCATCATTCCTAATGTATCCAATGTAAAACCAATCAGGGTAACTATTATTTGTTGAAACTCTTTTAGTGATCCTCCAAGGATCTACACATCTACAGGAATGTTTCTGTGTGCATCAGCTGTATTGCCAAACAACCTCTGCCCCAGCCTGACCCATTGTTATGACTGGGCACAACTTATTGTCAGGCCTTGCTCCCTGCAGGCAGAGAATAATAATCTCACCTGAACATCACATTTCCAACAGTTCAGCATGTTAAATTGCAGCTTATGGCCATCCAATATGTGTGTTCACGGGTAAGTGGCATTCATTCTGAAGGGGTCTGTAAGCTATTGGTAGCTTGCAGAGAACAATTTGGTGTAGCTTGATCTAGGCTGAGTGACATGTGGCAATTTACACCTACTTAAGAACCTACTCAACTGCTTTGTCCAGAATACATTCACAGCTCATGCTGTAAATGCCATACAAGGGTTTGCAAAGTTAGCATGGACTGAATTCCAAACATATCATTGATACCAGGAAACGTATACATGCATAGATGTCTACATGTACCACGCATGTAATCTAGGGCCATCTACATCTCACGCATACCAAAGGTGATGTTAAGTACACAATGTACAGTGTTGATCAACCCCTGACATTACTGTCCTACGTAGGGACCACCCAACATTACACCAGTAATCAGGCTTTAACATTTAACTCTAAGGCACATTGTAGCCTGTGGGAATGGAAATGATGGAGTAAAACAAAGTAACATATGTTTTTAAGGTAGTTACCTGTTCCTCTGGTGAGCCATTGAGCTGGCTATAGAGGGAATGGACCTCATCAGCCAGCAGGTCTAGATTCTCTGCAGAGGTGTGAGCCCTCTCATCTGCTTGGCCTGCCATGATTGCTCCCAGAGGTGTCAAACAGCAGCTAAAAATGGAGGAGGTGTTGATACCAGCATTGTCAGGAGGCACGTAAGGTATTTTTCAAACCCCGGCCTACATGTGTGTGACGTACACGGTCATCTGTATGTACGTACACAGCCATTAGCCCTCTACCATCACAATCAGCAAATTTAGCCTATGATTGTGTCCATTGTGATGTCAATCACCCACGGCACGGTCAACTTCAGCCAGTGGAGTCAGATGCACAATGTCCAATATAAAAGGTAAGACAGCCTCCATTTTAGCAGGTGAAAGTACTGTTTTAGTAACTGTTACCTGCGTCACCACTACTCCAAATGTGGGGTTACATGTGTAAATACAAACAAAGCCATTTCCAGTTCCCTAGGCATTAGGATTTAGCCAATGTAAAGGTTGGATTCTACAGAATAGCTTGGCTACCATATGTAGTTGGAGCCATTGATGGCACCCACATTGACTTAATACCACCACAAACCAGGAAAAAAGTCTACTGTAACAGGAAGAACTTCTATTCTACCAACGTCCAAGTTGTCTGCTTGCCCGATTTGTATATTTGAAACATCTCAACCCTATTCCCTGAATCAGCCCATGATTCCTTTGTCATGTAGAACAGCACCAAACCCCAGCTGATGTCACAACTGCTACCAGAGATGGCCTGACTTGTTGGTAAGTATGATTTGTCCTAATTTGTGTGTGGGTAATGTCTGGTAGTATATTCAGGAAGTGTCTAGCACATTGATGCACTTATGTCATTCTTCCAACTAGGAGACTAAGCCTATTTCAACCGGCCATGGATGTTAGCCCCACTGAGGCCTCCAACAATGCCAGCGGAAATATGTTTCAATGAGGCCCATGGAAGGACTAGATGGTCAGTAGAGCAGGTTTTTTAGCCAGATTTGGATGTCTGGATAAAACTGGGGGAGAGCTCCTCTACAACACTCCTCTACTCACCCAGGAGGGTGTGTCAGATCACCATGTCCTGCTGCATGCTCCACAACTTAGCCCTGCAACAGAACATCCCTTATATCACTTATAGCGCAGAAGGTGGAGACTATGAAGTAACACCAGGTGAGGATCCTGGATTGCCAAATGATGATGATAGTGGTAAAGAGGAAGGAGCTGACTTGTGTCAAGATCTCATCAATAACTCATGAGTGTAGGTATTTTTGCTACATGTCATAACTGTTAAAACAACTCTTGTTGTGATGATGAAAGGAGTATGTTTGGGAAAAATATCAGGCAGGGAAAGCTCTGGGTAATCCTGGTGAAAGGTGTCTGGTGAAGAAGGTTATGACACATGGTGATTTTGTTTGTGTTGCTTTGTTTTGTTCAGATTTTTGGCATGGACTCTGTTTTCTAGGAGCTGACCATGTGAATTATCACATCTGTATGGTTTGATAGCTAATTTTCATTTTTTTGTTTGTTTTAGGCCTTCATCGTGGCATCATCATTTGGACATTTAAGAATTATGTGGCACTTCCGGGATCGGGAACATGGCGGCCAGCTAGTGCACTGAGCCGCGAGCTCCTCGTCGGACGGGGGACGGAGACGTCGGCATTCGCAGTGAAGCCCGGAACGTTGAGCAGACGCTCATGAAGCCGCTTGCGCCTGCTCGTTTCTGCTGCTACTCTTTGGCAGCGGCAGGCCTTTCAAAGTAAAAGAATACGGGAGGTGGTCGGATTTCGGCATGGAGAACAACATGGAGCAGGAGTTTGAGCATTGAAGTGCTCGTCGTCTCTTCATGCGGCCCGGACGGAGTGGTTTTTTTTTTTTCAAAAGGAAGGTTTGTCCCTGCTCCCGCGGTGTAAGCTGTGCAAGCTGTGCACGGGGAGTAGGGTTTTTTCCTTTTTCCTTTTTCCTTTTTTTTCTTTGTTTACTGTGTTGTTTTTTTTTTGAGCTGGGGCCAGGGGAGACTTACGAGACTTAATTTTCTTACACTATATGCTATGTTTTTTTTTCTTACTACATCTTATTTTCACTCAAGAGTAAATAACTTGAAGTTTTTCTTCTCTCTCTATTTACTTAGTTTTGTACTAAGGTCTAGATTATAGGTGCTTACCTATATGCTACCTATATGCTACCTAGAGAGCGGAGTGTAGCCACTAACTACAGGAAGGCTATATAACTATTTTCGTTTCTTAAAAGTGATACTTAACTGGTTATTCTCCATTTAGAGAGATTTTGAAGCAAGAGGTCTCTTAGGTTGGACTGCGGCACTGATAAAGGCTCGGAGTGCGGATTTAATAAGTTTTATGTTGGCACGTATAACGATTAAAAAGAAGATTTTGCGGCGGTTTACTCCACCTATTTGGCAAAAGCATTTTGTTTTTGCATTGTCTCCCCTGGCCCGGGGTGGGTCACGAAGAAAACGGCAGATAGAAGGAGGGAGGTACGAGCTCCAGCGAAAGGTGGCGAGGCGGTGGGTTGGAAGGAAGCATCGGTCTCCAACATCTGGGCAGAGGCAGTAAGGGGTGTGCGACGTGGGAGATCCTACACCTCTCGCTGTTCTCTTCGTGGAAGCTTGCCGGAGACTCCTGGGTTTTCAACCAGGAGGAATTTAAATAGAAATTGGATAAGAGGAGAGCAGGTCAACGTTGGAATCTCCCGGTGTATGTCGCCAGTTAAACGCCGCCCCAGGGGTGTCCGGGCTGAGGTAGATTTGGTAGGTGTGAAGAGAGGTAAGCCTGTCCCCCGTGGGGCGAGTATCAATCCCCAGCTGTCAGAGTCTATAGCGACAGTTATCACGAGTACAGGATCAGAAACTTGTGATGATGGTTCGGCAAGGGGGATTGAGCATTCGGCATCACAATTAGAACTGTCCTTATTCCATTTCGAGGAAGCCCGAAGGGAGCCTTTTGGAAAGGGCGACTCATTGATTACAAGGTATTTCCGGAATACATCCTTCCCCTCGCAGGTTATGGCAGACGCTCAACCCATTTTAGGTGACGTGAGAATATCAAAACAAGTCAAGAGTTTGGATAAAGGTATGTCAGATCAAGTAATTAAGGAGCGAGAGGAACAGAGGGGGGTTTCTTCCAGTTCATGAACATTGTCGGAATCCGGGGGCCCCCCTCTGAAGGTTCAGGGTTTCATAGCACAGATGTACAGGTTTTGTTAATTTCTCTTACTAAAGAGATTGGGGAGAAATTCGAGATTTCTGAAAATAATCAAGCCAGAATTAGGGAAGCCTGTGAAGTTTTGGAAAGTAAAATGAATTTGTTATCAGACCGGTTGGGTAAGCTGGAAACTGTGGTGGAGGCTCAGGAGGAGAGGTTGTTAGCACAATCTAAAGCTATTTCACAGTTAGAACGCGGAGAGAAGATGTTGCAGGATAAACTTGAATCATTGGAGAACAACATGAGGAGAAACAACATAAGGCTGTTGGGAGTTCCTGAGGGACTGGAAGGGGCGGATATCAAAACATATGTGATTGCTCTAATTAAGGAGGTTATCCCGAGCATAGCAATGCTTAATTTAGAGGAAGATATCCAAAGGGTCCATCGGGATCCGTTCAGGAAGAACCCCGGAAGGAAAAACCCCAGGAGGATTTTGGTAAATTTTAGTGCATATACAACTAAAGAGAGAATCCTGTCTGAAGCCCTTAAAGTTGGAGCCTTTTCTAGGGGAGATTGGTCATTCCGTATAAGATCAGATGTCTCTAAAGCTACACTGGATAGGCAGTGGGAATTGGGAAACTATATGCGGGAGCTCCGTTCCCTTGGGGCTACGGTTCAATTAAGATTTTCAGCTGCTTTACGTATTATGAGGAAAAACAAAATGTATAATATGAGAGATCCGGGTGAGGTTGGCGTTTTCATAGAACAGATTAAGGCGTCTCAGTGAGATCTAGGGGTTCCCCGTCCGACGGAGGGTTCAAATAAGGGTTAACAGGATGGTTAGCCTAGGAGAGGTAGGGAGGGTTCCCTTTGGGGGGGGGTTTGGGTGTGTGGTGTGTTGGTGGAGGGAGAGGGTGGCACTGGGTGTAGGGGTTGGGTTTGGGTTAGGGGGTAGAAAATTTTAAAAATAGGAAAGTCCCTATAACTTGCTATATAGGAGAGGGGATGTTTTGTGTTCAAGCTTTTTTTCCTTTTGGGTATGACTAAGTATGGGATTCTACGATTAAAATTTCTCTCTTGGAATGTTAATGGTCTAAGGGTGCTACAGAGGAGGAGGAAGATCTTTGAATATTTAAGATTGGCTGAGGAGGATATTATTATATTGCAGGAAACTCACCTTCAACGAGAGGAGTGGGAGAGTTGGGTTAAACGACTGAATTGGGTCTCATTTAGTGTATGTTCTTTCCAATCTAGCATGATTAAAGGTGTGGCAATCTTAATCAAAAACTCTTTAAGGTTTAAGATAGGAGAGGTCCAAGTAGATGCAAGGGGTAGGTGGGCAGTGGTAGAAGTGTGTGTATGTGGCTACTGGGTAACAGTTGCAGGTTATTACGGTCCAAATTTGGATGATCCAACGCCTTTTCAAGACCTATTCAATGTCTTACTTTTAGCTAGGTACCCAGTAGTACTAGGTGGCGATTTTAATATTCTGTTAGATCCCGTTCTTGATAAATCAACCCCCAGGGGTACTGTTAACTCACCCAAAACAAGGGCACAGGTGAGGTAAGCCATGCGGGATTTAGGTTTGATAGATATATGGCATTGGAAAGGGGGTGAAGGAGATAGATACACATTCCACAATAAAAAATATGGACACAGATCTAGACTAGATTTTTTTCTACTACATAAGAGTTTATGTTCAGAGGTGATAAAGATATCAGGGTTGTAAGCAAGGGCATTAGGATTACAATTAAGCGCCTTTTACTTTTAAATGATTCGATAGTAGAGGTGTTAAAGAAAGACACAAGAGATTTTTTCTATTTAAATCAAGGAACAGCAAGTTTAGGTTATGTTTGGGACGCTTATAAGGCATATATCAGAGGGAGGCTTGTGAGTCTAGCAATATATAAGCGTCGTGAAGAAAGGAAACAGTTGGGGGGTATGGTAGCATCCTTAAATACTTTTCAAGCTCTAATTCATAAAGCACGAAGAGAAGGCAAGGAAGAATTACTTGAGGAGTTGATACGCCAAGAGGATAAAGTTCGGATCGACCTAGAATGTGTCTTGGAGAAGCGTAATAGGTTGAAGTGGGAAAGTAGTCAATATGCATATTTCGAATATGGAGAAGGTTGTAGTAAATTGTTAGCTTGGAAGGTTAAGTCAGATCTCTCTAAAAGGCATATTTTATCGGTTAAAACAGACTTTACGAATCAGATTTGTACGGAGCAAGATGAGATTGAGGGGGCATTTGTGTCTTTTTTTCAAGAAATGTATTCAGAAAGTTTGGTAAATTCAGAGGGATCGGTTAGAACTTTTTTGGAAGAAGTGCATCTTCCAGTTCTAGATGATTCAGCAAAGTTGGTGTTGAATTCCGAGATAAGTAGGTCTGAGCTTGTCGATGCCATAAAAGCTTTGAAGAAAGGGAAAGCAGTCGGCCCAGATAATTTACCAAATGAGTTATACAAGGTACTGGGGGAAGATCTTATTCCGATTTTATTGGAGCTATTCAACTCCATGCTTGTAGAAGGGGCACAGATACCCAATTCTTGGAGAGAGGCTATAATTTGTTTATTGTTAAAACCAGGTAAGGACTCAATGTCTTGTTCATCATACAGACCGATTTCGTTGTTGAATTCGGATTATAAACTGTATAAAGGGATCTTATCTAGGAGACTGGGGAAGGTTATGGGTAACTTGATACATCCGGATCAAAAGGGATTTATGAAGGGTAGACAACTCTACGAGTTAACTCACGAGTTATTTGCTGCAGTAGACCTAGCAGAACAAAAAAAGGCTCCATTTGCGATTCTGACTTTTGATGCAGAGAAAGCTTTTGACCGTGTGAACTGGTCCTTCTTGGGGGTCGCACTAGAAAAAGCGGGTTTGGGTTCTCCTTTTATAAGGGCTGTTAGAGAATTGTATAGATGCCCTTTGGCGAGAATCTTGGTTAATGGTCAGTTATCACAGGAATTTAGGATTTTTCGGGGTACTCGACAGGGGTGTCCTTTATCTCCCTTGCTCTTTAATCTATACATTGAACCTTTGGCAACTTTATTACGGGCTCGTAAGGACATCCCACCGTTTCGGATTGGGGACTGGGAAAAGAAAGTAGCATTGTATGCGGACGATCTTATGCTATACACTAGTGATGTGACGACTACTTTACCTATTGTCAAAACATTGACGGAGCAATTTGGTAGATTTTCAGGTTATAGTATAAATACAGAAAAAACGGAAATCATGTGTTGGAACTTGGTTTATGCTTCTCCTTTAGTTAAACAAGAGATTACATATTTGGGAATTCGGTTCACAAACGATTTAAATGATGTAGCTAAGTTAAATTTTGATACAACCTATAGGGATACTAAAAAACTGTTAAAGGCGTGGGCTGTTCTTCCACTTTCTATAATAGGAAGATCTAATATTTTGAAGATGTGTATACTTCCAAAGTTTACTTTTTTATTTAACACAATCCCACTAGAGTTTAAGAGGAGTTGGTTTAAGAAAATACAGGGAGATTTATCCTCATTTGTGTGGGCCTCCAAGGGAGTGAGGGTCTCTTGGAAAAAGATGAGTAGAAAAGAAAAGTGGGGGGTATTGCATCTCCAGATTTTTTTAGATACTATCTGGCCTTTCAATTAAAAAACACCAGAATGTTATGGAATAGGAAGTCAGAGCATTCATTGGTCTGGAGAGCTTTGACGGCACACCTTGAGGGAGGTGCGGACTATTTCTTATATAAATTTGGTCATCCAAAGTATTTAGGTGCGTTTGAAGCTCCCCAGACAAGCTTGCAGTGTTTGGATTCATCTTCGGAAAGTGCTTGGGATACCTTATTATTGCAGCTCCGCTCCTATTTGGGACTTTCCCGGTACTCCTGAATGTCTTATCGATAAACTATCAATCCCTTTGAGAACTAGCAGGATAGTAAGATGGGGTCAGATTATTGAAGGTTCTGATTTGCTAACGTGGTCTGCATTTCAGGAGTGTACTAGGGGGACAACTTCTAAATTCAAGTATCTTCAGTTATCTAGTTGGGTTCATTCTCGACGAGTAGGAGAATTAGGGAGGAGTGTATGGGAAGAGAAATTAAACTTGACTACTATTAAAAAAGAAGTTGCCTTTTGGTATCACGCTTTGTTGGAATCAGCAGATGATGCCCCTTCCCTTCCTGTGTTGAAATGGGGAAGGATTTTTCCAACCCTAGAAGTCTCAGCTTTGTGGCAGAAGTCTTGTTCAGAACTATGGTTTACTACTAAACCTGCGGGATTGAAGAAAAACCATTTGTTTACACTACATAGGGTTTATTGGACACCTGCTAGATTAACAGCTATTGGGAAAATTAAGAAATATTGTCAGCGATGTGGGGAAGACAATGCAGATGATGTTCATATGTTTTGGCAATGTGCAATGTTGAATAAGTATTGGGAGGATATAGGAAATGTTCTGAGGGTAATTTTTGATGTAAATGTAAGAATAAACCTTCTTAGGGTCGTGTTTGGGGTTTGTGACCCGGGTACAAATTACCTGAAATTATCAGCACAACAGGAGCACTTGTTGTTTGTATTAATGCTTTTGGCTAGATGAGAAATATGTCATAAATGGGTGGATCCACTGCCCCCCCTTGTTAAAGACTAGCAATCATCAGCGAATCGATTGTGTAAAATGGAACAATGCGGACCTCTGACTAGAAGAGATAATTTTTGGGTGGATTGGCAAAATGTGTATCAGTAGTTTACAAATGTTGAGTAGTTGTAGTCATATAACTTATCTTTTGTGGTTTCTTTGTTTGGTCTCCTCCTCTTGGAATTTCAGTCCAATGATTAGAACTCCCCTCACCTTATCGGGTGTTGCTTTGGTTATGATCAGGTTTCGGAGAAAATAATAAGACTTGGTCGATGGCAGTCGATTGGGAAAGCGCAACATGTATAACAGGTCGGGCGGCCCAGCAATGATGTGGACCGCACAGCTGGACTCACATCATAAGTGCCTCGGCTTCTGCCTTTTCCTTTTAACCAAAGCAAGGGTGGCAAAATGAGGAAAAAAAAAAAAAAAAAAAAAATTATGTTATTTGTGTGTAAATTATGCTGTCTGGAAGTACAATGGGGACAAGGGTTGTTCCTGTGTATGGCAGACACAGAATTTGGGTGTACAAATCCTGTACCAAGACAGCTTGCACAGTGATAGAATGGAAGTTGTGATAACTCCATTGGATTTGTTCCTTGTCATGTGGTGGTCAAAATGCAGAATGTGTGCCATCATGTGCTCCAAATAAATGTTTATATGGAGCCAAATCATGCTATTACCCGTCCACAGTGGCTAAATCCTCATTGTGTGTGATGTGTATGTAGCTGTTGATGTAGGGCAGTGTTTGTAGTGCAACAGAGATATTTCTGTGACATTCCACCATATACTGGTAATATGGATTGGAATGATCCTGTGGTCAAAAAAAGTAGTACTGTCAAGTGTTTGTCTACTTGTGTTATTGATGGGGGCTCTCTTTGTGGGGTAGGCTATATTGTTCCAGATGATGACATTAACTAATTTATTTTTCCTATTCAATAGGAAATTGTGGGATTTATCTCCTTCCATTCTGCTAAGGTCTGCAAATTAAATTGTGTCCACTGTCACAGATTAGTGGTGCCATGTATGCCTTGCTGTTTCTGACATTATGCCAAGCTGTTGTTGGTGTAATGGACTAAAGATAGTATATGAGGACAAACTTGTATGTATGTTTTGGTGAGACATGGTTGTGATTCAGAGCTAAACATTGTATATATCCAACATAGCAATGCTTACACAAGTAGATTTCATTGCCATTAGCAAGTTCATATGGAAGTAGATAAATACATTGCTAGATGTGAGATATATCACATCAGTCAATGCATTAAAGACTAGTGAATTTATTTTAGTAAACAAGGAGAAAAGAAACATTGTATAAAACAAACATGGAAACTGGAAAGTGGAGAAGTCAGTTATGGTGAATGAAAACATTGTTGTAGATGGAAAATTGTTTGGTGCCCAATGTCCAAAATACTACTGCCATCAGAAAGGTAGATGTATCCAGAAATAGTCCCCAGAGTGAATGTGTTAAACACACAGGAGGAAATTAGATTTGAGGTTTCTTTCTGGTGGTGGTGGAGGTCTTGTCATCCTCACCTTCTGGTAATTTGTGAGGACGTCCCCTCTTGCCAGTGTCCGGGGATCCACAACTGCAGGGACAGGGGTACCTGCAGTTGTGTCTTCCTCTGGCAGGACCTCCCTTCCTGTGGCTGCAGCAGTTGTTGATGGCCCTGATGTGGTTGGACCACAGGAAGGGATAGATGGTAAACGCATGAACAGGTGGGTGTGAAGGTCCTGCAGCACCCCAATTAGGGAACTCATGTTTGAGTTATGGGCCTCCACCCGATGGTGTATGTCCCTCTGCAGGTGCTTCATCTCCCAGATTTCAGTGAGTACCTGGCCCATCACAACTAGGGACTTATGATAGGCTCACAATACTTGCCTGATGGTGTCCTGGATGTGAGCTGTCCGAGTGGCCTCACTCTACCAGCCCAAAGTTACCCTCCAGTGACCCCTACCACCAAGAGCCTACTGCCTTCGCCCAGGGTGCATACTCCCACTGGTTCATGGTTCCTCTGTAACTGAGGTGGTAATTGTGATATCGGGATCCAGCATGGGGGGCACACAATGGTTGTAACTGTGCTAGGTACACATGTAGTGGCGGCTGATTTGGGCTGAGGTACTGTAGCTGGGTGAGAGATGTTTCTGTGGGCCCAGTGAGACTCACTGTTGCCTAGGACAACCAGATGAACCAGCACTGTCTTCCTCCTCCCGATCCCCAGGAGTATTGTCATCCCTGAAGGCTTGGTCCTGGAGTGGAGTGGGTATCTCTTCCGTGTCCAAGCTCTGGACAGGTACTCTGCCACATAGACCTGTTGTGAAACAGAGAACATTGTAATTTGTAGAAGTGTGCTATTTGCATCCTAATCTTTTGTAACACAGTAAGTAGAACCCCAAAAGAAGACACAATAGGCATAGATTACTATTGTGATGTGTTTCAGTGGTATTAAACTTGTTGACATTTGTAGATGTCAAATACACATTCTTTAATTAGGCAGCTCATTAGATGTCCTGAGATGTTGTTTTTTTGGATTGAGGGATGCACATGACATCTCCCAAACATTCCAGCCAACACAGTGGAAAGTTAAAGTGTATTTGGCCATTCTAAGGCCTAACTGTTTACAAAACATGCAACCATACAACATGGTTGTATATTTAGCATTAGTTATCATGTGAGCAGTGCAGATTCAATGGATCACCTGCAACTACTGATGTGCTCTGTTAACGTCATGTCGTGCAAATAGTTGGCCCACACACTTAGCATGGTGCCACTCATTCCATCAGTTGTTTCAGTTGAAGAGACCAGAACAACATAAAGCAAACTAGGCAGAAATGGCTCGAAGTAGAACGTTATATATAACTTCCTCACTCCATGAGAAAAAAATATCAGTTGTGGTATGTCAGACTTTTGAGAATGGGCAAAATCACAATTTTGCTATGTTTAGAGTTGCAAAAACTGGGATTCATGGTAGATGTAGTAATTTAAGGGGCATTTTATACTCTGTTTGCACCGAATTAGTGTCATTTTTGTTTACTCTAATTCGGTGCAAAACTAACTCCATATTTATACTTTGGTGCTAGACCCCTCTAGCACCAAATTTATGGAGTTAAAGTAATTTTTTGAAAGTGGAGACCTACTTTGCCTTAATGAGATGCAAGGTAGGCGTTCCCGTGCAAACAATGACTCTATGGCCTTGACGCCATATTTAGGGGCATATTTATACTCTGCGGCATATTTATACTCTGTTTGCACCGAATTAGTGTCATTTTTTTTAACTCTAATTCGGTGCAAAACTAACTCCATATTTATACTTTGGTGCTAGACCCATCTAGCACCAAGGCCCTGATTTAAACTTTTTTTGCACCGCATTAACATCATTTTATGACACAAAAGTGGCACAAACTTACAAAATATTGGCCCTTATTTATACTTTTTGCTGCAAAACTGCACTAACTCAGTTTTGCACCAAAAAGTTTAGCACCGGCTTGCACCATTTCTGTGCACCAGCCAGGCACCATATTTATTGAATGGTGAAAGCCGGTGCAAAGGGTAGGCTAGAGTTTTAAAAAATGACTTTAGTCGGGTGGGGCTGGCAGTATAGAAGAAGAGGGTTTAGCACCAAAAAATGGCTTTAGGCAGGTTAGAGTAAAAAAAAAATGACTCTAACCAGATTAGCGTCATTTTATGGTGCTAAACCTACCATGCTACATGACTCCTGCCTTAGAAAAGGCAGGAGTCATGCCCACCACCCCAGTGGCCAGCACAGAGGACAGGGGTCGCCTGGGCATGGCCATTGCACCCTGTGCCATGTATGGGGGCCCATTTCAGGGCACCCTATGGCACTTTAAAAAATAAAATGCACTTACCTGTACTTACCTGGGATGGGGTCCCCCATCCTCGCAGTCCCTCTAGTGTGGGTGGGGGTGCCCCTAGGGCCTAGGGAGGGCACGTCTGGGCTTATTACATGGTGTTCCACCATGGAAATAGGGCCACAGGTCCCCTAACGCCTGCCCTGACCCAGGTCTTAAAAAATGGGAGCAAAGCAAGCTTTGGCCCATTTTTTGACCCCTCCTCCCTCCCTTGCACCATTTTTACATGGGAGTATAAATATGGTGTTAAGGCCATAGAGTCATTTTTTTGCACAGGAACGCCTGCCTTGCATCTCATTAAGGCAAGGTAGGTTTCCACTTCCAAAAAATGACTTTAACTCCATAAATTTGGTGCTAGACGGGTCTAGCACCAAAGTATAAATATGGAGTTAGTTTTGCACTGAATTAGAGTAAAAAAAAAATGACGCTAATTCAGTGCAAACAGAGTCTAAATATGCCCCTTAGCGGCAAAAAATGATGCTAATCTGGTCAGAATAATTTATTTTGACTCAAAACTAACGTCATTTTTTTTAAGCTAGCCTACCTTTGCATCGACTTGCACCATTCCATAAATATGGTGCCCAGCTGGTGCCAAAAAATGGTGCAAACCGGTGCAAAACCTTTTGGGGCAAAACTGTATTAGTGCAGTTTTGCACCAAAAAGTATAAATAAGGACCTAAATCTCTACTTGCCAACACTTACAAAAAGGTCAGTGTGCCAAGCCTATTTATAAATTGCAGTTGAAATAGACCATATATTTACATATTGACACAAATCATGGGTCCTGAAATGAGATTTCTGTAGGATGACACTTACAGACACCATAACAACATGTTGCTTGTGATGCTGATTGATACATGTGATCTCATATGCAACAATACACATTGACACAGAAAAATCAACATATTTGATACTTTGGAGATTGCATGTTAGGAAACTAAGTAGACAACACAATGGCAAAAGTTACATTGGGAGAAAAGAGGACTTTGAGGTATTGTGACAGTTAGTGAGATGTAACTTACTAGACTCACTCCGCCAGGTATTCCTGTCAAGTCTTCAGGATGTAAGATCTGGAAGACCTCCTCCTCCCACGGGCACCATCTGATTGGGGTACTGGGAGGACCACCACCAGTCCTATTGTCCCCCAGTTGTTGCTTGGAGGCCAGGGAATACACCTCCCCCCTCAGGTCATTCCATCTCTTCCTAATTTCCTCCCTTGTGCACAAGGTGGTTCCTACAGCATTTACTCTGTCCACTATTCTGACTAATGGTGGTATTTTGGACTTGTGCTCCAACAATTGTGGCTCTGCTCTTATGATTTTATCCACCATGCCTGACAACTCTGCCTCTGAAAAACATGTTTTTTTTGGCTGTGACATATCCCCAAATTAAAGTCAGTGACAGTGCAACAACAATAAACAAAGGGATCATAAGAAAATGTGCTGGCAAAGTGTGTGGTGGATGGTAATAGGGATGGAGAAAAAAAGGCCTGCCTTCTTTCACCAAAATGTTGCATCCTAATAGCTGTGCTGCAGTGGATTGGCAGAGATTCATGATCTGGAAAGGGGTGTGTTTTATAGTGTCATTTGCAGGTGTAGCCACTTGGCCAATAGATTTCAGGTGTGTTGTATATGTAGCCATCCAATGGCCAATGTTAAGATGCTTTGCTGAGCATGTACCATGACAGCCTACCACCTTTGGGGAACCACTACAAGTGGCCTGGCAGGGCCACTGTTTTTTTGCAATCTGCTCGGTGGGAAGCCACAGCCCTGACAATGACTGTGTACGAATAGCCAGCATTGCAGTCAGCCACTTTGCATGAGGGACATACTCCGTCAACATGGTCGGCAGTTGAGGCTGCATGCATCGTAAACGGGCAAGTGAAAGACGGCCAACTGAAAGCTGTACCTGGGACAGCCACTGAGGTGGTGTAGAGGTACTACTACAAAACTCTTAATCAGGCCCATAGATTCTTCTAGTGTCAAAAAAGAGGGACTATAGAGCAGTCAACCACCTATTCACTGCTGACCAGATAACAGCTCCTCTACCTCTTGCTTTCCTACCTTCACAGAGATATAAACCCTCTTCTAAGTGATAAAATTGCAAGGAACCTAGTGATACACCACTGAAAAGAGGGGGGTACTGGGTCTAACTATGCTGTCACAAAGTTTATCTGTAGAACAGTTACAGCTGCCAAAACTGGATACACTTTCTCTCTGACCTTCATGCCCTGAGCATCCACCCCTTGTAACACCTGCTGACAATACTAACCTGACTGTATAATATCCTAGTTAGGAATTAGTATATTTTATTCCAGAGCTCACCTCATTTTACACAGGAGATGAAGTTATACACATCAGCATCACTATCACCACAATGCAGACAGTTTGAGTCCATTCTTTTACCTCATCTATACAGCTCTCAAGGAATTTAATATAGATTGTATAACCTCTTATATTGCTGGTTTTTCGACTTACCACTCAGAAGAACCTCATGCCCCACACTTAAAGCTTGCTGATAGGAAACATCCATGGAGCAAAGACCAAGTGTACGGCTGCATTTCTCTTGTTCGGCAGGTAAATCATCTTAATTGATTTCCATTAGCACCCTATATTAAGCCTGGATTTTATTTGAGCCAGCAGCACTCAGAAACTCCACATTTGTTATTTTATCCAGCGATATCAATTCCTTATGCAATTTTAGAACAAAATCTCTTATTTGTACATTACTTAAGACAAAAATAGTTGCTGTGGTATTCCATAGTTACCCTGCAAAGCTGCAAAAGTGCTGAATTGGCCCGCTAAGAAGAGATCCCCTAACCTCTGTATTCCATTCCATACAATGTTTGTCATTCAACCTTGCAGGAACCGAGGGGACCTCCACTGCAGAGTGTAAGCATTATTTTGAGACATCCTCTTTTTTCTCTTCAGGGCTACTCAGGTACTCTGTGCCATCTGTACCATCTTAAATCAAATGTAATGGGGCTTCAGGATTTTTATGGAGGATCCCTTGACATCTTTTCCCAATGTCAGTTCATAGATGGTCAGAGAAATCCCCAACTCATCATGCTGTCCCCTAAATCCCGCTATTGTTGGTTCCTTTAATTTTAACTCAGCAGTCCACAGATAATACTTAAAGTAGGCTACGGGCCATCTACCTCTATCCAATGGGAGAGCTAGAAACTTCAGAGTCCTTCTCACAATGTTATAAACCCAAAATGAAATTGTTGCATATACTGTCCAACTTTTTTAATCAAACGTGGCTTGCTCCTAGCAGAATTGCCCTGAATATATAGAGGATTCAGGGAGTACCCTCATCCTAATTACATTGGATCAACCTGTCATTGTCACACGCAAATGATTGATATACCCTAAGTCTCTCTTGATTTTTCCCATAGTCCATCTTTGATTGCAGTGGTTCTTTACCCAAAACAGTACCCCCATGGAGGACATCAAGTCGACCAATGGGAACTTGATGAGTAGCATTATCTGCTATACCATCACATACCTTTGCCTGGGCCACAAAAAATGCAAGTGTAAGACTGATAGGTGAAAGAAAAGTAACTCTAGACTCTGCAGGGTGATTTATATGATATACATCAGCGTGATCTGAAGCACAGCTAAGTTATGGACAGGCTTCTCTGGGATTTAGGTTGTCACTGCACATAGCTGACAGATCAATCTTATGGTCAAAGGTTCATATTACAATCATCTAAGTTTTTCCACATCTGTCAGCATGTAACTAAAATGGTGAAAGGCTAAAGCCTTCTTGATGTTAGCAAATAAAAGCTGGACATTTTACCTTTTCCCTGACCAGGATCCTTCAGCACTGGTACTATTCATCTCTTCTTGTCATCAAGACTACAGCCTACTTATCCAGGAGGACAGAGAAGATGCTTCACATGTTGCTGTAATAGTAAGACACCCTTGAAAAAATGTGACTCAATAAATTTTTGTTTTTTCCCTTATGTGCTCCCAGCACACTGCAACAACAGCATGCCCACCTTCTAACTTCCCAGTCCTATAAAAGAAGCAACTTCAGGGAAGAGGCATTTCTCCATTTTCATTCCGTTTGCCTTCATGTTCAAATCATCTTATTTCATTAATCAATCATGTTCAAAACACTTCAAACACGTTTTTCTCTATGGCCTTATACCAGCAGTAAGCAATGTCTCATTTCACCCCCTTAATCACTCTTTTGCACTTGCCTGTCAATTCTCACTCCCATTGGTGTACTCAAAATCATAGAAATTACATCTCCCAGGCTCTCATGTTAGATCTCTTCTGTTTGTGACATCATTTAATCTTTTTGTTTACAGTAACATCTCTATGCTAATGAGACTCAAAAATTATTCTCCTTCTAACCCTGGTGCCCCTCCAGGGCTGGCTTTAGCATTGGTGGCAGCCAGTGGGACAATGTTTGTTGACTCCCCTCACCTCCACTCAAATGCTCTCCTTCATGGATTCCCTCACTACCACCTCCTCAGGGGTGTATATTTTTGTAGCAGCAAGACTAGTAAGGACCGATTCAAACAATGTTTTCACTTCAGCTGCCCATAACAGTGTGCACTTGCCACTTATCAGTTTAAAGGAAAATATTATGAGCTGGCCTTCTATATAGTGAGGAACACAAATGATGACAATTGTGTGCGTGGTCACCTCACTCGTGGCATATTGCATTATGGGCCTCATGCACTAGGCCTTAGAAACACATTGTGCCATTGGAGTGTCATTTTTTTAATGCTTCGGTGGTGCAGTGTGCCAGCCCATTTTTACAAGGTCATACAAAGCCACCTTGCATTGTTTTTCATGGCCTTGTAAATATGAACCACTTTCACACATAACCTTGCATAAAAGGGGCATTCCACAAGTGTTACTTGGGGTGTTCCCACACTGGGAGTTCCCACCTGAGGTGCTTTATATCAGCACTATATTATATTGCCCAGGATCAGAATATATTTTTTGTGTTTATCCCAGACATAAGCATGAAAAATATATTCTCATCCTGTGCAATATAATATAGTGCTGATGTAAAGTGCCTCGGGTGGGAACTCCCAGATTTACAAGTCTAGGAATATGTCAGATTCCAATGCCACCTTAGTGATAGTATGAGAATGACACAACAGGGAGAAATATATGTGTTTCTCCCCGTTTCTTTCTCTTTCTATGTGTGCTGCATCCTGAAACACACATAAAAAGGAGAAAACACCTCTTGTGATTCTTTGTGTGCAGGAAGGTTTCCCTTCTTGCACAAAACAATCATCCCCACAATGCAGGCATCCTTGCACCACGGTGAAAGGGTGTCTACATTAGCGCTAGGCAGCAATTTGCACCCCAGCGTTTCTTGTAGATATGGTACATTGCTTCCCTTTCCTGGTGGTGCAGGGTGGCGCAACAAGACACTTACTGTGCTGCTCTCGGCCACTGGCCTCGTACATGGGGCCCTAAGCTTCCCTATTGAAACTAATTTTGTGATTCTATGCAAACCACTTCCTTTCACTGTGCCTCACTTTAATTGATCTGTAAATCTGAGAGCGCTCATGAAGAACGTTATTTCTACATTCTTACTATACTTTAATTTATAACAATGTTGTTGCAAATATAACATTGCTGGACATGTATCAACTGCACATGGCAAAGTAATATTTCTTAATTCAGTCATAGGGCCTGATTACAACTTTGGAGGAAGTTGTTAATCCATCCCAAAAGTGACGGATATACCACCAGCCGTATTACGAGTCCATTATATCCTATGGAATTCGTAATACGGCTGGTGGTATATCCGTCACATTTGGGACGGATTAACACCTCCTCCAAAGTTGTAATCAGGCCCATAGTGTTTTCAGGGTAATGTGGGGTGGGGGTCAGGTTTAAAAAATACTTTCCTTTCAATAGATGTCATTACAGTGACATAAACTAATGCACTAAAATTAAAAGAAGCATGCAAGAAGTAGCCCATTTTTAGTTGTAAAGACTCTTCATGGTGATTTTTACATATTTAGTAGACATTGTGGTGGCTTTCCTATTGCCTTCATTGCTAGAGCCAGGCAAGAATCCTGACTCAGCAGCTTTGGTTCAAATTTATAAATTTCCTGGTTTTGCCATCTTCATTAAATTTGTAGCTGCCCATGTACACTAATACATCAATCAGTGTTGTTACTTGTGTGAATAAGAACTAGCTGAAAGACATGTTAGCTGAATTTTTCAAGGCTGAGTCACTAGATGGTTGGGTGAAGGAAAGTTTGGTTAATTCATGTGAGGGGTTGAA
This sequence comes from Pleurodeles waltl, assembly GCF_031143425.1. Taxonomy (NCBI): domain Eukaryota; kingdom Metazoa; phylum Chordata; class Amphibia; order Caudata; family Salamandridae; genus Pleurodeles; species Pleurodeles waltl. The sequence continues at coordinate 901,137,035 of NC_090447.1, read as the reverse complement.
TGATGTAATTGGTGGAGAGCATATGTCTAGTCCTTATTTTCCAGAGCTATGCCAACACCAGGTGGAGTATGAGTTATCTGACCCCAGGGAAAGTGCATTGGAGGCAGACCTCTGGGTGAGTACCAGAGTCTGAAGAGGCATTTGGGGGTGCTCCTGAGGGGAGTGGTCTAGGTATTTCCCAACCAGGTGTGGTAGGGAACGATTGCAGTGTTCCAGGTAGGTCCCAGTGTAATGGGATGGGTGAGGGACCCCATGTCCAGTCTCAAAGGAGAGGGAATGGGGATGGCCTGAGGCCCAGGTTGCCCGAGATCTAGTCCCAGGTCCTGGATGGTTCCATGAGGGACACCCCACAGTGTCAGGAGATCTTGTCGGGCAGTTGTAGTCAGCGTCCCACCAGTTCTGCTGTCTGGCAGTACTACTCCTATTGAGGGGGTGCAGAAGTCCAGACAGAGTGTTGAGAGGGGTTGCGGACCGCAGTGAAGAACCTGGAGGGTCAGTGGTTGGCTCTGAGGTCAGAGCTCCCCAGAAATTACCTTGGGGAGACCATTTCTGGGTTGAGGGGAATCCAGGCTCTGCCAGAAGGGCAGGGGTCAGGAGACCTGCACCAGCCAGACTCTTGTGTGGCTCTTGGGGACGGTGTGTCAGTTTTGAGGGGTGTCCCCAGAAAGTCCTGGTATGCCAGGCAATGGTTCAACCACAGGGTGGTGAGTCTGGGTTGGATGACCAGGTTCAGGAGTTAAACTCTGACCTGGTGGGGGTAAGTGTGCCCCCAGGAAGTCTTGGGTTGCCAGGCAATGGTCCAGTCTGAGGGTACAGACCCTAGACTGGGGGATCAGGTGCGGGGGGTAAACCCTGACCAGAAGGAAGGTGTGGTTTGCCCAATCAACCCCCCAGTGTGACTTTTAGGGGTACTCTCCAGGGTGGGGGTATGCAGCACCCTAGGAGTAGGGGCAGGGGAGGGAGAGACTCACCCCTGACCCCAGTTGAATCTAAGGGTACAGACCCTGGATTGAAAGGCCAGATTCAGGGTGTTCCCCCTGACCTGGAGGGAGGGGCTACTGCTAACAGTGTCCCTACCGTGTTGTATTCTGGGGGGCCACTCCTTGTTGGGGGTGCAGGACCTCAGAAAGAAGGGCAGGGAGAGGGAAGCCTCACCCCTGGCCCTGGTCCAACCTGAAGGTACAGACCCCAGGTAGGAAGATCAGTTGCAGGTTAACATCCCTGCACTGGTGGGAGAATTGTGCTGGACTGATTCTACAAGTACCCTGGCAAATCTGGACTCTGGGGATGCTGCTCCTGTAGGGGGGGTACAGAACCCCAGAGTGGATGACCAGGGTCAGCCTGTCATCCCTGACCTGGTGGAAGGGAGAGTGGTCAAAGGGTGCCGGGCACCTGGGGCTACTGCCCTCCACTCTCCACAGTCACAGTTGTTGGAGAGCCTTGGGAGGCCTGGGGCCTGGCTCTCATACCTGACAGCTGTCAGTGGCCACTCTGGCTTGCTGTCCTGGTGGACAGAGTTGCCCCTGGGGGGGACAAGAGTCACACCCCGTGGGTGGAGTGGGCCACACCACTGTGTTGGCCCTGGTGGTACTATGTACCCTCTGGGATACCTCTGTGAGCAAAGTAAAGTAAGGTGCTGCACAGATGGTATCTGCAGATGATGAGAAGGGTTCCCATGGGTTAGCTTAGTGGGCCCTGACAGTATGGACAGAGGGATCCAACTAGAGTCAGGAAGGCGTAGAACTGGAACATGCCCCTGCTGTTGGGGGCCTGGATCCCTGTTCTATCGCCCTAACCAGGGAAGTCTGTCAATGTATTGATTGGTCTCCCCTGGCTTTAGGCCGTTTGGGGGTCGTGTTGGACTTTTTTCCTTACACAGGGTCATCGCCAATCCTTTTGCCTCCTGCCTCCTATTTTGTCTGACCTGTTTTTGTTGGCTTTAGAACTCTGAGTACTTTATCACTGCTAACGAGTGCTAAAGTGCATATGCTCTCTGTGTAAATTGTATTGTTGATTGGATTTCCATGATTGGCATATTTGATTTAGTGGTAAGTCCCTAGTACAGTGCACTAGAGGTGCCCAGGGCCTGTAAAATGCTACTGGTAGGCCAGCAGCACTGGTTGTTCCACCCACATTAGTAGCCCTGTAATCATGTCTCAGACCTGACACTGCAGTGTCTGTGTGTGCAGATTTTAACTGCCAATTTGACGTGGCAAGTGTACCAATGGGGAACCCCTCTCCTCATCTGCTGATACCAATGTGTAGCACCTATCTTTACTTTGTTCACAGAGGTATCCCGGGGGTTAAAAGTGATTAAAGCGTAGATTCCCTTTGGGAGTAGATAGACATGTGGAGTTTGGGGTCTCTGAGCTCACAATTAAAAAAATTTTTTTTTAGTAAAGTTGATTTTAAGATTGTGCGGTTGAAAATGCCACTTTTAGAAAGTGAGCGTTTTCTTGCTTACCCCATTCAGTGACTCGGCCTGTTTGTGGATTCTCTGTCTGGGTCAGTTTGACATTTGGGCTGTTTGCACCTCTATCTAGACAGTGACACAAAGGGAGCTTGGGTGTAGCCTGCATATCCTGATGAGCCATCTGTGCTAGGAGGGAGGGGAGGATTGATCACTTACACCTGAAAGGGCTGTGCCTGCCCTCACACAATGCAGTCTCCAACCCCCTATTGTGTGTCAGGGACCTGGCCTGGGCAAGGCAGGATTTCACAAACAAGAGAGACTTTCCTTTGAAGTAAGCTTACTACAAAGTCCAAAATGGGTATAAGAAGGGCACCCAAAACCACAGACTGTAGATTGCTTCTGGACACCAAGGGGAACCTGTGCCAGAAGAAGAGCTGAAGAGCTGGGGAGAAGTGCTGCCCTGTCTGAGACTGTGCTTTGTGGAGCTATCCTGCAGCTGCTGCTTCTGCCTGTGCAGTAGGACAAAGACTGGACATTCTGTGCCTTCCTGCTTGTGAGGAAATCTCCAAGGGCTTGTCCTGAGCTTGCCTCCTGTTGTTGAAGTCTCAGGGCCATTAAAGACTTCTCCTGCCAGCACCTGGACTCTCTGCTGAGACTCCTGCCCTGCCAAGTTGTGCTCTATCCAGTTCCTGGGGCCTTGGAAGGTGAAGCTAGCAGACCAAGCCTGAACATCCATGCACAGACCGCCGTGCAGGGAAAATATTGACACACCTTCTGAGACACAGTTGAAAAATGACACGCCACTGGCTTCGCGGCAGAAATCGACACTCCACCGTCATTGCGGCTGAAAGATTGATGCATGGAGATGGAAGAAAGACGAGCAACACCTGCTGACGGAGGCTGTTAACGTTGCAACCCACATTGCCTTACCAGAGAAGGAAAAACTACACACGGTCTCGCTTGTGGGTGCCAAATTGACACACCACTTACCTTTTTCGATGCACACTCACTCATGCTTTTTATTTTAATGCTACCCAGGTACTTTTTAATGCTAACGGTGTTTTACCTGTTTTCTCAAGAATGTAAGACTCTTTTTGCTTTTTAATTAATAACCTGACTTGTGTATGTTGGATATTTGTTGTTTTGGTCTTGTTTTGTTGAGATAAATATTTTCTATTTTTCTAAACCTGTTTTGTGTCATATTGTAGTGCTTTCATTAGGTTACTGTGGGTGTTGGTACAAATACTTTACACCCTGCACTCTGAAGTTAAGCCTGCCTGCTCATGCCAAGCTACCAAGGGGTTGAGCGGGGGTTAGCTGAGGATGATTCTCCTTTACCCTGAATTGAGTGAGGGTCCTTGCTTGGACAGGGGGTAACCTGACTGCCAAGCAAAGACCCCATTTCTAACAGAAGTAATTTAAAGATTTTCCTCAGAATCTTGATGCTGTTGAAGCAGGATGTAATGATGAAGTTGACATGTGCAGTCATGTCTACTTTGCTGTCAATGATGATCTCCGAGTCCATGGCATGAGTGCTAGGTGTGGGTCAGCCTGCAACCAGTTGAAACCCCATGGAGAGGTGTTATTGCCAAAGATCACTTTGTTTGTCTCACCAGTGTGGATTTTAAGACAGTTGTATATCTTCCAGTTAACAACTTCAGTCTTGCAGGCAGTGAACTTGTTTCTTGTGTTAGGGGTCTTGTCCAGGAGGGACAGTATGGCTTGTGTGTCATCAGCATTAGAGAGGATGTTGATGGAGTGTGAGACTGTGTCCAATGCTGTAGAGCGATCCAGAGAAATTAGGACTGACTTTTGTCTGCTGTCGAGGACCTTGCAGATATAATCTGTGGAGGTGATGAGTGAGGTTTCTTTATTCTGGTCTGGTCTGAATCCAGATTGGGTTGTGTTGAGGAGCTGGTGGTTGCAAGGGTGGTTGATCATACATAGACTGATTAATTTCTCTAAAACCTTTGCTGAATATGGTAGGTGGGAGATAGGTCTGTAGATGAAAAGCATGGCTGTGTCAGAGGATGGTTTCTTGAACAAGGTTTTGAAAATGGCATGTTTCCAGAGTGTCCAGGAATTCAGCATTGGGGATGGATGTTAGTGCTTTGCTGATTGATAGAAGTCCTTTGGTGAGGGTGTGGTTAGGGCAAGGGTCAGATGGGCAGTGGTTTCGACATTTGTGACAACAGGCCACAGGGTCATATTCTGTTCTTCTGCAATGATGGAAGGTTGAGTTGCCTTAAATGAAAGTGATTTTGTTACAGACGGATTCTGAGAGCTTGTTATATAGTTATTGGAAGGGTGTGGTTTTTCTGGAGGCCGTAGGAGGCTCTGTGAAATCTTTGATGATGGCAAAGATTTATTTGCTGCTGTTAGTGCCAGCAGAAACCCTATATCCATAAACATTATATGCAGATGTGCAAAGTATTAGATGCTATTTATTCTGATTGATGAGAGAGAGGAGGAGCATCAGAGCACACTGGAGGCTTCACTCATTACGATTTATGGCTGCTCCCCATCCTCAGCAGTGGTAATAAATAGCATATTACACTCTTCTCATATGTTTGTCTATGTGTATTTGCACTGATGTAAAGAATTTTCAAATGCATCGCTGTGTGGTTTTGAGGAAGGATATGTTGTGGTTATGTTGTGTCAAGTAAAAGTTCTGATTTCTTTTGCTTTTACAGCTTGTATAAATTTTTCCAGAGTTTCTTTCACATCAAATAAATGTACTTATGCGGATTATGTCCAGTCAGCAAAAGGATTCATGGGCGCATAAAGAACAGACATCATCTGCTGACTCTAGTGTACTGTACGTTCTGTCTTGAATACGATTTTACAGGCTATGCAGTATAGCACCGTTTCCTACATTGTGTATCATGTTTTACAAATTTTAAACATGTTCAGCTTTCTTGATGACTATAGTTTTGATTTTTCAGCCCATTAATTCATAGAGAACCCAATGATTTTACCAATAGCCTCAATACTGCAGCTAGGAAAACAATTGAAATGCTTTTTATCGCAAAGAGAAGTTAAAATATGCCAAGTTCATAAGCTACCAAACTGTTTTGTTAGAGACTAGAGTCACGGGTTTCCTGATTTTAAAACGGATTTACTGATTTGTTTGTGTTCCCATTTTTTCTGCTAACTTCAGTGTAACTTTTGAAATAGCCGTTATACATTTAGACTTAAAACAACGCAATCATTCCTCAAGTGCATTAAAACAACGGTAAAAGTTTGCTTTGCTTTGTACGTACTTTTTTAACGTTCATATACCTAATGGTGTTTGCCGCACTACCACTGCTGACGCCATCCACTTCCTTATGGAAACCTTCCAAAACTGTAGGTAGGCACATATCTTGCATTTTGTTTCTTTTAGCATTAGGAAGGATTCACAATGTCAACATACAATGTTAAATCTTATGCTGGTAGTTCACACAAGAGTTGCTAGGATGAATACCCCACTCACTACCTACACCGACTCCAGTCCAGAGCTTTTAATCTCCATATCTTTGATTTCATGGGTGTCATGTTTAATTAGTTTACTGGAAGCAAAAATATAGCCCCGATTATGTATAAGACAAATGCTCAGAAGTGGAACAAGTTCCCAAAATGATCATTAGTGAGGTGGTCACTTTAAATGCAGCCTACCCTTGAATAGTGACAGGGTACATGTGTTGATCTCCATATGCTATATACTGTGAACACATATACACTTGATATGTAAGTTTGTTTATCCTCCTGTTCCCATGTCACAAAGAGGGCACAATGTTACTGTTTGCATAACAGTGCCTGTTTAACCAAATGCGTCGAGAATAAGTAGGGAAAGTGCACCCTGTTATAAAGAATGATCTGCCCTGGCTGCAGGACATTCAAGGGAAATAGCAGCTGTCTCAAAGCTGCTCCCTGTTTTACAATGCAGGTGGCAACCCGCCTGCAGTTTCAAGAGGTATTAGAGATCCACGTGCAGGCAGGTGCAGTGGGTGACTGCTGCACCTGCCTGCACGGGGATGTCTAGGGGTTTCATGGGACAAACTTTCACTCCTTGTGAGAGCTGCCCTCAGGTAGCATACTCAGAAATATATACGGTGTAACCCCTTAATCACTGCATTCTCTCGGGAAATAACCATCCAGACTGAAGAAGAAATGAGAAGCAGGGTAGATTGTTTTACAACTATTCATTACCTCCCCAAACACCAGTAAGGTGGCATACTGACAGGGCCCCACATTTTTGTGACACACGTTTAGTGTGCCTCCCAGGGGCATGTTTATCTCTGATTCCCTCATATGTAAACAAGGGAACACCCTCCCACAATAGTGCTGGTGCTACGTGTGTTCCAGCACTGTTAGTGTTATAGAAGGGACCCCACAAGTGTATGTGGCCTTTTCTGTAATAACAAAGTGGCCCAGGTGGGTATATGAACATTAAACCCACAAGGCTGTTCCTGTAATATGGCCCCTGGAGTTATTGAGTACTACTTCAGGTACGCTATTTAGCTGCCACGGGGCCCTATGTCATGTGACACTGTATAACAGTCCCAACTTTGTAGACAATACCATGTTGCTTTCTGGGACTTTTAGTTTCACTTTTAACCATTTGTATGTGTTTTAAACTCCCAACAGAGGAGGGGTACTTTGTTGGCTAAAAAGGCACAGCTGGAATAAGGTGGCACATAGACATATTAATATTTCATACACAAGTGAGCATGATGGGTGAACTATGTTGAAATTATGCTATCCATTGCGATGTGGGGGGTATAGGCAAAAGGGACAATAAGGGGTTTGGAGGGGGATCAGTAACACTGCCAGGGTGTGTGGGAGGGTAATAACCAACATGGAAAGGGGTGGGAAAGGAAGAAGCAACAGGGACCACTGGGTTGGAGGGGATAAGCAACACAGAGGAGGGTGGGAGGTGAATAAGAAACACTGATGATTGTGGGAGGGGAACAAGCAGCATTGACACGGTTGGGAGGCGAAGAAGCAACATGGATAAAACAATGGACGAAAGAAATAAAAAAATAATACCTCAATCAAAGTGCCAGCAGCAGAAGGACTCCTATCCAGAAAAGTAATCAGCACTTTGTCTGTGCTCCAACCACAAGAGGAAGTTAAGCCAGGACTTCTGATCTGAGAACACCTAATCTGGCTGTTGGGACCAAAGAATTCAGGAGTGGCCAAGTTTAGGCTTACATCATGCCAGAGACAGAGCTCAGGATGGGCACTCTGATGATTCACCAGCACAGCACAGCATGTTTACCTGAATCTCATGTATGATGTGCATTGCATACTAAATGACAACATTACACAAATTACCAGTCATGGCCAATGTGTGGTTATTTAATGTTACAATAGATTTGTATGGTGCCATGATGACATTATGATGGCTCTTCAGTGCTCTAAGGTTTGCTTGAATACATGCCCTTGTCATGCAGATTGCATTCCCATCTGCGGTCTGATTTCGGTTTGTTTGAACAGGATCACCTTTAGAGGTGGATGTTCTTATTAATTCACTGTAAACAAATACAAAAATCATAGGCAACTACATACAAGCAAAATGTAGTTGGAATATTGAGCAACACTATTGTTTCTCATTAGCTGCAGTGAGGAATGCAAGGCTTATGAAATACCAGTGTGGTCCAGCACAGTCAAGGACCAGGCATTGTAACTGCCTTAATGGTACTAAACATCAGTTAATTACACTGTTGGACACCTGACAGTACTTGAGAGTATGTTCTGCAGTAGAGGAGCCTGTATGTGACACCTGCTTGCTGAAGTGCCAGGTGGAACCCGTGTGAATGTGGCTCACACAGGAAGGCAGGGGTCCAGGTAATGTAATTAGTTCAATGAAAATATCATTAGAATGAACACATTGCCACTCCCTGACAGTGCGCCTACTGGTCTTTTTTTTGTACACCAATGGAGTCACCCTATTTCAGCTCTACAGGTATAAAATGAGGAAACACTTGAATAGTTAGGAATTTTCCAGAAATTTCTCCCACCCCTGAGCAACTGTAGGGTGGGTGCAGTTAATATTTTGTGTAAGTTTGGTTTGTAAGTTTGCTGTAATTGGTACTGTTGCTTGGTGTGTGTAACCAGAGATCCTTAACAGTTTGGGTACTTAAATCTGAGTATCGGTGTGCTCACTGCCTTATATGAAGTATGTCCTTTAGTTATGTCTACCATATCCTATTTAGCTGTGTAGTGTTGGGTGGGTGTTGGTTTGTTTTACTATATTATTAGTAATATTATGTGCAATGCATTCAATTAATACATTGCATTAACTGTAATCCCCACTACCCCCTATAAAGAAACAATTAACTCTATTTGTTCCTAATGTTCTCTTCATTCACTCCAACTTTTCCTGTTAACTACCTTTACTCTACCTGTTACATGTTGCGATTAACAGCACTCAATTGCATTAAGCTACACCCTCCCTTCATGGAACAAGACCTATCAGTTTTCAGGTCTCCCCCCCCCCAACATTATCCTTCAGCTAGACATTCCAGTCTAAATTCTGAACATCTGTCTCTCGGACAGTCTTGCCATACTTAGACCAAGAATGACAATCTTATCGATTAACTCTCCTTATGACTTACTTTTCCAAACTTACCACACCTATATCACACTCTTAGATTTTCCCTGAACCCTTTTTCCATCACTTGCTTCCAGTGAGAAAACACAGTTACAAGATTTGCTTGCCTTAACCTGCCCCTCCACGCAACTTCCTCCAAATCTATGTAACAGCAAGGGTGGTGAGCTTTCTGTAATGCATCAGGGAATAAAATCCCCTCTGCATAGTCCTTCTGGATTGGCCTTGCACATTTGCAATGCAGTGGACAAAGTGAGAAGTGAAATGTGGCATGCAATCAATCTGGTTGTTCAGCTCGTGGCTCAATGTATTCAGAAACTCCCCAAGCCCTCAAAGACAGTGAAAAACATGGGTGTCATATGTGATGATGAGCTATTCTTGAGTCGTCAACTGTAGAATGTGTCAGTGTCCTATTTTTTTATCTCAAAGTGCCAAGGACAGTTGAGTTTTTCATACCAGAGAATTTACATTGTGAAGTAATCATAGGCCGTACTCCATGCAGTGTAAAAGGCCATTATTAGAAATTGAGTCTCAGGTTGGCAGAGGTATGTACCCTGTCCTTGAACCCGATGTAATGCTACTCATGTTATTGGCCTGGGAACAGTGGCTCGGCTGTGGCTCTCTTTTTCAAAACATGAGGAGTGTCCTTCAGACTGAGCAAAGTTCAGCCGGACAGGTGCTCATCATGCCATAGTCAGGCAGCCAGTGGCCTCACAAGTGCTCATGCCTAAGCCAAGGTCTGCCTATCTGAAATTATCACAGCTCTGAAGACAGTACCATCATCAACCTGCCTAGGTTCAGGGAGAATCCTCCCCATCATAACTAGAAGGTGTTTAACTGATAGAGTTAGTCCGAGGCACTTCAGATTTAAACCCTGATGTCCCTGGTCTCCCTGTTATCAGTGATACTCAGATCACCCTTCCCTAACTCATCACAGAGTAGGCAGGTCTCACTGATCCAACCCTGTGATGAGGTATGTAAGATCCTCCTTTCGTTGACTAAGCCATGTCAAGGATAGTCAATGAGGGGAGGTGGTAAGATCTACCATTTCCAGCTTCCCGTCTGAAGCCTCCAGTTTCTTCATGAATCATCATGCTTCTCCCTCTTGCCAACCCTACTCCTGTCATCACTGCCAGCAAAGTTCAGCTAAGGCAGCCAGGAGTGTGCGCAAATGGCGCATGTCTGCTCCTGGCTGCCTGAGCTGAACATGGAGAGTGTCTGTCAGACTGACCTTTGTTCAGCCTGACAGACACTCTTCATGAGGGGCAACAGGTAGGAGGGCGTGCTCCCTCCGCCCTAAAGGACGGGCGCCACTGCCTAACTCTAAAGGTTGATACGAGGGTGAGATGATTTATTTATGGTGTGCTTTAGAGTGAAACTACAACAATCCCAATCAAGGACTCGTACTTGGTTATATGTAATTTGCAGATGAAACTCCCTGTGTATTTGGGATATCCCTATTTCATCTTCAGAACTTGCTCTGGGTCACTTGATTCAAATATAGGTAAACATAAAAACAGCAATCGTGTGAACCGCTGACCCAACGCAACATTGTCGAGATGTGTCCTGCGTGCTTACCTTGCTAAACCTGTCAGAGAAATACAATTTCCATCACAGTTGCTGGTTAATTCACGTTATTACAAAACATCCCTGTTTTCTTGCTGAGCGCACATTTTGAAAAGGAAGAAGGGTATGGCTAAGCCTTTAAGAAGACATGGTGTCTCAATTACATCTTTTAGCCGAGCTTGCTTATACTTAAACACCGGGGCACTTGCTGTTTCTGCTGAACAACCTTTTACTGGTTCATAAAAACACAAATAATTAATGAGCGTTTTTGTCTTCAATACCAGAAAAGTGGCTTTTCATTCTTCTTCGAGGTTTGTATGGAGAACTAGCTTTGCGATAAGAAACACATCATGTTAAAGTATTGGTGTATTTTCTGATCACATTTTCAGCGTCTCTTATTTAAATTTCGGTTTTGCACGGTGGTGCTTTCCAAGATGCATATTCTTTATATCTCCGCATAGCTTGATGACGAATTTGAAATTTGAACTCTTGTCTTGATTTAAACTCTAATGAATAGATTCTGATGTTTCGTTCTTCAGTTTATACAACAGTATTTTTCCAAAGCAATAGATCCACATTGAGTAGAATCCAGAAATCACTGAGGGCCAGATGTATCAAGCCTTTTTGCATTCGCAAACGGTGCAAATGCCCGTTTGCGAATACAAAAATGCCTTTCAGTATTTATGAAAGGCATTCGCAACGCAAATTTAAGGAATCGCTAAAATAGCGATTCCTTAAAATTGCGAGCCTGTTTAGAGAATCGCAAATTACGATTCTCTAAATAAGAAATCGCAAATAAGGAATCCTTATTTGCGATTTCTAAATCACATGTAACAAGCAATTCCTTAATGCGAATTAGGCATTAAGGTATCGCTATTACCACCAAGTTGAACTTGGTGGTAACCATGTGCAAATTTAAAAAAAGCATTACAAATGCATTTTTTAAATTGACATGGAACGCACACTTGTCCCTTTGGCATGTGTGCGCTTTACATGTCCTGAAATATCTTTTTGGAGTGCAGCAGTGGGGACCTTAGCCCCCCAGCACCCTGGGGTTTTGCGTTTCCTAAATTGCGAATTCCAGTTAGGAATTCGCAATTTTGGAAAAGCCAAAAATTTGCAAATATGGGCCTACAGGCCCATACGTGCGAATGGGGTCTGTATCGCAATATGCGATTCGGTAATAGCATTTGCAATTTTTAAGAAATTGCTATTACTGAATCGCAAATATGATACATTGTATTTTGCGAATCAGAAATAGCGATTTCTCTAAAATCGGTATTTCCGAATCGCAAATGCCTTTATTGTTACATCTGGCCCTGAATCACCATGCGCTAAATGTTTTCATTTCACACAAGCTTTTTATTTTTTTGGGGGCAATTTTTGATTTCTTAGAACACTTAAGTATCAGAAAATATTGATATTATTTCAGGCTTTCGCGTTTACTAAGGGACCCCAGATCACGGCTTTTCATTTAATTGATTAACGTATCCAGTTTCGACTCATGCTACACTTCCTTTTAATTCCTTTCTGTCGCATTGCAATGTGGCTGAGAAAGCTAAGCATCATTGTTGACATTTGGTGCAGATTGCCAGGCTAGAATATGAATTGTGACATGACCAGCTCTGTTTTTCATTCTTCTGAGACACTTATCGTTAGTATCTCGCTGGAGCATTATGGTTGAAAAACATGCACGCTCACTTCCACCCATCAGGTACCAATTTATTCACAAGCATCCCTTGTTGACGCAGATATGCTAATTAGAAATTATTAATGAATATCGGTTTTGATTAATGAAAAGTTTGTAGAGAAATGAATCGTAGAGAAAATAATGTACATGTCTGAAAATGTTCCCCCAGAAAATGGCAGCCACTTATATGAAAGTTGTACTAAAAGAACTAAAATTGTGTGAAATAATGAAAATTTATAAAAATAATGTAGTAGTGTGCCATAATGAGATGTATAACCTATGTTTTGCATCAATTTGTAGAATTAACTTAGCTGAAGTTGTGGGCTAGTCTTTCCAGGCCTCATGCAAGAAGCTGAATTTCTAGTGCACTGCAGAGAAGCCGGTGCATAAACTGACCCTGAACCACCCGATGTTAAAGTTGCTTAGCTGGAATTTTCTGCAATGTACCGACGGACAGGAGATGATGAAGTCAATTTGATACAATTATGTGTAGAGTAGGCTAAATGTACTTTCCCAGGACTTGAACAATGAAAACACTGACTGAAGAGGAACATGCAACATTTTCGATATCTGAAAAGCCGAATGATGAAAACATCGTACAGTAAACCAATCCGTGAACTGAGAAAGAAGAAATATTAGAACTCATAGATTTGTAAAATTAATATTTTAGGTTAGAGTCATATCTGCTGATTGACGGACCAATTAGGAATTAGGGGGATAGGCTGAAAAACTCCAATAAAAAGTCATGACCAGGGGCTAAAACTTCAGATGCGAGGGCAAATTCGAGATGCGAGGGGTGGATGCTGATGACATCAAGAAACGAAGTTCGAGATTCTGTCGTTGGGCTCATACTTTTGAGAGCCTAATGCGTTGCTGATCTATTGATGACCTGAAGATGAAGACTGGCTTTGTTGCTGATCCATTCCGTGGATAGGTAGCTATGACAATGTGACTGATTAACTTTGCGTCTTTTCTTCTAGGTACCAACTCCGCTGTTTTATAGTTCTCTCTTAGTTAGATGCTTTCCAAATTCATATTTTTCTAAATTGTTTTTGCATGAAGTCCCACATGCTCATCTGTATTAGGAAGGTTCTTTCCTGGGTGACATTGACAGTGACAAATGATTTATGGACAGATTGCTGAACTCTGCTACTAATGTCTTATATCCATTATTGTTGGCTTATGCTGAAGTTTTTGAACATATATTTACTCAAGTTTTGATTAGATTGTGTTATTGGTGGTCACTAATAAACTAATTCTGAGCTGATTAAAGAAAGTTTGAATTAACCAGATGCATTAGAATTGTAATCAATATGGAAATAAAATTTGTTCAACGCTTTTCTCGAGTTGTGGTTATTCATGAAATGATGGTTGGAACTGTTTATTAATTAAAGATTCTCCTAGTGGCTCCTGATTGATTATATTGATTATTGATGCCACTGATCACTACGTGATTAGGATACTCCATGCGATCCAAACAGTTCTTTGGCCTACATGTGTCCCCTTGTAAGTTTACTTACTAAGGACCAGGCGCGGTAGCACCGTGAACGCATGTACTCACACCCAACCATTCATAAGCACACACACGCACACACATACTCACACCCACCCATCTACACGCACATACTTGCACACACTTGTACTCACCCATTCACAACACACTTGCGAAAATAAAAAATCTGTTCATACACACGCGAACCAAACATTTAAAAAGGCATTCATCAGGACACACAATATGCATACAAGTACCAACCCAAACATTCAATAGGTCTCTCACGGGTCCGTGGCAGTGATGGCAGGAGTAGTGTTGGCAAGAGGGAGAAGCATAATGACTCATGAAGAAGCTGGAGGCTTCAGAAGGGAAGCTGGAAATGATAGATCTTACTACCTCCCCTCATTGACTAACCTTGACATGGCTTAGCCAACGAAAGGAGGATCTTACATACCTCATGACCTGCTCACTCACTGATGAGATAGGGAAGAGTGATGTGAGGTATCACTGATAACAGGGAGACCAGGGACTTCAGGTTTTAAATCAGAAGTGTCTAGGACTGACTATCAGTTAAACTCCTCCTAGTTACGATGGGGAGGATTCTCCCCGAACCTAGGCAGGTTGATGATGGCTCTGTCCTCGGGGCTGTGATATTTTCAGCTAGGCAGACCTAAGCTTAGGCATGAGCACATTTGAAGCAACTGGCTGCCTGACTATGGCATGATGAACACCTGTCTTGCTGAACTTTGCTCAGTCGAAGGACACTCATCATGTTTTGAAAAAGAGTGCCACAGCCATGGCACCCACAGTGATGGCCATCACTGTTCCCAGGCCAAAAACATGAGTAGCATTACATCGGGTAATAGGAACATACAGACTAAATACTATGTAGGTCTGCATTGGCACAATAACAATTATACCAGTTGTTATTGTGCTTGTCAACCACACTGTCAAAAAGTGCTGTGTGATGGCCCTGCATTCTATCTTGTGTTTCCACAGCTAATATATATATACATATATATGAAAGTCTCAGCTTCCACTGTGTAGTTATGGTTCAGGCGCACTTGTAATTTAAAAAGCATTATTTTATTTGCTTATAACTTCACTTTATGGAATGATTTACACTAAAACTGAACATTGCTTGGCTTGCTCTTCGATTGTCTTGCATGGCACTTTTTTTAAGGTCTGTGGAGGGGAAAATGTTCAGGTCTCAAAAAAAGTTGTGTTTTTCCAGTTTAGCTATTACAGTATTTTGCCAACACCTACAGATAAAAACGTCTGAACATATTTACACAAAAACCTGACATGAACGTCAAACTTTAGTAGGAAAGTGTGCTTCTATTGGTTTGTGACATTTTTCAGGATATAATCATTTAAAAATGTTGCTGAGCAAGCTTCGAAGGAATTACACTTTTGTATATCTTATATTCAATTGTGACTCTGAAAATCGAAAATCTAGTCAATTACATTAAAATGGTTAGTCATTAAATTTTTTGCCAATCTTGAAAACTGCAACTTATTTAAACAAAATGAAAGGTACAAATAACAAATGTCATGCTGTTGGGAAAAAAAAATCCACTACGTTGGTGTGGGTGAGTCGATGGGCTTTGCCCATCCCCTAGAGACACTGAGATGCACCCAGACTCATTGGCAAATGGCCCAAAAAGATTAAACAATTAGTTTGCTGTTATAAAACTAGGATTTCAATGACAATTGCAATCTTGCAGCTTCCATTTCGCAAGCAAAGGCAACTTTGTTGCTGAAATTCGTGATTTTACTGAAAAGCACACCTATTCAGTAAAAATAAAAAAATGGAAATTTCGGAAACTAATAGTGCAATCTAAAAAGGGGAAACATATCTGCACAGCCAAAGAACATGCGCAGAAGGGTATGGCTACCTGTTTTGTCAATCAGTAGCAGGTTAGCATCTCAAAGCAGGTTAGTCGTAGGGCACGTCCAAAGGGCCAGCCCTGTAGCTAAGGCCTTCTGTGCACAGCCATTCATAGCAAAGGTTAGTAGCATATAGAGGTTGGTTGTTGGGCCTTCCCATTCACCAACACCTGCATTCAAACTCTGCTGCACATGGCTATGGTCATGCAGTGTTGTGGTTGGAAATCAAAGAAATTATAAATATAGGTAAGAAATGCACTGAAATTGGGTGGGAGAGGCGCCATGAGCAGTACCTGACTCCAAGATAGCACTGAGAGTCTCACAGATGTGCTGGTAAATAGCCCCCAAAAAATTTAAAAAGTTTGTTTGGTGTGTTAAAATTGGGATTTGAATGAAAGTTGCGGCTTCCTTTTTGTGAGCAATAACAAAGGCACAATTTTGTGCTAGAATTTGTTATCATAATTACATTTTCAATGCAAACTAATAGGAATTATTGGAAACTGATAGTGCAATTAAGAAAAGGGGGGAAATGTCTGTGCAAAGCCAACGGACGTGCATAGAAGGGAATGGCTGCCCGTGTTGGAAACTAGCAGCTTGTTGGCATCTCACAGCAGGTTGGTAGTGGGGCTTGTCCGAAGGTCAATGGCCATTCATAGCAGGGGTTGGTAGGCAATGGGGGTGTTGGTTTTTGGGCCTTGCCATTGGTTTAGCCATGCAGCCAAACTCTGGTGCACATGGCTAGAGGCCGTGCAGTGTTGGGTTGGATCTTAAATACATCATAAATTAAAACATGAAATTTACTTCAAGAAACACATTTAATCTATGGTTCTGGCTCAAACACACAAAACCACTGAAACTCACAAATTATGGTTAGCAATGCAGACTACACACACCGTAGCTCGCTCCTCCAGCAATGCTCAAAACACAAAATTGGCAATGGTACAGAAACATCGAAACCCAAAATGTCCAGCATGGTGATATATTACTGTTGTGTCATGTACTGTGAGAGGAGACATGAATGGTTTGCATTGTGTAGTGGTACTATGAGTGGAATATGGCAGACTTGGTAGTGGAGTGGAGAATTAAAGAAGGAGTGAAGCCAAGATGGAAGGAAAAATACCTCTTTGTCAGTTTAAAGCACCAAGTGTGAGATCTGTATGTCTTTAATTGAAGAAACACATCTGAAAGACCTTGGTTTGCATGCCAAGAACAACAATGGTTTGTCACAGCCAAAGACATATATATCTGGTATCTACTGTTCTATATTGCCACCAACCACTCACTTTAGCATTATTTTGGATCTTTCAGATTTTTAAATTAGGTTTTTTTCTGATAATTTCCTATTCGTTTTATAAAAATTGTATTGATAGTGATGTGCCATTACATATTTAACTTTTTGCAGAATAGGGCATCCCAATAATCCCATAGGAGACTGGGTACAAGTATGCAAAACACAGAAAGCCACCTGAAGGAGAAACATATGCTCAGTTGTTAGTTTGGAGGTGTTGGAAATGGCCTTTATACAGGGGCACCCCCAAACGTTTTGCCTTCCTCCTTCTCTTTCTCTGACCTCATTTTTTCTGGCTTTAGGACTCTGCTCACTTTACCACTGCTAATCAGTGCTAAAGTGCATATGCTCTCTTCTTAAAACCTGGTGACATTGGCTCATACCAATTGGCATATTTAATTTACGTGTAAGTCCCTAGCAAAGTGCACTACATGTGCCCAGGGCCTGCAAATTAAATACTAGTAGTGGGCCTGCAGCACTGGTTATGCCACCCACATAAGTAGCCGCTTAACCATGTCTCAGGCCTGCCATTGCAAAGCCTGTGTGTGCAGTTTCACTGTCAATTCAACTTGGCATTTAAAAATAATTGCCAAGCCTTAAACTCCCCTTTTTCTACATATAAGTCACCCCTAAAGTAGGCCCCAGGTAACCCATATGGCAAAGCTCTATGTAGAGAAAAGACAGGACATGTACCTATGTAGTTTATATCTCCTGTGAGTGTAAATCTCCTAAATTCAATTCACACTGCTGTGAGGCCTGCTCCTTTCAAAGGATAGCATTAAGGCTACCCTCATATACTGTTTGAGTGGTAGATTCAGATGTGAAATGAGTAACAAGGTCATATTTAGTATGGCCAGAATGGTAATACAAAATAATTCTAAATGATGAAGTTGGATTTAATATTACTATTTTAGAAAGTGAGCATTTCTCTGCACTTAAATCCTTCGGTGCCTTACAATCCATATCTGGCTAGATTAGTTGACAGCTCCCTTGTGCATTTCACTCAGACAACACAAAACACAGGATGCTCAGTCACACCTGCACACATCTGCATACTGAATGGGTCTTCCTGGGCTGGGAGGGAGGAGGGCCTGACACTTACATGTCAAAGGACAGTGGCCTGCTCTCACACAATGGACTGCCAAACCCCCTACTGGGACCCTGGCAGACAGGATGGAACTGAAAAGGGACCTTCTTCACTTCTAAGCCATTCTTTGAGGTCCCCACACTTCAAAGGCACATTTGGGTACATAAACGTGGTCCCTAATCCTATCAACTCACACACTTCTTGACAAGATACCTCCTGGGAAAGAAACTCTGAACCAGAACATGCAACCTGCTAAGAGAAGCTGCCTGGCTGACCAAAGGACTCATCTGACTGATTTGCTGTAAAGGACTGCTATTTGTTGTTGTCCTCTGGCTCTGCTGAGAAGTGCTCTCCAAGGGCTTTGATTGAGCTTGCCTCCTGCTTCCTGGAGTCTCAGGGCCAAAAAACGTCATCTCTACAAAGAACACCTTGTGCAGTGAAAATTGACGCACAGCCTGCCGGAATAGATGCACAGCCTGCCCTGCGGTAAAAAAAATCACTGCATCACCAAACCAGAACAACGCAACCCAGCTCCCCGAGCAGAGATCGATGAAGCACCAGTGTTGCGATCGAAACTTCGAAGCATGGCCCACCGAATTGACGCATCTCCGAGCCGGAACAACGCAACCTTATTTCCTGCCAGAGGAATCACTGAAGCACCTGCTAAGCAACTGAAATTTCCCTGCATCGCCCACTGGATCGACGCAGCTCCTGTGACTTCATCCTGCCCAGGATTTCTCTGCATCGTCCCCGGGGCATCCAAATACCCTGCAACCCAAAGAGGATCCAAGCCTGCATGCTGGAAGTAACTGCAAAGCCCTTGCTGCGTGGAAAAACATTGACACATTGTCTGTGTGTGCCCAGAGAAACCCACACACACCTCCCAGTTTTCCACACATCTCCTCCTCTACGGTCCTGTGTGGATAATTTCAACATAAACCAGGTACTTTGTGCTCGCAAGAGACCATTGTTGTTTTTAAGAACTAAAGACTCTCTCATTACAAAAGTGATATTTCAACTTGTATTTATCAAATCTTGATTGTTTTGACCTTAATCTCTAAACCTGTGTGGTGCATATTTGTGGTGTTTGCACTGTGTTATAGCATGATTTTTTACACACATATTTTAGACATTGCATTTTAAGTTAAGCCTGACTGCTCAGTGCCAAGCTACCAGAGGGTGGGCACAGGATAATTTGGATTGTGTGTGTGACTTACTCTGAGTAGAATGAGGGTCCTTGCTTGGACAGGGGGTACCCTGACTGCCAACCAAAGACCTCATTTCTAACAGGAGGGATGTGGTAAAAATATCTAATCCCAAACATCACGTAGTCAAATCTACAGAAGTAGAATCCTATAGATTGTGTATACTACATTCATCTGTCTACAGCTTACTTCTTGATTAACAAAAAAATGTTATTTAATTAAATCACAGTGTATTCTATATATACGTATAAAATAAGGGTCAAAATCAATAAATGAATTTCACTTTCCCAGCCTAGAGTTTGTTGTGATCCAAGAGTGATCTAAAGACAGACCTGAGACCACTCATCCCCTCTACTCTCCTTCTGTCAGTCTTAAACAAACTGAATTTATGCAGACAAGGTTTTGATAGTCTCTTGAATTTCCAATCGTGGTTCTCAGTCCACCAACATTTCGTTCTCCAGACATCTATCAAGTACTCAAGACCATCCTCAGGGCAAAGTGTCGGACATTGCATGCATATTGAAGACCCTTTGGCCCATATTTATGAGCTTTTGGCACAGGGCAACACAGCAAGTCACCTTGCTGCTTTGCCTTGTGTCAAAGAAGGAGGGCAGGAATGTGATCTATCTATAGCATCCCGTGCATTTCTGTCCTTTCCCCCTGCAATGGTGATATTTCAGCACACTGGTGCCAATACAGGCACTACTGCACCTTGGTGCAAGGGTGTGGGGGATACATGCAGAATTGTGTTTGTGCAGGAAGGGGCATCTTCCTGCACAAAAACAATCCTGGGAGTTTTTTTCTTCTTTCTATGTGTGCTGCAGAATGTAGCAGACATAGAAAAAGGAAAAAACAAGGTGAAAAAATATATTTCACCTTCTTGTGCCTCCCCTGGGGAGGCATAAGGTTTTGATGCATTCTCAGGCTTACAAGGCCTTGTAAATCTGGGGATGCGTCAAAATCCATGGGTTTTGCATGGGAACACCAATGGAATGCCTCCCTAATGCAGATTAAGGCAACGTAGTGATTTGTGACACCGTGCCCTACTCCATGTCTATGAGGCTATTCAAAGCCACACAAAGATATGATTTAAAGGTTTTGCCTCACCATTGCATCACAAAACATGATGCAAAGGAAGCACAGGGTGCTCGCAAATATGCCCTCTTGTTTGTAAAACATGAAGGATCTTATCCTAATACTTGTCAGGGAACTCCCTTGGAATAGTACCACAACCATCACAACAATGGGGAGAGTTGGCCCTTCCACAAATCTCAGGTTGAATTTCAATTCATAAAATAAATTGCCAGTCTCAGCACATTGTAAGGACCCCCTATGCAGTAAATTGATATGGGTGTGTAATTAACTCAGTGGCCTATTACATATTTAAGACAGGATATTTTACAAACTGCTTAATCATCTTCCATCTACAAAAACATAAGATCAAGACACCCCTGGAATGCTTGCATAATAGGTAACAAACGAGGTTGTGTTGAGTTATATATTGCATGTTCTTGAAGTCTGTATTCAGATACCCCTGTTGAAAATTGTTCTTTACATGGGTTTGAAAAGGGGCTCTTGGCAGGGCAAAATACGTCTATGATCAAACAATGCATGTACCCAAGCATGTGCGTATCTACTGTCCAAAATTGCAAACTGATTGAACCTGCACCTGATCAAAGCTGAGATGCACACAGCATACATTTCAAGCCTATATTTACTCACAACTGTAATCAATTGTTACAAAAATCCTATCATAGATTTAAAGATTGTCAATGGTAATGAAGTTCCATAATCGCTAATTTCCTGGATTCATGCCCTTTGTTCTTCCAACCAGTGGTTGAGAAGATGCCCTGTCCAAGATCACAACTTCCAGGGCTTTTTGCTCCATTCTCAATCTGTCGGGTGGAGAAGACACACCCAAAAGGCATCTGTTTTGATAAATTCTGCAAATTAGTAAGGAGCCTCAACATGCCTTAAAATCATGATGGGTTATGCTTGACAGAGCAAGATGGGAAGGAAGGGTCAATGATGAATTCTGTACAAGTGACTTGCAGCATTAGATAATTATCTGTGCACACACTATGGTACATTTCTCAAAAGGCATTTGACAGGCAGACAATTTTGCTTTCCTTTCATAAAATGTCAAAACATTTTCTTTTTCGAAAAGTTTAAGAAAATAGTCCCCATCTAGCACAATATATGGAGATTTGACCCTCACGACATTTTCAGCATCCAAAATCACACCTATTGTACCTGCTCTTTCAGCAATCTTGGCTTCAGTAGTTGCCATTACTTGTTGATTTGTCCCAAGTCTAACTGTTTCACTCATCTTGGTGTTGACATCCAAGAATGTCTCTGGTCATCTCTGGGTGATGTGTACTGCTGCACGCCACTCTTGTTAAACAATGGATGACACAGAATATTGACCTTCGAACAAGAGCCTATTTGAACATTCTATTATATTATAAAAATAAGGTTAACCTCAACATTACAAAGACAGATATAATGGCCACTATATTTAATGTCACTGTCACATTCTTTGAGCAGAAAGTAGGGTGACAGAGAGGGGAGGGGGGCAGATCTCCTGATTATCTGCCCATCAGCAAAATAGTACAGGCATAAGCAGACTTTTAGTGTAAAGAGTCAGTTATGTTGATTGCTAAAACTCAGCTACCTTTATGAGTCATACTATTGAAATATCCAGGCACAGCACTGCAGGCTAATTGAAGTGACACCTCAGGAGCAATGGCTAATGAGGTAATCCTGAATGCTGCTGAATGCTGTCAGCCCCCACCCACTACAAGGATGCAGCTCAGGTTCTCCACAGAGAGCTCCTTCTACAGTCATAGCACAGTGAGTAACAGCGGCCCCTCTGTTATGATGCTTTCTAACCACATATTTAAGTCAAGTTCTTGTGAGGCATTCTTCCTTATTGTTTATGGCACTCAGCAGATCTCAGGTGGCAGAGAGGAAGTGTTCTTAATTTTACCAGGGCAATCGTTCTTCATTAGTTCAGACACTGTGACCCTTGGACCTCTCGTCAGGGCACTATTTTTGATTTTCAAACAAGAAGCATATTAGAAGTCTAGGTCTAGGGCACAGAGCACTCTACTCCATGCCAACAACTGCAGTGACCAGTTTATGCACCAACTAGACAGGAAGCTCTTCTTCCCTTCTTCCACTTTGATCTGCCCACAGTTGCTCCACTTAGGCCCTGATTTATACTTTTTGTTGCAAATCTGCACGAATGCAGTTTTGCACCAAAAAGTTTAGCACCAGTTTGCACCATTTCTGTGCACCAGTCGGGCACTATATTTATGGAATGGTGCAAGCCAGTGCAAAGGGTAGGCTAGTGTAAAAGAAATGATGTTAGTCGGGTGGGGCTGGAGGTATAGAAGAAGGGGGTTTTGCACCAAAAAATGACGTTAGGCAGGTTAGAGTAAAAAAAATGATTCTAACCTGCCTAAAGTCATTTTCTGACACAAAACCATCCATACCACATGACTCCTGTCTTAGGCCTGACCCAGGTGTTAAAAAAATGGGGCAAAGCATGTTTTTTTTGGTCCCTCCCGTGCACCATTTTTGCATGGGAGTATAAATATGGCTTTAAGGCCATAGAGTCATTTATTGAACGGGAATGCCTACATTGCACCTCATTAAGGCAGGGTAGGTTTCCAAGTCCAAAAAATGACTTTAACTCCATAAATTTGGCGCTAGACGGGACTAGCGCAAAAGTATAAATATGGAGTTAGTTTTGCACCGAATGAGAGTTAAAAACATGACGCTAATTTGGTGTAAACAAAGTATAAATATGCCCCTTATAGTCTCTATTTTGCTAAAGTCAGGACATTACTCCGAAGCCTCATTTAGTGATTTCAATTGCTCTTTCAATGTGGCTCTTGTAGGATGATTGTTAATTGAGGATGAGCTGCAGTTTTTCTGGGGGCATCAAACTAAGTCATCAAATATTTAACTTAGCTTTTACTACTTTGATTGCTATCCGTTCTACTCATTTGCTTGTAGTAACATTACTTATTACAGTGTGTTAAACTGTTTTGGTCTGATATCGTTGATTAATAGCAATTTGGAGCTGATGAGAAAATATTGAGTGACTATTAGAAATCGTGTCAGTTGTATGTTTTGCATATATCCACTAATATATTTACCCTACACAGTTTGAGAAAAAAACTTGTGTTCTGAAAACCCATTGTGTTTCATAGGGTAAATAAGGATTGTATTCATTGTTTCATTTATAAGTGAGTTGTAATATGTGCCAAATACAAACACATACTAAGGTGCTTTTAAATGGCTTTTGGCGCCTGATGATGTTAGTCATGGAATATGATATTGAACTAAATGTAGTACAATACCACCTTTCTGTTTACACTGTGATCAAGTAGCTCTAATTTACATATAAAGCATATACATCATTTTATGTGTTTTGCATCAAGATGGCAAGCAGAGAGAGAGAGTGAGGGTGATTTCTATATATAGATCATGTGGTAATAATAGCTACAAGAATCTTCGCATCCAGATAAAACGACCCACTTCATCTTTATTAGCATTATCTGTTCAAGCATTTTTCTGCAGATAATCTTGATGTACTTGGTGGATGCAAAAACCATCTTGTAAATTCCCAAATCAGCCATATGACTATTAACTTTCCTTTTCAATGTTAAGTTCCTTTTGTTTGTTTTGAAATCCCTGGTGTGGTTCCCCCATACCTTTTTGTCTCCAACCCTCCTGTTTGCTCTCTTCATTTTTTCTGGCTTTAGGACTTTGCACAAAGTGAATTTCATACAAGAATATTTTATGCGAAATAATGAGAGCTTTGGACCACAAGGACACCAGCATCCAGTAGCAAAACATTTCTTTTAAGCATTTGTTATT
This sequence comes from Pleurodeles waltl, assembly GCF_031143425.1. Taxonomy (NCBI): domain Eukaryota; kingdom Metazoa; phylum Chordata; class Amphibia; order Caudata; family Salamandridae; genus Pleurodeles; species Pleurodeles waltl. The sequence goes on along the minus strand of NC_090447.1, from coordinate 901,112,919 downwards.
TTCGATCATCTCCGTGCCAATGTTAATGTCTAGCTGGTGTGTCAGTGAGTTAAGTTCACTGACATGATGCAGATGCACACAATATTGAAAACAAAAATAGCAGAAAATGAATATTGATAACAAAAATATTGGCTTCCTATGCTTAACTAGTAAAACCACAAATATCAAGGACAGAAATATCATAGTTAAAAAATATCTATTTTTACTTATATCAAAAAACACAAATATCGTAAACAAAAATATTGCCACCATTAAATAAACATTTAATATATCAAAACTGTAGATTCACACAATATCGACTACAATAATATCACCAAAATAATTATATTATCATTAATGAATATAAAAAACACTTTTACATTAAAAAAAATACTTGAAATAAATCTTAAACATTTTATATGCATGTTTAAATTAAATATAAAGATAGCACATCACCAAAATATCTACCATGCACCTCAATACATTTTATGCCTAAAATCTTTGTTGCACCATGCACTTTGTTGTTTGAAAGGTTACAATAAAAGATTGAAAGAGCAACTAACAAGTCTCTTATGCAGTACTGGATTGTGCCATATTCCTGATTGAGCCTGTGAGGAATGTGATAGCTTAGGTGAAGTCAAGCTCCATACTTAAGGAACTGGCTTTCTATGTCTATTGAGGTGGTTGGATCAGATACTACATGCACCCGGACGTGAGGCAGCAAGAGGTTTCTGGCAGTTTCAGAAGGAGTTGCAATGCTTGCTGCCTTTGACTGGCGCAACGGAGGTCGGACATTGGGAATAGAAGGACCCTCCCTAGAGGCGGTGAGGAGCAGGAAGCGGAGTGGGTGAGGGGTGCCGGGGAATCCTCAGAGAGGGAAGAATGGGAAACAGACCCACGTCTTGCTGTTTCACAATTAACCGCTGCTCAAGGGAGAGGTGAAGAGATATAATCCACTCAGAATCACTGGTCATAGACCTGTCCATCCCAACATCCGGGAACTCAGCCAGTTTAGCACTGAGCTGTAAAGATGCATTTCAATCCAAGATGGTGGACTGAGGAGGTTTGGTAAATGATTACATTTGAAGATTTGGAGCCTGTGAAACTACCTTAATGCACTGGTGGCACAGATTTGATTTTGCTTAACCAGATATAACGTGACATACAAGTAGTGAACAGTTTAACTAGAACATGTCTAGAATAGAGTCACATAGGTGTCAAGCACAGGGAGATGGCAGCTAGATAGGGCAAATGGAAACAGCTAGCCAAAGAAATCTTTGATAATGATAATGATGGAATGAAGCACACCTGCATACACAAGGATTGAATCGGGGGGCATTGATTAAAGAACCTGAAAAAGCATGCATAATGGAAGTTTATAAGTGGGGGGAAAGTGTTACTTAAAAAAAATACTTTGAGTGCAACAATGTCCCAAGGGGTCTAAGAATTTTTGCTTTGCCCACACTCAATGATATGTACCCAGATCTTCTCAAGCAGTGGTAAATGGATGCAACAGATTGCTCTGTGAAGTTGACCAAAACCCTCATTTTGTATGTGGAATGCAGATAGCATCAGATAAAATTAAGGAAGTGGGAAAAGTGTGGGAGGGATTCAAAGGAATGGATAAAGGCAAAAAAGCCATGGAGGAACTAGAGTAGAAGTTATAAAAACATGAGAAAGAGGTACAGGCAAAGAAGTTGAAACAATTAAACAGAGATAAAGCAGGTCATGTGTCAGGGAGAGTCTACATGTTTGCAAGACGCTTTGATGCATTAATCAGTAGAGAAACAATGGATCAAATACTGGCCAAGACTAGACCTCCCTCAAGCATAGACAGTTCAGATGTCAGCTTGGGAGATGAGATCTTCTCAAGAGCTTTGCTCAAATTTTAGTATACTGGAGAAATGCACCTTTTTCAAATGACAACCAGGAGAAAAGGCAGAGGGTTTCAAAATGGAGAAAATACAAAAAAAGGAAGCGCCATAATAGGAAAGGCTGCTAGAGGGGCATAGAGAAAATAAAAGCTGCACTCCAGGGGACCTTGGTAGTAAATCTGTCCTCAAACACATCTGGATGTGAGGCATAAGAATCTTCTGAATGAAGGATTGACATTTTGTCCAAGCATAAGAATGGATTTGGCAAAAGCTAGAATCGACATATAAGTTTTGTAGGAAACTCAAATTGAAGAAATATTTTGCAATAGGATTTAACTACAGAAGAAAATCTTCTACACCTCGATCTTAACAAGTGTTGATATTGGTACAATGAAAGATTTGTTGAGCCTAGAGATTAAATCAAGGGGCTTACCGGAGCCTGACAATATGAGGGTGATCTTGGACTTGACATTTTGTGGGAAAGCAGGGACTGGAACATATGAATCTACATCAAGTGGATATAAGAAGAGGCTCTATTTTTTTCTGCAACTACCACCTAGCAATAGGGTGGACCATTTTCAGAAAATGGTAACAGAAGGTCTGAGAACTATAACAATCAAAGAAAAAAAGAACTGCATCCAGGTGAGAAGAAACATGACTGTGGATGATTGGTGGGCACTAAAGGATTTAAGAATGACTGCGGGATGGTCATCAAACCCCCATTAACATTAAGAAATTAAAAGACAATTGAGCAATTCCCATTACTATGATAATTTTGTTAGCAATCCCATAGAGGTAATGAAGAAGGCATTTCATGACAAATATTTTGGTTTGAAGTTATCTCTCTGTTGAAAGAATGGACACTAAGAACTGCCTCAGTAAATCAGGCTTCTTTTAGATGCAGGAATGTAAGGCTTGTCAGTATGGTTGCAACACCTCCTTGTTCAAAAGCTGGGATGGGAGAATCGCATTGCCCAAGGAAAGGATTTAGTGTGAAATAACATATGTAATCTATATGCTGGAGTGTGATTGTGGCAAGAGGTAGATTGGTAGCAGAGTCAACAAGCTGAAATTACAGATACTTTAACATCTCAGACTGATTTCTAACAGGGACTATACCTATGCAATGGCTAAGCACATTTGAGATGAGCACGGAGGTGCTGAAAATTCCCGAGATTGTCAATCAGTACAGGACTGTATTAATCAAGGTAGAACATAGACTGGTTAATAATTGTTGTGGTGTGGTGTGGTAAGTCTACAGTCTTCAGGAATTGGAATGGTTCTTAGTACTTTACAGTTTATTGGATTTGGCATGCATGTGTTTAAATCACAATGGGATACAAGAAATCCTAGAAGATTGTTTCATAAAAACTGGAAATACTGTTGAAATGGGGAAACACCCTGAACGCCGACTCCGTAACAACGAAGTCGTGGACAAAGAAAGTGGAACAATGCTTTCGTTAACCACGACTTTGTTGTTTTGTGCCTTAACCACGCATGTGCGTTGTTCAGCACATGCGTGGTTAAGGCACAGAACAAGGGAGTCGGCTGAGGAGGACGACGCAATGAGTCAGGTAAGTGGGGCAGGGGTGGGGGGTTGGGGTTTTAGGGGCGGGGTAGGGGGTCGGGGTATTTTTAGTTTTAGGGGCAGTGAAGGGGGTTGGGGTTTTAGTTTTAGGGGCAAGGGGTGTGGGGTCGGGGTATTTTTAGTTTTATGGGCGGGGTGGGGGTTGGGGCTTTAGTTTCAGGGGAGGGGGCATCAGGCGATTTAGGGGCGGGTGGGGAGGGGTATTTATTGTTTTAGGGACAGGGTGGGGGTCGGGGTATTTTTAGTTTTAGGGGCGGGGGTGGGGGGGTTGGGGTTTTAGATTTAGGGGCGGGGTCGTGTATTTTTAGTTTTAGGGGTGGGGGTGGGGGGTCGGGGTTTTAGTTTTAGGGGCAGGTGGGGTTGGGGTTTTAGTTTTAGGGGCGGGGTGGGGTGGGGTGGGGTGGTTGGTCGGGTTATTTTTAGTTTTAGGGGCAAGGTGGGTGGTTGGGGTTGGGGTTTTAGTTTTAGAGGCGGGGTGGGGGTTGGGGTTTTAGCTTTAGGGGAGGGGGCATTGGGGCAGTTTCGGGGCAGGGGAGGGAGGGGAGGAGTATTTTTAGTTTTAGGGGCGAGGGTGGGGGGGTCGGGTATTTTTAGTTTTAGGGGTGGGGAGTGGGCGCTTTAGGTTTGGGGAGGGGTATTTTTAGTTCTAGGGGCGGGGTGGGGGGTCGGGCATTTTTAGTATTTGGGGGTGGGGGTCGGGGTGGTTTAGGCTTTTAGGGGTGGGGTGGGGTATTGGGGTGGTTTAGGTTTTAGGGGTGGGGGTTGGGGTGGTTCTAGGTTTTAGGGGGCTGGGTGAGGGGTTGCAGTAATTTTAGGGTTGGGGTTGGGGTGGTTTTAGGTTTCAGGGGTGGGTTGGGGGTCGGGTAATTTTAGGGTCAGGGTGGGGGGTTGGTGGGGTTTTAGGTTTTAGGGGCGGGGTGGGGGTCTGGGGTAGTTTTAGGGGCGGGGTGTTGGGGTGGTTTTAGGGGTGGGGGTTGGGGTAGTTTATGTTTTAGGGATGGGGTGGGGGTTGGGGTTGTTTTAGGGGTGGGGTTGGGGTGGTTTTAGGGGCAGGTTGGGGGGTCGGGTAATTTTAGGGGCAGGGGTTGGGGGTTTAGGTTTTAGGGGCGGGGTTGGGGGCTCGGGATAGTTTTAGGGGCAGGGGTGGTTTTAGGTTTAAGGAGTGGGGGTTGGGGTACTTTAGGTTTCAGGGATGGGGTGGTGGTTGGGGTTGTTTTAGGGGCAGGGTGGGGGTCGTGGTAATTTTAGGGAAGTGGTGGGGGGTTGGGGTAGTTTTAGGGGCTAGGGTGGGGGGTTTGTAGAGGTTTTAGGGGAGGGGGTGGGGGTCATGGTATTTTTTAGGGGTGGGGGGCCAGGGGGGACGCATGCTGGAACCATGCGTGCCTATCACTAATGCCTTTACCAGGAATGTCTTTACAATTAAAAATCGTTGTTAAGGCATTCGTGGTAAAGGCATTAGTGGTAGCAACTCGGTCGTTGTTCCGACCTCGTTGTTCAGGCATGCGTTGTTCCAGCATGCGTTGTTCCGACATACATTCATTGAAACGTGTTCAATAATGCTGTGGATCAGTGTTAAATAATTCCTAGTCACGTCTATTATAGTGTGGATTAGAATATGATTCACATTTTTAAAAAAATATATAATAATCATGTCTCATTTTAATGTTTGCTCAAATTTGACTGGACATTTATGTTGATAAGATTGTATATTGATCCTACTTTGAGTAATGCTGGATTGTTGACAACAAAATGGAGAGACAGCTGCAACCATAAAAGTATGTCACAGGAAGTATTGTGTCCGGTCTAGTGTTTTAACTAAGGGTGTAGGTATGAGGGAATGTTTCCCTTCAAATTGACACTCCATTTTGCAATATGCCCCAGTTGAAAGCACCGGCTGAAATGGGTAGGCTAGCTTTGTTTGCACCATGCACTTTGGTGTTTGAAATATTACAACAAAAGATTGAGGCCCATATTTATAATTTTTTAGCGCCGCATTTGCACCACTTTTTGACGCAAAAACGGCGTAAACTTACAAAATACAATTATATTTAGCAAGTTTGCGCCGTTTCTGTGTCAAAAAATGACGCAAATGCAGCGCTAAAAAAGTATAAATATGGGCCTGAATGAGCAACTAACAAGTCTGTTGTGCAGTACTGGATTGTGCCGCATTCCTGATTGTGCCTGCGAGGATTGTGGTAATAGGGTGAATTCCGGCTCTTTAAGTGAGGAACTGGCTTTCTAGATATATATTATATCACCACTAGATAGTTATGTTAGGATCATTTTTTCCATAGACGGAGCATTTTTCCTTTTGTCAATACCTTTGGTGCTATTTGATAAATCTTCATGAAAGTTTCATAAATATACTTTAGTCAGTTTAGCTGCTGTCTTGAAAGCTTCAGAGTGATATGTCAAGCAGGGGCTGAGAAAAAACGTGGTCCCAAAACAATTTTTCCTTATTATATATCAATGGGATTTTTCACTTTTTTAAACACAACTACAGCCCGAACCACTGTATGTGATTACATCAAATTTGGCAGAAAACTTGCCCTTGGTCCACAAACCAAGCTTTTTATGATTCAATGTAAATCTGTTCAGTCAATTTAGAGATATTAAAGGGAAAATATATAGATGTCTGGGCACACGGATACACCACAGATTTCCACAGATCGATCCACGAGTCCACGAGCTAAAAGAAGAAGAATCTGATTGGCTGGCTGCAAATTGTCTGGGAAGTTGCAGCCACCATTTTCTTTTATCGGTGAATGGTCCCCAGGGCCAAAATAGGACTGCAATGGAGATAAAGGAATCAGGGTAGAGGTACCTTGACCCCATGTTTTTTTATATATGATACAACATTAATTGCTTGAAATAGTCGTAAACAATTTTTGTTTTTTTTCATTAGCGGAAATCGGCAGATCCATCCATGGGTCCAGAGCAGCCCTGTTGTAAATCCACAAGTGGATCCACGGATTTCATGAAATATCAGAAAATATATATATACTTACATTCACACCCACTCTCACATCTAGACACGCCCTCTCACACCCACCCTCACAATTAGACAGACACTCTGACACTCACTATCACACCAAAAGAGACACTCTCACATCCAATGTCACACTCAGGCACTCTCACACTCACTCTAATACCCTACCAGACACTCACACTCATTCTCACAGCCAGACAGACCCTCTTAGACTCACTCTTGCACCCACACAGACATTCTTACACCCACCCTCACAATTAGACAGACACTCTCGTATCCACTTTTACACTAAGAGGGACACTCTCACACCCACTCTGACATCCAGAGAGACTTGCATATCTACTTTCACATCCAGTCAGACACTTTCACACTCACTCTCACACCCATTCACTCTCACACCCATACTCTCACACTCAATCTCGCACCCAGACAGACACTCTCACTCTCACCCCTACTCTCACACCCACAGACACTCTCACACTCACTTTCACACCCACTCTGACATCCAGAGAGACTCTCATTTCCACATTCATACCCAGAGAGACATTCTCAAACCCACTCTCACACCGAGACAGACACTCTCACATCCACTTTCACCCAGACACTCTCACACTCACTCTCACACCCAGACACTCTCATGCTCATCCTCACAATTAGACTGACACTCTTATAACCACTCTCACACCCAGACAGACATATCACACCTACTATGACATCCAGACAGACACTCTTGCACCCAGACAGACATATCACATCCACTATGACATCCAGACAGACCCTCTCACACCCACTGTCAGACCCAGCCAGACATTGTGATAGCCACTCCCACTCCCAGACAGACACATTTACAACCACTGTCACATAAAGATACTCTCACATCCACCCTCGCAATTAGACAGACACTCTCACACCAAGAGATACACTCTCACACCCACTCTGACATCCAGAGAGACTCTTATATCCACTTTCAGACTCAGAGAGACACTCTCACACCCGGTCCCACACGCATACACTCTCACACCCACTCTCACACCCAGACTCTCACACTCACTCTCACACCCAGACAGATATTCTCACACTCACCTTCACAGTTGGACAGACACTCTCACATCCACTCTCACACCAAGAGCGACACTCTCACACCTGTCACACCCACTGTGACTGCCTGTGAGACTATCATGTCCACTTTCACATCAGGAGAGAGTCACTCACACCTGCTGCACTCTCATACCTAGATAGACACTCACACCCACTCTCACAGCCAGACAGATACTCCCAAATCCACTCTCACACCCAGAAAGTTGCTCTCACACTCACTCTCACACCCAGACAGACACTCTTACACTCACAGCAAGAGAGAAACGTTCACCTCCAGTCTCACACCCAGGCACTCTCATACCTCATTATCACACCTAGAGAGAGACTCACACCCTTTCTGACATCCAGATTCACTCTCATACCCACTCTCACACCCAGAAACACTCACACCCACTCTTACATCCAGATTCACCCTGTCAGCCCACCGCCACGATTGGACAGACACTCTCACACTGTCACACCAAGACAGAATCTCAGACACACTTTCACACCCAGACAGGTACTCTCACATCCAGTCTCCTTCCCAGACACACATTGGTTCCTATAAATTCATTTCTGTATGGAGAAAGGTAGCGATTTTTTGAAAAAGAAAATTGATGCTAGATTGGGTTTTGAGAAAGTAGAACAACTGTTTTTGAACTATGTGAATAATTCTACCAAATCAAGTAGACTTGGTATTTTTCTTCTACAAGGTATAATGATGCTGTTATGAAACTAGAATGAATTTGTGACCTCCTGCTCCAACCGAACATTGCAAGGTAGGTTACTATGGTAACTGAGCTAGAGGATCCTGGGGTATGTGATAAAAAGGACTAGACTGTGACTTTGCAGTTGAAGTTCCGGTAAAAAAAAAACTGTTAAAAAAGTGTTCCATTGTGAATTAAGTACTTTATTAAGGTAATTATATATATATGGTAGTATTTCACAATATATTGGGAAAATGAAGTTCGTATTCCCCAAAAAATCCATGGATCTAGCCATGAAATGACACAGGGAGGCGCTGGGCTCCACTGAGAATACACGGGTTTGCCTTAAATTGGTATAGCATTGGGCTGTCTTTTCAAGAGTGTTGGAAAGTGTTAAGTGTAAAATCAAATCAAAAGATGAATAACAAAACTTAGATATGAAAGAGACATTTTGATTCAATTTGTGATTTTGTAACCTTGAAAACAGGTTTGAAAAGTTTGCCATCCATGCTTCCATTGCATGAGAGTGGTATACCATTCTTCTGCTTGGCTTTTACATACCTTCAGTGAGAAGAAATTCTGACTGCTACTGAGAGACAAATATACACCATACTAAAGAAAGTTAACAGGTTTGTGTTGTGGCACGTATTTTAATTAATGATGTGTTAATATGAATGGGAAAGAAAAGAAAGTCCATAACAACAAAAAATATATAGTATCAGTAGACCGCGGAGGGTATTCTAAGTTTTTCCCTGGGCTGGCGGGCGGTCGCCAAAAGACCGCCCGCCAGCCCAGGGAAAAACTTCCTTCCCACGAGGATGCCGGCTCGTAATCGAGCCGGCGGAGTGGGAAGGTGCGACGGGTGCTGTTGCACCCGTCGCGTATTTCACTGTCTGCAAAGCAGACAGTGAAATACTTGTAGGGGCCCTCTGCAGTGCCGCGACCCCCCCTACCGCCATCCGATTCCAAAGGGCGGCGGCACACTGGCGGGAGACCGCCAGTGTTGCCGGTCCGACCGCGGCTTTACCGCCGCGGTCAGAATGCCCTGCGGGGCACCGCCGGCCTGTCGGCGGTGCTCCCGCCGACCCTGGCCCCGGCGGTCTTAGACCGCCGGGGTCAGAATGACCCCTTATGTCTTGTGCAGGCATAACGTGATATGAGGCTTTACAAAGCGGTGCACTGCAAACATTGCACCACTTTGTAAATACGCAAAAACAACAGATGAAGGATGGAATGCAGAGCAAATCAAACATTCACCCCCCAGTCAAAGATCTGGGTTTAATCCATCAGTTTTTTTGCTTGCCATGCCATTCCAGTTTGGACCCAGCCATATGCGTGTCAGTCTTGACTCTGGTCCCCATGGGAACAATCCAACCTGAACTATCAGGCCAGGTCCTCCCTGGAACAGAAAAAAAAGCATCCTGGGACTGGTTTCAGGGTATCACCCTTCATCAGCCAGGCTAGATTGAATCTGGTGGCATAGCAAGCACGGGACCCACGTTTGGGCATTCCCTTCCCACTTGAGGCAACAAAAGCAAAAACAACAGATGATGGATGGAATGCAGAGCGAATCAAACATTCATCACAGTCACAGATCTGGGTTTAATCCATCAGTTTTTTTGCTTGCTATGCTATCCCAGTTTGGACCCAGCCATATACAAATCAGTCTTGACCCTGTTCCCCATGGGAACATTCCAGCCCAAACATCCAGACCAAGTCCTCCCTGGACCAGAAAAAAGCATCTTGGGACTAGTTTCAGGGTATCACCCTTTATCAGCCAGGCTAGCTTGAATCTCGTGGCAGAGCAAGCACGGGACCTATGTCTGGGCATACCCTTCCCGCTTGCGGCGACAAAAGCAAAAACAAGTGATGATGGACGGAATGCAAATCAAACATTCACCCCCAGTCACATATCTGCATTTACTTCATCAGTTTTTTTGCTTGCCATGACATTCCAGTTTGGAGCTAGCCTTATGAAAATCAGTCTTTACCCTGTTCCCCATGGGAACAGTCCAGCCTGAACTGCCAGGCCAGGTCCTCCCTGGACTAGAAAAAAGAAGCATACTGGGACCGGTCTCAGGGTATCACCCTTCATCAGCCAGGCTAGTGTGAATCTGGTGGCATGTCAAGCATGGGACCCACATCTTGGCATACCCAGCCAGGAAAAAGGCCTCCTTAATACTACCTTGGCATTAAAAAAATGAGGGTACGTAGGCACAAGGTGGCACTAGGGGCCTCTAAACATGCCCCTGAGTGTACGGGCATACTCCATGTGTTATATCTATTATTAAAATTATGAAGGCACTGACACATCAAGCCAAAGAGTAACAGAGGCAATTATACATACATATATGTACACTCTCAGGCAGCAGTTATATTTAACTTAGTTTTGGACTGAGTTGAGCAAAGAGATACATATCCCTTTACTCACCACATTTCCTGGGAAACTCATAAAGGTACTAATACACTCACTCAGATGTGCAGATATGCAGGCAATTACTGATGTAGCCTACTCTCACATACTGTGAAGTACTTGTTTAAATATGGTTGAGGTCTACTACTACAGAAACTGGTTGTGCAGTTTTATTGCCACCTTGAGTTGCCATTAGAAAGACTGCTTGCTAATTCTTTACCTGTTGTTTTACTAATGAAAGCTTGGTACTCAGCTGGGCTATAAGTAGAATATAGAGGAGGGTGTTTTGAAGTTAAAAGGTGAAAATGGGCTTCTCAGCTTCACTGAGCTAGATGTGCACTTGCAAATTTCTACCCTTACCTCTATGCAGTGTACAGGCTACACTACAACATATATAGCTATTAAGAAAAGGATGGAGCCACTTACACATGCAGTGAAAGAGAGATACCGATACAGTCATGCAGACACCCTGACAACAGTTATGTTTACAGTATTATTGCAGCTGATTGTAGACTGAGTTACATACTTTTGCATTCATCTTGTTTTCTTAAAATATGATTCAACACTGAGAGATGTACTGCTACACTCTCTAAGATATGCAGAGTAATATGCAGACATCCTACTCACCTATCTAAGCAAGTACTAGTTTAAAAATGGATCAGGCCTACTAATGCAGAATGTAAATGGACACTTTTACTGTGAGGTAGAGTTTCTATTAAAAAGAGTTCTTGCCAATACTCAAAGTATCATTTTACTACACAAAACTGAGCAACTAAGCACTTGGCTATATAGGTAAATGATACAGCAGAGTGGTTTCTTTTTAAAAATGATACATATCCTTCTAAGTTTCACTCATGTTGAGGTGCACTTGCAGTGTTCTTGGCTCACTTATAAATACAGTGTTCAGGCTATTGTAGTAATGACATAGCTACTGAAAAAAAGGACAGATCCACTGACAGCCACTATTACAGCCAGAGACACTGTCACATACAGTCTGACTCCCAGAAATACAACCTCACACCAAGAGAGTCAGTTTCACATCTACTCTCACATCCAGACAAACACGCATTGTTATACTTAGGGAAAGACTGTCATACCCAGTCCCACATCGAGACAGATGTCCTTATGCCCAGTTTCAGATCCATACAAAGAGCCTCACAACAAATGTGACTCCCAGACTCTCACACAAACACCCACTGTAACATCCAGACAGACACTCTTACATCCAGTCTCACACCAAGATAGACACTCTCACAGCAGCAGCAGCAGTGTCTTGCAGTCAGTCCCACACCCATATACTCTTCACCACTTTCACACCCAAATTGACACTCTCACACCCACTCTTATAAGACAGACACTGTTGCACCAGTACTCACACCCAGACACTGTCACAACCAGATTAACAAATAGAGAGAGCCTGTCACAACCAGTCTCACACTTAAACACTTTTACAGTTACTCTCATACACAGACATTCTGACACTTATTCTCACACCCAAACACACAGTCTCACATCCAGGCTTACAATCTCACACATAGGGTCTCATTTATGATGCCGTATCGGCACAGTGTGCAACTGGGGCATCATCTTTTTTAGACTCAAGGGGCATAGTGTGCCATCCCATATTTTCAGGACCACACAAACCCACCTTGCATGGCTTTTCGTGGCTGTGAAGAAGTGGGCCCTTATGACACATAAACTGTGTGAAAGTGTGTTCCATGGGTGTTGCTGTGGGTGTTACCATGCAACACTCATGGAATGCTAAGAAATCTGATGCATTCCAGGATTTACAAGTCTGGGAATGTGTCAGATTCCTGCACAACCTCAGAGGTGGCGTAGAAGTGGTGCAATGGGGAGAAATATCTTAATTTCTCCCCATATTTTCCTTTTTTCTAAATGTGCTGACTATGAGACTCTCTTGATAGAGAGAGAGAAATCTCCCATATATTTGTGTGTGTGGGGAGGGGTGTTGTGTTACTATCCTTGTGGGGACTTGGGTGAGATAACACACTCACGCTGTGGGGACTTGATTGCACTGTGGGGACCGACTTGATTGCACTGTGGGGACCTGAACTCAAGTCCCCAGAAGGCAATGTCTTCTAAATCACAAAAAATTACTTCAGGAACATCTGTGTCAATTTTTACAACTTTTTGAAAAATTGCCTTTCGGGGACCTGTTTGTGTGTGAGTGATGTAAAATGCTCTGATACCCTACAATGGCATGAGCAGGGCTATCAAAGAAAGAAAGAAATGTGAGGGGCTAAGACATGATAATGAGTGCCGCTGGAGGAAGCTGATAAGGGACTCTGTGAGAAGAAGGCTACCAATAAAAAAGTCAAACCAGGCACTGTAGGAAAGTACCATCTTCCTTGGCATGTTACCCCCATTTTTACCTTATGTCATTATGTTTTTGCCTGTCTCACTGGGATCCTGCTAGTCAGGACCCCAGTGCTCAAAGTTTATGACCTAATGTGTGTTTCTGTATAGTGCCTGACTGTGTCACTGAGGCTCTGCTAACCAGAACCTCAGTGCTTATGCTCTTTCTGCTTTAAGTTTGTCACTGTAGGTTAGTGACTTCATTTACCAATTTCAATTGGCACATTAGACGCTCCCTAATAAGTCCCTAGTATATGGTATCTAGGTACCCAGGGCACTGGGGTTCAAGGAGATCCATATGGGCTGCATCATTTCTTTTGCAACCCATCGGGAGCTCAAACAAACCCTTACACAGGACTGCCATTGCAGCCTGCATGTAATAGTGCACACACTATTTCACAGCCATTTTCACTGCACTTAAGTAACTTATAAGTCACCTATATTTCAAACCTTCACTTGCTGAAGGTCAGGTGCAAAGTTACTAAGTGTGAGGGCAACCTTGCCCTAGCAAAGGTGCCCCCACATAGTTCTGGGCCATTTTCCAGGACTTAGTGAGTGCAGGGACGCCATTACATGTGTGCACTACATGTAGGTCAATTCCTTTATGTAGCTTCACAATGGTAACTCCGAATATGGCCATGTACCATGTCTTAGATCATGGAATTGTCCCCCCAATTCCAAATCTGGTATTTGGGAGCCAATTCCATGCATCCTGGTGGCTCCTTTATGGACTCCCTGTATTGCCAAAACAGCTCTCTTAGGCTTGCACTGCAGCCACAGCTGCTGCCACCTCACAGACAGGGTCCTGCCCTCCTGGGGTCTGGGAAGCCCAGCCCCAGAAAAGCAGAACAAAGCATTTCCTCTGAGAGCAGGGTGTTACTCCCTCTCCCTTTTGGAAATATGTGTTACAGGCTGGGGAGGGGTAGCCTCACCCAGCCTCTGGAAATGCTTTGAAGGGCACAGATGGTGCCCTCCTTTCATAAACCAGTCTACACCAGTTCAGTGACCCCTTTTCCCCTGCTCTGACGCAAAACTGGACAAAGGAAATGGGAGTGACCACTCCCCTCTCCATCACCACCCCAGGGGTGGTGCCCAGAGCTCCTCCAGTGTGTCCCAGACTTCAGCCATCTTGCTTTGCAAGATGTGGGGGCACTCTGGAGGGCTCTGAGTGGTCAGTGCCAGCAGGTGACATCAGAGACCCCTCCTGATAGGTCCATACCTGATAAGGTAGCCAATCCCCCTCCTCAGGGCTATTTAGGGTCTCTCCTGTGGGTTCTCTTCAAATTCTTCTTGCACGTTTCCTTCAGGACTCCTCTGCAACAACTTCAGCATCCTCTGACCTCTGATCAACCGCTGCCGGCTCTAAGAAACGCTGTAACTGCAACAAAATATCTACAAGAGATACTTTTCTTCAGCAACCTCATCTCCAAGTCAGCAACTGCAACAGTTTCCATGGTGTGCACGCTCTGAGGACTCCCTGTCTTCATCCTGCACTAGAAGGGCCAAAGAAATCTCCTGTGGAGTGACATAGTCACTCTCCTGCTCCAAGCAGGCACCTTCCAAGAAGACAACTGGTTCCCTTGGACTCCTCTCACAGTGACAAGCCTGCTCCTAAGGACACAGAGGGTGGACATCATTGACAAAGACTGTCATGAGGTCCTGCTGACACAATTTGGAGTAGGTAAGACCTTGCCTTCCCCAAGAGTGATGGTACCCCTGTTAATTGCGTCTTCTTCACCTCCTGAGGCCTCTGTGCACTCTTTGCGAAATTCCTTCATGCACAGCTTGGCCCAGGCCCCCAGCACTCCATCCTGTGACACCCAACTTGCTGAGTTGTTCTCCGGCAGTGTGGGACCTTCCTTTGTTGTGCTGCATCAACTGCATTTTGCATCTCCTTTGTCCCCATGATGTGGGACCTCCGGGGGTGCTGGCTCACACAGAGTTGAGCCCCCCAGATCCCTCCTGGGTCCATGCACTTTCTCTGACAGAAGAGTATCAGGTTAATGAAATTATTCAGGAAATTAACTAATTGTTGACAAAACTGAAACAAATTAATTCATGTTAAAACGTAATGATTCTTGGGAAATATCGTTTTTTTTAGGTTACTATTCGATGAATGTGCAGATGGTGTGTTTGGCAGACCAGTACAGCTCCCATGTTAATGCCAAATTCCCTGGCTCAGTGCATGACGCTTACATCCTGTGGAATAGCAGCATCCCTTATGTGATAGGGCAACTACTGAGGCACTGTGTGTGGCTACTAGGTGAGCACCTGGAGCCAAATCAGTGGGAATAGTTGTCTGGGTCTGGGGATATCTCCAAGAGTTAGTGTGTGTCCAACAGTAGTCCCTCACCATTTGCAGGTGACTCTGGTTACCCCAACCTGTCTTGGCTACTGACCTCAGTGAGGAATCCCAGGACAAGGGTAGAGGAACGCTACAATGAGGCCCATGGGTGAATTAGGAGGATTATGGAGCGGACCTTTGGCCTCCTGAAGGCCAGGTTCCAGTGCCTACATATGACAGGTGGTTCCCTATTCTACTCACCAAAGAAGGAGTGCCAGATCATCGTGGCCTGCTGTATGCTTCACAACCTGGCTTTGCGACAACAGGTGCCTTTTCTGCAGGAGGATAGTCCAGATGGAGGTGTTGTGGTAGCTGTGGAGCCTGTGGACAGTGAAGACGAGGAAGCAGAAGAAGAGGACATAGACAACATGAACTCTGTGATCCTGCAATACTTCCAGTGAGACACAGGTAAGAAGACAAACCTGCCTACTACATGTACTTTAACACTACTACCTCTCTACTGTCTGTCCTTTTCACCCAGTGTATGGTCACTGAGTTTTCACTTTCTCTTACGATTTCACAGATGTGGGTCCCACTTATAACATCTGCTTTGTTTCCTCATGGACTAGAGCTGTGTGACATAGGTATGTTGACATTACAATTGAAAGAGCATTTTGTCACTGTAATTGCTAATACACTGTTGGAAAATGGGTTATTGGTAAGGGCAGGTAGGTACCTACACCTAGCAACAAGCCACTAACCTCCACCTAGGTCCAGTTAGGTCTCAGTAAAATAATCCCAGCTCAACCCTTGGTAGCTTGGCAACGAGCGTCAAGGCTTAACTTAGGAGACAGTGTGTAAAGCATTCAAATATCACAAAACAGTAATCAAATAAAACACAGGAAACAGTTTAAAAATCCAAAACCAATTTATAAAAATTGTATATATTTTTTTCTTTAAAATGACACAAAAACGAATAAAATCGGATAAGGGGAACCGGAGATATGAATTTTTAAAGAATTATTATTTTTCTAGCGCTTAGAAACAAAAAGCGCCAATCGGGTCATCTGGTTGCACCTCGACCGGGGCAAAGTCAACGTTTCAGGCCGACCGCGATGGAGCCCTGCTCGGCTACAGGTTGCGGGAGGCCTCGGTTAAAAAGTTACCTTCTGACTTAGTCTTTATTTTGAAGATTTTCTTCAGCGGGACGAACCTGGCAGTCGAATCCGACCTCCTGGAGCCCTTCTCCGGATACGCGATGCTGGATTCCTCAGTGGAGATTTTTACCTTCGGACTTAGTCGTTTTTTCAAGGTGAAAATCCTTCGACCGGGGTAAACCTGGATCTTGATCCGACATCCGTGGAGCCCTTCTCGGATACGATGGCTGGGAGGTCCCAGTCAACTTTTTACCTTCGGACTTAGGCCCATATTTATACTTTTTGACGCTAAACTGCGCTAACGCAGTTTAGCGTAAAAAAAATTTGCGCCGTCTAACGCCATACTGAAGCGCCATGCGGGCGCCGTATTTATGGAATGGCGTTAGACGGCGCAATCAGACTGGCGCTGCCTGGTGTGCGTGGAAAAAAACCACGTAGACCAGGCAGCGCCGGCGTTGGAAAAAAATGACGTTAGGGCGTCTTAAAATGGCGCAAGTCAGGTTGACGCTAAAAAATCGTCTTAACCCGATTTGCGCCATTTTTTCGACGCCCAGACGCCATTTCATGACTCCTGTCTTAGTAAAGACAGGAGTCATGCCCCCTTGCCCAATGGCCATGCCCAGGGGACTTGTGTCCCCTGGGCATGGTCATTGGGCATAGTGGCATGTAGGGGGCACAAATAAGGCCCCCCTATGCCACAAAAAAAATCAAAAAATTAAAAAAAATTATACTTACCTGAACTTACCTGTACTTCACTGGGATGGGTCCCTCCATCCTTGGGTGTCCTCCTGGGGTGGGCAGGGGTGGCAGGGGGGGTCCCTGGGGGCAGGGGAGGGCACCTGTGGGCTCATTCTGAGCCCACAGGTCCCTTAACGCCTACCCTGACCCAGGCGTTAAATTCAGGCGCAAATGCGCGTTTTTTTGACCCACCACCTCCCGGGCGTGATTTTTGCCCGGGAGTATACAGGGAGTGCAGAATTATTAGGCAAATGAGTATTTTGACCACATCATCCTCTTTATGCATGTTGTCTTACTCCAAGCTGTATAGGCTCGAAAGCCTACTACCAATTAAGCATATTAGGTGATGTGCATCTCTGTAATGAGAAGGGGTGTGGTCTAATGACATCAACACCCTATATCAGGTGTGCATAATTATTAGGCAACTTCCTTTCCTTTGGCAAAATGGGTCAAAACAAGGACTTGACAGGCTCAGAAAAGTCAAAAATAGTGAGATATCTTGCAGAGGGATGCAGCACTCTTAAAATTGCAAAGCTTCTGAAGCGTGATCATCGAACAATCAAGCGTTTCATTCAAAATAGTCAACAGGGTCGCAAGAAGCGTGTGGAAAAACCAAGGCACAAAATAACTGCCCATGAACTGAGAAAAGTCAAGCGTGCAGCTGCCACGATGCCACTTGCCACCAGTTTGGCCATATTTCAGAGCTGCAACATCACTGGAGTGCCCAAAAGCACAAGGTGTGCAATACTCAGAGACATGGCCAAGGTAAGAAAGGCTGAAAGACGACCACCACTGAACAAGACACACAAGCTGAAACGTCAAGACTGGGCCAAGAAATATCTCAAGACTGATTTTTCTAAGGTTTTATGGACTGATGAAATGAGAGTGAGTCTTGATGGGCCAGATGGATGGGCCCGTGGCTGGATTGGTAAAGGGCAGAGAGCTCCAGTCCGACTCAGACGCCAGCAAGGTGGAGGTGGAGTACTGGTTTGGGCTGGTATCATCAAAGATGAGCTTGTGGGGCCTTTTCGGGTTGAGGATGGAGTCAAGCTCAACTCCCAGTCCTACTGCCAGTTCCTGGAAGACACCTTCTTCAACCAGTGGTACAGGAAGAAGTCTGCATCCTTCAAGAAAAACATGATTTTCATGCAGGACAATGCTCCATCACACGCGTCCAAGTACTCCACAGCGTGGCTGGCAAGAAAGGGTATAAAAGAAGGAAATCTAATGACATGGCCTCCTTGTTCACCTGATCTGAACCCCATTGAGAACCTGTGGTCCATCATCAAATGTGAGATTTACAAGGAGGGAAAACAGTACACCTCTCTGAACAGTGTCTGGGAGGCTGTGGTTGCTGCTGCACGCAATGTTGATGGTCAACAGATCAAAACACTGATAGAATCCATGGATGGCAGGCTTTTGAGTGTCCTTGCAAAGAAAGGTGGCTATATTGGTCACTGACTGTTTTTGTTTTGTTTTTGAATGTCAGAAATGTATATTTGTGAATGTTGAGATGTTATATTGGTTTCACTGGTAATAATAAATAATTGAAATGGGTATATATTTTTTTTTGTTAAGTTGCCTAATAATTATGCACAGTAATAGTCACCTGCACACACAGATATCCCCCTAACATAGCTAAAACTAAAAACAAACTAAAAACTACTTCCAAAAATATTCAGCTTTGATATTAATGAGTTTTTTGGGTTCATTGAGAACATGGTTGTTGTTCAATAATAAAATTAATCCTCAAAAATACAACTTGCCTAATAATTCTGCACTCCCTGTAAATACGACGCATTTGCGTCGCCGTCATTTTTTTAGACGGGAACGCCTTCCTTGCATCTCATTAACGCAAGGAAGGCGTTCACGCTAAAAAATGACGCTCTTTCTTCATACTTTGGCGCTAGACGCGTCTAACGCCAAAGTATAAATATGGCGTTAGTTTTGCGCCGAATTTGCGTCGAAAAAAACGACGCTAATTCGGCGCAAACGGAGTATAAATACGGGCCTTAGTCTCTTTTTCTGAGATTTTTCTTTACCGGGACAAACCACCAAGTCAGGCCGGGTCGCGGTTGAGGCAAGCCGGCTAGAATTTCCCCGGCGGGTCGGTCCCTCTCTGGAGCTTTTTTACAAAAATTCTCAAATCTTCTCCAAACTTCTGGGGCTTCACCCAGATGTTCTTTTAAGGTTCTTTTGGGGTCCACAGCTCACCCCAAGGGTCCTGAAGTTCTGAGATGGTCCTTGGGGGGTGCGGACTTCAACTCCCAGAATGCACCTGGCGCAAACTCCTTTTTGGCCACTGGACAGTGGTCAGCTGGTCACTTTTTTCAGGAGTTGGTGCAGGGGACTCTGGATAGCAATTTTTCACCTGTAGCAAACAGGGAGTCCCTCCTTGAACCAGTTGAAGCCAGGCAAAGTCCTTCTTGTGGTGAAGCCCAAGTGTGCAGCTGGTGCAGTCCTTCTGAGTGCAAGTTCCAGGTGCGGGCCAGGGGTCCAGCAGGGCAGTCCTTCTTCTCCTTTAGTTCTTTTCTTGTTGAAATCTGATGGGGATCTGAGGTGTGGGTGCAGGTCTGCCAGTTTTATCCTTGCTCCTGGGTGAAAAGCAGGGGGGTCCTGGTTCTCCAATCAGGTACAGGGTCGCCCCCCTGTGATGACCACTTCCTGGGAAGTGTGGCACAAATCCATCCCAAAAGGCAACATTCTCTAAAAATCCAACATGGCTGAATCTGATTTTTGGAGGTTACATCTGGCTGAGCCCACCCACTGGTGTGGCTAAAAATCATAAACACACCCCTCTCCTGCCCTTTCCTAATCTAATCAAGGGGGCACCTAGTTGTCTGGGGTTGCAGGATGTGGGGGTGTTGCTGGTTGCTCCAAATGTCCTTCTCTGCCTTTGAAGTCCAGTTGGCAGCCCTCCCCCTTCCTGCCTCACCATCTGCTGAGGGGAGATTCTCTCCCACAAGCACATTCCTTTGTGTGAAGCCAGGCCACTTCACACCTCATCAAGGCCGCTTGGCTAAGCTGCTGCAGGCTGGCCAATCAGAGCACAGCAGGAAAAACAATGCAGGGCTGAAATTGGCAACTTTTTAGGTAAAGTCTAAAACTTTTTACCTGAACAAGTTATATTAAATCCCACAACTGGAAGTTGTGGGATTTATTACAACAATTAATTTGATACCAAATTCTTGGTATGCAACATTTAAGGAGACTTTAAAATTTAAAATAAAGTCTCCCCATTCTAGCCTATGAAGGCCATTTACTTCAATGATGGAAAAACTAATTTGGCTGTTTTTACCTCACCAGGGTTTATAAATCTATTTTTATAAAGTCCCTGCTTATAGTTACATGGCACCCAGCCCTAGGGGCACATAGGGCACACCTTAGGGGTGACTTTTATGTAAAAATAAAGTAGTTTAAGACTTTGGAACTACTTTTAATTCCAAAGTCGAATTTGCATATAACTTTAATTTAAAAGCAGCCAGCAAGGCAGGCCTGCCTTTAAAATGACACTGGGCACCTCAGCAGTGCACCTAGGGGTGCACCACCTATGCTGTGGTCCCTAAACCTAAATGCCCTACCATATACTAGGGACTTATAGGTAGGTTAACTTAGCCAATTATAATTAGCCTAATTTGCATATCCATTTTACACAGAGCACTGGCCCAGGGACTGGTAAGCAGTACCCAGGGCACAGCCAAGAGTCAGTAACCACCAGTACCAAAAAGTGTGGGGGTGACCAGGGCAAAAAGGAGGACTTTCCTACACTGCCCCCCCCAGATGAAAGGTGATGGGTACTGACCTACACCCTGGTAGTCCTCATCAGCTAAGTGGAAAAACCTGGAAAGGCCATCTGCATTGCCATGGGCAGTCCCAGGTCTGTGCTCCAATGTGAAGTCCATCCCCTGTAGGGAAATGGACCACCTTAACAGTTTTGGGTTCTCCCCCCTCATCTGCATCAACCATCTAAGAGGTCTGTGGTCAGTTTGTACACGGAAGTGAGTGCCAAACAAGTAAGGCCTCAACTTCTTCAGGGACCAGACCACAGCAAAGGCCTCCCTCTCAATGGCACTCCATTTTTTCTCTCTGGGGAGTAGTCGCCTGCTGATGAAGGCAACTGGGTGATCTTGGCCCTCTTCATTAACTTGTGCTAACACTGCCCCAATCCCTTCCTCTGAAGCATCTGTTTGCACTATAAACTCCTTGCTATAGTCAGGGGCCAGTAACACTGGTGCTGAACACATAGCCTGTTTTAGGGTGTCAAAAGCTTTCTGACACTCTGGGGTCCAAATGACCTTCTTGGGCTGTTTCTTGGAGGTAAGCTCAGTCAGAGGGGCCACTATGGTCCCAAAATTCTGAACAAACCTCCGGTAGTACCCAGTCAGGCCAAGAAAGGCCCTGACCTGAGTCTGGGTTTTAGGAGCCTCCCAATCCACGATAGTCTGGATCTTGGGCTGGAGAGGTTGTACATGGCCTCCACCAACAAGGTGGCCCAGGTACACAACTGAGCTTTGCCCTATCTGGCACTTGCTTGCCTTGATAGTCAGGCCTGCTTGAAGCAGGGCCTGAAGCACTTCCTTCAGGTGGACCAGGTGGTCCTTCTAGGTGGAACTAAATACAGCTATATCATCCAGATAAGCTGCACTAAAAGATTCCAACCCAGACAGGACTCTATTCACCAACCGTTGGAAGGTGGCAGGAGCATTTTTCATGCCAAAGGGCATCACCTTGAACTGAAAGTGGCCCTCTGGTGTGGAAAATGCTGACCTCTCCTTAGCTCCTGGACTTAAGGCAATCTGCCAATATCCT
The DNA here is from genome assembly GCF_031143425.1 of Pleurodeles waltl. Taxonomy (NCBI): domain Eukaryota; kingdom Metazoa; phylum Chordata; class Amphibia; order Caudata; family Salamandridae; genus Pleurodeles; species Pleurodeles waltl. The sequence continues at coordinate 901,090,928 of NC_090447.1, read as the reverse complement.
GAGGTCAGATCAAATGTGCTCAGGAATTTGGCAGCCCCCAACCTGTCAATGAGCTCATCAGCTCTAGGTATGGGGCGAGCATCAGTCCTAGTGACTGCGTTTAGACGTCTGTAGTCCACACAAAATCTCAATTCTTTCTTCCCACCTTGCGGATTAGGTTTGGGAACCAGTACCACTGGACTGGACCAAGGACTATCAGAGGGCTCAATTACCTTTAGCTCCAACATCTTAGCCACTTCAGCTTTGATGTTGGCCTTGACCTGGTCAGACAGCCTGTACAGCTTGTTCTTGACAGGCAAGCTGTCACCAGTGTCAACATCATGGACACACCAATTGGTGAGTCCAGGGGTCAGGGAGAACAGACTAGCAAACTGTTTCAAAACTTGTTTGCAGTCTTTTTGTTGCTGATCTGTCAATTTGGGAGAGAGTACCACTCCCTCCACTGACCCATCTTGTGCCTTTGAGGACAGGAGGTCTGGCAGAGGTTCACCCTCCTCCTCCTTCCCTTCATCAATGACCATCAGCATGGTCATGTCTGCCCTGTCCTGGTGGGGTTTCATCCTGTTAACATGCAGGATCCTGTGAGGATTCCTGGGGGTGCCAAGGTCCACCAAGTAGGTGACCTCACCTTTTTTCTCCAGAATTGGATAGGGCCCAGTCCATTTGGCCTGAAGTGCCCTAGGAGCCATGGGCTCCAAAACCCACACCAGCTGTCCTGGGTGATACTGAGACATGGTAGCCTTTTGATCATGCCAGAGCTTCATGAGCTCCTGGCTGGCCTCCAGGTTTCTGCTTGCCTTCTTCATGTACTCAGCCATGCGTGACCGCAGGCCCAGCACATAATCTAGCACATTCTCCTTGGACTCTTTGAGAGGCTTTTCCCAAGACTCTCTCACCAAGCACAATGGGCCTCTTACAGGGTGCCCAAACAGTAACTCAAAGGGGCTGAATCCAACCCCCTTCTGTGGCACCTCTCTGTAGGCAAACAGCAGGCATTGGAGGAGGACATCCCATCTCCTCCTGAGTTTGTCAGACAAACCCATGATCATGCCCTTCAGGGTCTTATTAAATCTTTCCACCAGACCATTGGTCTGTGGATGATAGGGGGTGGTGAACTTATAAGTAACACCACACTCATCCCACATGGCTTTCAGATAGGCTGACATAAAGTTTGTGCCCCTATCTGAGACCACCTCCTTTGGGAACCCCACTCTGGTAAACACACCAAGTAGGGCCCTAGCCACTGTGGGAGCAGTGACTGTCCGGAGGGGTATTGCCTCAGGGTACCTGGTGGCATGGTCCACAACCACCACAATGTACCTGTTACCTGAGGCAGTTGGTGGGTCTAGGGGACCAACAATGTCAATCCCCACCCGCTCAAAGGGAGTCCCAACTACTGGCAGTGGTATCAAGGGAGCCTTTGGCTTGCCCCCTGTCTTGCCACTGGCTTGGCAGGTGACACAGGAGCTGCAAAACTCCTTGACTTTTTCTGACATTTGGGGCCAATAAAAATGGCTGACCAGCCTGTTCCAGGTCTTGGTCTGTCCCAAATGTCCAGCTAAGGGGATATCATGGCTTAAGGTAAGGAGGAATTCTCTATACTTCTGGGGGACCACTACTCTCCTAGTAGCTCCTGGTTTGAGGGCCCTTGCCTCAGTGTAGAGAACTCCATCCTCCCAGTAAACCTTGTGGGTCCCACTGGTATCCCCTTGTTCTTGCCTGGCAGCAGTCTGCCTCAGGCCCTCAAGAGTGGGACACTCTCTTTGTCCCTGGCACAAATCTTCTCTGGTGGGCCCACCTGCCCCTTGCAGTTCTGCCAAGTCAGGCAGAGTTTGCAGGGAAAGTGTCCCTCCCTCAGAGTTCAGATCCTCCCCCTCAGGGTTGGATTCTTCCTGACCCTCTGTACTTGTAGGGGCTGGCAAGCCAGACCCAGTGCCCTTTCTCTTTTTCTTGGAGGCTTGGCCCATTGTTCCAGGGTCCAAGTGTCCAGCACTTCCCTGTTGTGCTGCCTGTGACTTGGTCACAGCACACACCCATTCAGGGAGGTCCAGCATCTGTGCATGGACCCTTCTCTCCACTTCTGACCATTCAGTTGCTTCAAGATCATTTCCCAACAGACACTCTACTGGGAGGGCAGGAGCTACCGCTACCTTTTTAGGGCCAGTCACACCTCCCCATTCCAGACTCACCATGGCCATGGGGTGGAGTTTGGTTCTGCTATCTGCATAAGTCACCTGGTGGAAGACACCAGGTAAGACCTGCTCTGGAGAAACCAGCTTCTCTGTGACCATTGTCACACTGGCTCCTGTATCTTTCAGAGCTTCCACCTCAGTCCCATTGACTTTAGGCCTCTGCCTATACCTCTCCATGATGGGATGTAAGGTGGCCATAGTTGCAATGTCCACCCCACCCACGGATACTAAGGTGACCTCTGTGTACCCTGATTCCAGCCCTGGGCCAACTTCCACCCCCAACCCTACACTAGCAATCCCCTGGGATTGCCCACCAGTGGGGGGCTTCTTGGAGCAGATAGCATCTCCTCTTTTATGTCCAGGTTGATGACAGTCAAAACACTTGCCGGCCTTAGCAAGCTCCTGAAACCTTCCTGCTTTAGCAGGATCATAATTCTTTCCCTGATACCCTTTCCCTTTAAAAGTGAAATGGCTCGGGGCTCCCCCTCCCTGAGAAGTTTTTGGGGACTCTTGTGAGGACTCCTTGGGCTTTTTCTCATCTTTCCCTTGGTTCTTCCCCTGAGAAGAACCATGTCCTCCCTTTTTCTGATCACCCCCTGGGGGTTTCTGGTTAACCCTAGTTCTTAACCAGTCATCTGCTGCCTCCCCCAGCTCTCTGGGGTTGGTCAACTTAGAGTCAACTAGATACTGGCGGAGCTTCTCTTGAACACAATTGGTTAGAAGGTGCTCCCTCATAATCAAATTGTACAGCCCCTCAAAGGTACTTACCTTGTTGCCCTGTATCCAGCCCTCCAGTGCCTTTACTGAAATGTCCACAAAGTCCACCCAGGACTGGGTGATTGTCTTTTGGGTGTCCCTAAACTTGAGCCTATACTGCTCTGGGGTCAGACCAAACTTTTTAGCCAAGCAACTCTTCATACTGGGGTATGAGTCTGCATCCTCCCCCCTCATGGTTAGGAGCCTATCCCTCCCAGAGTTGGGAACTAACTCCCAAAGAAGTGAACCCCAGTACTGAGGCTTGACTCTCCTCATCTGGAGGGCCCTCTCAAAGGCCCCCAGCCACTTATCTATATCATCCCCCTCTACATAGGCAGGAACCACCCTTTTGGGTAATCTGGGGGAAAAACCTCGACTCAGGGACACCTCAGCTTCTTTATCGCTGCCACCATCTCTTTTCTCCTTGTTTGCCCACTTTTTCTTTTCTAGGGCCAGCATGTCTGCTTCCAAAGCTATGTATGCTAGCTGGGCCTCCAGCTCTCTTTCTCTGATGGATGGGTTCTCTCCTCCTGAAAGGACCCCCTTCCCGCCACTAGCCTTGGGTCTGCCCCTAGTGACTGTATTTACTGAGGACCGTTCTTCCTCAACCTTACTTAGTCTCAGATGCCTTCCCTCCCCTGAGTGGTTAGAGCTAGCATCCTCCCCTTTTTCTCCTTCCTCTGGAGCTTCCTCTGAGCCTAGCTCTTGGGCCTCAGCCCATGCTGTCAGGGATTTGATCAGGATTTGCTTCCTGAGGTCTGTGGTTGCAGGCAACCCTCTTTCAGTACACAACCCCCTAAGCTGGACTACTGTCAGTGTGGGTAGGCTAGCCAGATCAAGCTCCATGGTTCCCTAGTTTTGTGTCAACAAAAACTTTTTGCAAAAATTGGAAACAAGAATTTTAGAAAAATTACAAAAATTCAATAATTGAAATTAATCCAAATTAATAAAAAAAAAAAAAAAAAAAAATGTTTTGCACCAGGCGAATTTAAAGGATTTTTAATTTGTTTTACTTAAAACTGTAACGTGATACTGAACACAAGTACAGGATCCCACCGCTGCCACCAAAAATGTTGGAAAATGGGTTATTGGTAAGGGCAGGTAGGTACCTACACCTAGCAACAAGCCACTAACCTCCACCTAGGTCCAGTTAGGTCTCAGTAAAATAATCCCAGCTCAACCCTTGGTAGCTTGGCAACGAGCGTCAAGGCTTAACTTAGGAGACAGTGTGTAAAGCATTCAAATATCACAAAACAGTAATCAAATAAAACACAGGAAACAGTTTAAAAATCCAAAACCAATTTATACAAATAGTTTATATATTTATCTTTAAAATGACACAAAAACGAATAAAATCGGATAAGGGGAACCGGAGATATGAATTTTTAAAGAATTATTATTTTTCTAGCGCTTAGAAACAAAAAGCGCCAATCGGGTCATCTGGTTGCACCTCGACCGGGGCAAAGTCAAAGTTTCAGGCCGACCGCGATGGAGCCCTGCTCGGCTACAGGTCGCGGGAGGCCTCGGTTAAAAAGTTACCTTCTGACTTAGTCTTTATTTTGAAGATTTTCTTCAGCGGGACGAACCTGCCAGTTGAATCTGACCTCCTGGAGCCCTTCTCCAGATACGCAATGCTGGATTCCTCGGTGGAGATTTTTACCTTCGGACTTAGTCGTTTTTTCGAGGTGAAAATCCTTCGACCGGGGTAAACCTGGATCTTGATCCGACGTCCGTGGAGCCCTTCTCGGATACGATGGCTGGGAGGTCCCGGTCAACTTTTTACCTTCAAACTTAGTCTCTTTTTCGGAGATTTTTCTTTACAGGGACGAACCACCAAGTCAGGCCGGGTCGCGGTTCAGGCAAGCCGGCTAGAATTTCCGCGGCGGGTCGGTCCCTCTCTGGAGCTTTTTTACAAAAATTCTCAAATCTTCTCCAAACTTCTGGGGCTTCACCCAGATGTTCTTTTAAGGTTCTTTTGGGGTCCACAGCTCACCCCAAGGGTCCTGAAGTTCTGAGATGGTCCTTGGGGGGTGCGGACTTCAACTCCCAGAATGCACCTGGCGCAAACTCCTTTTTGGCCACTGGACAGTGGTCAGCTGGTCACTTTTTTCAGGAGTTGGTGCAGGGGATTCTGGATAGCAATTTTTCACCTGTAGCAAACAGGGAGTCCCTCCTTGAACCAGTTGAAGCCAGGCAAAGTCCTTCTTGTGGTGAAGCCCAAGTGTGCAGCTGGTGCAGTCCTTCTGACTGCAGGTTCCAGGTGCAGGCCAGGGGTCCAGCAGGGCAGTCCTTCTTCTCCTTTTGTTCTTTTCTTGTTGAAATCTGATGGGGATCTGAGGTGTGGGTGCAGGTCTGCCAGTTTTATCCTTGCTCCTGGGTGAAAAGCAGGGGGGTCCTGGTTCTCCAATCAGGTACAGGGTCGTCCCCCTGTGATGACCACTTCCTGGGAAGTGTGGCAAAAATCCATCCCAAAAGGCAACATTCTCTACAAATCCAACATGGCTGAATCTGATTTTTGGAGGTTACATCTGGCTGAGCCCACCCACTGGTGTGGCTAAAACACACCCCTCTCCTGCCCTCTCCTAATCTAATCAAGGGGGCACCTAGTTGTCTGGGGTTGCAGGATGTGGGGGTGTTGCTGGTTGCTCCAAATGTCCTTCTCTGCCTTTGAAGACCAGTTTGGCAGCCCTCCCCCTTCCTGCCTCACCATCTGCTGAGGGGAGATTCTCTCCCACAAGCACATTCCTTTGTGTGAAGCCAGGCCACTTCACACCTCATCAAGGCAGCTTGGCTAAGCTGCTGCAGGCTGGCCAATCAGAGCACAGCAGCAAAAACAATGCAGGGCTGAAATTGGCAACTTTTTAGGTAAAGTCTAAAACTTTTTACCTGAACAAGTTATATTAAATTTAACAACTGGAAGTTGTGGGATTTATTACAACAATTAATTTGATACCAAATTCTTGGTATGCAACATTTATGGAGACTTTAAAATTTAAAATAAAGTCTCCCCATTCTAGCCTATGAAGGCCATTTACTTCAATGAGGGAAAACAAATTTGGCTGTTTTTACCTCACCAGGGTTTATAAATCTATTTTTATAAAGTCCCTGCTTATAGTTACATGGCACTCAGCCCTAGGGGCACATAGGGCACACCTTAGGGGTGACTTATATGTAAAAATAAGGTAGTTTAAGACTTTGGAACTACTTTTAATTCCAAAGTCGAATTTGCATATAACTGTAATTTAAAAGCAGCCAGCAAGGCAGGCCTGCCTTTAAAATGACACTGGGCACCTCAGCAGTGCACCTAGGGGTGCACCACCTATGCTGTGTTCCCTAAACCTAAATGCCCTACCATATACTAGGGACTTATAGGTAGGTTAACTTAGCCAATTATAATTAGCCTAATTTGCATATCCATTTTGCACAGAGCACTGGCCCAGGGACTGGTAAGCAGTACCCAGGGCACAGCCAAGAGTCAGTAACCACCAGTACCAAAAAGTTTGGGGGTGACCAGGGCAAAAAGGAGGACTTTCCTACACTGCCCCCCCCCCAGATGAAAGGTGATGGGTACTAACCTACACCCTGGTAGTCCTCATCAGCTAAGTGGAAAAACCTGGAAAGGCCATCTGCATTGGCATGGGCAGTCCCAGGTCTGTGCTCCACTGTGAAGTCCATCCCCTGTAGGGAAATGGACCACCTTAACAGTTTTGGGTTTTCTCCCCTCATCTGCATCAACCATCTAAGAGGTCTGTGGTCAGTTTGTATATGGAAGTGAGTGCCAAACAAGTAAGGCCTCAACTTCTTCAGGGACCAGACCACAGCAAAGGCCTCCCTCTCAATGGCACTCCATTTACTACCATATACTATGGACTTATAGGTAGGTTAACTTAGCCAATTATAATTAGCCTAATTTGCATATCCATTTTACACAGAGCACTGGCCCAGGGACTGGTAAGCAGTACCCAGGGCACAGCCAAGAGTCAGTAACCACCAGTACCTGTCCAAAAGGTGTGGGGGTGACCAGGGCAAAAAGGAGGACTTTCCTACATACACTAATTCGAAATCACAGACTGACTCCAGATTGTTTTGTGCTTTAAGAGTATTTATTGAAGTGCTCAACATTGGAGGGGGTTGTTAAATGGTGAGGGCTGATGGTGGCGGAATGTCCATGGCAGAGTCCAAGCTATTAGTCTCACAGGTGCATTGTCCAAAGGGGCATAGGAAGTGGAGCTAGGGCAGTTTGAGGATGGACAGGGTGACAAGGTGGGACAAAAGGATCACAATCAGGGTGGTCTAATTTCTTGGCTGGGGTCTTGGCATTGTGCTCTGTCTTTGTCCTGGATCTTAGGGACCATTTGTGGGGTGGTTCTCCATCTGCAGGGGGTGGGGTGCTGGTGTGGTGGTCTTGTGGCGGTGCCTTCTGTCCACTAGCGCCGGCGGAAGTGGTGGGCAGTTCATCATCCAGGCTAGTGTCAGGGGCCCCTTGTTGTGCCACAGTGTCCCTCCTGGTGTTGAGGACTTCCTTCAGCACCCCAACGATGGTGCCCAGGGTGGAATTGATGGATCTGAGTTCCTACCTGAAGCCCAAATACTGTTCCTCCTGCAGCCACTGGGTCTCCTGAAACTTGGCCAGATCTGTTGCCATCATCTCCTGGGAATGATGGTAGGCTCCCATGATGTTGGAGAGAGCCTCATGGAGAGTGGGTTCCCTGGGCCTGTCCTCCCCCTGTCGCACAGCAGACCTCCCAGTTCCCCTGTTCCCTGGGCCTCTGTCCCCTGATCCGTGTGCCCACTGCCCCCAGGTCCCTGTTGTTTTTGGGGTGGTGGGTTAGCCTGGGTTCCCTGTAGTGGTGGACACACTGCTGATTGACGTGTCCTGGGGACAGAGGTATGGGCCCGGTGGGTGGGTGCTGTGCTGGTGTTTCCAGAGGGGGGAAGCTCTGTGGTGGCCTGTGACTGTGTGAGGGGAACTGACTGTCCCGAGGTCCCAGATGGGCCGGGCTGGTTGTCTAGATCCAGTTGTACAGAGCTGCTGTCATCACTGTGGGCCTCTTCTGTTGGTGGTGTGGACATGTCTGGACCCTCCTGTCCAGTGACGTTGGGTAGAGGTCCTGCAGGGGTGTAAAAGCATGATTATTGCATCTGTGTGTGCCATGGTGTGCAATAGGTGGGTGACCGTGTACCCCAGTGCTTGCATTCCTGTGGGAGGCTTGTGTGATGATGGTTTAGTGGGGTGTATGGGTATGTGCAGTGGCCATGCTTTGGCGATGGGTGTCCATGCTTTGTTGTTGTATGCAGGGATTGGTGTTGGGATGTGTGGTTTGTGATATTGGAACATTTGTGAGGAGTTGGAGTGATGGGGTGAGGGTGGGGGTATGTGATGGCATGTAGGTACAGTAGGAAAAGTAATAGTAAAGAATTGACTTACCCTGGTCCATTCCTCCAGCTATTCCTGCGAGGCCCTCAGGTTGCAGAATAGCCAAGACTTGCTCCTCCCATGTTGTTAGTTGTGGGGGAGGAGGTGGGGGTCTGCTGCCAGCCCTCTGAACCGCAAGGAGGTGTCTTGAGACCACGGAAAGCACCTTCCCCCGTAGGTCGTTCCACCTCTTCCTGACGTCATCCCTATTTCTTGGGTGCTGCCCCACTGTGTTGACCCTGTCCACTATTCTTCGCCATAGCTCCATCTTCCTAGCTATGGAGGTGTGCTGCACCTGTGATCCGAATAGCTGTGGCACTACCTGGATGATTTGCTCCACCATGAACCTGAGCTCCTCCTCAGAGAACCTAGGGTGTCTTTGACGTGCCATGGGGTGGTGTGGGTGATGTGTGGGGTGGTGTGTGTTGTGATGTGTGGGGTGATATTTAGTGGTGTGTTATGTGAGGTGCGTGGATGTTATGTGGGTGATGGTGTTGAGTGCCTGTGGATGCTTGTTTGTAGATTGTGGTGTCTCTCTCTGGCCTTCTTTCAGAATTCTTGGTAGTAGGGGTTTGTGGGTAATGTGGGTGTGTGTTTTATATTGTAGTGGGTGTGTGGGAGTGGTGTGTGTATGTGCATCATGTATGTGTATTTTGAATAGTCCAAAGTGGTAGTGTTTTGTAAGTGTGTGTGTATTTTGAGCGCGGCGGTGTGTACTGCCAATGGAATACCGCGGTTGAAAGACCGCCGCGTGGATTCATGGGTCGTGATAGTGTGGGCGTATTTCTGTTGGCGTGACGGTGGAGGTTTTGTTATAGGCAGTTTACCACTGACCTTTGGTGTAGCTGACTTGTGTGGGTGTCTAAATTTTGGCGGATTCCGGCCTTTGGGTCATAATTATCGTGGCGGAATTCCGCAGCCACAGCGGTCTGTTGGCGGTCTTCTGCACAGCGGAAAGCGGCTTTTACCACCAATGTTGTAATGACCCCCTTAGTGTGGTGAATGCTACTATTACTCTTCCACTTCATTGTGAGATTCAACTTAGCTAACCATATAGCTAAATTGACTGACCCACAGAAAGCCTTATTTGTCCATTGGCCTGCTCATTAATCCCAGTATTCAGATTTGAGGGTTAGGATTAGCTGTTCCTCTGTTAGTTCAGTGAATGATATTACATGGCCCCAATACTATATTGGGAGAAGACCAACAAGTGTGCAGCATATCTGCAAAATGTGACTGACATATGGAATATCTGTTTGTGTCCTCACAAACATTTTGTTTAGTCTGCTTAGTGTCAGATATAAACTATGCAGTATATTAAACTGGATGTATTGTAATCTGGCATTTTTGGATTCCTTATTTATGCCGTACTACATTCACCCATGCCACGTCAACGAGTACTCCCTCTATATCTCTCTCCTATACCTCTGTTAGGGTTTCCGGATATATTTTGATCATTCCCACTCAAAATGAAAAAAACAGTGTTACTATTTTTTGCTGCCACCTCGCCATAACAACAGAGAAAGGGTTTAGTGCTTCTGCAGTGGTCTGCGGGTCACATCCCAAAACGTTTTGAGCATTATTTATCAAAGCAAGGACAAAAAGTAGCACCCCCACATTTTCCTCCGTCTGAGATCCATGCAGTCTATCCCCACCAATCAAAAGAAGCCTCATTACAGTGGCCCAGTTTTCCAAATTCTTCTACTTACTGGTACAAACTAAGGTAAACACCATAGCAGTAATTTTGGAGCGAATGTTGTCTGTCGGCCTAGACATTTCTCTATGCCAGCGATGTCTCACCACTTCCATTGAAACCCCCCTCTCTCTCCCATCCACTGTAGGATGCAGAGATTTGTGTTTTTATTACAATGAGGTCTGCTATCCCTAGTACATTTCTTGCTTCTGGATTATTCACACCACATAGTTATCTAGATTTCTTCTGCCATTGGGATGCTGGATAACTTTACTCAAATCCTCTCTCTCCTGTAGTTAATTGCAGCTTATGCAGCAAAGTCCTATGTCTCCGATTACACATATAAGGTCAAGTACACTGCTATTGACTCCTTCAAAAAATCTAATTAGTACAGATATAGGCGATGTCATAAAAAATACAAATTGTAGTAGTCTCCCTACTTTGGTCAGTGCCAGATGTCTCTGCCAAAATCTCACCCGTTCACGAATGCTGACAATAGTCTGGCCAAGTTGCTCTCAATTAGATTTGTGTCAGTGTGATCAATCTTAACTCCCAAATAACACAAGGTCTGAGACCCCATGTCTCACCTTTATTGGGAAATCTGGTGATTTTGGGCCAGATGCATGAATACTTTTCCCAGTCGCAAACAGCCCATTGGGGTGTTTGCAACTGGAAAACGGCTTTTCCCCATGTAACAATCATATTCGGCGAGTTAGTAACCTGTCAGCGACTCACAGAATAGGTTGGTGAGTCGCTATTGGGAAGGGGTGTGCCAAGGGCGTCCCTTCCTCATAGCGAGTCACAGGAAGATGTAAGATTGTTTTGGGACCGTGAATGTAGTCGCAAAACAATCACAGTTACCACAAAATTCAAGTTGGTGGTAACCCATTCACAAACAAGAAGAAAATGTGCATGGAAGCAAAAATATTTTTTAGAGCAGGTAGTGGTCCCACAAAACCACTGCCTACTCTGAAAAAATGGAAAGAACACTTTTTTTTAAAATGCATCCGGTTTTCCTTTAAGGAAAATGGGCTGCATTTCAAAGATAAACAGCTTTATTTGAAAATAAGTCACACACATGGTAGTCTGCTGTCCCTGTGAGTGCAGCCATTCCCAATGGAGTCGCAAATTGCAACCTACCTCAAGAATATTGATGAGGTAGGTCATTTGAAACCCCATTGTAAATCATCAAATGTGTCTGAGACACATTTGTACATTTTATTTCGTGAGTCTCTGAGACTCACAAAAAGACGCAATCAGAGACTCGCAAGATAAAATAGTCATACATCTGGCTCCATGTCTCCATCACCAGAGTGAATACGATAGGAGAGGAGGTGCAACCCTGCCTGGTACCCCTCAGATTATTGAGAGATATTAAAATATCCTCCCTGATATCACTCTCGCCTTCGGTTTCATACAGTACCCGCTCCTTAATTCGCTTGCCAAAGCCCCTTGTCTCAGGACTGCAAATAAGTATTCCCAAGTTATTAGTCAACTACCTTCTCCATATCAATTGATGCTTAGCAGTCACTTACCATTTGTCCAAAACATCCATCAGCAGTCTAACATAAGATGCGTTACTTCTTGTAAGAACAAATCATGTTTGATGTCGATGAATCAGGTGTGTTAGGTAAGGAGATATTCTATTTACGATGATATTCAGCATTATATTGAGCTAAAACCACCCTTCTCTGTCCTTTAGATTTTCAACATGAATTCTTAACTATCCCCCCACAGTAGCGTTAAACTCATATCAATATTAATTTAAACTTTTAAATGTATTTTAACTTAACATGCTTGCGGTCAATGTTAAAAGTGGATTTTCGGAGAAAAGTTTCAAAGCCTGTCCTTTCCTGTAATTGACTTCAACCAGTTGAAGTTAATCCACCTAAATGATTCGGCTGATTTTACGCCATGCATGAGACAAACCTCCAAGGTCGCTTCAAATACTATTATCTGGCTTTGAATGCACTTCTGAGCATTTCAAGGACATGACACTGTCAGATGTCGGTTTTCAAATACGCCGAACGCATCCCCATTTGTTCTGTTTCTGTCTATCTTTGTAAGTACAGATGTGATACTTGCTATCAAAAATGCTTGTAACTATCTTATCACAAAAAAAAACCCTTTTACCTTCTGGCGTGCTTTTTTGCATTTAGTACTTTAACTAAAGCCATGCCCTGTCACCTTGTGTTACATCGTGTTTATCATCAGAAAGACTGTGCTTTGATGCACAAAGTAGTGGCTGTCGCATGACCTAATAAAATGTGACTCAAATTGATTTGGAAAACAGAAAGTACCTCATGGAGATGAAAGTTTCTGTTGTTTTGAATTTTGATCTTCGTGCTCACTAAGGGTATGTTTTTTAACATTAAACTATTGAACTATTAAATATGCAAATGTGAACATTTGGAAGTGGGACTGAAGTCATGAAATGTAAATATTTGAAGTAATTGCTACTTTGAAATTTTCACAGCGAAGTGGACATTCATGAAGATATTCTCAAAGTTGGATGTTTGGTCTGCACAAATGAAAGTCATACATCAAACTGTTACTTAAGATACAGGTTTTCGACACAGAGTACATTTTGTCTTGTTCTATTACATACTTTGTAACTTGACTCACGAACATAGACCTTGCATACATAAAGTACAGAATTTCACTGCTGAAATTATACAAGGTACGAGCAAGCCCCTTGGTACCTGTTAATCTTTGCACCCCAAGTTTGACATTAGCTTTTTTCCTGAATCTGTGTGACTAAAGAAAGAATTGTATTTATTTATGTAATGTTATAAGATTAGCACTGCTCCTATACCTGAAAATCTTTGAGATCAGCCAACAGGCAACTCAGAGACATAAGGACTCATTATGAGTTTGTTGTCTGTGGACCACCATGGCGGCTTTGGTGGCATACTGCAGTCGGGTTGGCAGACTGAGCGCCAGATTACGAGTCATGCTGGCCTATGGAGCACAGACGGCATGGTCCCACCAGCACCGCCAGGCAGCGCAGACCACTGCGATCACAAGGCTGCACAAACAGGAGACAATGTTTCCATCAGACACATTGGCCCTCCTTACAACCCTGGCGGTCGGTGATAAAGCAGCGGTAATACCACCAACAGGCCGGTGGTAAAAAAAATGGGATCACGAGCACTGGTGGAAACCGCCAACATAGAAAGCCACTTTAACACGGCGGTAGCAACAAACATCGAGGCGGGCACCGCCAGCAGACAGGCAGAAGACAATGTACTGACCACTGTATAACAAGGCACCAATCCGCCAGATTTTCCGGGACGGTACCAACGACATCAAAAGCACGGCAGAAACAGTACACTGAAGGGGAACCACTCACCTTTCGACATTCAATGGAGAACACGGACGCCATGGAGCCCGAACCCCATGCTGGTGTGCCTTCTCATATAGCAGGAACTTCAAAGAAGGCGGCGGCGGCGACGACCACGGTGAGTATTGCACTTAGCACATAGGTGATGGGGAGGAAAAAGAGAGTGTCACACACACGCAACACACAACACCCCCACTCCCACCCTCACCCACAACACCATCTAAACATTTGGTTTGACAAACCCAATATGCCCCATCCAAAAGCTATTACCGCTGGCCTACTCGCATTGAACCTACATCAGATTGTACACAATCCCACACACATCGCTGGTCACATCCTAGATGTCATTTTTGCTAAGCCTGAACTTGTTACTATTCATAGCATCACACCAACCACCTGGTCAGTCCACGATCTGATAACTTTCCGACAGACAACTCCACAAATCAACACACTCCACAACCACTTACATACATACACCTATCGACCATGGAGCAAACTCAATTTGGATCACTTAGAAACACAACTAACAGCAAACACAGATCTAGATACAATTAATTCTGTAGCAAAACTTTATGAGTGGCTACAGGAAGCTTTTGATGTCCTGATACCACTCAGAAAAACTAAACACGACAAAAGAAAACCAACACCTTGGAGAAACACAGAACTTAAAAAGATAAAGCAACAAATCCGAAAGTTGCAGCGGACTTGGCTTAAAACAAACAACAGTCAAGACGAACTGCAGCTACACAAACTTAACAGGATATAAAAATCATCAATCAAAAAAGCTAAAAAAAGATACTACTCAGACATAATTCTAAATGCTCAATCTACAACCAAGGAATTTTATACAATTCTCAATGAATTTCGCAAACCTACATGCATGGAAGGAAGTCATCCCACCACTCAAGATTTCACAAACAAATTGGCAACTCACTACACAACCAAGGCAGACACATTGGACTCCTATTTAAAACAGAAGAAAACCATCAGCACCAACCCCTTTACTAAAATACCCTTTAAGAATAAACCATCCCAACCTCTACAGTCCTTCAAACAAATATCCCAGGATGAATTTATGGATTTGGTCAAAGCAAGCAGACCTTCTGGTTGCCCTTCTGACCCTTGCCCACCACAAATCTTCAAGAACATCCTGCTATCTACTTCTGCTGCCACACCTGTAAAAAGAATCATCAACAACTCTTTAACTTCAGGAACTTTTTCTGCAGACCTGAAAAAGGCATACATACAACCATTATTAAAGAAAACAAACCTAGACCCGCAAGACCCCAACAACTACAGACCTATCACAAATGGACCTTTCCTGGGCAAATTGATAGAAAGAGCAGCATTCGCCCAGATGTCACAATTCATTGAAGACAATTCTATACTTTCAGACTTCCAAACTGTATTCCGTCCAGGAAGAAGCACTGAATCGGCACTCATGGCAATCTGGGACGATCTTAAAAAAACAGTCAGCCGAAATGGAGTTGCTGCACTACTTCTCTTGGACCTCTCAGCTGCCTTTGATACGGTTGACCATGACACCCTAACTCAAAGACTCCACTAAGCCGGCATACAAGGGATTGCTCTCGACTGGATTACTTCCTATCTCCAAAAAAGAGCGAATATCATCCACTCGCCCCCCTTCTCGTCCGAACACTACCTCACAAAAGCAGGGGTCCCCCAAGGGTCAATCATCTCACCTTTGCTTTTCAACATCTACATGATATCTTTACCAGAACTGATCAATGATTTCCATCTCACATGCTACAACTATGCAGATGACACACAAATACTACTTAAATTAGAAGACCCCAAAAACATTGAAAACTCAGAAATCTTCAGTTGCCTCAGAGCCGTTGATCAGTGGATGACCTGGAGCCATCTCAAACTAAATACCTCCAAAACAGAAATACTCAATTGTGGTGACTGGAAAAATTATGACCCTCTGTGTGTCTGGCCTGACGATCTCGGACCACCTCCTCAATTATCCAAGGAAGTTAAAAACCTAGGAATCACCATGGATTCCAAGCTAACTATGAATGCCCAAGTAGACAAATTAGCATGCACAAGCTTCATCACCTTAAAGACTTTACGACGCATCTTCCCCCACCTCGGATTTCCACACAAGGTGCAAGCTACTATCTCACTTGTACTATCCAAACTGGATTATGCCAATAGCCTCTACCATGGATCATCTCTATCTGTTATGAAAAAACTACAACGTATCCAGAATTCCGCAGCCAGGCTACTACTACATATAAAGCCGCAAGCCCACATCTCCCCTGCCTTGAGAGCACTACACTGGTTACCCGTTGCCAGAAGATGCACTTTCAAGCTGCTTTGTATCACCCACAAAGATATACATGGAACAGGACCACTTTTTATCAGAAAGAAAATTACCAAATACATCCAATAAAGAACCCTCCGCTCAAGACTGGCACCCCGCCTTAGAACACCACCATAGAAGAAAAAGACTGTGGGTGGTACATCCTTCTCCGTCCAAGCAGCCAAACTATGGAATTCATTACCCCCAATTATAAGAGCCACAGTTAACTTTCTTGTCTTCAGAAAACTACTCAAGAGTTGGTTCTTTCCTTCATAACCACCTTTTCAAACAACTATGAACTGCATATGCATATATTATATTTTTTTCAGATTATATGTATATTTCTATTTATTTATAGTTTCTTTGGGAAATATGTATTGCTACTGTCATAACAATAAAATACACACACACTCTTTAAACCTGTCTGACTAAGTATTTTTTTTACCCATGATTGTAATTATGTATTTTATGTGCATATGTGTGTGTATTTGTGTGTGTATAAATATATATATATATATATATATATATATATATATGTATATGTTGTTTCTGTGCTTGGCATGTTCGTGGATCATTGCATGGCTCCTGGTTTTGGGTTGTTATACTAGATATCTATGAATTCCTGCTCTCATCTTATCACACTTACCTACTCATCACTCTTATGTCATGTCTCTGTCAAACTATCCTCCATTCTCACTCTGACTCATCCCAAATCCCTTCTACCACTTTCATCTTCTAAATATCTCTGCCTAAGCTCTTCCCTCCACCTCCACATCTAACTCACCAAACCTCACTCTACCTCTGTGACCTCCCACACAACCCTACTAAATTCTCCTGCATCATCTCACCCTGCTACTATGCTCTCCCTAACCCTTCCACATACTCTTCCCCCTCCGCCCCCCTTTATTCATCCCAAGCCTTTGGGTTGAGTAAATGAAGGATATACTCCCAATTAACCCTTCTGGATTTCTTTCCTCCTCCACCCCTCCATTACTCCAGTCAATCTAACTAACAAACTCTCATATCCACGGCTCAAATTAACTCATAATAATACTAAAACTGTACTCTTTATTAAACAATACTAATCCATCACTAATTCTTGTTGGGTTCCAGAGTAGCGTGCAACTCATCGAAAAGCGCTTCGACGCCTCGTCAGGGTTAGTAAGCGCTATATAAATACGATTACAATACAATACAATACAATACACACAAACACATGCAGCAACATTACAGTTACACCCCGTACCTCCCTGGAAGAACACCATGACAAAAGGAATTGAGTCAAATCTATGATATTTAGAAAATGCATATAAAGTTAACGATTGGAAACAACAGTTATAAAAATATTTACAATATGTACAGAGGGCCGTACACTGTCCATTGCAAATGTCTGTGGACCAGTGGCCCAAAAAATGACTCCTGCCTCAAAACAGAGAGAACACTGCAGGGGCATCGGGTCAAATAAACACAGGCACCTAAGGGGATAAGGGAGGGGGGCACCTCAGCCAGAAGATGGTACTACACCATTGCTCTTGGAAGGGGCAACATGCCCACAGCAATGTCCTGGGGAGTGCAAAGCCACAGTCTCTCAAGTCTCTACAGTGGGTGGTTTGCCCACTGCTTGGTCCTGAGGACTGCAAAGCCACAGTCTCTCAAGTCTCTCAAGTGGGTGGTTTGCCCACTGCTTGGTCCTGGGGTGTGCAAAACCACAGTTTCTCAAGTGGGTGACATGTTCCACTGGTTCTGAAGGGGGCCTTGTGCCCAGTCTGCTTCTTCCTTCCAAGGATAGGGGGAGTAGATTCCTATCTCCACTGGTTCTGGAGGAGGCATTCTGCCCAGTCTGCTTCATCCTGCCAAGGATAGGGGAATGGATGTGTCTCTCCACTGGTTCTGGAGGGGGCCTTGTGCCCTGTCTGCTTCATCCTGCCAAGGATAGGGGGAGTGGATGCATCTCTCCACTGGTTCGGGAGGGGGCATTGTGCCCAGTCTTCTTCATCCTGCCAAGGATAGGGGGAGTGGATGCATGTCTCCACTGGTTCTGGAGAGTGGCCTTGTGCCCATCTGCTTCATCCTGCCAAGTATAGGGGGAGTGGATGCATCTCTCCACTGATTCTGGAGGGGGCATTGTGCCCAGTGAAGCTGCAACTGGGGTGTGGCAGTTCCCATTCCCTCACCTGGGTGTCTGAGGCATGAGATGTGCAGGGAACAGGTAGCATGATACTCAATGAAGGCAGAGCCAGACTCCATCCTGTGGCGACTTAGGCTGCAAACTGCTGGTAGTGCCAGTGCTGGTGGTGGTGCCTCAAGTGGTGGGTACAGGGTCCAGGACATCTCCTGCAGCCTCGGACAGCTGCCCACTGGGGATGCTGCTGATGTCTGATTTAGTGGCACCAGCTGGGCATGTGGCGATGATGTGTGGTGCTTATGCTTTCCGGAGCCACTTTTGTGTGTTGATGTGTGTGCATGCTGGTCTGAAGGTGTGCTTGGGATAGGGTGAGGTAGAGGGAATTGGGTCAGGGTAGTGGAAGTTGGAGGGGGGCTGGACACAGGGACAATGGCTGCCATCAGTGCTGAGGTCAGAGCCTGAAATGCTCTCTTTTGGGCCGCCACACCAGAATGAATGCCTTTGTTTGTTGAAAATGCCTCTCGACACCCTGGATGGCATTCAGAATGGTTGACTGCCAACAGTGAGGGATCACTGGAGGTCAATAGCCTCCTCACTGAGGGCAACAGGGCTGACTGGGGCAGGGCCTGAGGTGCCTTGGGCGAAGGAGATTGCCACCCTCCTGGGTGAGCGGGCATGGGAAACACGCGGAAGGGCTGCTGGGAGGGCGGTGCTGGTAAGGGGCGGCGGCGGCTGTACCTGTTGTTGGGGTGGGCACAGAGGTGTCCACCACCGCCAGGGAGCTTCCGTCTGAGGAGGAATCACTGTCACTGGTATGCCCTCCTGTCCCCGTCGTGGAGCTCCCCTCGCCCTCCGTCACACTGGTGCCTTCACCCTCATTGGACTCGCCCTCAAGGGCCATATGGGATGCAGCTCCCTCCGTCGCTTTTGCCTCTGCTCCTCCGCCAGAAGATGCTAATGCACACAAGGAGAGGGTGACAAAACAAAAACGGGGGAGATACAGAGGATACACTTGGTCAATGCCAGCAACACCACTACCGTTGGCGTACACAACACATACTGAGCTACACTATGCACTAGGCCATGCCCAACCAGTCACTAAGGTAGTCACCAGCCCATGGTGTACAATGCCTAACCCCAGCGTCTGAACACCTGACACCCACAGGACCCTGCCCAGTAGTTTTGGCCACTTGTACCATTGGGGTAGGAGTTCTTCAGAGCCTTCACACAAGGGTCCTACCCTGCCTTGATCGCCCTGTCCTAGGGGCACCCACAGCCCACGTCCCCCACCCTGCTAGCTCCTAAAGCACGCAAAGTCAGCTTTCTGAATCTGTACTCACCCCCTTGTGGCTGCTGTGATGCCCTCAAGCGCCCATCCAACTCCGGATAGGCCATCGCCAGGATGCGGAACATCAGGGGAGTCATGGTGCGACGTGCACCCCTTCCACGTTGGGAGGCCAGCCCCAGCTGGGTCTCTGCCGTCTTCTTGGTCCAGGAGCGCAGGTCCTCCCATCTCTTGCGGCAGCAGGTGCTCTGCCTGTGATAGACCCCCAGGGTCCGCACCTCCGTGGTGATGGCACCCCAAATACCCTTTTTATGATGGGCCCTGACCTAGAGGGAAAAGACAGGGGAAAATGTAATTACTCACCCGTCCAGACCGGCATATTCATTGCCTCCCAGTTCCCACCCATGCCCTGACACACATACACTGACCACCTTTCATGGAGGACTCAGGCCAGGATGCCTCAGCACCCCCCAACATGAGGCTTACATACACACCACTCAAAACATGCATTGGCCAAACATCATGCTCTCAGTGAACTCGCCTGTTTGTCTGGAGGACCGTAGAGTAACGTGTACTGAGGTAGGACCCCATCCACCAGTTTCTCCAACTCCTCTGCAGTGAAGGCAGGGGCCCTTTCTCCAGACACTGTAGCCATTGTCACTTCCAGACTCAGGTCACAGCAGCACTTGCAGTGTATGTCCTCTCCTGTTGAAGGTCAGGTAGCAAGTGAGTGAATAGCTAGAAAATGGCGATGACGTCTGCGGCGGTGCGTACCGTCACCGCCGGTGTACATCGCCATTGGCTCCTGGGACACATAGGGCCCAATGATAACGAATGTGAAGTTGTGCAGAGGACATCGTCCGCCTACCGCGACACATCAGAACACCAGCGCACTTTCCTCATTTCCTCTTGTCCCTCCTCACAGATCAGGCAGTTGCCATTTCAGGGGGGCACATGGCATGGCACCTAGCTGCGTCACAACACATATTGGCACATATACTGACTCTCGACTTCACAGACTGCTTATGTGACATACATTCAAAAACAGTTGTGCCATCTATGTGGAAATAAGACCTTTTGCTCACAGTTCTCTTCCATAGGCTACAACCACTGAGGCAGATGATGAGATGGCGGCATCCTCCAGTGTACAGACCCCTGGTGGACCTGGCGACAATGGAGTACAGACACATTATCATCACATACAGTCTTGATTGTGTCACAATCCAAGAACTGTGGGCCCAATTGGAGCCAGACCTGATGTCAGCTATCCGTCAGCCCACAGGATTCCCCCCCTCTAGTGCAGGTCCTGTCAGTGCTCTATTTCCTGACAAGTGGTTCCTTTCAAACAACAGTGGCCATGGCATCGGGGATGTCTCAGCCAATGTTCTCCAAAGTGTTGACCAGAGTGTTGTCTACCCTGCTGAAACACATTTACAGCTACATCATATACCCCCAGGCTGAGGATTTGGCCACAGTGAGAGCTGACTTCTATGCCCTGGGACTTATCCCCAACATCATTGGTGCCATTGATGGTACACATGTGGCATTTGTCCCCTCCCCGCAGAAACAAACAGGTCTACAGGTATAGAAAAAATTATCATTCGATGAATGTGCAAATGGTGTGTTTGGCGGACCAGTACATCTCCCATGTGAAAGCCAAATAGTCCCACGGCGCCTATGTTTCGAGGAATAGCAGCATCCCTTATGTGATGGGGCAACTCCAGAGGCACCGAGTGTGGCTATTAGGTGAGGCTAAGGTCCCCATACAGTATAAGTTGGGGTCTGAGTATGGGGTTGTCCTTAAGGGTTAGTGTGTGTCTAACAGTTGTCCCTCGATATTTACAGGTGTCTCTGGTTACCACAACCTCTCATGACTATTGACCCCAGTGAGAAATTCCAGGACAAGGGCAGAGGAACGTTACAATGAGGCACATGGGCGTACAAGGAGGATTATTGAGAGGACCTTCGGCCTCCTGAAGACCAGGTTCCTGTGCCTCCATCTGACAGGTGTATCCCTGTAGTACTCACCCAAGAAGGTGTGCTATATCATCGTGGCATGCTGTATGTTGCACAACCTGGCCTTGAGATGAGCCTGGAGATGGTCTTGTGGCAGCGGTGGAGCCTGTGGACATTGAGGAAGAGGAGGCAGATGAAGAAGATGTGGACAACAGACCAAACAATGTACAGCAGTACTTCCAGTGACACACAAGTAAGAGACTGTAACTCAACTTCACATTTCAGTATACTTTTGGACATTGTACATGGCAGCCTCTTACCCTCTGTCTATGGACACTGACAGTTCCCTTTAGATTAAATTTTTTCAGATCTGTGTACCCCATTCTGGCTCCTGCTATATGAACTGCTGCCCAACAACTGTCATCCTGTGGTATAATTCACTGAACATAGACGTTGCAATGCTTTGAGAATGTTGTATGAATACATCTTTCCAATCATTACACTGAATCCAGTATGGTT
This sequence comes from Pleurodeles waltl, assembly GCF_031143425.1. NCBI lineage: Eukaryota > Metazoa > Chordata > Amphibia > Caudata > Salamandridae > Pleurodeles > Pleurodeles waltl. The sequence continues at coordinate 901,069,314 of NC_090447.1, read as the reverse complement.
TATATTTCAAGGGTGTTTATTTTTTTTGCTAAATAGTATGGGGGTAAGTGCAAGGGGCTGGGGTGATGGTGGAGGAAGGTCCAGGGTAGAGTCCAGTCTCTTGGGATCACAGGTGCATTATCCAATGAGGCATAGGAAGGGGAGTAATGGCAGTTCAAGGTGGACAGAGTGACAGAGTGGGACAAAAGGGTGACTATCAGGAGAGTCCTATTTCCTGGCAGGGGTCTTGGCAATGTTTTCTGGCTTCTTCCTGGGTCACAGGGACCGTTTGTGGGGTGGTTCTCCTTCTGCAGAGGGTGGGGTGCTGGTGGCCTGTTGGTCCTGTGGTGGGGCCTCCTGTCCACTAGCGCCAGCAGAGGTGGTAGGCTGTTCCTCAGTTTGGCTAGTGTCAGGGGCCCTTTGTTGTGCCACTGCCTCCCTCATAGTCTTGCCCATGTCAGCAAGCCCCCCTGCAATGGTGACCAGGATGGTGTACATTTTTGTGAGGTCCTCCCTGATCCCCAGGTACTGCCCCTCCTGCAGCCGCTGGGTCTCCTGTAACTTGGCCAGTACTGTGCCCATGGTCTCCTGGGAATGGTGGTATGCTCCCGGGATGTTTGAGAGTGCCTCGTGGAGGGTCGGTTCCCTGGGCCTGTCCTCCCCCTGTTGCACAGTAGTCCTCCCAGCTTCCTTGTTTTCCTGTGCCTCTGTCCCCTGAACCGTGTGCCCACTGCCACTGACCCCAGGTCCATGATCATCCTGGGTTTGTGGGGTTGCCTGGGGCCCCTGTAGTGGTGGACATACCGCTGATTGACGTTTCCTGGGAACAGAGGTATGGGCCGCTGGGTGAATGCTGTGGTGGTGTTTCCTGATGGGGGAGGCTTTTTGGTGGTTTGGGACTGTGACAGGGTAACCGACTGTCCAGAGGTCCCTGATAGGCTAGGTTGGTCATCGTGATCCAGGCGTGCAAAGCTGCTGTCATCACTATGGGCCTCTTCTGGGGAAGCTGGATGTAGCTGGCACCTCCTCGCCAGTGACGCTGGGTAGGGTTCCTGTTGGGATGCAAATGCATTGTTAGTGTATCTCTGTGTGCCATCTTGTGCAATGGGTGTGTTTCCCTGTATAATGGTGCCTTCCCTGTCGCCTTCGCCTTGAGTGAGTGGTGATTATGTGGGCTGGATGAGTCTATCTAGTGTCCATGCTGTGGTGATGGGTGTCCATGCAGGTCTGTGATGGGTGTCCATGCATTGTTGTTGCATGCAGGGATTGGTATTGGGATGGGTGGGTTGCAATAGTAGAATACTTGTGAGTTGGTGGAGTAATGGGAGTGAGGGAAAGGGTGGGGGTATGTGATGGCATGCAGGTAGGGTGGGGATATAATAATAAAGATTTGACTTGCCAGAGTCCAGTCCTCCTGCTACTCCTGCGAGGCCCTCAGGATTCATGATCGGCAAGACTTGCTCCTCCCATGTTTTTAGTTGTGGGGGAGGAGGTGGAGGTTCACCGCCAGTCCTCTGTACAGCAATATGGTGTCTTGAAACCACGGAACGCACCTTCCCCCGTAGGTCGCTCCACCTCTTCCTGATGTCATCCTTTGTTCTTGGATGCTGTCCCACAGCGTTGACCCTGTCCACGATTCTCCACTATAGCTCCATCTTCCTTGCAATGGACGTCTGCTGCACCTGTGATCCTAATAGATGTGGCTCTACCCAAATGATTTCCTCCACCATGACCTTTAGCTCCTCCTCAGAAAACCTGGGGTGTCTTTGGAGTGCCATGGATGTGGTGTGAGTGATATGTGTGTGGATGTGCGAGTTAATGTGTGGGGTGATGTGTTGGAGTGTATACTGTGATGTGCGTGGATGATATATGGGTGATGGTGTTATGTGCCTCTGATTGAGTGGGTGCTCTGTGCTTGTCTCTCTGTGCTTGGTCTCTTTTTTTTCATTGTAAGGGGTTGTGGGTGATGTGGGTGTGTGTTTTATAGTGGTATGAGTGTGAGGGTGTGGGGTGTGTATGTGTGGCAGGTGTGTGTATTTTGAATTGTCCAATGTGGTGTGGTTTTGTCAGTGTGTGTGCATTTTGAGCACAGCGGTATGTACCGCCAATGGTTTACCACAGTTGAAAGACTGCTGTGTTCATTCGTGGGTCGTGATACTGTGGGCGTATTCCTGTTGGCTTGACGGTGTGGGTTTTGCTATCGCCAGTTTATCACTGACCTTTGGTGTGGCGGACTTGTGTAGGTGTCTGTATTGTGGCGGTATTCTCTGTGTGGGCCATAATACCCGTGATGGATTACCGCCGCGGTCACAGTATCTTGGTGGCCGTCTGCACGGCAGTAAGCAGCATTTACCGCCAGGGTTGTAATGAGGGACATTATGAGTTTGCACACCGCCAATGCAACTGTGGAGGTCCAACCACCACATCTCAGCAGGTGGAAACTCGGAGTATAAAGGGATATACTCACCTGCAGGCAACAATAGATCTGATTAGGCAATATTACCATGAAGTCAAGTAGGCCCCAGTATCAAACTTCGCCTATGTGGCCCATTCATGTGCCATACCATATGAGTGCATGCCATTTGAACTGTCAACAGTTACCCACAGGAAAATTAGGATCTCAGACAACTAGAATATCCTGGGTGAAGTTGTGCAATCACAATAACTATTGAACTAGTGGGAGACCTCATCCACACACTAATACTTCTGTCACGCTTGAAGCAGTTCCACAACTGACACTTCACCAACTGATATTTGTCCCAATACAGTCATGGATTTAATACTAATGTTGCTCAGATGGGCCACACATTTGCCATGGATATGGACAGTGTAGACATGGTATGCAATATGTCAGGAGAGATGTCTCTAGACTCCACAACACAATGAATTAGCAAGCTCCAGGAAAAACATCAGTGATGCCACTCACCCCTTCCAATGATATGCTCTGAATGCATCGGCAAATGCCATTAGTCCCTTGGATGTTGGAGATGCCCAGAGATTTGCAAGTACTTGTTGAATGGCATCAACGTGTTGCCCAATTGAATCCTACATCATTGTTTCCATTATGGACCTGCAAACCCAGATGTCTGTGGATGAATGCTTGTACCCAATAGTCAGGTAACAAACCATATCCATTTCCCATGCGCAAAGCATGTTACTAAATGCGCCTACATCAACGGCATAGAAATGCACATTGTGGCTAAAACCTATAGGCCTACCTGTCATGTCCCTCATTGCTGCTGCACTTTTACATGCCAAATGACATGCTATGACACATGAGGGTATGTGTCAGCTAATAAACAATGGTGACACACTCCTGTATGTGACACAACATGAAATGTACTCCTTTGTAAATATCTTATTCCACACACAGGTTGCCATGCACATATATGTACGGCATTAAACACATCATCCCATCAACACAGGTAGACCATGCATGAAGCAGTAGCTTTAAAACAAATTTTTGCTAAGAAGAAGTAGATAAGTAGACACAGGGAATGTTGGCAAAAGTGATGACACATAAATCATGTCAATGGACATTCCCCACTTACCAAGGGAAAGTTTTGATCTGTGCCTGCACCCAAAGAACAATGTACTCTGTCATATATATGTTGGCCATCTTCACATTACAGACTGTGGTGAGGCACCAGCACCATTCATATGCTAAAGACACAGAGCCTCTGGATGGAAGATACAAAAATACTTGTTTCACCAGACACATGGCTGAGGACAGTAATCCATCACTTCCTTACCTTTGGCCTGTAACACTGAGGACTAGTGGTCTGTTGCATATAATTTACAACCACTACAACAACAAACAGTACTTGATTGATCACTGTACACAACCTTATGCTGTCCCTGGAGAGGAAGTTCTTTGTGGATTGGACACAGTTGTGTCCTAGGTTCCTGTGCCAGTAGGCAAGGCACATCAGTGTACAACACATGACATATCTACACAAGCAGTCACTCATTTACTGTGTTAAACATGGCTTATTCACTACTCATAGGGGGAGCTATCAGAACTTAACACATTCACTTGGCAATGTAGCAGGCAGGCATATGCTCTGTACTGACCCTTTTGGCTGCTGTGCTGTCCTCAAATGCCCATCAAGGTGTGGATAGGCCCCCGCCAGAATGTGGGCCATCAGGGGCCTCATGGTCCTAGGGATAACCTACCCATCTTGAGAGCATCCCTAGCTGGACCTCTGCAATCACCTGGGCCCAGTGTCTCAGGTCCTCCCACTTCTTCTGACAGTAGGCACTCCGCCGGCTGTGGACCCCAAGGGTCCTCAACATCATGGTGATGGCTCTTCACAGTTCCTTTTTCTGATGGGTGTTCACTTGCATGGATGCAAAAGACAAATCATGAAATTACAATCCCAAGTTTTATCACAAATAGTTGAGTCACATACATTTCAGTAACACCAAGCTTGAACTTTTCTATTTGTTAATACTCCCCAACTGTAAAACACACAAGCCAGTAAGTACGGGACCTGACTACCCACATATGTATTTGCATCTGCAGACAAACCACTATCCTGTTCATGGTCTACAAAGACTAAACAAGCTTACTGACATAAGGTAGCCCATGGGCTGGCAACATGTACTGTGATGTGAGCCAGAAAGAAACACTACACATCTATGTGGCTTCTGAAGGGTAAACTCCTTAGGTATGAATGGACTAAAACATTGACACTCTGTGAGAATGATTCACTGCATATAGTCCCTACAGGCAACTACCAGAGTACAAACTTCAACATTGAACATGAGTAACTATCAAAGGGCTGCCATTGAGGGTACGGAAAATGTCTTCCTTCTCCATTTGTGGACATGTGGAATGATAAATGCAGACTCATTCCACTTCAGGGGGCGGGGTTCTGTGGTATGTACCTGTACCACAGAACACTACTTTAGACATATATGTTTGTTCTACAGAGATGACATCCAACAAACAAAGACATGCATTGTACAGTTTCTGCTATGTAACCAAGCTACTGAGTAGCATAACATTGCCTCCCAAGAATGAACACAGAGTCTGCACTGTGGGATTGTCAGTAATGCAATACGCATGTGCAGGACAAATATAATCTGTGTGAAGGTGGTAACAGAGCTGTGGGAGCAAGGGACACGTCATGAGTCTGAGACACACATTGACAATGATGCATATTGGCTAGATTAATGACTTACCTCTGTACACATTACTAATTAGTCAAAGGAATGAGACATTCAGGGCAGGGTTTGCCACCAGAGCATCATATTGGCCACATGCCAGGATCTGCTGGGGTACAGGGGGTGGACACAATGCACAGTTGCATAACCACAGTGACTCTCCCACAGCCTAGACTAGGTCCCATACTGGGAGATACATTTGACAGAACCTGGTCTCTGCAGGCTGAGCAGACAGAACCTATATGGCACTTCATTGCCATCACTTCCATGCAAGACAGTACACCATGTAGCCAACAGCAATTTGGCATGTGGTGTGTATTGGAACCTGAAGGGCAGTGTGACTCATGATTTGCCTTCCACACAAAAGTTTAGAAAGGCCAGGTGTGGCTTGAAAGATCTGTGGCACTATACACATTGCTCACATGAGTTTGAAATGACTCTGCATACACAGCTCATTCTGTCATGCACATACATGTGGTTTGACATTTACAGCAATCAAGAGAAAAGAGATGTCAGTGGATGGCAGTAATGTCCCTATATCTAGCTATGCACATCCAACGCAGGGATGATCTAGGACCCCAAAAACTGCACACAGCACAATGTCACTGAACCTAATATATGGCACTGACCACCAATACCTACACATTGCCCATCCCACTGATGCCACACAGGCTGCAACTACAGGCACACAAGAAGTCTACCTGGCACACAGGGGCACATTCTAGCAGGTGAGGAGGGAAAGAATAGTAAATTACAGAGAAAATTGTGCATGTGAGGAACTTACCTGCTCCTCTGGTGAGCCATAGAGTTCTCCATGCAAAGGCTTGAACTGAGTCACAAGCCTCCCCTGCTCCTCTGGTGAGAAAGAAAGGGCCCTATCACCTGATGGATGTCGCATGACTGTTCCCAAATGCAGTACATAGCAGCTCAGCTCATGGAGATGTTGGTGGCAGCAGTGTTAGGGGTTGAGTGAATATGCAGATCATGGCAGTCACATCTGTCACATATGCAGTGGTCATCACCGGCAGACACAGCCATTGGCCTGCGACTGCTGCTGGCAACAACATTAGCCTATGGCTGTGTCCGCCGCAGTTGCAACTGCCTAACGCCATGACAACTCCTGCCTGCAGTCACTGGCGGTTCTTAACGTCCAGTGGTTTGGCAGCTGCCATTTTGATATCTGAAATGCTGTATTGTGCTTTTGAAACTGCATCACACCTGCACAAAAGGATTTTTGACCTCACAAACATCTTTATCCTGTCTTGTCATGTAGATCTGACTACTCAAACACCATAGCAGTATGTTACAGGACATAGAGGGAATTTAGCAGTGAGGCACAGTCCATCAACGCCTACGGTGATTTTGGCGGTCGGGATATACAGTCACATTTCGGGGGGCAGTTGTGTTGTACATCTCTGAGTTTGGTCCATGTTAGAAATGGGGTCTTTGGTTCACAATCAGGTTACTCCCTGTCCAAGCAAGGACCCTCACTCTAGTCAGGGTAAAAGAAAATCACCCTCAGCTAACCCCTGATTACCCCCCTGGTAGCTTGGCACGAGCAGTAGGCTTAACTTCAGAGTGCTAGGTGTTAGGTATTTGTACCAACACACACAGTAACTTAATGAAAACACTACAAAATGACACAACACAGGTTTAGAAAAATGAAGAACATTCATCTAAACAAAACAAGACCAAAACGACAAACATCCACAATACACAAGTCAAGTTATCAATTAAAAAGCAAAAAGAGTCTTCATGTAGTTTTAAACACACACTAACACTGTTAGCATGAAAATGTTCCTTGGGTGCGTCACAAATAACCCAGCACGGGCGAGTGTGCGTCGAAAAGGGCTTGCGATGCGTCGATTTCACTCACGAGCAAGACCGAGCATTGTTTCTCCTTTCGTCAGGTCGAGGTGCGTCGTTTCTCCTCTCTTCAGGAAAGCGATGCATCAATCTGGTCAGCACTCTCGGGCCCGGGCAGGCCTTGTGTTGTTTTTACATACATAGCGGTGTTTGCGTCGGAAATCCAGCCGCACGATGATCTGAAAACCACGCAGCACCAGTTGCAATCTCCCCAGCCTCCATCAGCGATGCTGCGCGTCATTTCTCCAGCTCCGTGCGTCGATTCTAAGGTCGCGTTACAGGCGAACGTCAATTTTCAGCCATGAAGCCGGCTGCGCTTCAATTTCCCACCCGCAGATCGGAGTCGTGTTGATCTTTTCCCCGCACGGTGCTCTATGCGTGGATTTCCTCCTCTTAGGCTGCCAGCTTCTCCTTTCAGGGTCCCACGAACTGGATGGGCACCAAAGGACAGAGTAGGAGTCTCTCCAAAGGCTCCAGGTGCTTGCAGAGAGAAGTCTTTGCTGTCCCTTAGACTTTAAACAACAGGAGGCAAGCTCTAGATCAAGCCCTTGGAGATCTTCACAAGATGGAAGGCACACAAAGTCCAGTCTTTGTCCTCTTACTCTGGCAGAAGCAGCAACTGCAGGATAGCTCCACAAAGCACAGTCACAGGCAGGGCAGCTCTTTTTCCTCAGCTCTTTAGCTCTTCTCCAGGCAGAGATTCCTCTTGGTTTCCAGAAGTGTTCTAAAGTCTGTGGTTTTGGGTGCCCTTCTTATACCCAATTTCTCCTTTGAAGAAGGCCTACATCAAAGCAAAGTCTCTCTTGAAGGTGAAATCCTGCCTTGCCCAGGCCAGGTCCCAGATGCTCTCCAGGGGGTTGGAGACTGCTGTGTGTGAGGGAAAGCACAGCACTTTCAGGTGACCACTCCTCCCCTCCCTCCTAGCACAGATGGCTCATCAGGAAATGCAGTCTACATCCCAGCTCCCTTTGTGTCACTGTCTAGTGTGAGGTGCAACCAGCCCAACTGTCAAACTGACCCAGACAGGGCATCCACAAACAGGCAGAGTCACAGAAATGGTATAAGCAAGAAAATGCTCACTTTCTAAAAGTGGCATTTTCAAACACACAATCTTAAAATCAACTTTACTAAAATATGTATTTTTAAATTGTGAGATCAGAGACCCCAAACTCCACATGTCCAAAGGGAATCTGCACTTTAATCAGATTTAAAGGTAGCCCCGATGTTAACCTATGAGAGGGACAGGCCTTGCAACAGTGAAAAATGAATTTAGCAATATTTCACTGTTAGGACATATAAAACATATTACTGTATGTCCTATCTTAACGATACACTGCACCCTGCCATTGGGGCTACCTAGGGTCTACCTTAGGGGTGTCTGACATGTAAGAAAAGGGAAGGTTTAGGCCCGGCAAGTGGGTACACTTGCCAAGTCGAATTTACAGTTAAAACTGCACACTCAGACACTGCAGTGGCAGGTATGAGACATGATTACAGAGCTACTTATGTGGGTGGCACTACCAGTGCTGCTGGTCCACTAGTAGCATTTGGTTTACAGGCCCTGGGTATTTCTAGTGCACTTTACTAGGGACATACTAGTAAATGAAATATGCCAATCATGGATAAGCAAATTACATACACATTTTTTAAAGGATCACTTGCACTTTAGCACTGGTTAGCAGTGGTGAAGTGCCCAGAGTAACAAAAACAGCAAAAACAGAGTCCAGCACACAACAACAACCTGGGAAACAGATGCAAAAAGTTAAGGGAGACCACGCCAAGGATGGAAAGTCTAACACGTGTCCCGCAGCTGAAAGTGGGCAGCAACTACCCAACATCATGGGAGTTCCCATCAATAAGGCCGAAAAACCTGGACAGACCATCAGCATTGGCATGTTCTGTACTAGGACGGTGCTCCACCATAAAGTCCATCTCCTGTAGGGAAATGGACCACCTCAACAGTTTTGGAATCTCACCCCTCATTTGCATTAACCATCTGAGGGGCCTGTGGTCGAACTTCTTCAGTGCCCAGACCACAGCAAATGCTTCACTTTCTATGGCACTCCACCTATGTTCCCTGGGAAGTAACCTCCTGCTAATGAAGGTTACAGGTTGATCTAGGCCCTCTTCATTAAGCTGTGAGAGTACTGCTCCAATACCATGCTTGTACAACAAACTCCTTGGAGTAGTCAGGTGCCTTCAGCACAGGTGTTGTGCACATGGCAGCCTTCAGGGCGTCAAAAGCGTTCTGGCAAGCCTCTGTCCAGATCATTTTCCTGGGTTGCTTCTTCGAGGTCAACTCAGTCAAAGGGGTAACTATGGTACCATAACCCTTGACAAACCTCCTGTAGTATCCTGTGAGACCTAAGAAGGCTCTCACTTCAGTCTGGTTCTTGGGAGGCTCCCAAGCCAGAAATGTGTCAATCTTAGGATGTAGGGGTGCCACCTGGCCACTCCCCACCTGGTGTCCTAAGTACACCACAGCTCGCCTTAATAGAGAGGCCTGTCTTCTGCGGGGCCTCTAACACTCTCCAGAGGTGTTGCAGGTATTTCTCCCATGTAGAACTGAAAACAGCAATGTCATCCAGGTAGGCAGCACTGAACTCATCAAGCCCAGCCAACACCTGGTTGACCAACCTCTGACAGGTGGCAGGGTCATTCTTCATCCCAAATGGCATGACTTTAAATTGAAAGTGTCCATCTCGGGTGCAGAATGCTGACCTCTACTTGCCCTCCTCAGTTAAGGCAATCTGCCAGTACCCAGATGTTAAGCCAAATGTACTGAGGTACTTGGCAGCTCCTAACCGGTCAATAAGCTCATCAGCTTGGGGGATGGGGTGTGCCTCAGTCTTGCTGACAGCATTGAGTCCCCGGTAGTTCACACAGAACCTGAGTTCTGGAGTGGCACCAGATGCAACAGCTAAGGACTGCTGGAGTGCTCAATAATCCCGAGGGTAAGCATTTTGGATACTTCATCCTTAATGCATGCCTTGACCCTGTCAGTCACCCTGTAAACTTTTTGTTTAATAGGTGTACTGTCCCCAGTGTCCACATCATGTGTGCACCAGTGTGTGACTCCTGGGATCAGGGAAAATGGAGAGACAAACTGCCCCAACACGTGGCAACAGTCACCTTGCTGCTCCTCAGTGAGGGAGGGGGAGCAGATCACTCCCTCCACTGACCCATCTTTTTCTGCTGCAGACAGGAGGTCAGGAAGAGGCTCACTCTCCTCCTCCACCCCATCATCTGTCACAAGGAGCATGGATGGTTCAGTCTGCTCAAAGTGAGGTTTGAGGCGGTTGACATGCACGACCCTTAAAGGGTTCCTTGGAGACTGCAAGTCCACCAGGTAGATGACTTCGCTCTTGCGCTCCACCACCTCAAATGGCCCAGTCCACTTATCCTGGAGTAACCTAGGCTCCACTGGCACCATTACCCACACTTTCTGACCAGGTTGAAACTCGACCAGAGTGGCATTCTGGTCATACCAGCATTTCATATCCTCCTGCCTTGCTTCCAGGTTCTCCTGAGGGAGACTCCAGAAGTGGGCAGTCTGGTTTTTCAAAGCCAGCATGTAGCTAAATACATCCTGTGGGGGGTTTACTAGGAGCCTTCTTCAAAGCTTCCTTCACAAGACTCAAAGGTCCCCCTACAGCGTGGCTATAAATCAGCTCAAAGGGACTAAACCCAAGTCCCTTTTGAGGCACCTCCCGGTAGGCGAACAGGAGATATGTCAAGAGGATGTCCTACTTCCACCTCAAGGGCTCTGACAGGCCCATGATCATGCCTTTCAAGGTGCGGTTGAATCTCTCAACCAGCCCATTACTTTGGGGGTGGTAAGGTGTGGTGAACTTGCAGGCTACCCCACACACTTTCCACAGAGACTTCATATACATGGACATGAAGTTGGTACCCCTATCAGATACCACTTCCTTGGGGAACCCCATGCAGGTAAAAACCCCCATCAGTGCACAACCCACCACAGGGGAAGTGACTGACCTCAGAGGAATGGCTTCTGGGTACTGGGTGGCATGGTACACCAAGACCAGGATGAACCTGTTGTCCAAGGCTGTCTTGGGGTCCAGAGGCCCCACAATGTCAATACCTACCCTCTCAAAGGGAGTACTGACCACAGGTAAAAGTTGGAGGGGAGCCTTACATTTCCACCCACTCTTGCCACTTGACTGGCAAGTTGGAGCAAGATCTACAGTGTGCAGCAGAATGCTTGCTCATCTTGGGCCAATAGAAATGGGAGATAAGCATCTTATAGGTCTTGTCCTGCCCCAGATATCCTGCCAAAGGTGCATCATGAGCCAACCCCAGTAGGAAGGCCCTGAAGCACTGGGGTACCACCAGCATACAAGCTGACCCAGGATCAGAAACCTTAGGCTCACTGTAAAGGAGGCCATCCTCCCAATAGATCAGGTGAGTGCTCCTCTCCAGCCGCTTGGGCTGCAGCCTGCTGTTGCAGTCCCTCAAGAGGGGGGCAATTCTTCTGTGCTTCACAGAATGCCTCCCTGGTGGGTCCCCCTTCCTGCTGCCACTGCGACAGCTCAGGGACCTCCCCCAGTTCAGCCACCTGCTCCCCTGTAGGTTCCCGGGCGTCACCCTCAGGCTCCACCTCCTCCCGGACCGTGGGAACTTCTGGGGCCGGTTTCCCACACCCCCTGTCCTTCCTACTCTTGGCGGTTCCCTGGGACACTGTTTCAGGCTCCAGGGGCTCTTAACTACCCTGATGGGCTGCCATTGACCGGTTAGATACTCATACCCACCCAGGCAGACCCAACATCTCCAAGTGAGACCTGTGTTCCACCTCTTTCAAAGCGGAATTCTCCAGGTCATTGCCTAGCAAACAATCAACAGGCATGGTTGGACTCACAGCTACCTTCAAGGAACCTGAGACCCCCCCATTCCAAGGGAACCTGAGCCACTCTGCACAGGTGCTCTGAGTTGTCCACTGCAACTACTTGGTGAAATACCCGGGGATCTATCTGCTCCTCAAACACCAGGTGACTTCTCACTGTAGTCACACTGGCTCCTATGTCTCTCAGAGCCTCCACACTCTGTCCATTGATGGTCACAGACTTACTGTACTTCTTAGTGTTTTCAGGCACAAGGGTTCTCTGTACTATCTCACTATCCCCTGGTGAGACAGGGGTCATCTCAGCTGGCTCCCACCCACCTAGAACCAACTCCCCCCAAAGCGCTACACTGGCCAAACCCTGGAACGGTGCACCAGTGAGTGCTGGTGTACTTTTGGGGCATTTGGGGTCCCCCCTCACATGATCCACCTGGTCACATGCATAGCACTTACGTGGGGGACCACCTGCCACTGGCTTCCCTTTGGAGAACCATTGCTTCTTCTCACTGGGGGTTCGGAAATCCTTACCCTGGGAATCAGTTTGGGGCCCTTTAGAGAACTCCCCCCTTTCTTCTGAGAGGGACCCTGCCCACCCTTGGAGTGGTCTCCTCCATACCTCTTTTGGACCCTGGTGCTCTTGCAGCGGTCCGTAACCAAGCTACTGATTAGCATAACATTGCCTACCAAGAATGAACACAGAGTCTGCACTGTGGGATTGTCAGTAATGCAATACGCATTTACAGGACAAATATAATCTGTGTGAAGGTGGTAACAGAGCATTGGGAGCAAGGGACACGTCATGAGTCTGAGACACACATTGACAATGATGCATATTGGCTAGATTAATGACTTACCTCTGTACACATTACTAATTAGTCAAAGGAATGAGACATTCAGGGCAGGGTTTGCCACCAGAGCATCATATTGGCCACATGCCAGGATCTGCTGGGGTACAGGGGGTGGACACAATGCACAGTTGCATAACCACAGTGACTCTCCCACAGCCTAGACTAGGTCCCATACTGGGAGATACATTTGACAGAACCTGGTCTCTGCAGGCTGAGCAGACAGAACCTATATGGCACTTCATTGCCATCACTTCCATGCAAGACAGTACACCATGTAGCCAACAGCAATTTGGCATGTGGTGTGTATTGGAACCTGAAGGGCAGTGTGACTCATGATTTGCCTTCCACACAAAAGTTTAGAAAGGCCAGGTGTGGCTTGAAAGATCTGTGGCACTATACACATTGCTCACATGAGTTTGAAATGACTCTGCATACACAGCTCATTCTGTCATGCACATACATGTGGTTTGACATTTACAGCAATCAAGAGAAAAGAGATGTCAGTGGATGGCAGTAATGTCCCTATATCTAGCTATGCACATCCAACGCAGGGATGATCTAGGACCCCAAAAACTGCACACAGCACAATGTCACTGAACCTAATATATGGCACTGACCACCAATACCTACACATTGCCCATCCCACTGATGCCACACAGGCTGCAACTACAGGCACACAAGAAGTCTACCTGGCACACAGGGGCACATTCTAGCAGGTGAGGAGGGAAAGAATAGTAAATTACAGAGAAAATTGTGCATGTGAGGAACTTACCTGCTCCTCTGGTGAGCCATAGAGTTCTCCATGCAAAGGCTTGAACTGAGTCACAAGCCTCCCCTGCTCCTCTGGTGAGAAAGAAAGGGCCCTATCACCTGATGGATGTCGCATGACTGTTCCCAAATGCAGTACATAGCAGCTCAGCTCATGGAGATGTTGGTGGCAGCAGTGTTAGGGGTTGAGTGAATATGCAGATCATGGCAGTCACATCTGTCACATATGCAGTGGTCATCACCAGCAGACACAGCCATTGGCCTGCGACTGCTGCTGGCAACAACATTAGCCTATGGCTGTGTCCGCCGCAGTTGCAACTGCCTAACGCCATGACAACTCCTGCCTGCAGTCACTGGCGGTTCTTAACGTCCAGTGGTTTGGCAGCTGCCATTTTGATATCTGAAATGCTGTATTGTGCTTTTGAAACTGCATCACACCTGCACAAAAGGATTTTTGACCTCACAAACATCTTTATCCTGTCTTGTCATGTAGATCTGACTACTCAAACACCATAGCAGTATGTTACAGGACATAGAGGGAATTTAGCAGTGAGGTACAGTCCATCAACGCCTACGGTGATTTTGGCGGTCGGGATATACAGTCACATTTCGGGGGGCAGTTGTGTTGTACATCTCTGAGTTTGGTCCATGTTAGAAATGGGGTCTTTGGTTCACAATCAGGTTACTCCCTGTCCAAGCAAGGACCCTCACTCTAGTCAGGGTAAAAGAAAATCACCCTCAGCTAACCCCTGATTACCCCCCTGGTAGCTTGGCACGAGCAGTAGGCTTAACTTCAGAGTGCTAGGTGTTAGGTATTTGTACCAACACACACAGTAACTTAATGAAAACACTACAAAATGACACAACACAGGTTTAGAAAAATGAAGAACATTCATCTAAACAAAACAAGACCAAAACGACAAAAATCCACAATACACAAGTCAAGTTATCAATTAAAAAGCAAAAAGAGTCTTCATGTAGTTTTAAACACACACTAACACTGTTAGCATGAAAATGTTCCTTGGGTGCGTCACAAATAACCCAGCACGGGCAAGTGTGCGTCGAAAAGGGCTTGCGATGCGTCGATTTCACTCACGAGCAAGACCGAGCATTGTTTCTCCTTTCGTCAGGTCGAGGTGCGTCGTTTCTCCTCTCTGCAGGAAAGCGATGCATCAATCTGGTAAGCACTCTCGGGCCCGGGCAGGCCTTGTGTTGTTTTTACATACATAGCGGTGTTTGCGTCGGAAATCCAGCCGCACGATGATCTGAAAACCACGCAGCACCAGTTGCAATCTCCCCAGCCTCCATCAGCGATGCTGCGCGTCATTTCTCCAGCTCCGTGCGTCGATTCTAAGGTCGCGTTACAGGCGAACGTCAATTTTCAGCCATGAAGCCGGCTGCGCTTCAATTTCCCACCCGCAGATCGGAGTCGTGTTGATCTTTTCCCCGCACGGTGCTCTATGCGTGGATTTCCTCCTCTTAGGCTGCCAGCTTCTCCTTTCAGGGTCCCACAAACTGGATGGGCACCAAAGGACAGAGTAGGAGTCTCTCCAAAGGCTCCAGGTGCTTGCAGAGAGAAGTCTTTGCTGTCCCTTAGACTTTAAACAACAGGAGGCAAGCTCTAGATCAAGCCCTTGGAGATCTTCACAAGATGGAAGGCACACAAAGTCCAGTCTTTGTCCTCTTACTCTGGCAGAAGCAGCAACTGCAGGATAGCTCCACAAAGCACAGTCACAGGCAGGGCAGCTCTTTTTCCTCAGCTCTTTAGCTCTTCTCCAGGCAGAGATTCCTCTTGGTTTCCAGAAGTGTTCTAAAGTCTGTGGTTTTGGGTGCCCTTCTTATACCCAATTTCTCCTTTGAAGAAGGCCTACATCAAAGCAAAGTCTCTCTTGAAGGTGAAATCCTGCCTTGCCCAGGCCAGGTCCCAGATGCTCTCCAGGGGGTTGGAGACTGCTGTGTGTGAGGGAAAGCACAGCACTTTCAGGTGACCACTCCTCCCCTCCCTCCTAGCACAGATGGCTCATCAGGAAATGCAGTCTACATCCCAGCTCCCTTTGTGTCACTGTCTAGTGTGAGGTGCAACCAGCCCAACTGTCAAACTGACCCAGACAGGGCATCCACAAACAGGCAGAGTCACAGAAATGGTATAAGCAAGAAAATGCTCACTTTCTAAAAGTGGCATTTTCAAACACACAATCTTAAAATCAACTTTACTAAAATATGTATTTTTAAATTGTGAGATCAGAGACCCCAAACTCCACATGTCCAAAGGGAATCTACACTTTAATCAGATTTAAAGGTAGCCCCGATGTTAACCTATGAGAGGGACAGGCCTTGCAACAGTGAAAAATGAATTTAGCAATATTTCACTGTTAGGACATATAAAACATATTACTGTATGTCCTATCTTAACGATACACTGCACCCTGCCGTTGGGGCTACCTAGGGTCTACCTTAGGGGTGTCTGACATGTAAGAAAAGGGAAGGTTTAGGCCCGGCAAGTGGGTTCACTTGCCAAGTCGAATTTACAGTTAAAACTGCACACTCAGACACTGCAGTGGCAGGTATGAGACATGATTACAGAGCTACTTATGTGGGTGGCACTACCAGTGCTGCTGGTCCACTAGTAGCATTTGGTTTACAGGCCCTGGGTATCTCTAGTGCACTTTACTAGGGACATACTAGTAAATGAAATATGGCAATCATGGATAAGCAAATTACATACACATTTTTTAAAGGATCACTTGCACTTTAGCACTGGTTAGCAGTGGTGAAGTGCCCAGAGTAACAAAAACAGCAAAAACAGAGTCCAGCACACAACAACAACCTAGGAAACAGATGCAAAAAGTTAAGGGAGACCACGCCAAGGATGGAAAGTCTAACACGTGTCCCCGCAGCTGAAAGTGGGCAGCAACTACCCAACATCATGGGAGTTCCCATCAATAAGGCCGAAAAACCTGGACAGACCATCAGCATTGGCATGTTCTGTACTAGGACGGTGCTCCACCATAAAGTCCATCTCCTGTAGGGAAATGGACCACCTCAACAGTTTTGGAATCTCACCCCTCATTTGCATTAACCATCTGAGGGGCCTGTGGTCGAACTTCTTCAGTGCCCAGACCACAGCAAATGCTTCACTTTCTATGGCACTCCACCTATGTTCCCTGGGAAGTAACCTCCTGCTAATGAAGGTTACAGGTTGATCTAGGCCCTCTTCATTAAGCTGTGAGAGTACTGCTCCAATACCATGCTTGTACAACAAACTCCTTGGAGTAGTCAGGTGCCTTCAGCACAGGTGTTGTGCACATGGCAGCCTTCAGGGCGTCAAAAGCGTTCTGGCAAGCCTCTGTCCAGATCATTTTCCTGGGTTGCTTCTTCGAGGTCAACTCAGTCAAAGGGGTAACTATGGTACCATAACCCTTGACAAACCTCCTGTAGTATCCTGTGAGACCTAAGAAGGCTCTCACTTCAGTCTGGGTCTTGGGAGGCTCCCAAGCCAGAAATGTGTCAATCTTAGGATGTAGGGGTGCCACCTGGCCACTCCCCACCTGGTGTCCTAAGTACACCACAGCTCGCCTTAATAGAGAGGCCTGTCTTCTGCGGGGCCTCTAACACTCTCCAGAGGTGTTGCAGGTATTTCTCCCATGTGGAACTGAAAACAGCAATGTCATCCAGGTAGGCAGCACTGAACTCATCAAGCCCAGCCAACACCTGGTTGACCAACCTCTGACAGGTGGCAGGGTCATTCTTCATCCCAAATGGCATGACTTTAAATTGAAAGTGTCCATCTCGGGTGCAGAATGCTGACCTCTACTTGCCCCCCTCAGTTAAGGCAATCTGCCAGTACCCAGATGTTAAGCCAAATGTACTGAGGTACTTGGCAGCTCCTAACCGGTCAATAAGCTCATCAGCTTGGGGGATGGGGTGTGCCTCAGTCTTGCTGACAGCATTGAGTCCCCGGTAGTTCACACAGAACCTGAGTTCTGGAGTGGCACCAGGTGCAACAGCTAAGGACTGCTGGAGTGCTCAATAATCCCGAGGGTAAGCATTTTGGATACTTCATCCTTAATGCATGCCTTGACCCTGTCAGTCACCCTGTAAACTTTTTGTTTAATAGGTGTACTGTCCCCAGTGTCCACATCATGTGTGCACCAGTGTGTGACTCCTGGGATCAGGGAAAATGGAGAGACAAACTGCCCCAACACGTGGCAACAGTCACCTTGCTGCTCCTCAGTGAGGGAGGGGGAGCAGATCACTCCCTCCACTGACCCATCTTTTTCTGCTGCAGACAGGAGGTCAGGAAGAGGCTCACTCTCCTCCTCCACCCCATCATCTGTCACAAGGAGCATGGATGGTTCAGTCTGCTCAAAGTGAGGTTTGAGGCGGTTGACATGCACGACCCTTAAAGGGTTCCTTGGAGACTGCAAGTCCACCAGGTAGATGACTTCGCTCTTGCGCTCCACCACCTCAAATGGCCCAGTCCACTTATCCTGGAGTAACCTAGGCTCCACTGGCACCATTACCCACACTTTCTGACCAGGTTGAAACTCGACCAGAGTGGCATTCTGGTCATGCCAGCATTTCATATCCTCCTGCCTTGCTTCCAGGTTCTCCTGAGGGAGACTCCAGAAGTGGGCAGTCTGGTTTTTCAAAGCCAGCATGTAGCTAAATACATCCTGTGGGGGGTTTACTAGGAGCCTTCTTCAAAGCTTCCTTCACAAGACTCAAAGGTCCCCCTACAGCGTGGCTATAAATCAGCTCAAAGGGACTAAACCCAAGTCCCTTTTGAGGCACCTCCCGGTAGGCGAACAGGAGATATGTCAAGAGAATGTCCTACTTCCACCTCAAGGGCTCTGACAGGCCCATGATCATGCCTTTCAAGGTGCGGTTGAATCTCTCAACCAGCCCATTACTTTGGGGGTGGTAAGGTGTGGTGAACTTGCAGGCTACCCCACACACTTTCCACAGAGACTTCATATACATGGACATGAAGTTGGTACCCCTATCAGATACCACTTCCTTGGGGAACCCCATGCAGGTAAAAACCCCCATCAGTGCACAACCCACCACAGGGGAAGTGACTGACCTCAGAGGAATGGCTTCTGGGTACTGGGTGGCATGGTACACCAAGACCAGGATGAACCTGTTGTCCAAGGCTGTCTTGGGGTCCAGAGGCCCCACAATGTCAATACCTACCCTCTCAAAGGGAGTACTGACCACAGGTAAAAGTTGGAGGGGAGCCTTACATTTCCACCCACTCTTGCCACTTGACTGGCAAGTTGGAGCAAGATCTACAGTGTGCAGCAGAATGCTTGCTCATCTTGGGCCAATAGAAATGGGAGATAAGCATCTTATAGGTCTTGTCCTGCCCCAGATATCCTGCCAAAGGTGCATCATGAGCCAACCCCAGTAGGAAGGCCCTGAAGCACTGGGGTACCACCAGCATACAAGCTGACCCAGGATCAGAAACCTTAGGCTCACTGTAAAGGAGGCCATCCTCCCAATAGATCAGGTGAGTGCTCCTCTCCAGCCGCTAGGGCTGCAGCCTGCTGTTGCAGTCCCTCAAGAGGGGGGCAATTCTTCTGTGCTTCACAGAATGCCTCCCTGGTGGGTCCCCCTTCCTGCTGCCACTGCGACAGCTCAGGGACCTCCCCCAGTTCAGCCACCTGCTCCCCTGTAGGTTCCCGGGCGTCACCCTCAGGCTCCACCTCCTCCCGGACCGTGGGAACTTCTGGGGCCGGTTTCCCACACCCCCTGTCCTTCCTACTCTTGGCGGTTCCCTGGGACACTGTTTCAGGCTCCAGGGGCTCTTAACTACCCTGATGGGCTGCCATTGACCGGTTAGATACTCATACCCACCCAGGCAGACCCAACATCTCCAAGTGAGACCTGTGTTCCACCTCTTTCAAAGGGGAATTCTCCAGGTCATTGCCTAGCAAACAATCAACAGGCATGGTTGGACTCACAGCTACCTTCAAGGAACCTGAGACCCCCCCCCATTCCAAGGGAACCTGAGCCACTCTGCACAGGTGCTCTGAGTTGTCCACTGCAACTACTTGGTGAAATACCCGGGGATCTATCTGCTCCTCAAACACCAGGTGACTTCTCACTGTAGTCACACTGGCTCCTATGTCTCTCAGAGCCTCCACACTCTGTCCATTGATGGTCACAGACTTACTGTACTTCTTAGTGTTTTCAGGCACAAGGGTTCTCTGTACTATCTCACTATCCCCTGGTGAGACAGGGGTCATCTCAGCTGGCTCCCACCCACCTAGAACCAACTCCCCCCAAAGCGCTACACTGGCCAAACCCTGGAACGGTGCACCAGTGAGTGCTGGTGTACTTTTGGGGCATTTGGGGTCCCCCCTCACATGACCCACCTGGTCACATGCATAGCACTTACGTGGGGGACCACCTGCCACTGGCTTCCCTTTGGAGAACCATTGCTTCTTCTCACTGGGGGTTCGGAAATCCTTACCCTGGGAATCAGTTTGGGGCCCTTTAGAGATCTCCCCCCTTTCTTCTGAGAGGGACCCTGCCCACCCTTGGAGTGGTCTCCTCCATACCTCTTTTGGACCCTGGTGCTCTTGCAGCGGTCCGCTTCCTGTGTAAGCTTCCTGGGATCAGTTAGCTTGCTGTCAATCAGGTGCTGCCGCAGCTCTGGAAAACATAAACTATACAAGTGCTCGCAAGCTATCAGGTTGTAAACTGCCTCATACGTAGTTACCTTACTGACCTTCAGCCAACCATCCAGTGACCTTCAATAAGAATCAACACATTCCAACCATGTTTTGGGATGCCTTCTTCTTGGACCTAAACTTATCATTGTACTGCTCAGGGGTGAGACGATACCTTGTGAGTAGGGCATCCTTCATGCTAGAGTAGGTGGGATTCTGAGCATCCCCTAAGGCTGTCAGTGTATCCCTCCCCTCTACCTCAAAGTGCTTCCACAGACCCGCCCCCAATGAGCTTTAGGGACCAGATTCATGTGGAGAGCAGACTCATACCCCTTAAACCACAAGTATATGTAATCCTCCCTCTTGTAATCCTCCACAAGGTCTCTAGGAATGTGCACCCTCTTTTCAGACTACACTGTGGGATTTCTGCCACCATTTCTGCTAGACTGGCTCTTCTTTTCTAACACCATCAAACTAAGCTCATGAGCCAGCTGCAGCTTCCTTTCCTCATTGGCCAACGTTCTCTGCTCCATCTCCCTCTCCATCTTTAGACTGAACTTTTTCAGGTCCACTTGGTATTCCCTCTCTGCCTGTCTGTCCTGTAACTCTTCAGGTGTCAGACCCTTGGAGGACACACTGCTACCTGCCCTGGAGACTCTCTCCCTAGGCATAACAGTCCCATCCACCACATCATTGTGAATGACTTGCACCCCCTCCTTCTCACCCTGCTCCTCCTCTGTGTGCCCCTCAGCTTCTTTGGCTGCCACCCAGGCCCTAAGCGCCTTTTGTAGCTCCTCCTTCTTGGAAGAGCTCTTAATGGGACAGGCCAAACCATTGCAAAACTGCTTCAACTGAGCTACTTTATAGCTCTCCAATTGTTCCAAATCAAAAGCAGCTCCAGCTGATGCATCTCCAGATTGAGACATGATGAAGAGTTAAAATTGCAACGTTCCAAAAGCAGAAAATAAGTTCCCAAATGAAGTTCAAGAAAAGTCAATCAAGGGATCAGCAAAAATAAAAATAGAACAAAAACAGTCCCAGAGAGAAAAAGCAAAATCACAAGACGAGTAGTATGTGGTCACGTAGTGGTCTGAACTCAAAATAGTAGTTTACACATAATTACTGTATGTCAAGTACAAATACAAGTCCAATCCCATTGCTGCTGCCAATGTTAGAAATGGGGTCTTTGATTGGTCTTGTGTGTTGGTACAAATACTTTACACCTAGCACTCTGAAGTTAAGCCTTCTGCTGGTACCAATCTACCAAGTGGGTAAGCAGTTGTTAGCTGAGGGTGATTCTCTTTTACCCTGACTAGTGTGAGGGTCCTTGCTTGGCCAGGGGGTAACCTGACTGCCAACCAAAGACACAATTTCTAACAGTCCATATCTATGTTGTGGACACATGTGTGGAAAACCATGGGGGGTACATGTGACCATTGTGTTATTTGAAGCTGTGATGTGTACTGGGTCTCATGTCTATCCTGTCAGAAATGCCTTGTCACATGATATCATTGACATGCATCATGTATGTTGCTGTGTACACACTGACAATGTTAGAAATCATGTCTTGTCATAAATAGGCAGCCAGGGAGAAGGAGGATGTGACTACTGTCCACTGCCAGATCTTCAGACCATGGAGCAAAAGCACACAATAATGTATGACTGCCTGGATAGCCAAACAATAGTGGACTTCTGTCACCAGTTGAAGCTAGATCTGATGACAGCTATTAGTTATCCATCCAGCATACTACCCACTGAACACTCCATGTCAGTATTGCACTTCCTGCCACGGGGTCCTTCCAACATACAGTAGCCCTACCTGCTGGTATGTCCAGTCTGGTGTTGAAGGATTTCCTCACAGCAATGTTGAAACACATTGACATCTTTATCCAGTTTCAACGATGTGAGGATTTAGTCCATGTGAAGGCTGACTTTCATGGTTTTGCATGCATCCTACATGTGGTGAGGGCCGTTGAATGCACACTTGTTGGCTTGGTACCACTGCAGGCCACTGAACACGTATGTCACAACAGAATGAAATTCTATTTCATCAACGTGCACGTTGTCTGTTTGGCAGATCTCTACATTTTATACGTCTGTACCCGCTATCCCGGTTCAGTCCATGATTCCTTCATAATGAAGAACAGCACCATACCCCAGCTGATGTCACAACTGTACCAGAAAGGGACTGGCTGGTTGCTAAGTCCTGTTTGTTTGTGTGCAATGTCAGGTACTACAATCATGAACTGAGTAAGTCATTGTTGCATGTATGTCCCATTCCTTAACAGGAGACTCCGCATATCCAAATCGTCCTTGGTTGTTGAAGCCACTAAGGAATCCAACTATGCAAGGGGAAGCCCGCTTCATTGAGGCTGATGGAAGAACACAGTGGGTAGTGGAGTGGCCTTTTAGTCTCCTGAAGGCCAGATTTAGGTGTCTGGACAGCACTGGTGGAGCCCTCTTAACTCACCCATAGAAGTGTGTCAGGTCACAGCATCGCCCTGCAGAGGAATATCTTGGGGGAGCCTGTAGTGCCACCAAGTGAGATTTGTGAAATGCCAAGTGAGGACGACAATGGTGAATAGGAAGGAGGTGACTTGCAGGAAAATCGTATCACCAGCTACTTTTCATGAGTGTAAGTATGTTATGTGTTGGAATTACTGTGACTGTACAATAAACTGTAGTTTTGAGAATGTGTGGAGTTGAGTGTCTTAGCAACAACTAGGGATCCGACACTCTTCAATATTCAGCCAAAGGCTGCCTGAAGAGCTACCTCTTGATATATCCCCACCTTTATGATGTTACTTTGTGTCAGTTTCCCTGCAATGTGTAGGAAAGTATCCTTTTTCTTGCATGGTTACCCCCAAGTTTTTCCTGTTGTCACTATGTTTTGACTGTGTTCACTGGAATCCTGCTAACCAGCACCCCAGTGACTGTGCTCTCTCCTTTTAAAACACACCCCACATTTGGCATACTGGTGCCCCCATATAAATCCCTGGTATATGGTACCTAAGTACACAGGGCATTGTGGCACCACGGGTGCACCATGGGCTGCAGCATGTATTATGCCACCAATGGGGAGCCCATACAAAGGAGGTCATTATGACCCAGGCGGTCGGAGGTAATGTGGTGGTAGTACCCCCAACAGGCTGGCGGTACTTACTGCCACATTACGACATTGGCAGGTTGGCTGAAGCCAATCCGCCAATGTATCACGTCAACCGCCATGGCGGTAGCAGCCGCTGGGCTACAGATAACAATCTCCAGCCCGGCGGCAGCTATTGTGCCGCCAGCGGTATCAAGACCCTACCTACCGCCATGGGTTTTTGTGGCGTTCGTAACGCCACAAAAACCATGGCGGTAGGCCCTATCAGTGACAGGAAATTCCTTCCCTGTCACTCCCTGTCACTGATAGGAAGCCTCCTTCCCCAATGCTGCTCAGACACCCCCCACCTCCCCTTCATCCACGCTCCCCCTCCCTTCCAAGATCCCCCCCCACACACACACATGCAGACACACACTAGCCCACACAGACAAACACTCATACAAACATGCATACATACACACATGCATTCATTCATTCATGCATACATCCGCACACACATCCAAACTTACACGCAGACTCGCATTCACATTTCCATTCATACATGCACTCACTCACCTTCATACATGAACGCAAACACCTTCATACATGCAAACAACACTAAAAACACACTTGCATTCACACACACAGACATGCACACAGCCCACACCCCACACAGCACCTCTCATCCCCTCCCCTGTTTGAAACCCAACTTACCTGTATCCAAGGGGTCTTCCGGCAGGGGAGGGGGATGGGGCGCTGCTACTGCCAGCAGCGCCTGCCAGCAGAACACAGCCAGGCCGTATTATTTTTTCATAATATGGCTGCCGGCGGTCTACTGGCATGGCG
This sequence comes from Pleurodeles waltl, assembly GCF_031143425.1. Lineage (NCBI taxonomy): Eukaryota > Metazoa > Chordata > Amphibia > Caudata > Salamandridae > Pleurodeles > Pleurodeles waltl. The sequence continues at coordinate 901,045,215 of NC_090447.1, read as the reverse complement.
CTGCTGGTGGTAGCAGCACCACATAACCACCATCCGTCGGTATGGCCACAGCCGGATTTCTACCCTTCTTGCAGTAGAAATCCATCTGGGGTCATATTATGGTGGACGGATGGTAGCCGTGGCGATGGTCTTTATGCAGCCGTCACCACAGCGGTAGGCGGTTTTTACCACCATTGTCATAATGAGGGCCAAATTGTATCTGCAGGCCTGCCATTGCAGCCTATGTGAAAGGGTGCATGCACCCTTTTCACTACAGGTCACTGCACCAGGTCACTGTAAGTCACCCCTGTGGTGGGCCCTTCTAGCCCAGAGGCCAGGGTGCTGGTACCTGTGTATGACTGCACCCCTGCATGAGCAGAGGTGTGCCCACAAACTCTAGCTCAATTTTTCTTGAGTGTGGGGACATTTTATGTGTGTACTGGACCTAGGTCCCTACCTATGTCCAGCTCCATAATAGTAACTCAGAACCTAGGCATGCTTGGCATCAAACATCTAAGAATGATACCACTATAGTGTTACCAGTATTGGAAGTGCGATTCATGAACTCTGGGGACTCCTTAGAGGATCCCCAGCATTGCTCCTACTAGCTTTCTGGGGTTTTCAGGCAGCCCAAGCTGCTGCCACCCCTCAGACTGGTTTATGCCCTACTGCTGCTTGAACAGCTCAAGCCCAGGAAGGCAGAACAAAGGATTTCCTTTTGGAGAGGGAGGCAATACCCTCTCCCTTTGGAAATAGGTGTTACATGGCTTGGGCGGGATAGCCTTCCCAAGCCACTGGTATGTTTTCTTTGATGGACACATTTGGTGCCCTCCTTGCATAAGCCAGTCTGCACCAGTTCAGACACCTCCAGTCCCTGCTCTGGTGTGAGAGGGTCCCTTGATTCTGCCATCTTGAATCCAAGGTGGGCAGAGGCCTCTGGGAGGATCTGAGTGGCCAGGCAGGTGACATCAGAACCCCCTCCTGATAGGTGGTCAACTGGCTAGGTGGCAATTCTCCCTTCCAGGGCTATTTAGGGTCTCCCTCTTGGGCAGGTCCTCAGATTCAGCTTGCAAGATTCCAGCAGGACTCCGTTGCAATGTCTACTTTGACTTCTGGCCACTGGAACCGCAACTGAACTTCACAGGAACCTACAATCTGCAGCTCCAGCGATGAGTTTGCCTTGCACCATTGTTTCCCCTGCTCACTCTAGCTTTTGCAACATTTCCCTGGCTGTACATCCCCTGAGGGTGGCAATTCTCGGTCCGGATGAGAAAGAAGAAGGAATCTCCCTTACATCTGCAGGCACCAACTGCAACGACGACTGGCTCTGTGGATCTCCTCTCATCCTGAGCTGCATGGATCCCGCATCATGGGTGATGCTCTGGAGTGGTCACCTTGGTCCTCTCTACCAGCTGTCCAACTTTGGTGAAGGTAAGTCCCTGCCTTTGCACGCAGGACAGTACCCCCATGCACCACCACTCTTGCAGCTACCAAGGCTTGTTGATATCTCCTCCAAGGGATCTTAAGGCTCCATATAGCCCCAGCTCCCATCACTTTTTCATGTAAAGCACAGCCCTCTGTCTGTCTCTCCTGCAGCGTGAGACCCTTCTTCAGTTGTGCTGCATAGGTTCCTCTGTGACTCCTGAGTCCTCTTCCTGTGGGTCCTCTGTGGGGGATGCCTCTTCTTCTGTGGACTTTCTGCACTGCAAAGGGTCCCCTAGGACTCGCTTCTGTGGGCTGAGTCTCCCCGGACCTTTCTGGTCCTCTGCAGCTCCATTTTTTGTGTACCACACCTCTTGCCTTAGCCAAGGCTTGCTGGTGGCTTTTCGATGCCACAGACAGACTGCAATCTTCTCTCCGGCATGGAACATCGACTGCATCCTCGAGGAACTCCAGGTCTGCATTGCTGATCTCCTTCATCCTACCGTCGACCAACTCGTGCAACGACAGACGGGTGGGAAGTGGCTTCTGCGACCACCGGACACTTCCACGAGTTCTGGACTTGGTACCCTTCTTTTTCAGGTCTTCTTTCTTCAGGATCCACTGCTGGTTTCTTGCAGTCTTATGTGGGTGGTGCATTATTATTTTTGTTCAGTCCTTTTGGTGGTTTGGGGAAAACCAGTAACTTACTCTTTTCTTCCTGGTCGCTGGGGAGCACTGTGGTACATACTTTCTGGGGTTCCTAGTTCCTCCAGCTCCACTCTACAGATTCCACTTACCTGGGTGGGGGTCCTGCATTCTCATTCCCTTTTTTTACTATATGGTTTGAGCTCCCCCTTGGGTCTGTTGCTACTGCACTGATTTCTATTGCTATTTATGCCTATTTCTGATTACTAGTGTACATATGTATTGCCTTTGCTTATCTCCTATCGATGAGTTGCCTATCTAGTATTCTTGTACTTATGTCACTAAAATAAAGTACCTTTATTTTTGTAACACTGTGTGGTTCTTTCATGTCTCTAGGTACTGTGTGACTACAGTGGTATTGCATGAGTTTTGCATGTCTCCTAGATGAGCCTTGGCTGCTCTTCCACAGCTACCTCTAGAGAGCCTGGCTTCTAGACACTTCCTACTCTAAACTAATAATGGATACCTGGACCTGGTTTAAGGTGTAAGTACCTTAGGTACCCACCATGATCTAGGCCAGCTTCCTATATAATGTAGATACATTTCCAGTTCCTTGCGGTGTGATTTTTGTAATAGGTATGTTTTCAAGCCTATATTCCTTGTTATGTCTTTGTATGGGTACTTTCACCATGTCAGCCTCATGTGGCCATTTCAGAGTTATGACATTGACAGGTATCTGATGCTGTTCTGACATGCCAAGTGGACATGGATTGTTCCAGGTTATGTAGGTCAAAGATTTGGGGTGTATGAGACCTGTGCCAAGGCAGCTTGCACAGTGTTTGGGTGGAAGGTCAGAAGTGCACATTGGACTTGTTTTGTGAGCTGTGTTGGGCCGATTGCATCATGTTTGTCCTCATATGGCCATGAAATATGTAGTCACAAATTGCACACACACACGACCAATGTTCTCCCCCCAGGTGGGTACACTTCAATTAAGAGTTCACTAACAGATGTATTGTAGCATGGGACCACTGTGATAGTGTTTGTAGTTACAGGAATAGTGCCTCCTGGGAGTTGCCCTCTCTTTACTTCCCGCACTTGACAAATGGCATATTCCCATGTGAATGAAGTTCATTTGTGATTTGCCAAACAGGAGTATGTGGACAAGTGACCACTGGTCTGCTGGTTGGAGTTGTAGAACAGTACCTGCTGGGAGTTAGAGTCATGTTAGTCCCTGTACTACACACTGTGCATATCTCATCTCCCCAAGTGAAACTGGGCTGATGCACATGGTAAGCTGCAAGATGACTGACAAAGCATTTTGGTGACAGCTTTTGTGTTGTGAGTTACCAGACTCCACTCACCCTTCTAGTCCAGTCAAGCCCTCAGGATGGAGGATGACAAAGACCTTCAAGGGAAAGGGATGTAATGGGGACTGGGAGGGCCACTGTCAGACTTCTTGACCTGCAGGTGGTGCATGTTGTCCTTGCCCCTTAGGTTATTCCACCTCTTCCTGACGGCCTCCCTTGTGCAAAGTGTGGTACCTACAGCATTCAGTCTGTCAATGATCCTGTCCCACATTTCCATTTTTGGTCTGAGAGAAGTGTGCTGGACTTGTGCTCCAAACAAATGTGGCTCTACTCTTATGATTTAATCCAACATGACTCTTAACTCATCCTCAGAAAAATAGGGACTTTTGGAATAGAACATGGTGGAACAAAAAAAAATGGTTGGAAGTGACTTATGTAACAGGGGATGTGCAATAGGATGTGAATTGAAAAGTGTGTGCTGGGTGTTCAATGATATGGCGAAACAAGGGGTGCCTAATCTGTGTAATAATCAGTATGTGCTGGTCGTGGTTCTTTGGTTCCGAGTGTTAGTGCAAAGGGTTATGGTCTGTGAAGGGGTGTGTTTTTTTAATGTCCTTTGCAGGTGTGTCCAGTGTGGCAATGTGCGTCAGCTGTGTTGCTTTCAAATTGATCCAATGAGCTGTTGTGTATGACTTACTGACTGCAGACTGCCATGTTTCGGACCTCTGTTGGCTGACCGCCATGGGGGGTCTGCTATGGCGACTCTGTGCTTGTAGTAAGGTCAGTGGTTCTTTACGGTGCTGACGCGCTGGAGGTTGGACTCCACCGTTGGTAGTCTGCCTTTTTGGTTGGCAGTCAGTGGTCCTGCATAATGTCTGGTAATAGGGTGGTCTGAAACACAGCCAACATGGCAGTCTAGCGGTCAAACAGTCAAACTTGTAATGAGGCACATAGACTGCACCTATTGGTTTATTTAATGAAATATCACCAATAACTGTTTTCACCAAGATAAACATAATGTAAGCACACACTGAAAAAGCAAAGAGACAATCACACTGCCTTAAGTCCGCCATTGTTCAACCTCCAAGTGGACAGCCTTCAACCTTCTTTTGCCCAATGAACTCTCCAGTATCTCAACTTCCTCAATATCAGCACTTATAAAGACATTTTGCACTAGATATCATGCGCAAGAGCCCTTTGCAAAGAAACACTGACATAATATTGATGTAAAAACTATGGATTTACAATAATATTTAAAGATATTTTGTTTACAAAATCATTTTCTTCATAAGCTCAACTAACCCTAACAGAGATATCAATACACAAAATATCACTGTTAAAAACACCTATTTCCACTACTATTGATAACAGAAATATCAGAAACAAAAATATTATAATCTTTAAATAACCATGTAGACAGCAATAAATATCAAAACCAAAAAAATCAACCACATTATTATAACAACTTTAATGCAAAAATATAAAAATAACAACATTTCACTTAAAAAAATTAAATTGAAAATTTAATTCAGGAACGAAATCCAAATACATTATAACAATCTCAAATCATAAAAATAAACCTAAATAACCCCAAAGATATGTATGTCGAAATATCTAAATGATATTGAAACTATACATTTACAACACATATTGAAATGTAACTTTTATAATAACTTACTTTTTAATATTTTAATAAATAAGACATTGAATGTAAACAAGCACACCAACATATATGCCAGCATTATAAGATAAAAATTAATTAGTAATTATTTTCTAAAAATGAAAAATAGTAAATAATTTACCAAATATTCTATGGCTTTTATGTTTTTAATTCTAGATTCTGCAAAGAAACTACACCATTGAGAATCTACTAATCTACAGAAAAAAACAACGGAATTTACATGTCTGTAAGTATATAATCAAAAAAGCAATTATTTACAGCATTTAATAAACAGGAAATGACCATAAACACTTATAATTTAAATAAGCTCCCTAACCCCCACCAACTACCAATAAACAAATGTTTAAAATAAAATTATTGCATTTTGTCTTCAACAGAAAAGGACACACCTGAGTAGCAGTAGAATAACCCCAACAGAAAGCCTGACAATAAAAACTGCAATTTCAAGCATGAATACCTATGTAAATATAAAACATAAAAAGAAAAAAATGTTGCATGTCAATGTAAAATGTATAATAATTTGTTTACAATGTTGTACTTTATAATATTACAATATTTTCTAGCATAATGACAGAAAGAGCAAGATACATCATATCACAGGAATGGGAATAATTACTTTAACACCAGGGCTGCACTTAACTATTGGAAATGTATTAATTATTACTATGTCTGCTGTGGGAGGGCCACTACAAAAGTTGATGTTGTTTTAAAAGTAAGGGAACACAACGATTACCCAAATGTTACAGAAATTGAAGTCAGACATGTACTACAAAATTAAAAGAAGCAAGCACTAGTTCCACAGAACCCAGAACTTAAACTTTGTAAAGTAAATGTCAAACATAGATAATGGATGGAACATTTAAAATGTGCACCAAAACATTCATTCAGATATACATCATGCATAGTGAATATCAAAACACTAAAATGTCAATCCTATTTGACGTATTACTTAATAAACAAAGTAACACTTGCTACAAGCTGCTAAACCAGACTCAAATTAAAACAACAACTACTCTCCTCATAATGAAGTAACACATTTTGAGCAAGCTTGATTTAAACTACCCTAAAATATTACTCACACACAGCCATACAAGGCTGTTACTGCCACTTTAACCAAAGTATCTTGAGACACCTTCACAATTCCATACTAGGTGTCACATTTAGCAATATTTCATGCAGCACAGCAGAGACTGTCACCATGCTGCACTGCATGAAAGGGAAAGAGCAAGAATGCGCTGTTATTTAACATAATACAACAACATTCCTTTTCTTGCACTGGCACCTTTTAGCAGCCTAGCACAATGCAGGCACCCTTGCACCATGGTGCAAGAGTGCCTGCATTGCAAACAGGATTGTTTTTGTGCAGAAAGGGGCACCTTCCTGCACAAAAACAATCCTCTAAGTCATTTTCCTCTTTCTATGTGTGCTGCTGACTGCAGCACACATTGAAAGAGGAAAAATGAAGAGAAATAAAGATAGTTCTCTTCATTACACCACACCTGGGAAAGCATAGTATTTTGACACATTTCCAGGTCTACCAGCAATGATAAATCTGGTAATGCCCCAAAGTCTTTTGGTGAATGTGTGGGAAACCATGCTTCACCCATGGAATGTCTCCCAGGGGCAGAGTAATGCAACACAGTGACTTGCTCTTTGTTACATTACTCTAAATTTAATAAGTCACTCAGGGCCACTCAAAGTCGCCATGTTTGGCTGATGAATCTAACTTAGGCCCTCATTTGGACTTTGGCAGTCAATTTCCCTGACCTCCAAAGCCCAATCCGTCAGATGACCACACGTGCTGGCAGTCAGCAGACTGGCAAATTACGAGTGCTGGACACTTTCCACCATCATTGAGGCGGAAAGCAGCCAGCAATCATGCTGGTAGTCGGCGCTGCAGAGGCGGGTCTCTCGCCGGCACTGCCAAGCCAGCAGGACTCCGCCCACCTTATTACAGGCTGTAATAGGGCTTGGCAGAGTCCAGCTGGTGTGGTGGTGGCAGTGAAGGAAGACCACCAGGACCCATCCCCTCCCGGATGTCCCCCTCGACTGAGGAGGTAAGTGGGCATCCAAAGGGGGAGGGAGTCCATGTGTTTGGGTGTGTGTGTGCATGTTTGCAGAGGAGGTGAGGGGGGTGCTGAATGTGTGCATGTATGTGCATGTGAATGGAGGTGTCTAAGTTGATGAATGTGAGTGATTGGTTGTGTCTGAGTGCATGTATGCATATGCTGAATGGGTGTGTATGTGTATGCATCCGTGAGTGGAAGGGTGTGGGTGTGTGTGTGTGAGTGTGTGGACAGGTGGGGTGGATGTGTGCATGTGTGCGGACATGGGTGTATGTGTGTGCCGGCGACAGGAAGGAAGATTCCTGTCACCGTGTGCATGACTACAAGGGTTTTCATGGTGGGGTAGCTGCCATGGAAAGCCTGGCGATGTGCAGCCTCATAATCCGAATGGCAGGCTGAGGCCTGCCGCCGGATTGTAGATGCTCACTGCCGGCCACGGGGGTGTGACCGCAACAGTGGATCAGGCAGAGTTGTGGAGGCTTGGAGTCTGCCAAGCCACAAAGCTCGTAATGTGGCGGTCCTTACTGCCGGCTCAGCGGTGGAAGAACAGCCACGGCGTGGCTGGCAGTCTCTTGAATGCCAGCCTCGTAATGAGGGCCCTAGTGAGGCACAAGAGCGATTAATGTTGAGACGGGGCAACTCACCTGAAAAGCAGGATGTCTGCAGGGGCGATGGTATGCCCACAACCTCCTGGAACACCTCTCAGCACTTCCTGGTGGACACAGAAACCGTGGCAGGTGTCCCAAATGGAAAGGGGGAGTGGGAGAGAAAGAGACAAAACACTGCCACGTCTTGCTGGTCCAGCCAGGCACCCTGTATCTTCAGGGGGGCAGGTCGTTGTTAACAGAGTGATAGTAGAGTTAGTGCACTCAACTTCCTTGAACCTGAATCTCTCTTTCTGATATGGGCAAGGGAGCGGTAGAAGAACACCTGGATGCTCAAGCATTTTTCTTGTATAATAAAAACTGTTGGCACAATTACTAAAACTGCATTACCAAAAACCCAAACTGAGTACCATAACAATAAGTAATGCAACACTAGGGCTGGCTTCACAGAGATTCACTGTTGCACACTACAATTAGAACTGTGGTTGCACTTATCATGCACAAGAAAGACAAACAAAGGCAATGATTATATCATGTATAACTTTCCTGCATGCATAGGGTTAAACTAAAAGGAACAAAAACAATCTAAGAAAAACAAATGTCCACTCTGGGTTTAAACAGTTAGAGTGGCACAGTTTGGTTTGGTTTCACTGTGTGTGTGAAAAACACTTCAAAAGCAAATTCCTCAAATCTGAAACACAGGCATGAATGACACAATTTAAATCCAAGAGTTATGCTTTTAGAGAATGAAAAGTCATGTAAATGCTTTTAAAATTGCACTGTCATTTTTTTATAGTACTTGAGCTCAAGCAGATTTCCTGAAGCACATTCAGGCAAGTAACTACAATAATAATGTACAATGTTCAGAAATGCATTTGTCTCTTCAAGATAAGCACTTTGCCAAAATACGAGGTCTGAAATACACCAGCTGTTCTAGGAAAGCACAGGGCTCAAAGAACAAACTCCTGGGAGAATACTAGTCACTTAGCTGCAGTCTTTTCCGGAGTGCTGGAGGAATGCATGGTGTCAGCTGGTAGAGAAACAAAGAAAATGAATTGCCTCAAAAGTCCTGAATACAGGGATGACAACAGCGGCTGGACAGCCAACTCAGATGCCGAGATCAGGAAGCAAAACAAAGCCAAGCAGGGAGGCATGCTTCACTCTGCTATTTATAGCCAATCAGGAAAGCAGTTGAGTTTCCACATGTGGATGAGTCACCACACCCAATTAGAAGCACATGTCTACACCACACCCAATTAGAAGCACATGTATATAACTGCTCACATTAGCAAACAAGCATTGGTAAAACAAGCATTGATAAAACCAATTATGTAACACAGCACATTATGTTTACTTAGAAATATGAAGGTTTAACCAAGAACAGAGATATGATTTAACCCTAATCCCTGGGGATGCTGACAGATAACGCAGGAGACACCTTGGGGATTCCTGACAATTAATCTACTTGATACACATGTCCTTAAGTGTAGAATATGCGTAGAATATGCCACAAACAGACAATCTGCCCTAGAAAATAAAAAAAATTATTTTACAATCATATGTCACTGTCACAAATGTAGCTAATCGCTACATCTTACTTATAGAAAGTTCTTTCTACCAACAAAACAAACACAAACTAAGCCCCCTAATGGATTATCTTGAGGACAATTGGGATGGCATACTTATCCTTTCAGGACACAGACACCAACCCAAATTCCAAATAGTGTGGTGGAATGTCTTCAACATCACCATGGCTCAGGAAGCTAAACCAAATAACACAATGGAAGGATGGCCCAATTCCTTCCAATCCACACTATACAGAATCCAGCCTACAATGTGCAAATTGATAGCAGCACTACATAAGGAAAAACAATACCAAAAAGCATGAATGGAAACATCGATACAATTCAGTAACCCATCTTAAACCTAAAATATTCAAACAAACTCAATGTTTAACTTGCTACCATGTAAATAGAATCTCTTTTTAACAAAGGAGTACACTACTTAAAAAAAAAAAATACCCAAAAGCCTGCTATAAAAATTTCATTTCCTATGCAACAACAAATAAACTGAATACTAATCCAAACCAGCAACAATTAAAATGCTCTAATTAATAAACCAATTATTTGCATTTATCAGTAAACTAAATAATCTACTCCAATCAAAAATTCAACCAAAAAATAAAAATATGTCTATTAATTATTGAAAAAACAAAAAACAACTAACTAAACAAGTCTAAAGTACAAGCAAATCAAATAGAAATAATTAAATAATATACATTTAATAGAACATAGTAAATCATATTCAACACACAATCATTTAAATGTAATAACAACTCTCCCAACAAATAATAACTAAAATATAATTTACTGTTCTGCATATCTTCCTCAGTAGAGATGTTGTAAAGAATATAATCTAACAAACAGAGAAAAATAAATGTTAAAAAAAGTAAAAGAATAAAAAAATAAAGCATGTCCATTACAGATCCATCTAAGCAATCTGATTTGTTTAGGAATTGTACAGCCCTGGGAATTGCTTGCTCATTGCCCCATTATATTTGGCTTAATTAAACAAATAATGGCAGATCATGGGACCAACAAGCAAATCATTTGATGGCATGGGAGGGACTTGAAATCAACATGTTATTTTTGAACTACTTAACATATGTGAAATGTGCAAATCATTGTGGAGAATATCACCCAGAAACCACTGGCTAATTTAGAGTCACATTACACTGCCATGCTTAGATCTCGGCAGGATTTGCAGTACTGAACAACTATCTAGAGCTGACAAAGAGTTTATGAATCTGTGCCTTCTGAGACTATGAAAGGCAAGATAAGTCAAGAGTCTTGGTGTGCAGAAATTGATGTTGGTGACAAATACCAAAAACACCAGATCAAATGAACCTATGAAAATGAGCATCCTTAGTAGTACATGCCTGCTGCCAAGGTAAAAGCTTGCTAGCTTCTTGGTTTGAGCTAAGGCCAATTACAATGCCTTGTCCTCTCACTAATGGGCAGGATACGATTGAGCACATACAGCAAGGAATGACATATGGTAGAAATCTGATCCAATGAAAAACCTGTGTCATCGGTGGAGGTGCATGTTTCTAGCATCTATATGATAAATATTTTCTAGGGTCTAGGGATTCCTAAACCAAAATTGGCAGCCTTTTGTAAAATTAATACAGTGCAGAACTTTAAAGCCCTGAGGTCAATTGTTCAGGGTAATTCCTGAAAAACATCACAAAGAAAGATTTCACCTCAACATCAGCCGCCTCCAACTTGATTACTCCTTCTACAACAATCTCTCTCAATTCTTCAGCAACAAAATCACAACCATTTACAGCAACTTCACCCGAAACACAGTCTCAACAGACCTTGCAACATGTCTTCAAAGAATCAATTCTAATCACAATTCCTATCATACCCCCAGAAGAGAGTACTGCTACCATGAAGTCCATCCACCCAGGGGCTCTATAAGACCCCTGCCCCCACCACACTTGCTCTAGAGAACTGAAACTAATCATTGCAATGCTCACACCGATTCCGAAAGTCTTCAACTCTTCAGCAACATTCCCATTTTTCCCATTTATGAACTTGTGATCTTTGGTAAGAGCATATCACTCTGAAAAGACCATCTGGTGACCAACAGAGCTAATACCAACACCCATTCCTACCACCCATGCCAAGAACTTCAGGATCATCATCAACAGCAAACTTGACATGGCTGTTCAAGTCAATGCCGTCACCACCTCAAACTTCCATATCCTGAAGATGCTGAGGAAGATTTATAAATGGCAGCCAATCAGCACCCAGAAAACCATCACACACACTCTGGTCAAAAGCAATAAAAGATGTAAACATAAGAGTCTCCCTCTTACTTTTTGAATTCCACAAGAAGTTGAAGACCTGGCTTTTTGAGTAACCCCACTAGGACCTCGGTGTGCTTATGCTCACATATGCTTAGCACCAGAATACCCTCCGAGGTGAAAGAGTGCTCTACATATCGGCATAACATTATGTTAGGGATGTGCAGGCATAACTCCTTTTTAGGCCTAGGACAGTTCCAGTTTGAGACTGTGATATTTGCCAACATTGTCTTTGCTTTTAATATACATTAAAGAGCTATTACTATATTCCATTCTTAAGTAGGATGAGGTGTGTAAGACACGCACTGTTTTCATGTCTTTTGGGAAATGAATGAGAAAGAACCTCCGTCACTTTACTCAACAACTCAGGTAATAAATGTGACTGCAATATAAAAGGCTTGATTCTCACGGTAACTCAGGTACTAAATGTAAACTTACTTCCTCCAAAACAGTTTGCAGGGGTGAATTCACAATTCTGATTTGTACAATTTGTAAAAGATCAGTGACTCCTCTGACCTCCTGGTCAGTGTCTGTTGCCCTCCACAGTGCAGCCCATCTTGCTGCTGCTGCCTCTGCTTCAGATGAACGGAGAGCCTGCCTGACTCTTAGTTTGAGGCCCACCTCCACCCGCAGGCTCCTGCCTGCTCCTCTTCCCTGGTAGCCCAATGGCCACCTGCAAGTAAATATCTTCTGTCTCTCTTTGCTCCTGCCTTTTACGTCTTCTTTTAGATCTGTTTCTTTTTCTTCCTCATTTTCATTTCTCTCCCTCTGGTCTCTTTCTCTCACCCATGTTTTTCCCTGTGCCGCTGCTCCCCTGCAGCCCTGGCCCCCCTCCCTCCCAGTTAAGTGCTTTTCCGGTCCTCCTGCCTCCCAGCTGAGAGGACCCCCTGACTGCCTCCCCTTCTTATTGGTGGATGCAGTGCTGTGAGAGGGTGACTTCTCTGACCTCCTGGTCAGCATCTGTTGCCCTCCCCAGTGCAGCTCCTCCTGCTGCTGCCACTGCTTTGGACGAACTGAGAGCCTGTCTGCATCTCAGTTCAAGGCCCACCTCCTCCCGCAGGCTCCTGCCTGCACCTCATCCCTGGTGGCCATCTGCATGCAAGTATCTTCTATCTCTCTTTACTCCCGCCTTTTACTTCTGGCTATTCTTCTATTTTTTACTTCTGTTTCTTTTTCTGTCTCTTTTATATTTTTCTCCCTCTTTTCTCTTTCTCCCTTCTGCATTTTTCCCTGCACCACTTCTGCCTCTACAGCCCCCCCCTCCGCAGAGCATTTTTCCTGGCCTCTTGCCTCCCAGCTGACCAGAACCCCACCTGCCTCCCCTTCTTAATGGCGGCTGCAGTGCTGTGAGAGAGTGACTCCTCTGACCTCCTGGTCAGCATCTGTTGCCTTCCAAAGTGCAGCTCCTCCTGCTGCTGCCGACTCTGCTTTGGACGAACTGAGAGACAGCCTGAATCTCAGTTTGAGGACCACCTCCATCAGAAGACTCCTGCCTTTGGCTCATCCCTGGTGGCCTAGTGGCCATCTGCAAGTAACTATCTTCTGTCTCTCTTTACTCCTGCCTTTTACTTCTGCCTTTACTTCTGTTTCTTTTTCTGTCTCTTTCAATTTTCTCCCTCTTGTTTATTTCTCCCTCCTGTGTTTTTCCCTGGGCACTGCTGCTGTCCCTGCTGTTCCTGCGGCCTGCCCCCTGCCCCTGCAAAGAGCTTCTCCTGCGCTTCCCCCTCCCAGCTGACCGGACCCCTCGCCTCCCTCTCCTTCTTAATGGTGGTGCAGGCAGCAGACGCACCACTGGCGTGCAGAGGGCACACCAAAGGCAAGCCCGTCAGTGCCCGTCCACACCTAGCCCCATGGACCCTAGTTCTTACCCCATCCGCCAGTTCGACACCAGCACTCTATGCACCCTCAACCCAGGAAGATCATCAGCCTGCCACCAAGCTGACCCCAGAAACACCCATAGACCTTGTTCTTGCCATGCCTACTATAGCACCCTCCAAGGACCACCCCATGATCCTGCACCAAGCACGGACAGCCACCTCAAGTGCATACTCCTCAACACACGCTCACTTGTCAAGAACACAGTAAAAGTCTGGGACCTCCTCGACTCAACAGCCCCGGACATCACCTTCTTCATGGAGACTTGGATCACCTCCACCACTGCCCTAGACATCACCACAGCTATCCCAGACAACTACAAAACCATCCACAAGGACAGAGCCAACCGGCCTGGAGGAAGCATTGTCATAATCTATAAGAACAACCTCCGCCTAACTACCACCATCTTGTTGCAGTCTCAGTCAACTCATGAGCACCTACTTTTTCTGATTCACACTAACCCAAGCACCTCTCTACGTGGCACTCTCATCTACTTGCCACCCGGACCCAGACCCCAGTTCTGAGAAAACATTGCCGACCTTGTCACACCCCCAAGCGCTCACTCCCTCTGACTACATCCTACTCAGCAACCTCAACTCTCACCTTGACACCCACGATGACCCCAACACCTCAAACCTCCTGAACAACCTCACAACTCTCAGCCTCAAACAACTCTTCAACAACCCCACCCACAGAACCAGACACATTCTTGACCCCATTTTCTCAGAAGTTTACGTACCAGAAACAGTGGACGCAAATGAAGCCGCAAGCAACCTACACCGCTGGCTCTACAACTGACAAAGTACCCCCCTAGGGAAAACAGCAGGGAAATCGACAGAGCAAAACACTCAAGTGGTTTAAGACAGACCTACAGGAATCCAAGCGCTCCTGCAGATGACTGGAACAGAACTGGAAGATCAGGAAAATTGCACAGCCTACAAAAATGCAGTCACCAAGCACCACCAGAACATCAGAGCTGCCAAAAAAGCCACCTTTCAAGCATGCCTCATCATCAGCGCTCACAACAGCAAAGAACTCTTCATCATCATCAAAAGAGTTCACAAACCCGGGAACAGATACCTCTTCCATCCCTCCCTCCCAAGACCTGTGCAATGACCTTGCCACCTTCTTTCACTGTAAGATCAAGTACATCTACGAAGTTTCAAGAACCAAATCCTGCCAGCACCGCTCACCACCATGGTCCTAGCACCTCACCAGATACTGAACTCCTGGACCCCATCACCATTGAAGACACCCAAAGACTGATGAACCAGCACCAGAAATCCATCAACCAGCAACTCACAAATCCTCGAGACACACAGTATCCTAGACCCACCCAAGTTTGTATTAAGAAGCTACCACAGCACTGAAACCACACTCTTAGCAACACTGACAACATACGCATCATACTGGAGCACAGAGGCACTGCTGCCCTCATCCTCCTCGACCTCTCCACCGCATTTGACACCGTCTCCCAGTCCACCCTCTGCAACAGACAGCACTATGCCAGCATCCGAGACAAAGTCCTGGATAGGATCAGGTCCTTCCTCATTGGAAGAACACAGAGGATCACACTACCACCATTCAAGTCAGAACCTAAAGATACTTGCTGCAGAATGCCCCAAGGATCTTCACTCAGGACAACGCTTTTCACCATCTATATGGCCCCGCTTGTCAAGATCATCAAACAACACGATCTAAACATAGGCCCTCATTACAACCTCGGTGGTCTTCTTAGAAGACCGCTGAGGCAGCAGGCGCAAGAATACCACCAGTGCTGGTGGTATTCCTGGCTCCCTATTTCGACTTTTCCACTGGGCCAGCAGACAGTAACAGTGGTACCGTCCGCTGGCCCAGCGGTAAAGTCACATCAACATTGCTGCTAGCTCGTAATAGAGCCGGCGGCAATGCTGATGTGCAACAGGTCCAGTAGCACCCGTCCCACATTTCACTACCCGAAATTCGGGCAGTGAAAGGCGCAATGGGACTATGCCTGGGGGCCCCTGCACTGCCCATGTCAAGTGCATGGGCAGAGCAGGGGCCCCCAGAGGCACCCCATGTCCCCCTGACCGCCGGCCTTTTCATGGTGGTGTTTACCACCGTGGTCAGGCTGATGGTCGGGGACTCATAATCCCCAGGGGATTTTGACCGCCAGGCGAAAGCCTGGCAGTATAGACAGGGGTCGGCGGTATGGCCGTGGCATTAGCACCCCAGTCATAATAGCTAGCAGAACACCACCAGCCTGTTGCGGTGTTACCACAAGCTTACAGCCGACCGCCAGGTTCGTAATGAGGAACATCCAACTGACCCTCTCCGTGTCTGAGGACTCTGCTCAAGTTAAGTGGAATTTCCACACTGGGATGAGAGCAGTCACCGCCTGCATGGACGTCAGCTGCCTCAAGCTCAACTCTGACAAGACAGGGATCCTCATGATTGGCTACACCACTTCTCCCTGGAATGACTTCTGGTGGCTCTCTGCTCTGGATAACCCCACCACCCCAATCCCTACTGACCATGCGCGCAACCTGGGCATCAGCCATCATCCTAGACTCTATTGATGATCTGCCAAGTCAATGCTGTCTCTTCATCATGTTTCCACACCCTCTGACTCCTGCATACGATTTTCAACTGGATTCCCCCCGACAAGAGGAAGACAGTTACCCACACACCCATCACTGGCACACTAGACTATGGCAACGCACTTTATACTGGCATCACAAAGAAACGTCAATCAAGACTACAAAGAGTTCAGAATTGCAGCATCCAGACTCATCCTGGACATCCCCCGACACAGGTGCATCTCTTCCCACCTCAGAGACCTGCGCTGGCTCCCAGTCAACAAGCGCATCACTTACAAACCCCTGATCCACACATACAAGGCACTGCACAACATAGGACCGCATACCTCGACCACCGCCTCACCTTCTACGTACCCAACATATGTCTCAGTTCCTCCTGGCTCAGCCTTTCAGCCATCCCCAAGATCCGGAAAAGTACAGCAGGAGGAAAGTCCTTCTCCTACCTTGCAGACCAGACATGAAATGCACTACCTCTCAAGCTCAGGCAGACTGCTTCACTGAAGTAGTTCAGGAAGGACCTCAAGACCTGGCTCTTCGATTGAGCAGCACACCCACATACAATGCCTTGAGACCCTACGGGTGATTAGCTGTGCTCTACAAATCCTTTATTGATTGACAGAGTCATTGCACATTTGCAAGGGTGCATATTCAGTGATTGTGTAAATGTTCTGTCCAAACATTTGAATTAGTTGTGGGTTTGTGGGCATTCATTGGAACAAAAGGCAGTAAACCCTCATGCTTAAGTATGTGTCTAGCTGTTCACAATCCATTTTCTGGTAGATTCTTAAACAGAAAATAAATGCAAATGTAATCCTGCAACAGATAGTTAACATAATGTTAACTGTATTTTTCAGGCGAGAATGGTGTGTGAAGTCCTCCATGTTTGTTGGGGCTCGAGGAACAAGACTTCTTCTTGAGATAATATTTTCCCATAGTGAAGTAAAACAAAATCTATTGCAAATTCAAATTTTATCAGATTTACCCTTGTGCTGGAAAGTCTCTTCATGCAAATTTATGTGAGCACCTCTGTTACCGGCAATAATTTACAGAAGTACTCTCATTTTTATGAATGAGGCAAATAGCACAAAAATAAATATCTCTAAAACTCTCCATCTTTAACATCCTGTGTTCCTGGAATGAGCAGGTTTCATTCTCGGCCACTGTTCCTGTGTTTCGGGGACAAGAATAGCTCATCCTGCACCCGGCCCACACCTTCGGTCAGGGATGGGAGGGGAATCGCTTCCCCTCCCATTTGAGGTTTGCAAATGATTTTGGGTAACAGAACCTGGTAAGAGCCCCACAAGTCACCCTATCCTGGCTTTCCCTAGGTGTAAAGTTTTCAAAAATGCACAGGTTTAGTAGTTTTCCCTAGGTGCCGGCTGAGCTAAAGGCCAAAATCCACAGCTAGGCGCTTTGCAAAAAACATGTCAGATTTCAAAGTAAAAATGTGATGCGTCCGTGTTGCATTTCTTGCCGTGGGCACTAGGTCTACCCAAACAAGTGAGGTTCCATTTTTATCAGGAGACATGGGGGAACACAGAATAGCAGAACAAGTGTTATTGCCCCTTGTCTTTCTCTACATTGCTTCCTTCCAAGTGTAAGACAGTGTGCAAAAAATATGTCTATTTGAGAAATGCCCTGCAATTCACATGCTAGTATGGGGACCCCAGAATTCAGAGATGTGCAAAGAACCACTGCTTCTCAACACCTTATCTTTAGCCCATTTTGGAAATACAAACATTTCCTTGATACCTATTTTTCACTCTTTATATTTCACCAAATTAATTGCTGTATACCCAGTATACAATGGAAACCCATTGCAAGCTGCAGCTCATTTATTGGGTCTGGGTACCTAGGGTTCTTGATGAACCTGCAACCCCTATATATCCCCACAACCAGAAGAGTCCAGCAGACATAACAGTATATTGATTTTGAAAATCTGATATCGCAGTAAAAAGTTACAGAGTAAAACGTGGAGAAAAATGGCTGTTTTCTTCACATCATTTTCAATATTTTTTATCTCAGCTGTTATTTTCTTTTACAAATGAGCCTTTGCTGCATTCAGAATTTTGTCTACTTTTCAAAAATGTTTAGCATTTTGGGATCCAGCATTGGTTTCACACCCATTATGTCACTAACTGGAAGTAGGCGAAAAGCACAAAAATAGTAAAAATGGGGTATATCCCAGTAAAATGCCAAAACTGTGCTAAAAAATGCAGTTTTCTAATTCAAGTCTGCCTGTTCCTAAAGGCTGGGGAGATGGTGGTTTTAGCACTGCAAACCCATTGTTGATGTCATTTTCAGAGAAAGAAAACAACAAACTTTCTTCTGCAACCCTTTGTCACCATTTGTTTTAAAAAAAACACATTTGTTGCTGTATTTTGGCTATTTTCTTGCTCTTCTCCAGGGGAACCCACAAACTCTGGGTACTTCTAGAATCCCCATGATATTGGAAAAAAAGAACTGAAAATATGTCGCGTGTAGCTTATGTGGAGAAAAATGTTATGAGGCCTATGCACAAACTTCCCCAAATAGCCAAAAAAAGGCCTGGCACCTGCAGGGGAAAAGGCCTGCCAGCAAAGGGGTTAAGAACAGTATCTGACATCCTAAAATGAAGAATTCAAACTGTTCTTCATTAAGGTTATTTATCAATACACATTGTGCAGCTGCACTGGAGATGCTCACTCTGTGGAACTTCCATCTGAAGTCAGTGACTACCTCTCTCCAGGTCATTACACAAAAGGTTTCAGGTCCTGGTCTTTTGCACAACAGCCTAATGTATTCTGGATGCTGTAGTTTACTTTTGCTTTCATTTAACTTATCCAACTAACACACTTGGAAACAATGACTTCCGGCTAAAAAGTTCAAGACATTCTAAGGCCGTTCCTATATTGGAGGATAGACCAATTCACTTCAGTGGAATGCCATTTTTATGGGGAGACGAGTAGAAACACAAGGTAGTAGGACTTTTGTTGATCCCCACAAACCCTAGATTTTTCTGTCCCAGAAATCTCAAAACATTGTTGACAGGTGTCACATATCCAGAAATGGGCTAGGGCGTCAGGTTTCCAATGGTGCCAGACAATCCCAGCCCCAAATATCACCACAACCAACATCTACAGAACGTTTAAAACTCAATGAAGAAACCTTGCTGTTTCAATATTGCATTTTGCCTTTTCTCTC
This sequence comes from Pleurodeles waltl, assembly GCF_031143425.1. NCBI lineage: Eukaryota > Metazoa > Chordata > Amphibia > Caudata > Salamandridae > Pleurodeles > Pleurodeles waltl. The sequence goes on along the minus strand of NC_090447.1, from coordinate 901,025,999 downwards.
TGTGCAAGTAGAAGTTTTTACGCTTTTTGTCTCTTTGTGCAAGTAGTTGTTTAAAACCCACACTAATGATTTCAGAGCTATTTAATGAATAATATAAACATTTAGAAACCTCATTCCTGCTGCATTTAAGTAAATACAGAAGATATAACAGTGAATATGTTATATTCTTTTGCCTGCATTACAGAAATGAACATTGTCACATTTTCCCCATAATTTTGACCAGTATGAACTGATGCCTTAATCTATTTTCTTCAACTGCATCTCCTGAGTTTCAGTAATTTTGTTATTCACACATCATTGTCAATGGGTGGGTATGCAAATGACAATGAAAAATGATTCTGTGCTTCCAGTTGTGTATGTGTGTTACTATGTCTATGTATGTGGTGGTTCGAAGGGTTGGTTTACGGGGAGAAAGGTGAAGTTTGTGATGTGGTTGTGTCAATCAATCAATCAATCAATTAGTGTTTGTTAAATGCAACTACTCACCCGTGAGGGTCTTAAGGCGCAGAGCGGGGCGTGTATCATCCGTCAGTGCAGTGGTTCTTCAAATAGCCATGTCTTCAGCTCTTTTGTGAAGTTGAGGAGGGGTGTAGTCTGTCTGAGGTCGGGCGGGAGGGCATTCCAGGCTGTGGTGGCGAGGTAGGAGAATGAGCGTCCCCCTGTTCTTGTTTTTCTGATGTGGGGTACTTCGGCAAGGGAGAGCTGGGCTGAGCATAGGGTCCTGTGGGGTATGTGGAAATTGAGTCGCCTGTTCAGGTAGGCTGGTCCGGTGTCGTGGAGGGCTTCGTGTGTATGGGAGAAGATCTTGAAGGTGATTCTTATCTCTATGGAGAGCCAGTGTAGTGTGCGCAGGTGCTGGGGGATGTTACAGTGTTGAGGTAGGCCAAGGGCCAGTCTGGCAGTGGCGTTCTGGATGTTCTGTAGTTTGCGGGTGAGCTTCGTGTTGCTGTACTCCAGTCTGCTGGAAACGAGGGTGTGTGTGACAGTCTTTCTGTGTTCGAGGGGGAATCATTTGAATGTCTTGCATAAGAGGCGGAAGGTGCTGAAGCAGGTGGATACGACTGAGTTGATTTGGCGGTCCATGATGAGTTGGGGGTCCAGGAAGATTCCAAGGTTGCCGGCTTGGTTTGTGGGGGTGGGTGGGCTTCTGAAGGTGGGGGACCACCAGCAGTCATTCCACGCATCCGGTTGAGGGCCCATGATCAGTACTTCAGTTTTGTCGGTGTTGAGTTGTAGGCAGCTGCTTTTCATCCAGTTGGCAACTGCTCCCATGCCTTCACAGAAGTTGTGTCAGGCTGTGTTGGGTTCGTTGGATAGGGAGAGGATGAGCTGGATGTCATCAGCGTATAAGACGATGTTGAGACCATAGTTTCTGACAATGGCGACTAGCGTGGCCATGTAGATAGCTAACAGCATGGGGCTGAGGGAGGCTGCCTGGGGAACTCCGCAGGTGGTAGGTGTGGGGTCCGAAAGGAAGCGGGGAAGTCTTACTCATTGGGTTCTGCCAGAGAGGAAAGATCAGATCCAGTCGAAGGCCTTGTCACTGATGCTGACCTCATGAAGTCTACATTTCAGGGTGTGGTGGGAAACTGTGTCGAAGGTCGCTGAGAGGTCAAGCAGGATGAGGACCGCAGTCTCTCCCTTGTCCAGTAGGGAGTGGATGCCACCTTTTGCGGCTAGGAGGGCTTTTTCAGTGCTGTGGTTTTTTGTGAAGCCAGATTGGGAGGCACTGAGGATGTTGTGGTCTTCGATGAAAGTGGCAAGTTGGCTGTTGATTGCTTTCTCAATGTCTTTCACTGGAAAAGGAAGCAGGAAAATGGGCCTGTAGTTCTTGAGGTCGGTGGGGTCGGCCGAGGGTTTCTTGGGGACAGGGTTGATCTCAGCATGTTTCCATTCATCGGGGAAGGAGACGTCTGCTAGGGAGCAGTCGATGGTGAGGCGGAGCTTGGGGGCGATGGTTTCAGAGGCTCTGTTGAAGATGTGGTGGGGGCATGGGTCCGTGGGGGTCCCGGAGTGTATGGTCCTCATTGTCTTCAGTGTATCTTTGGTGGTAAGGGGGTCCAATTGGTCATTGTTGATTTTTTGTTGTCAGGTTCTGGTGGAGGGGGTCCTGCTCGTAGGTTGTCCTCACTGAAGTTACCATAAATGGTCTTGATTTTGTGGTGGAAGTATGTGTTGAGTTTGCTGCAGTGATCTTGTAAGGGTGGGATGTCCTTTGCTTTGCTGTTGGGTTGGGCGAACTCCTTGATGATGTTGAAGAGTCCCTTGCTGTTGTGTGCATGTGAGGAGATTCTTTCTTGCATTGCTTTCTTTCTGGTGGTTTTAATGAGATGGTGGTGTGCGTTGGTGGTGGCTCTGAAGTTTATTGGGGCTTCTGTAGATATGGTATTTCTCCAGATTTTCTCGGGTTGTCAACATGTGTTTCTGGATTCTTGGAGTTCTGCGGTGAACCAGATGGCTTTCTTGGCGAGGGTGCTGTTGTTCTTTTTGAGGGGGGCTATGGTGTTGGCACAGTCGGCGATCCATTTGTGGAAGGTGCGGGTTGCGATGTTCCAAACATTGTTGTGTGCAATGAGGGGGCAGAGTTGGCAGGGGTGGCGGTAAGCTGGTCATTGGTGATTCTTACCCAGCTTCTATGAGATGGTTGGTGTTGGGGGTCTGAGGATGGTGGCTTGTTGAAGGTAAATGGATGCAGAGATGGTCTGTCCATGGAAGTTCGGAGGTGTGGCTGAAGATGACGGAGGTTCTTGTTGTGAAGATGGCATTCAAGAGTGTGTCCTGCTGAATGTGTTGGTTCTGTCATGATCTGTCGGAGCGCTGTGTTGTGGAGGTTGTCTAGAAGGGATGCTATGTTGGGGTCTTATAGGTTGTTGAGGTGAAAGTTGAGGTCTCCCAGCATGGTGTAGTTGGAGGGTGCGATCCATAACATACTGTCCATAACATGCAGTTCTATTACTAAAGTAGGAACCACATGTAGTGCACTTTAGTGGGAGCTTGTAAGTAAATTAAATATGCCTAATGTATCTGAGCCAATGTCTGGAGGAGAGAGCACATGAACTTTAGCACTGGCTAACAATCCTAAAACCAACAAAAACGAGGTCAGAAAAAGAGGAGGAAGACAAAAAGTTTGGGGAGACCCTTCAAAGAGGCCTCTTTTCTAACAGCACAACATTGTAAATTATCAACCAATGATTTTCTGGAGCACCAGCAGATGACAGAATGACATGACCTAGGAAGGATGTTGTGAAACATACAACATAATACACCAATCCTGAAGACCTTGCCAAGAGAGTAGAGGAGGACACATCCAGTCTTATCCAGGAACCTGAAAAAGGTCTTTAAAGGCCCACGCTCCAGCTGTAAAGGAACTTTAATTTGTACATGGACCTCATTGGTGAGTTTTTCAGCGTTGTTAAAAGCCAGTCATGACTTGGACAACCTGAGTCCCTCAAAAAAGCATATTCTCAAGAGGAAACATAACATAAATAATGTTTGGATGGGCACAAGCGTATAAATTTACTTGCATACATTTTGGGGGTCATTCTGACTCCCGCCGGCCGCGGTAACCGCAGGGCCGGCGGGAGCCGCCAGAATACCGCTGCACGGTCAGAAGACCGCCGCGGTTATTCTGAGTTTCCCGCTGGGCGGGCGGGCGACCGCCAGAAGGCCGCCCGCCCAGCGGGAAACCCCCTTCTACGAGGATGCCAGCTCCGAATGGAGCCGGCGGAGTGGAAAGGGTGCGACGGGGGCAGTTGCACCCGTCGCTATTTTCAGTGTCTGCATGGCAGACACTGAAAATCTTGGTGGGACCCTGTTACGGGGGCCCCTGCAGTGCCCATGCCATTGGCATGGGCACTGCTGGGGCCCCCAGGGGCCCCACGACACCCCTTACCGCCATCCTGTTCCTGGCAGCCAAAAACGCCAGGAACAGGATGGCGGTAATGGGGTCGTAATCCCCATGGCGGAGCAGCAAGCTGCGCCGCCGTGGAAGATTCCCCAGGGCAGCGGGGAACCGGCGGTACACCGCCGGTTTCCCGTTTCTGACAGAATGCCCAGGGATGCACCGCCAGCCTGTTGGCGGTGCTTCCGCGGTCCCCGGCCCTGGCGGATTTTACCGCCAGGGTCGGAATGACCCCCTTAGTGTTTTAAATGTACCAAAAAGCCATGTGCTCCTCAGGCCTGCCATCAATATCAGTATGCAGCTGTTCTACAACACTAGCCAGTCTGGTGGAACCTGGACATCTTGTGCACACTTGTGATGTAGGGGACTGGAGTGGAAATGCTTCTTATTGTGGTACACTTTTACCTATTCAGGAGGAAGCACCGAAGCAATGTGAGTGCCATCTATGGTACCATCCACAAGTGGTGTGCCTCAAAAACTATAGAACCCAGCCTTGATATTGTCCTGTGAGGCGTTATCTTTTGGAAATTGGATGGAAGTCATTCTTAAGTCTGAGCATAAAATCCAGGGCCAGGTTGAAGACAGCTGTAAAAGGAGGCTGAGAAACAGCCACAATCTTCAAAATCTGTTGGATGGCATGTTGTGCCAAATCCTTAATGGTGTTGCTGTTCAACCTATACTTCTGAATGATGTGTATTACTTGCATGGTCTCTAGATCTAAATATGGTTTGTGTACCCATTCATTACATTGATGTAGTCTTCTTCGTCTTGTGACAGGTTGTTGAGAAACATATTTGCAACATATGAGTACAATATGTAAATAGTTAAATCGACATAGGTTTGAATGACATATAAATACATTTTACAATTCTGCTACCTGTGCAAGTGCAGAAATATATAACATGACAACAATGAGACTAATGCCTATGACCTTTGTTACATATTCCTAAAAAAATGTATTCAGAAAAGATATTTCACTTCATCAAATTTCTCAAAACTCAGTCAAAATAGACAAACATTGACAATATTTTTTTTCCCAAAAAATATTTTAATATCAGCAATTATTTACTTTTTTAATAGCAAAGAATGTATGTATTGCCAAATACTACACTGCATTTTTTCATTTATTTTTTAAGAAATCATTCAAAGTTGAAATATATAAACCTATATATGCAATGCAAACCTATTGTTTGTAGTGGGAATGTTCTAGATGAAAGCAAAGTCATGGCTGATGAATGCTTCCATCAATAATGGACTACAGATCTGCCATCTTGCCACGCATACCACATGTTGAAAATGTTGTTTTTTAATGGTAGACAAAGCATGGAGTATGCCTGTCATATTCATCATGGATTATAGCCTAGTGAGTCAAGTCTATATGTGCCTTTTCTGGGTGCTGCATCCTGCATTCTTTAGAAGGGTCGGTGATTGATGCAATCCATCATCTGCCCCACAGGTGTCCATTGACAGCAATTTTGCCATGTTGTTGCACGTTTTTAAGCCCATGAGTTCACTTCTCTACTAATCACCTGTTGCCGTTAAGTACCTTTTGCTGGAGCTCAACATGGCTGAAAGCACATGCACGGGGCCCACAATTTGACCTCTGGGGACATCAAAGGGGAGCAGGCTGTGACCAACTACAGCCAGCTCTAAGGGCCAGTTGAGAGTCAAGTAATCTACATACACGAATATCACTTAAAAGATAATGACATTAAGGCCCTCATGAGTGCTTTACACAGAAGATACTGCAAGACAAATTCATTCATGTAACTTGTGTGTCTTAATTTTGAATTTGCTCATTTAGTTCACTTCCGGTTCTCTTTGAAGATTAAAAACACAGGCCCGTATTTATACTCCGTTTGCGCCGAATTAGCATTGTTTTTTTCGACGCAAATTCGGCGCAAAACTAACGCCATATTTATACTTTGGCGTTAGACGCGTCTAGCGCCAAAGTATGGGCAAATAGCGTCATTTTTTTGCGTGAACGCCTTCCTTGCGTTAATGAGATGCAAGGAAGGCGTTCCCGTCTAAAAAAATGACGGCGACGCAAATGCGTCGTATTTATACTCCCGGGCAAAAATCACGCCCGGGAGTTGGCGGGTCAAAAAACCCCGCATTTGCGCCACTATTTAACGCCTGGGTCAGGGTAGGCGTTAAGGGGCCTGTGGGCTCAAAATGAGCCCACAGGTGCCCTCCCCTGCCCCCAGGGACCCCCCCTGCCACCCCTGCCCACCCCAGGAGGACACCCAAGGATGGAGGGACCCACCCCAGGGACATTCAGGTAAGTTCAGGTAAGTATAATTTTTTATATTTTTAATTTTTTTTGGTGGCATAGGGGGGCCTTATTTGTGCCCCCCTACATGCCACTATGGCCAATGACCATGCCCAGGGGACATAAGTCCCCTGGGCATGGCCATTGGGCAAGGGGGCATGACTCCTGTCTTTACTAAGACAGGAGTCATTTAAATGGCGTCTGGGCGTCGAAAAAAATGGCGCAAATCGGGTTGAGGCGATTTTTTTGCCTCAACCTGACTTGCCCCATTTTAAGACGCCCTAACGCCATTTTCCCCCTACGCCGGCGCTGCCTGGTCTACGTGGTTTTTTTCCACGCACACCAGGCAGCGCCGGTCTGCTAGCGCCGGCTAACGCCATTCCATAAATACGGCGCCCGCATGGCGCTTCAGAATGGCGTTAGACGGCGCTAAATTTTTTGACGCTAAACTGCGTTAGCGCAGTTTAGCGTCAAAAAGTATAAATATGGGCCACAGTGTCATGGACAACTGTGCACACAAGTAAAACCCAGTGCCTGACCAAAGGCACAGCAATATATATTTTTAGGTAGTTGTGATTCCTTGAAAATTAATTTGGGGCTGATTTATATTTGTTTAGGCTGTAGTAGATCAGCAATTGGCACAAAATGTAGTCTACATGCATTATCAATTGCACAACATAAAAAAAACTTAAAGCATGCCCATAATACGTAACCATCCAGGCATTTTGTCAATAATATATCATTTGCCAGACATTGATCAGGGCATGCAGGGATTCACTTTGGCATGGGTAAACTGTGTGGTTGATTAGGACAACAACAATCTGAATGACAAATTGAACAACATCCATGGTGTCACAAAGCATGTCATGTTTTGTACTGAATGTTTTTTTGAATATCTTCAGTGGATTTGGACATGACATTATCTGAACCATGACATAACACTATCATGGCCCTTTCAGCCACATGCTGTGGCAGTTAGATTTCTGACGGGCATGCCAATGGGGCCCTGAATATTTATTATTTTTCAATGCATTTGACTCTAAAGATAACATTGCTACTGTAATTGCTGTGGACCAGGTACTCCCTGACATTTTTAATTGAGTATCATTTACATACAACACAAAGACTCAGCGTTACAGTTTTCTTGAAGGTTTACTTCATCACGATGTTACAGATATCCTGCACACATAATTGTAAGTTCCATACTATATTATACACTAAAAATAATGTACACATCCTATCCATCTTGTCATAATGGAGTATCCTGTACCAAAATGTACAAAATCAGCTCCAGAGTATTACACTTGATGACCTCACATGTAAACACCGGCTGAGAGAGGGGGTTGTAGTACCCAGGGCAGCGCTGCTTGCAGCAATGCCTTGCGGATTGGGACCGCCAGGCTATCGGGCAGCTGAAAGGTGACAGTGCTGGCGGTCCAACTGTGGTGCCACAACCACGGTCATATTGTGGCTGCTGGATCGCCACATTGACGTTGGTCTGACTGACACTGCGGGCCTGGCGGTCTGAAGACAATGAGGGTTGCAATGACCACCATAGTCCTGAATGTGCAATAGCAGAAAATTATAAATCTGAATGCTGGGACTTAACAAGGAGTCTACTCTATGTACAGAACATTATTGTCAACAATATAAAAAACCACAAGTTGTGAACCTGATTTGAGATTGGCAGAATGGATACCCCCTTCACAAACATGATAGAACACACAAATACTACATTACAGTGTGTTGGACCTGGTCCTATCTACAGGGGCATTCCCCAAACTTGTTGCCTTCTCCTCCTAATTGTTTTGACCCTTTTTGGCTGACATCATGACTCTGGTCAATATATCACTGCTAATTAGTGCTAAAGTGCATTTGCTCTCCCTTGTAAACTCTGTATGATTAGCTTCTACCTGATTGGCACAATTAAGTTACCTGTAGGTCCCTTGTATAGTGGTATCCCTACACCCAGGGCATGTCAATTAAATGCTGCTTGTAGGCCTACAGGGCTTCTTGCACCACCCACTGAAGTAGTCTTTCAAACCTGTCTCAGGCTTGCTAGCACAGGACCTGTGTGCGCAGTTTGCTGCCACAGGGACATGGAACCTAAATGTACTTGCCAGTCCCAGAACTCCCATTTTACTACATGTAAGTCACCCCTAAGGTAGGCCCTAGCTAGCCCTATGGGAAGGGTGCTATATATGTAGAAGGCAGGACATGTGCCTAATAGCGTGGCCTGTTCTGGTAGTGACAAACAGCCTATTTGGTTTCTCACTGCTGTGAGTGCTGCCTTCATATAGGATGGCATTAGAAATGCCCTGCCTCATGTCTAGTGGCTATTGTCTGATTTATGAGAGGTAGCATAGGCATGTTTGGTATGGTTGTATTTGTAGTGAGAAATGCTGCTTACTGGTGTAGGTGGATCTTTTATTATCATTACAGAAATGCCACTTCTAGAAAGTGCAAAAACATCAGGAGATGGTCTGTTCCCACGGGGAACAGGGGTAAGACTGATTTGCATATGGCTGTGTCCAAACTGGGGTGGCATGGTGAGCAAAAGATTTGATGGATTAAACCCAGATCTGTGAATGGGGGTGAATGTTTGATTGGCTCTGCATTCTGTTCATCATTTGTGTTTGTTTGCTTTTGTTGTCATAAGAGCGCCCAGTATGGCCAGATGTGGTAAATCCCACTACGGCCATGCTGAGTGCCGCCAACATACCGCTGCCACAGCAGAAATCCGCTCACTATTTTATGACACACACACACCAATCCCTCAGTATTCAGCCACAGACACAAATCTGCGACACCAAAGGTCAGTGTTAAACTGGCAGAATCAAAACTCACACCGTTACACCAACAGAACAACGCCCACCACATTATGACCCAAGAATTACCACAGCAGACATTCAATGGCAGTTAACCATTGGTGGTACATAACGCTGCGCTGAAAATACACTCACTCAAACAAAACAACACTACATTGGTCAATTCAAACTACACACACCTGACACCCATACTCACACCACACCCACACCACTATAAAACACATAGCCACACTACCCACAACCCTTTACAAATACAAATCATTGCCACCTGAGAGAGACAACAAGACCACTTGCATAACCAGAGCCACATACCACCATCACCTATACACCACCCAGGCACCTCAGAACACACACCCCAACACATCACCCCACACACCCTCACCCCCAATACTCACACAACACCCGTGGCACCACAACAACACCCCAGACTTTCTGAGGAGGAGCTAAGGGTCATAGTGGAGGAAATCATCCGGGTAGAGCCACAGCTATTTGGATCAAAGGTGCAGCAAATATCCATTGCTAGGAAGATGGAGCTATGGCGGAGGATCGTAGACAGGGTCAACACCATGGGACAGTACCCCAGAACAAGGGACGACATCAGGAAGAGGTGGAACGACCTACTGGGGAAGGTACATTCCATTGTAGAAAGATAACAATTCGCTGTACAGAGGACTGACGGTGGACCCCCACCTCCTCCCCCACAACTTACAACATGGGAGGAGCAAGTCTTGGCAATCATGCATCCTGAGGGCCTGGCAGGAGTAGCAGGAGGACTGGACTTTGGTAAGTCAACTCTATACTACTATCACTCCCCTACCTGCATGCCATCACATACCCCCACCCTCACCCTCACTCCCATCATTCCTCCACCTCACACACCCCCCACCATCACATCTCACTCATCCCAATGCCAATCCCTGTATGCATGGATACCACTCACAGACCTGCATGGACACCTATCACAAAGCATGCACACTAGAGACAATTAATCATCCCACCATAAACTGACATACACAAGTAAAAGCTGCCAGGGCAAAAACAACCACAGAAGGCAACCCATCCATGCACAATATGTCAGAAACAATAACACTGCATTTATATCCTCACAGGTATCCCAGCCAATGTCACCTGAGAAGAGGTACCAGCAACATCCAGTCCCCCCACAGAAGAGGCCTACAGTGATGACAGTGACTCTACTCGCCTGGAACTGGATGTTCAACCTGGCCCATCAGAGACCTCTGGACAGTCGGTTACCCAGCCACAGTCACACACCACCACAGAGCCTCCCCCCTCCGGAAACACCACCACAGCACCCACCCAGTGTGCCCATACCTCTGTCCCCGGGACACGTCAATCAGCAGTGTGTCCACCACTACAGGGACCCCAGGGCACACCACAAACCCAAGACAATCAGGGACCTGGGGTCAGTGGCAGTGGTCACACAGTTCAGGGGACAGAGGCACAGGACAACAGGGAAGCTGGGAGAACTGTTGTGCGCCAGGGGGAGGACAGGCCCAGGGAACCGACTCTCCAGGAGGCACTCACTGAGATCCTGGGAGCATACCAACATTCCCAGGATAAGCTGGTACAGATCCTGGACAATGTGCAGGAGAACAGGCGGCTGCAGGAGGGAGAGTACCATGGGACCAGGGAGGACTTGAAGGCTATTAACACCACACTGGTCACCATTGCAGGGGTGCTGGCAGACATGGCCAACATTATGAGGGAGGTTATGTCACACCAGCTGGCCCCTGCCACTATCCAGACTACTGAACAGCCCTCCACCTCCTCTGCTGCTAGTAGACAGGAGGCCCCACCACAGAACCAACAGGCCACCAGCACCCCTCCCCCTGCAGTAGGAGAACCACCCCACAAATGTTCCCTGCGATCCAGGCAGAAGTCAGACACTATTGCCAAGTCCCCGCAAGGAAATGAGACTATCCTGATTGTCACCCTTCTGTCCCACTCTGTCACCCTGTTCACCTCGAACTGCCATTGCTCCCTTTCCTATGCCCCCTTGGACAATGCACCTGTGCTACAAATAGACAGGAAATATACCCTGGACTTTCCTCCATCATCACCCCAGCCCATTGCTGTTCTCCTTTTTCTTCATAGCACTGCAATAAACACACTTTGAAAAAATACAAGTATGGAGTATGTCAAATGATTGAGGTATGTATTAGTTTAACCCCTTCGCTGCCAGGCCTTTTCCCCCTTCTGTGCCAGGTCTTTTTTGGGCTATTTGGGGCAGTTTGTGCTTAGGCCTTCATAACTTTATGTACACATAAGCTAGCCAAGCCAAATTTGTGTCCTTTTTTTCCAATATCCTAGGGATTCTAGAAGTATCCAGACTTTGTGGAATCCCCTAAAGGAGGCCAAGAAATTAGCCAAAATACAGTGACATTTTTTTTTTTCAAAACAATGGGAAAAAGTGGCTACAGAAAAAGGCTTGTGGTTGTTTCCCTGAAAATGGCATCAAGAAAGGGTTTGTGGTGTAAAATCACCAGCTTCCCAGCTTTCAGGAACAGGCAGACTTGAATCAGAAAACCCAATTTTTCAACACAAATGTGGCATTTTACTGTTACATACCCCATTTTTTTGTTTTTTTGTGCTTTCAGCCTCCTTCCACTCAGTGACAGAAATGGGCATGAAACCAATGCTGGATCCCATAAACCTAAACATTTCTGAAAAGTAGACAACATTTTGAATTCAGCAAGGGGTAATTTGTGTAGATCCTACAAGGGTTTCCTACAGAAAATAACAACTGAAAAAAATATATTGAAATTGAGGTAAAAAAACAGCAATTTTTCTCTACGTTTTACTCTGTAACTTTTTCCTGCAATGTCAGAATTGTGAAATCAATATACCGTTACATCTACTGGACTTTTCTGGTTGCGGGGATATATAGGGCTTGTAGGTTCATCACGAACCCTAGGTACCCAGAGCCAATAAATGAGCTGCACCCTGCAGTGGGTTTTCATTCTATACCGGGTGTACAGCAATTAATTTGCTGAAATATAAAGAGTGAAAAATATCTATCAAGAAAACCTTTGCATTTCCAAAATGGGCACAAGATAAGGTGTTGAGAAGCAGTGGTTATTTGCACATCTCTGAATTCCGGGGTGACCATACCAGCATGTGAATTACAGGGCATTTCTCAAATAGACATCTTTTTTACACACTCTCTTATATTTGGAAGGAAAAATGTAGAGAAAGACAAGGGGCAATAACACTTGTTTTGCTTTTCTATGTTCCCCCAAGTTTCCCGATAAAAATGATACCTCACTTGTGTGGGTAGGCCTAGCGCCCATGACACGAAGTGCCCCAAAACACAATGTGAACACATCACATTTTTTGACAGAAAACAGAGGTGTTTTTTGCAAAATGCCTACCTGTAGATTTTGGCCTCTAGCTCAGCCGGCACCTAGGGAAACCTACCAAATCTGTGCATTTTTTAAAACTAGAGACCTAGGGGAATCCAAGACGGGGTGACTTGTGGGGCTCTGACCAGGTTCTGTTACCCAGAATCCTTTGCAAACCTCAAAATTTGGCTAAAAAACATGTTTTCCTCACATTTCGGTGACAGAAAGTTCTGGAATCTGAGAGGAGCCACGAATTTCCTTCCACCCAGCGTTCCTCCAAGTCTCCCGATAAAAATTATACCTCACTTGTGTGGGTAGACCTAGCGCCCCGCGATGGGAAATGCCCCAAATCACAACGTGAACACATCAAATTTTTTTACAGAAAACAGATGTGTTTTTTGCAAAGTGCCTACCTGTAGATTTTGGCCTCTAGCTCAGCCGGCACCTAGGGAAACCTACCAAACCTGTGCATTTTTGAAAACTAGAGACATAGGGGAATCCAAGTTGGTGTGACTTCTGGGGTTCTGACCAGGTTCTGTTACCCAGAATCCTTTGCCAACCTCAAAATCTGGGTAAAAATACACGTTTTCCACTCATTTTGGTGACAGAAAGTTCTGGAATCTGAGGGGAGCCACAAATTTCTTTCTACCCAGCGTTTCCCCAAGTCTCCCGATAAAAATTATACCTCACTTGTGTGGGTAGGCCTAGCGCCCACGAAAGGAAATGGCCAAAAACACAACGTAGACACATCACATTTTTCACAGAAAACAGTGCCTACCTGTGGTTTTTGGTCTCTAGCTCAGCCGGCACCTGGGGAAACCTAGCAAACAAGCACATTTCTGAAAACTAGAAACCTAGGGGAATCCAAGATGGGGTGACTTGTGGGGCCCTGACCAGGTTATGTTACCCAGAATCCTTTGCAAACCTCAAAATTTGGCCCAAAAAACATTTTTTCCTCTCTTTTGAGTGACAGAAAGTTATGGAATCTGAGAGGAGCCACAAATTTCCTTCCACCCAGCGTTCCCCCAAGTCTCCCGATAAAAATGGTACCTCACTTGTGTGGGTAGGCCTAGCGCCCACGAAAGGAAATGGCCCAAACACAACGTGGACACATCATATTTTGGCCTACCTGTGGATTTTGGCCTCTGGCTCAGTCGGCCCCAGGGTGGGCAGAAATGGCCTAAAATAAATATGCCCCCCGGGAGTGAACCTTGCATACAGGGTCGCTCCCCCTGCGTGACAGTGGCGCAAAAAAAAATCCCCGGTGCCTAATGGTTTCTGCCCCCTTGGGGGCAGATTGACCTAAAATCGGCCGATCTGCCCCCAGGGGGGGCAGAAATGGCCTAAAATAAATTTGCCTCCCCCCAGGAGCGACCCTTGCCTATGGGGTCGCTCCCCTTGCGTGACATTGGGCAAAAAAAAAATCTTCGTGCCTAGCAGTTTCTGCCCCCTTGGGGGCAGATTGACCTAAAATTGGCCGATCTGCCCCCAAGGGGGGCAGAAATGGTCTAAATACAATTTGTCCCCCAGGGGAGCGACCCTTGCCTAATGGGTCGCTCCCCATCTCGAAATAAACAAACAAACAAAAAAAACACAAAAAAATTAGCCCTGGCGCCCAGAGGTTTCTGCCCCCATGGGGGCAGATCGGCCTAAAAACAATAGGCTGATCTGCAAAATGGCCTAAAATAAATTTGACCCCCCACCCTAACCCCTCCCCGGGAGCGACCCTTGCCTAATGGGTCGCTCCCCATCTCTAAAAAAACATACAAACAAAAACAAAACACACAAATAAAAATTGCCTGCCGCCTAGAGGATTCTGCCCCCCCTGGGGGCAGATCGGCCTAATAACAATAGGCCGTTCTGCCCCCGGGGGGGCAGAAATGTCCTAAAATAAATTTGCCACCGCACCAACCCTCCCCCCGGGAGCTCCCCTTGCCTACGGGGTCGCTCCCCTTGCGTGACATTGGCGCAAACAAAAAATCCCCGGTGCCTAGTGATTGGCGTAGAAAAAATCAGCTGATCTGGCCCCAAGGGGAGCAGAAATGGCCTAAATACAATTTTCCCCTCCAGGGGGAGTGACCCTTGCACAAGGGGTCGCTCCCCATCTGTAAAAAAAAAAAAAAAAAAAATCCCCAGTGCCTAGTGGTTTCTGCCCCCTTGGGGCAGATCGGCCTAATTAAAATAGGCTGATCTGCCCCCCAGGGGTGCCAAAATGGGCTAAAATAAATTTACCCCCCAGGGGGTCGCTCCCCTTGGGTGAAATTCACATTAAAAAAAAAAAACTCCCTGGTGTCTATTGGTTTCTGTCCCTCTTGGGGGCAGATTGGCCTCATAAAAATAGGCCAATCTGCCCCCAAGGGGGGCAGAAACGGCCTAAATATAATTTGCCCCCTAGGGGAGCGACCCTTGCCTAATGGGTCGCTCCCTACCTCCAAAAAAACAAAACAAAACAAAAAAAAAGAAAAGAAAAAATAGGATCCCTAGTGCCTAGAGGTTTCTGCCCCCCCCCCCCCGGGGGCAGATTGGCCTAATAATAGGCTGATCTGCCCCCGGGGGGGGCAGAAAAGCCTTCCAAAAAATGCCCCCACTGTGAGCGACTTTTGCCCAAGGGGTCGCTCCCTCATGCTAATTTCTAAAAACAAAGAAAATCCCTGGTGTGTAGTAGGCGTTTCAAAAGCCGGATTGCTAGTGCTCCCCCCATTTCCCGGGTGCAGGACTAGGTGATCTTGTCCAAGGCACCCGGGAACCGGTGCCTTGGACGAGATCATCTTGTCCAAGGCACCGTAGCGGTTAACAAGGTTTAAATGTTGCAATTCAACTGTACAGTAATGTTAACATAGGAAAGATCTGTAGTTGGCCGCAGTGACAATACCAGGAGCAATAGAGGGGCACCAAAATCTGCAAAAAGAGTTATGGCCCACACCATACCCATATACCAACATCCAATGGGTGGGAACCAGGGCTCACCTAGTAGCCACACTCGGTGCCTTTGTAGTTGGGCCATCACATTTGGGATGCTGCTATTCCTCAGGAGAAAGGCATCATGCACTGACCCAGGATACTTAGCATTGACTTGGGAGATGTACTGGTCCGCCAAACACACCATCTACACATTCATTGAGTGAAAACTTTTTTGATTTCTGAAGACCTGTTCATTTTGCCTGGGGGGGACAAATGCAATATGTGTTCCATCAATAGCACCAATTATGTTGGGGATATGTCCCATAGCATAGAAGTCAGCCTTCACCGTGGGCAAATCCTCCACCTGGGGGAAAAAAATGTAGCTGCACATGTGTTTAATCAGGGCACCCAACAATCTTGTCAGCACAATTGAGAACATTGGCTGTGACATTACTGCTGCCAAGCCGACTGTCACTTGGAAAGAACCAGTTGCCAAGAAATGGAGCACTGATAGGACTTGCACAAGAGGGGGGAATCCCAGTGGGGCGATAGATAGCAGATATCAGGTCAGGCTCCAAATGGGCACACAGCTCCATGATAGTAGCCCTGTTAAGTCTGTAGGTGAGGATAATGTGCCTGTCCTCCATTGTTGCCAAGTCCGCTAGGGATCTGTACACGGGAGGATGTCTCCATCGCCAATTCATCTGCAGCGGTTGCAATCTATGGGGCAAAAGAGTGAGGAGCCGGTCATAAAATGTACATTGTAGCCACTACAGTTCAGTGCATGATGTGAATTTTAAATGTATTAGTGGCATATGTCCTGTATGTGCAAATGTGATCTGTGATGCAGTTATGTTCCATGCACTGCCCCCCCTGAAGTGGCTTCTGCCTGTCCTGTATGAAGGGACACGTGAAAGTGAAGTAATTCCACTGACGTTGTGTGCTGTTGCGGGAGGCGGTCGGGATCTGCGTGCAACGCCTCATTGGATAAAATTGGGCCCTATGGGGTACAGTGGCCAATAGTGATGTATGCTGGTGGTGACGGTATGCACCGCCGTGGACGTCACCACCATTTTCTATCTGTTCACTCACTTGCTACCTGACCTTCAACAGAAGAGGACCTGCACTGGATGTGCTGCTGCCTCCAGACCAACAAGTGAGTACACTGTGAGCACGATGCAGGGACATGAATGCATGGAGTGCTGTGTGTGAAGGCCTTGTGTGGGGGGGGTTGGTAGATGGGCCCTGGGCAGCGTGCAGCATGTAGGCTGAGCCATGTCTGTGAGAAAGGAGATGGGAAGGTCTACAGTGGGCCATGAGTGTAACAGACAGGACGGTCTAACTAATACCTTTCCCTGTGTATATTTCCTCTGCAGGTCAGCACCCATCAAAAGAAGGTTATATGGCATGCCATCACCAAGGATGTGTGGACCCTGGGGGTCTAAGGCAGGCAGAGCACCCACTGTCAGAAACGGTGAGAGGACGTGAGATGCTGGGCACAGAAGATGGTGGAGGACCAGCTGGGGATGGCCTCCCAACAAGGAAGGGGTGCCCATCGAATCCTGACCCCACCTGATGACCTGCATACTGGCGGTGGCCTATCCGGAGCTGGATGGGCGCTTGAGGGCATCACAGAAGCCACAAGGGGGTGAGTACAGTGCCCATCATTACAACATACGCCTGGTGGGGTGGAATCCGGGTGGGGGATATGTGTCTGTGGATGCCCCTAGACCAGGCCTGACATTGCAGAGTATGTCCCATGTTGGGCATGGATCTGATGGGAAATTCCTTCAACCTAGCTAGTAGGCATCCACTACTGGGCAGGGCTGTGGGAGTCCCAGGTATGCTGCAGTTGGCGGTATGTGTCCCTTCCCATGCCCTGGTGACTAGCATTGTTACTGGTAGTGCATTGCAGAGTGTGTATGGCTGTTCCCTATGTGTTAGGGTGGTATGTATGCCAAAGTTGGTGTTGGTGTAGCCATTGACCAAGTGTATCCTTTGTCTCTACCCTCCCTTTTTGTTTTGTCACCCTGTCCTTATGTTCATTAGCATCGTCGGGCAGAGGAACAGAGACTCTGGCGACGGAGGGAGCTGCATCCCACAGGACCCAGGAGGCTGAGTCCATTGACGCTGAGGGCACCAGTGGGATGGAGGGCGAGGGGAGCACCATGGGGGAGACTGGAGGGGACAGTTCAGACACGGATACCTCCTCCGATGGAAGCTCCCTGGTGGTAGCTGACACCTCTGTGACCTCCCCAGCTACACATACAGCCACCACCCCCTGTACCAGCACCGCCCTCCCAGCATCCCCTCAGCGAGTTGCTCGTGCCCACTCACCCAGGAGGGTGGGCATCTCCTTTGCCCTAGGCACCTCAGGCCCTGCCCCAGTGAGCCCTGCTGCCCTGAGTGTGGAGGCTATTGACATCCTGAGATCCATCTCTATTGGGCAGTCAACCATTTTATATGCCATCCAGGGGCTGGCACCTCAAATGCAACAGACCAATGCATTTCTGGAGGGCATTCACACTGGTTGGTGGCCCAACAGAGATCAATCCAGGCTCTGGCATCCTCTCTGATGGCACCCATTGTCCCTGTTTCCACCCTCCCCCTTCCATCTTCCTCTGCCCAATCCCATTCCCCTCAACCCCAACCGATCCCAATCACATAGGCACGAGCATGCACACAGGAAATCACACAAGAGTGGACATGTCAAACACAAGCACCACACATCATCCCACAGGTACTCAAACAAACACCATCCAGATGCAGACATACCAACATCCACTGCCTCCACTGTGGTCCCCTCCTCCTCATTCTCCACCTCCCTACCAGTTGCGTTTACACTCACACCTGCATGCACTACATAATCATCCTCTACCTCCAGCACCAGCACAACTATCAGAACACACACCTCACTGGCAGTCACCACCCCAACATCCATGCACACGTCCCACTGTGTCTGCCCCCCTCCAAAAGTACACAAATGCAAGCATTCAGAAACCCAACAGCCATCCACCTCACAACAGCATCCAGCTCATGCACCTGCACCCAAACACAGCAGACAGACACCTCCTACAGCCACTCCCTCTTCTTCCACTCCCAAACCTTCTCCTTCTTCCCACCCCAATGTCCCTAAGTAGCTTTTCCTCTCCACCATTGACCTCTTCCTTACCCCTCCTCCATCCTTCACGTTGGGCCAGAGTGTGTAAAAACCCAGGCAAGCACCTCAGCCACCTAGTCCACGGGCCCAGTAGTGTCCACAGCAACTTGTGGTTGTAAAGGATCCTGGCCACCAGCCAGCCACATGGAAAGGGTGCCGGCCCCAAGTGCTGCCAGGAAGGGCAAGGGGCCCTCCCCAGCTGCTGCCAGGAAGGTCAAGGTGACACCCCCAGCTGATGCCAGGAACGGCAAGGAGCAATCCCCAGCTGCTACCAGGAAGGGCAAGGAGCAATCCCCAGCTGCTGCCAGAAAGGGCAAGGAAGAATCCCCAGCTGCTGCCAGGAAGGGCAAGGGACCCGCACCAGAAGCAGAAAGGACAAGGGGTCTGGTGCTGGGACTCACTTGGAGCCCCCACCACCAACCATGGTGGTGCAGCTGTCTGAGGCTGCAGGGGATGGGCAGGAGCCTCCCCCCATCACCAGCAGCGGCAGCACCACCACCAGCAGCAGTAGGCAGCCGTCCGAGGCTGCAGGGGATGTGCAGGAGCCTCCCCCCACCACCACCAGCAGCAGCACCACCACCAGCACCTCCAGCAGCAGTGGGCAGCCATGCTAGGCTGCAGGGGATGGGCAGTAGCCTCCCCCCACCAGCAGCAGCAGCACCACCAACACTGAGCAGCCATCACTGCCAGCGGACAGTCTGTAGTCCTGTGTCCATGGGCTGTAGTGCGGCCTGACCTCTGCAAATGCTGTGGGTATGACACCCACCTGAGAGACTGTGAGCTTGCAATCCCCAAGATGTGCATCACGGGGCTCGATGCCCACTCCAGAATCATTGGGTATGGCATCCACTCACCCCATCCACTCCAGGATGAAGATCACAGGGCACGATGCTCCCTCCAGAACCAGTGGGTATGGCAGCCACTCATCCCATCCTCTCCAGGTTGAAGATCACAGGGCACGCTGCCTCCTCCTGAACCAGTGGGTATGGCACCCACTCACCCCATCCTCTCCAGGATGAAGATCACAGGACGCAATGCCCCCTCCAGAACCAGTTGGGAAATCACCCACTTGACAGACTGTGGCCTTGCACTCCCCAGGACAAGTCAGTGGGCAAATCACCCACTTCAGAGACTGTGGCTTTGCATTACCCAGGACAAGTCAGTGGGCAAATCAACAACTTGAGAGACTGTGGCCTTCTACTCCGCAGGACAAGTCAGTGGGCAAATCACCCACCTGAGAGACTGTGGCCTTGCACTCCCCAGGACCAAGCACAGAGCATGTTGTCCCCTTCAGAGCAAGTGGGCAAGTCACCCACTTGAGAGACTGTGGCCTTGCACTCCCCAGGACCAGGCACAGGGCATGTTGCCCCCTCCAGGACCAGTGGTGTTGTTCCATCTGCTGGCTTAGGTGCCTCCCGTTCCCCAATCCCCTGAGGTGCCTGCCTATTTTTGAACTGATGTCCCAGCAGTGTTCTCTCCGTGTTGTTGCAGGAGTCAAGTGGGGCCTTGGACTTTGTAATGTGGCCCTGTGACCCACATACATTAGGTACTGGGCAGTGTTCCTTGTTTGCACATATGTATATGCTTTTAGATTGAATTCTCTTATTTCTACTGTTTAATAATTATTACACTCACTTTCATCTATTCCTGTGGTCCTTGCATTATTCCTGGGGGATACAGGGTAAATATGTTATGGTACTGCATCTGCTTGTGTGTATAGTGCTGGGGGTGGGAGTGTTGAATGTTGCATGTGTATAACACTCTCTTTTTCCTCCTCCCCTCTCCTGTGTGCTAGGCAGCCGTACTCACCGTGGTCAGCTGTTGGTGTTCGTGGTGGAGTAGGACGTAGAAAAGCATTGGGAAGATCTGCAGTTCAGGCTCCATGGCGGTGTGGTTCTTCCTTGAGTCTCCAAAGGTGAGTCGTTTCCCTTCTGTGCAGTGTTTCCGCCAAGCTTTTGATGTCGTTGGTACCGCCCCGGAAAAGGTGGCAGATTGGGCTGTCATAATACAGTGGGCGGAACATTGACTCCTGCCTAGCTGCTGGCGGCTACCGATGTGATGCCTGTTGATTCCACCCTAGCGGTCGGTGAGGTAAAGGGGCCGTCTCTCTGAGTTCTCACCATGGTCGTAATTTGGTGTTATTTATCGCCAGCCTGTTGGCGGTATTACCGCTGCTTTATCACCTACCACCAGGGTTGTAATGAGGACCCATAATAGGATACTGGGGGTCATTACGACCCTGGCGGAACAAGTCCGCCAGGGCCGTGGGACGCGGTGGCACCGCCGACAGGCCGGCGGTGCCCCGCGGGGCATTCTGACCGCGGCGGCTCAGCCGCGGTCAGAGAAGGGAAACCGGCGGTCTCCCGCCGGTTTCCCGCTGCCCCAAAGGAATCCTCCAAGCCGGCGCAGCATGCTGCGCCGGCATGGGGATTCCGACTCCCCCTCCCGCCATCCAGTTCCTGGCGGTTCTCCCGCCGGGAACCGGATGGCGGGAGGGGGAGTCGCGGGGCCCCTGGGGGCCCTTGCCGTGCCCATGCCTATGGCATGGGCACGGCAGGGGCCCCCGTAAGAGGGCCCCTAAAAGTATTTCAGTGTCTGCAAAGCAGACACTGAAATACGCGACGGGTGCAACTGCACCCGTCGCACCTTCCCACTCCGCCGGCTCTATTACGAGCCGGCGTCATCGTGGGAAGGGAGTTTTCCCCTGGGCTGGCGGGCGGTCTTGTGAAGACCGCCCGCCAGCCCAGGGGAAAACTCGGAATACCCTCCGCGGTATTACGACCGCGGAGCGGTATTTCGGAGGGGGGAAGCCTGGCGGGCGGCCTCCGCCGCCCGCCAGGCTCGGAATGAGGGCCACTGTTTCCTTTCCCAGCCCTGGAATTTGACATGGATTATTTTTTTTAAAGACCTGTTCCCTCAGATGATAAAGATTTTAGTTGTCCCTTTTTATATTGCATTTGTAAAAAAAATTACAGCTGAACCTTTTGCGCCTGGTGTTTACATTTACCTGAACTGTGTTTTTGAACATGTTATATTGGTACTGAGTATTTCAATATATTTCATATGTTAACCATTTACTTCCATTTCTAGGAATAACTCTTTTCTATGTGTTGCCTTGCATAAGATGTAGGTATTTTCCTTTTTCATTTGTGTTAACTCAATTGAAAGTGATATGAGTGGCTGCTGTGTGTGGCATTTAAAATGGGAGTTCATGAGAGACTACATTTTACTGATTTATTTTTGTGCTGATATGTAGCCTTACCCTCAGATATTATGATGCATGCCATGCATTATGTATGCCTACACCTAAGTTGAATAACTGAGTAGAATGTCTGGCATATAGGTCTATGTCCTGCCCTTGATAATATGTGTAAGTTTTGAAGCCATATTATGGCAGTGATTGGGTTGTTGAAATATCTACTTGCCTTACATGGTTCCATCAGATGATTGTGGAGTATCTGGTATATAGATAAAGTGGGATCAAGGGTAGTTTCAGACTAGGTGTATGATTTATTTTGAACACTTCAATTTATAGTTATCAATGTTATACATACATGTTTTAAAAATAAAAATAGCTTAGTTATAAAGTGTTAGCATGATGGCCTTCATTATAACAATGGTGGTAAAGACTCCCTACCGCCATGGTGTAGGCTGCTAACATACCGTCACCGTGGCTACCATCCGTCTGACATGTTATAATCACTGTCACACTTCTGCTACAAGAAGGGGGGAAATCCAACTGTGATCATACTGGAAGACGGTGGTAAGCTGGAGCTGCTACCACCAGCACTGTCACACCAGTAAAACGCCACCAGGCATATCATGACCTGTGATACAGCCCGGCAGGGTGCTGCTAGCAGTAGCAGTACCCCTTCATGTTCCCTGCCAGAAGACCTCCTCAACAAAGGTAAGTCAGACTTCCGACAGGGGAAGGGGGGGGGGGGGTGTTGTGTGTGTGTGTCTGGTTGTGTGTATGAGTGTGTGAGTATGTGTGTGTGAATGCGTCTGTGAGTGTTGTGGTGTATGTGTGCGAGTGAATGCTTGTAAGAATGGTGATAGAGTAGGTTTTGTGGTTATTGTGGTTATTTATGCTTCAACACAGGTGTGGCCGATCAATGCCATGCTCTTTTCAACGGAAGTCATACTTTAATGTGTCATTTAGAGTATTGACTTTCCCTCGCTCCTTCCATTGTGTTTAGCATATACCAGTGTCAACAAAGTAAGGAACATTCAGCAGAGGTGGCAAACTGATAAAAGACTCACCTTGATCAAACCGCCTTACTTTAAATCTGACAAACTGACCTCCATAATGGTGGACAGGTGAAGATAGCCTGTCCACATTAACCAAACTCCAATCAGGCCGTTTATTTTTTGTATGGATCATGCCGAGTAATCTAATTGCCCTGTTAGGCCTACCAGCCACAAGCATGAAGGCACACTGTAGGGAAAGATGACTTTAGAAGATGTCAATGCAAAGAAGACTGGGCAAAAGAATGACTTTATATCCTGGAATCATACCAGGCAGGCACATAAGAGTGCAGTGGAAAAACAAATTGAAATGAGCAAGTGAACACAGAAAAGGAAAACCAGCATAACTATACTTGTTATTTACTTTTTAAAGCAGGAATCAGTATTGAAGGTTATAGTCTATCTCCTTACAAGGTTAAACACAGAGGCTGAAAATGGAGGACAACAGTTTAGACATGGATTCTGAATTACAGTTTGGAAGGGGCATGTTTAAGGTGTCCCTTTCAAATTTTGATTTTATATCATATGTATCAATAGCATACAGCTAGAGTTCTAGATGCAAACCATTAATATATTATGACTCCTTTGATGGGGTGGTAGATGTTTCCCAAAGGGAAAGTTGTCCCCTTTTGGCCTTTTCTTTTTAAGGAATTGAGATAGAAGCAACAGGCGGAGAAGGCTATTTTCCATTGAACTAGTGCCTGATCTCACTGACATTTTCCAAAATGGAAAACTTCTCTTTTAAAGTAGTCTCAGTTCCTTTTAAGGACCTTGGGATTTCTTAAGAGTTTTACTTCACCTATTACACATATGGTGGTCTGCTATTCTTAGCATCCCACCAGCTCTGTGACAGTATACAATCATGTAGACTCTAGACAATCACGGGATGGGATGGCACATTGTGACCTGCATAATAAGCATCAATTAGGCCGGTCTTTCTGTGACCCAACGTGATGCAGGATTTTGCAGACAATCTATTTGTTCATTCATAGAAATCCAAGAGACAATCGCTTTTTGTGCATGTGATCTTAATACAGCTGGCCCAAACTGTGCAGCTGTCACACAAACAACACTGGAGATCATCTACGAGCTGGAGACCAACAAATCCCATCCCAAGGAGGACAAAACAAACTTGAAGAACCTTTCTCAGCTATACACAGGTTCAAAACTATTCTACAATCACAAAAGAAATAGTACAGCTGCCAGCAAGATGGTACATGTAGCCAGGACTAGTAAGTGGAGTCAGCAAATGGGTGGAGTGAAAGAGCAACCTGCAAGATTGAACATGGATAAAATTTGCTAAGGCCCTTATTTTCAGAGAAATATGCAAGATCCCCCAACCATGAAAACCCCTGTAAGTCAGCCACACCATACATATGGGCTGAATGAAAGTATACACTTGAGAAGACCCAAAGAAGAGGAATTCAGAGTAAGTCATACAGCTAGGTCATGGTACCACAAGAGAACATACAGTGTCATACGTGATCAACTGAACCTCAGAAAGAAGAGTAGCCAGATGATTTGGTAGCACCATTCAAGCAAAGGGGAGATAATATAGGTCCAGTTTATCAGGTAAAGTTGTGTGGTTGTTTTACTCTGTTAAAGATACTATTGTACACAAAGCATATCCGAGGTATAAGCAGAGAATTAATCATATGCCTGATACCGGAAGCCATCAAGTTTGAATTGAGTGCTACTATTTGGAATTCAAGGCCCTCCCCAGCTTGTGGGCCCACCACCACTGAAGAAAAATGGAGCACAGGAGAGCAATTAGGCATGTTGCTTGCCAGATCACTGATGTAGCTGTGTGCTTTTTTAACTTCTTAAAAACTTTGTAGAGGAGGCAGCTCAGGAATAAGTGGTTGATTGCCAAGCTGAAGAGATGCATGTCCAAAACTGAAAGGGGGGCCTGCCTAAAATTGAAGGGGGTGTATTAAGACTTCAGTTATGTGTTCAACATGTAATTCAGGACATATATCTACATACAAGCCTGCCTCCCAGAAACTACAAACAACCTAAGAAGGAGCAATTAGGTGCTGTGCCCGTTGTGTCATTGTTGCAACCTTGCACTTGTTTTGCTTTCCAAAAATGTTTCATTCTGCACAAGGCACTTTGGAGGTGGACGTGGTAAATTAAAAAAATGCCCATGATCAGGGCCATTGAGCCTTGACATGCTGCTAGATCTAGAAATTATGGGCAAGGGGAACTCAAGGAGTTTTATTCTGCAGAATACTGTGGAGTTACATAAAAACTCTGTAAAAGATTCCGTGGAGTTCTGATAGCTGGCGAATCAGGCATGTTCTGCTGATTGTACTGGTTTTCAGTGCCAGGAGCTTCTTCAGTGCTGTAAAATCAGCACAAACAACACAACACAGCACACGAGAGGGCACTGCTTCTTTCTACCTTCTGAGTATATTTTCTTCTTGAACTGTAGATTTCTCAATGTGAACGGTCATGAACAGCCATGCCTGAATGTGTTATTACAGGTAATATAGGTATTCTATTGGCCAGAATTCACGCTAGGGGATGCAAATTCTTACTTACACTCACCAATGTAATGTTGGTGAGCCACACATGAGAAAAAACTCTAACTTCAATTGCTTCCTGGTGGTTTGTGGAGTTTTGTCTGAACTCTGCCCTCCACGCGGAACATGGAGGCAAAACTCAACAAACTCTGGCGGTGGTGTGGAATTTTTTGCCAATCCCCTCTTGATATTTCCGACACTCGCCTATTTGCAAGAAATTTCCATAAGGAACACCAGAGAGCAATGAGGCAATGTTTTCATGGGACAGAATACAAAACTATGCTAGGACTAGCTATTTAGTTTGTTTTTTTTAATTTCAGATTTCATGGAGTTTCAAGGCATAGTTGAGGAATTGGTTGTCCTTTTGAGATAGAAGAGGAATTTCATTGGTCTACTTCGTTACTACAGGCCTTTGCTATGGCTCCGAATGGTCAAGCAAACATCAGGAGAGTCTTCACAATCACTGCAAAAATAACTGATTGGTGCGATCTCAAATAAAATCATAGATAATAAATGGTAACCCAGGCTTCTAAGGAATAAGGTAGGGTCAGTGTAGCCTCTGTCTAGGTACCACCAACTCTTAATGCTCTTAATGTATTCAATTGAATATGTGGTGGCAAACTGTGAAACATCTCTTATTTTTTTCTTTCCTTTTTCCTAATGGAAGTGTGGCTCTCAGACCTCAGGGAGCATTTCAATGTTTGTACTTTCTTATAAAGAAAAATACACTCACCTGGGAGGTCTACATAATCCCATCTACCAGCTTCCCCAAATTTACCTATGAGCTTGGTGTATGCAGGCTCAGGGCCATTCTTTTGTTGGCCATACGGCATAGTTACATCTGTTGTGCTCTTTTATGGCTCCTTCTTCACTCCTTCCATCCTATTCATCAATGCTGAACATCTGCCTCACATTCCTTGTTCTTATTCTCAGTACCACTACTTTAGCCTACTCCTCCAGTCTCTGCTTATCTTCACTGCTGCTCAGAAGATTTCTCTCTTTTGTGTACGCCTGTATGTCCTGGGTTCCTTTGCTAGCTTTTTCCATCTCTGGGCCAGATATAATTTCAGAGAAGCAAACTCTGGCTGAGATACTCATCAGTGTATCTTAATCCTCAATGAATCATCTTGGTCCCCTTGGTCATAGGCTCACCAAATATTAGACTCAATATGAAGGAACTATGTCACAGACCTTCCCTGATGTATGTTAGGCATGTTCGAAGATGGTAAGCAGAAAAGATAGTCCACATTCCTTTGAATCGAATATCCCTGCTTGGGACATTGCCAAGACATCTGGCTTCATGGGCTCCTATCAAGCTCTTTCTCAGATTGTAATGGATGTCAGCCTGTTGTAAATCAGTAATATCTTGTCCAGATGTAAACGATGTGTGCCCCAATCTGAAATATACATAATGATGTTGCTGAGATAGTAGAAGTGAGCAGGTCCTTGATGACTCACATCTATTTTCGACATGTTAATGAGTCTTGGCTTATTTGTACACCTCTTTAGCATACTGTGAGTCTTTTTTAGTGATTAACAAAACAATAAATCATGATTCCTTTGCTGTTTTTTTTAGGGATTGGCTTGCTCTTAATGCAAAGTTGAATCCCTGACTCTGTTCTAGCTTGGTTCTTGCAATGAATTATCTGCCTTGCCCATTTTAATGAGATATACATAAGCACATCTCTTACATGCTACCAAAATGTTGTCCATAAACCACTGGGAATTAGTTAGGGCAGCTTGAAGTCTGAAGGGTAACACTCAAAGGTGATACAAAGGGGACGGAGAATATAGTTTTCTTCTTATATACAGGGGTTAAGGGAATCTGCCATTACACTTTCATCAAAACTATTGTAGTCATAGTTTCAGCCTCTCTCAGTTGTCCCACTAGCTCCTCCCTGTGAAATAAATCCTGCAATGAGAGTAGTTTGTCTTCATGGACCAACGTGCCAATGCTGTCATTCACCACAGCTATAGCAGTGGGTCCTTGGCAGTGATAATGATGACACAGACTTTGGGGAAGGGGGAACTAAAGGAAGCAATGTGATAGTTTGAGATTTTAGCTAGTAAGGCAGTGGTTGACTAGAAGACATACAATGAAGGAGTTTGAAATGAGATAATCTATGAAAAGCTAATCCAAATTCTATAGTGTCTTTTAGAGCTAAATAGGGTTGTAGGTATATGTTTTCAATAATGTCTGCCATGGAAACTGAAGAGGGGGTCAACCACTCATTCCCAAATACTTCATTCTGTGGTACAATGCTTTTCAGCTTTCCCCTAATACGCACTTCCCTCTCCTAAAATGTGTTCCAGAGTTTTCTTAGTCCATTTCTAACCTTTCAAAGATCACTTTTTTCACCTTGCCATAGGATATTACTCTGAGAGGAGCAGGACCATTAACTGGTCCATCATTTTGGCAGCCATGCAGCATTGGTGGCTCCTGTGTCAAAGTTTGTATTAAAACAATCCAGATTCTCCCCCAACTGATATATTTAGGAGAACACTATAAAGAATATCAGGATAGACATAGGCATTTGATAGTAGATCAGATTGTCAATCTCTTGGGTCTGTTGATTATTTCCCATTAAAATTGCTAGGTCTCTAAGGGCTGCTGGTGATGCTTTTCTTCAGTATCTCTTGATCTCACTGCAGTCACCACTGTTTCCGTGCATCAAAAGACGAGAATGCTTTATGAATGAATGTTCAGTTTTTTTTTTAGATCATAGGAAATTGGAATATTAGCTGAGGGTGGTAAAAGCCCACTTTAAATCGTTGTCATGGAGAATCACAAAAGTCACTAAATAAACCTATGGTCAGTTCCCTGATAGATAAGGTACAGAGCAGCAAGACATTATGCTTATGTAATAAGGTAAAAACACAGCACAGGAAAAATTCAAATCAAATTTGAAAAGAAAATCTATTTAGATCAATAAAATGTCATGCAAATGACAAAAATCCATTATGTAGAACCAGAGACATGAATTTTGAAAGTTTCAGTTAAAAAAGGTGCAAAAAGCACAAAACAATCAGGAATCCGGTTGTGCTAGACAGAGCAAAAGTCATGGAGTTAGAAAGCCTTCAGCAGTGCCAGACAGCAGGCTGGACACAAGATAGGGCTGGACTTAGACATGGAGCCACCGTGTGGGGTCTCGGAGTCAATCACAGGCTGCTTGGTATCAGGCCATGTGAAGCTGTGAGCAAAGGTTGTAATCATTGATCAGGTGCTGCTCGGAGTCAAGTCCAGTGAAGCCATTGATTAGGTGCTGCTTGTCATAGGATCAGAGGAAGCTGTCAACAAAGGTTGTCAGTGTCGATTTGTGGTGTCAAGTCCAATCAATCTTTCAGTTAGGCAGGAAGGAGTGTATAATGGAAACAGCCAAAGGTCCAAGACCCACGGGACAGCACTTGAGAGTCAGGACTCACTCCATCACAGTTGGATTTTAAATTACTATTAAAATGAGTCTTTGAATCATTTTTCTTCCTGATATCAAACTGAAATTAAGCATTGGAAGTTGTTATCATGCAACCCAGTGTTTTGAGAGAGCCAAGCCTGCCACAGTGAAGAACGACTTTGAGGGCTTTTCAGTGCTAGGACATGTACACCACTAATTTCTACATGCCTAATTTTAAATAAAATGCACCATCTCTTTTTGGGCAATAGGGTTTACCTTAGCTGTAATTTATGTATATTGAAAAGGAAGGTTTAAGTCTATTAAAGTAAAACTCCACAGCTAGGCTGCAGTGGTAGGCTTGGAGACATGCTTTACAGGTTTATTCCAGTGGATGACAAAATGAGAGCTGCAGCCCACAGATTGCATTTAATGTGCCTTCCCTGGTTACAAATAGTACCATATACTGGGGACTTTTAAGTACATTAAATGTGTCAATTAGATGTAAGGTACTTTTAGCATATTTAAAAGGAAAACAAAAGCACTTTTCCTCTGGTTGGCACGGGTAAAGTGTACAGAGTTATATGGCCACTAAAACATGGGTTCACCAACAGCAGGCAAACATCTGGGGAATAACACACGAAAGATGGTCATTTCCAGTATACATTATGTAGGTTTAAAAGATACATATGACGAAATAGCTGTCATTTGGTAACAGAAAAGGATATTTGTTGCTCTTCTTAATTCCTGTGGATTGTTAATGTAGGTCTGGATGATCCTGTGAAACCCAAAGAAGTCTCTACCCTTAGATGGAACATACCATGCTGGTAAGAGGACAAATAGGCTGCTAGGTAGTGAATGGTACACCTATTATGTAAGAGATAAAGGAAAGCGCGTAAAGTCTGTCTATCTTTTCTGCTTCACATAGGCTATAAAGAACTGCAAGTGAATATGTAGAGAAAAATTGTGTTATTCTCCCACCTCTCAGTTCATTTATTCTTCAAATGCTAGCCAGGAACCTGCATCATATAGAGAGTTACTATATTTGTGCTTCTAAGTAAAGAAAACAACCCTTCCCCAGATAAGCCCTAAGCATTCTGTTCACTACTTTGACAAGCAAGCAAGACAGGAGTGTATTGATGTGGAAGAGTTAGTTGCACAACTAAATGACGAGCAAAAAATAAAATACACAGAGGTGAAAAACAGGGTTGAGCATAGATTCCTCCATGACAATAAAGAGTGTGCATGCCCATCATTTAAATCTATACTGTTGTATGCCAGTGGTCAAGCAGAGATCAGTAAAAACTGTTGAATACAAGTTCTTACTGCTTTCCTACAGAAAACTACAGAGTGTAATTTGTCTTATGTAGTAATAGCACACACTCAATAAGCTGCACACAATATTAAAGGACTTATTTTACTTAGTCTTCTCACGCTGCCTGTTGAACATGACAACAAACTGGAGTACCTGGTGAAGTCTCAAGATTACTAAAAAAGTTTAAGCTTTTAATCATCGATGTGGTGAGCATAGTCTCAAACGTAATTCTTGCCTTTGTAACTTGAAAATGCAACAGGTGCTAAAGTGTTATTTGGAGTATAACACTTGAATGTGTTTGGTGATCTATTACGACTTACACTGATCAAAGTACAGCCTGTGCTCAAACTACTCCTTCATGATGAAACTTGAACTTCTTCCCTAAGTATTGGAAACGTGAACATTTGTTTAAAGTTCCAAAACAAAGAATTACTTAGGAAAATGCAGCAAGTATCTGAGATTGACTTTGCAAATATTCTTAAGGATACAAGAGTGGGTGTTCTCTCTAATGAGAGAAAGCATCTCCTAGAAAGCCAGCTTGTTATAAAACTGTTTCCTCAAGAAAGAAAATCCATTGTGTGCTTAATGACTTCACTATAGGAGAACATCTCTTTTAAAAAAGAATTGCTGGAATTGGAGAAAGAAGAAATGTTGCCACTTACAGCAATTGATAGATTTATTTTTAAATGAAAAAGTTGAAAGCAAAACTGGATTCATTGAAAAAAATCTGTTTCCAGAACAGTGTGATTATAGAAATGTGTAATTGCTTGCAAAAAAAAAAGTTATTTTGCATCAAAATTTAAATGCTGAGGAAGTAATTGGTAATGTGGTTATGGGAAAAAATGATTGATTTTAAATGTTTTCCTAATAGGAATGAGGTGGAATACCTAGCGATCAAATTTGATTAGGATGATGGCATACAGCAGCTTGCAAAGTCCATTAAATCTCACTCGAGGTTTAAATGTAGATGCAACATTTATTATTATTGTTAGTACAGTGTTTGAGGAAAGTATGATATATGTAGCCTCATCTCGAGTGAGGACATTGTTTGGTTTGTAACTTTTGAATTTGAGGATAGCACAGTAAATGCAGATCCAAATTATGTGAGAGTACAACTGATTAAGAAGTGTTTATGCTCCTCATTTAGGACAATATTCAGTTTATGAAAAAAGTACCATCTTTCCAAAGCAAAAACTTTTAATGTATTGTAGTAGTGTTTTTTTTAAAAAAGAAGCTAAAGAGAGAAAACAAGGAAGTTGTTAGGAGAAAAATGATAATCAAGACGATATTGATGGTTACTGGTTGTCAAACTCCTCTGGTGTCAACTGCTATGCTAATGTTGCTCTAAACATCCTCTTTACATTACCTCAATTTGTTCTTGCAATTGAACAGAAACAACAGAAGACATTATGTTATGCAGCCTTTGCATTGTAGCAACACCTGCATAGTGACAGAACTACATCACATTGGGTGTCACACATTCAAAACCTGGTAGATGGAAGTACCATTTTGAAGAATTATTTGGACTTAGTTACTCATGGAACAATGAGTATGAAAATGGTTGATTCATGTCAAGCACATAAATACATTTTGAGTGGTTTTCGTTATTTAACACTACCTGATTGCGAAACTGTGACTTTTGAGATTGCTAAAGCAAGCTACACAAAACAATACCTGAGCAACATTCTCGATCTGAACTTAAGTCAACATTACATATACGAAGAACTGGCAGATATGTTATTTGAATGCTACAGCGAAGTAGGGCTAATGGCAGTAAATTGGAAACAGATTACAAACTTTAAAGTAGGACAAATATCTATTTATGGAAACACTTATACTACTGTGGCTATCATATTTCATGAATGAGTTACTGTTACATCTGATCACTACACTGTGTAAAAAGTAAAATCGAGCAGACAAAATGTAATGATTGCAACCTCAAATCCAAACAAACACTGCCTTTTAAGTTGCCAAATTCTTGAGTTTTGTTCTGGAACCAATGTTCTAGAGAGGATCACACATATAAAGGTGAACTAGTGTAGTTATAGTAGATGTATTATATGTATTTATGATATCATACAGCCTTTCAGGGGTGATTTCTTTATTAGACTTTCCATATGCATGTGTGCAGTTGATGCTACAATAATGAAGGGGAGGTAGCAATAAGTTGGAGTTCACAAAGTTTAAAACAGGGCAAATATTTTTTTGGGGGAAAACATACCTTATTGGTTGACATATTTCATGAGTTATTTTTTGTCTGGACACTACACTGTCTATTTAAAAAGTTAAAGTGGACAGACACAACTTAATGACAGCAAGTGCTAATTCAAATGAAGACTGCCTTAAAAGCTACCAAATTGTTTTCTTTTCTTGCTGGAAGCAAAGTTCAAAGGAGGATTACAATTGTAAAAATAAAATAGTGTAGTTGTAGTTGATGCATCATCACTATTTCTGACATCACACGTCCTACCCAGGATGATGTCTTTATAAAGCTTTCCATTTCCATATGCTAGTGACTTCTATCTCTATTAGTAGTACTGAATCATTATAATGATGAAGGACTTACTTTTAGCATGTTTCATTAGATTAGTTCGGTAAGTATAGGTAAAACAATTGTTTAAAGAATTGATTTGAGCTCAATGCATAGTGTGGCTTACTTACATTGACATGCTGTGCATTTCTGGATTTTTTTCTTCAATGTACATGATTGTTTTTCCCCACTGTTCAAGGATTATTCTTTATGTAGTAGATAATTTATTGTGTACACGTATAGAACCTGAGAACACTAAAAAAGGAAAAATTAAATGCTTAAATTTAATGTAACATAGCATCACGTTATAAGACACTGGTAGTGTTTTGCTTATAATATGAACTTATGCATTGCAGAAATGCAAACTTTATTGTGTAATTTTACAATATGTAATACTAACTCACGTCTCTCTTTTTATTTAGATCGATGACACAATCTATTGGAGTAATGTTCTTTAGTAATTAGTTCTTTCAATATTGTTCTATAACCTTACATTCACATACACAAACACATAGGTGGTCATTACGACCCTGGCGGTCGGAGACCGCCCGGGGTAATGTAGCGTCTGTACCGCCAACAGGCTGGCGGTACGGAGGCCCTCATTATGACCACGGTGGTTTTAGCCCCGGCGGTGATAATCCGCAAGCAGCGCTGCCCTGGGGATTATGACACCCCTACCGCCAGCCTGTTTCTGGCGGTGTGCACCGCCAGGAAAAGGCTGGCGGTAAGGGGTGTCCTGGGGCCCCCTAACAGTGCCCCGGCCAGCTTTTCACTGTCTGCATAGCAGACAGTGAAAAGTGCAACGGGTGCAACTGCACCCGTCGCACGGCTGCAACACCGCCGGCTCCATTAGGAGCCGGCTCCTATGTTGCGGCCTCATCCCCGCCGGGCAGGCGGGCGCAAACTTGGTTTGCGTCCGCCGGCCCAGCGGGAATGTCATTATGGGGGCCGTGGGAGTGCGGCCGCATTGGCGGCCGCACGGCGGTTACCGCCTGGCGGGCGGCAGTAGCCGCCCGCCACGGTCGTAATGACCCCCATAGTGATGCAGCAAGTAACATATTCAGACACACATAAATACAGCCTGTCATACACCCACGTGCACAGTGATACAGCCTCTGACACACCCAGGCACACACCAATGCAGTCTATGACACACAGAGGCACACACGGATACAGACAGTGACACACCGAGGCATGCACCAATACCAGGTACTGGCACACTCAGGTGCACACTGTTACATGCACTGACATAACCATACACAGCCTCACACACACATTGACACACCCAGGCAACACCGATGCACACACAGAAACTCCCAGTCAGCCATTATTGTAGCTAATGGCACACCCAGATATATCCAGGGCAGCGATCATACAGACACTGACAAACTCTGACACACGCTTATATACCTACTGACATACCCAGACACACACAGATAGAGATACTTACATACTCAACCAAACACTAATTCAGCTACGAACACACCCAGGAGCACACCAATCTAGACACTGACATTCCCAGGCACACACAATTGAGTTACAAGAGCAACTCTCCTACATTGATATAAATAACAGTAAATATAAATAATACTAATGAATAGAAAAAACGTAAACTTTATTATATTAAGACAAAGCTAAAATATAAATCTACTATGAAAAAGACATCTACCATTAAACAATTCTTGATAGTGACAATACAACACAAAGTCAGGACAGCCACACACCAGACAACACATAAAACAAATATAATTCAGAAAACATATAAATGGTAACACACTAAACAGATAATCTTCAATCAAATAAATTGTATTGTTATAAACATTTACTTTCACATATAATTTTTCAGCCTATATGTATTGTAGGTCCTGCATATTTTGTTGTAATTGATTACTTATATTATTCTTTCAAAATGTAATTGTTTACTGCTTTACACATAATTTTGAGATGATATAACAAAATAATACTCATCAGAGTCTTTGTACACTTTGAGTGTTCCTTAGGTCAGGATAGAACCACAATGAAAAAATGTCTTTTCAGTCAGCAGCACGTGTGTCCTCAACTTTTGCTTGCCTAAGTCCCGGCAGAGTTTCAACTTTTGCTTGCCCAAGTCCCAGCGAAGTTTGATACTACTTGCTTGGACAGCCTTGATACTTTGATACTGCTCACTCAAACTTGATACTAGTTGCCAAGGCCCAGCGCAGTTTTGATACTGCTCTCTCTAACAGCATTGGCACTGATTGCCAATGCGCATTTCAGTATCACTTTATTATAATAAAGTTGAAGTTTTTTCTATTCATTAGTATTATTGATATTTATTGTTATTTATATTAATGTAGGAGAGTTGCACTTTTTTACTTAATTGTATTTGACTCCCTGGTTCTCTCTCCTCATCAATTCAGGGACCCTTTATTTGACTATGCCCAGGCACACACCAACACAGGCACTGACACACCCAGGCATACACTCATACAACCAGGCATGCACAGATATGGACACTGATACATCCAGACACACAGCGATAAAGATACTGACAAACCCAGGCACACAAAAAAGAGGCACTGACACACCCAGGTGCACCCTTAGACACCCAAGTACACACCCAGTCAGACACTGATCCACCCTATTACATACCCAGGCACATATTGAGATAGACACTGACACACCCATGAATACAGTGAGACACCCACTGACACATCCAGACACACAGTGATACACATTATGACTCACCCAAACACACACAGATAGAGACACTGATTCACCCATGACACCCCACTACAGACACAGACACACCCATGCACTCAAAGATACACCCACTGACACACCCAGGTACCTACCAAAGCCGCTGTACACCCAGGTGCAGACTCCTACACCTGTTGACACATCCAGACACACACTCGTACAGATAGTGACACACCCAGGCACACACTCAAACTGGCACTGACACACCCCGGCACACACTCATACTCCTACAGACACATCCAGACATACACAAATAGAGATGCTGATATGCCAAATCAAACATTAATGCCGCTACTAACACACCCAGGGACACATCAATGCAGGCCCAGGCACACCCAGACACACACTGATACAGCCTATGACACTCCCAGGCAAACCCCGATAGAGACACTGACAAACCTATGCATAAACTGATACATGCACTGACACAAGCAGGCACTTACTGATGCAGAGGCTGATTTACTTAGCAAAACACTAATGCTGCCGTTGACACACCCAGGCACACACTCATACACCCTTTGGCACATTCAGACACACACTCATACAGACACAGACACACCCGGACACACACTCATAAAGGCACTAACACAACCAGGCACACACTCATACTCCTACCAATACAGCCATACACACACAGGTAGAGATAGTTACATACACAACCAAACACTGATGAAGCTACTAACACACCCAGGGACACACCAATTCAGACACTGACATGCCCAGGCACACAATTATAAAGACACTGACATACCCATGCACACACCAATACAGGCACTGACACACCCAGGGACACACTGATATAGCCTATCACACACTCAGGCACACACTGAGAGAGACACTGATACACCCACACAACAATACAGACATTGACACACTCAGGTACTAACTCATACACCCACTGATGCACCCAGTCAAACACTGATACATCCTATGACACACAGGCACACACTGATAGAGACAATGACACACACAGGCACATAAAGAGACAGGCACTGACACACCCAGGCACAGAGTGATACACACTAGGGACCTCATTACGAGTCTGGTGGTCCTGGGGCTGCCAGACTTGCGATGGCAGTCGGACTACCGCTAAAGCAGCGGCCAGGCCTCCATATTGTGACCGTGGCAGAGCCACCATGGTCTGACCGCCGGCACCACCAGTTTGCCACCGGTCAACAGCCTGGCGGTGCCACCAGTCTTAATCCACCATGGCAACACTGCAAGCACTGCTGCCCTCCGGATTACAAGTCCCCTCTACACCTGCTTTTGCATGGCGGTTCCACTGCCATACAAAGGTTGGTGGAGACGGGGTGCTAGGGGCCCAATGGGGGCCATGAACTTCCCATGGGCAGTGCAGGGGCCCCCATGGACAGCCCCATTGCACTTTTCACTGCCCGAATTACAGACAGTGAAAGGTGCAACGGATACTGTCAGACCACTACATTGCCGCCGGCTCAATTAGAAGCGCATGTCAGTGTTCTGGCCTCTTTCCCACTGGGCCAGCAGGAAACTCATAATATGGCCAGTGGGTGGAGAACCAGAGTGGTGATTTTCCATCCAAAAGAGTTTGGTGAGTGGCGGATTAAGGGCCCACGTCTCACCTATGCAAACACTGATAGAGACTCTGACACACCCAGGCATAAACTGATAAAGTAACTAACACACCAAGCCAAACACTAATGAAGCCACTGAGCACCCAGGCACACACTCATACAACTGCTGACACACCCAGACACAGGCAGATAGAGACACTGGCATGCCTAATCAAACACTAATGCAGCTACTAACATACCCATGGAGATACCAATGCGTGCAATAACACACCCTGGCACACACATACCCAGGCACACACTCATATACCTACTGATACACCCAGTCAGACACTTATACAGTCTATAACACACCCAGGCAAACACTGAAAGAGATACAGACACACCCAGGCATACACCAGTGCAGGCACTGACACACCCATGCACAAACCAATACACTTACTGACACACCCAGGCACACACCAATACAGTCCTTGACACACCCTGTCAAACATTAAAGCAGCCACTGACACACTTAGGCACACACTCATAAACCCACTGGCACACCCAGACACACACTCATACAGACACTGACACACCCAGGCACACACGCATACAGGCATTTACACATCCAGGCACACATTCACACACCTACTGATACACCCAGGCACACAGAGAGAGATATACTGACACACCCAACCAAACATTAGAATAACTACTAGGACACCCAGACACACACCAATACAAGAACTGACACACCCACGTTCACACCAATGTAGACACTGACCCACCCAGGTCCACACTATTACAGGCACTGACACATATAGGCACACACTGATCCAACCACTTAAGCACCCAGGCACACACCTATACAGACACTGACACACACAGGCACACACTCATACACCCACTGACACATCCAGTCACACACTGATATAGCCTATGACACACTCAGGCACACATCAATATAGACACTGACACACTTAGTCTCAGACCGTTACAGGCGCTCCAACACCCACTCACACACTGGTACAGACACTGACTCACCCAGCCAAACACAGGTACATCTACTGACAAACCTACCACAGACCTGACAGACATTTACACTTACAGAAGCACTCATACAACCATGTAGCCACTGCATACTCACAAACACATTCATACACTGACTTGCACATTCATTTCCATTTAAGTTTTACAGATGACATTGCAAAACAATTGCTACTTTCTTCCTTAATACTTTATAGGTGCATTACCCTTGGTGAATATTAAAGTAGTCAGATGTAATATTTTCATTTAACTTATGTGGATATATCACATATACATACACAAAAACTCACAAATACTTAAACAGACTAATGTACAGAAACATAAAACATTTAGTTAACTCTTTCTTTGACCGGATGGAATAGATCTAAAAAAACAAACAATTCTAAAAGGATTTTAATTTTAAATTTTTTAAAAATGTTTTTGTTTTTGTTGGGAACAAAAAGTAAACTTGGTAGTAAAAGGGATAAGGGAAGGGAAATGCAAAGAAGGAACTTGATTCAGTGTGGAAAAAACATTATATTGTAACTGGCACCAAAAATAAATAATTAAACGATGATTCTTCACTGCATCTAGAAAGCACCCACAGAAGAAATCTTTAGAGTGACCGGCAAGTGGCATTTGCCACAGTCGATATCCATCTCATTTAATTCTTGCAGACAGCTGTAATAGTAATCACTGTAACTGATAATGGCTCTGCAAAGAGTGCCTTAGAGGTGCATTGTCCTGGTGCACCTGCCTTCTCTTGCATCATCCAGTCACATGGAACTGGTGCCATGGAGCAACTTTTTCACAGAACCCATGGATAATCCTTGCCCCAAATATTGCACCGTACATACTTGGCAGTGACTTTCTTCTCCCCTGAAGGTAATTGAAAATGCTTTCAAACATCACTTTCCTTTTTTGCAGGTGATGTATCTTCCTCCTCATCCACACAGGTTCTGGATGGCCTTTCTGCACAGAAGATGAAGCAGTAGCCATTTTAACTTGCTATCCACAAAAGTCAATAGAAGTACCACCAATTCTCGCTCCTCTCTATACACAGCCAAAAGCAGAAATTACTGATTTAGGGTGTAGTTTCACATGTACATGGGTGGGGTCCTAATGTACCCAAACCAAAGGCAAGGCTTGGGTGTATAAACAAGAAAATTTGCAGATCCAGTTTGTCGATTTGTGACTTTGTGAATATACACATATATATATATATATATATATATATATATATATATATATATATATTTACAGTGATGCCTTTAATGAAAGATGAAAGTAGAGGAATGTATACATTTAAAATAAATATTAACATTTTTGAAGAATCTGCGAATCCAAATTTGTGAATTCGTTCTGATCACATAATTGGAATTATAAACAATAGATTACTTTTAGTTCTGTCTTTGCTTTTGGACCTGCAGAGGATCCAAGGAACCAAAACATAATTAAAAAAAAAAACTTGTTTTATTACATTTCCAAAAATGATACATTTTATAGAAAAGTACAATTGTGATGTTTACCTTTTAAGATGTTTGCTTTTTAAAACGTATATAAAGTGTATTTAATAAAAAAAATGTACAGTTAAAAAGAAATGCTTAATTAAAAATTAAAATTAATTGTAAGATACTTCGAACTATATATAATCCCTAGAAATTAACTAAAAAAACTAAACATTACAAGGACATAATTCTTTGGAAATAGAATTTGAAAAACCTTCAAAATTCACTGAAAAAACAAAGCTTACAGGGATGGTATAGTTAGGAAATAGATTTTTTTTTTTAAACTTTGAAATTCACTCAAAAAAACAAAGGTTACAGGAACCTTATGTTTAGGTTTCCATGTTACCCATTCAAAACAATAGAAATTCAGCAGTTAAAGTTACCACAGCTAACTATAACTTAGGCCCCCACCGCGCATTGTTTATGACCTCACATATTACATCACTCAAATCATGGTCAGTAACATCAATGATGACATCACTAATGACATCTCAAATGACATCACTGATGACATCACTGATGACATCACTGATGACAAATTCCAACAATGCAAACTTCATTGTACTTATAAAAGTACAATTTACATTTCTTAAAACTAAGTAGATGAGAGAGATGAATCACATATACCGGATAAATGACTAATAGCTTAAAAATACTACTCTGATCTCGTAGTAGATATATCTGAGAAGATAGTTTTTTTTTTTCTGAACAACTACAGTAAACAATAAACACCAAAATAAAAAACTATAAATATGTGTGACACTGTATGTAAACCACAAGAAATCATTTTGTGGACCTGCAAGAGTGTTTTACTTTGTATTTGACATTAACACAAACCACTTCAACATACAATCGACACAGTGGTGTTAGCAGATACATCACTGTATGACAACCAACTAGTAAAATTCTTCTTTACCCTGCAAAAATTTCTCAACAGAGAGATCAGTCAGTTGTAAACTCACCTAAACTGAACAATGACTGCAAAGGTTGTACTTAACAGCACAATTCATTGTAATTAAATACTACACTTAATTATCACAAAGGAGAGAGGTCTAACTTAGTATGTTAACAAGCAAAAGTAAATGAGTAAATCACTGTGGATTGAAGTTACCATAAAGTGCTTAGACTGTCACAAAGCAATACCACACACATATGTTAGCAGGGGATATGTGTCGGTGTAGGGCTACTATATTGAGAAATAGTACGCCCACTTTAAAAACAGGATCATAGATCAGATGACATATGTTATAAATAGTATTTACTCTTTAGTAGTCCAGAAAGAATAGTAATTTAACTTATGCAGTAGGTTAGTATATGTCTTTAAGTCTAAAAAATTCTCAAAACACTCCCACTCACTAGATGATGTCATCAGTGATGCTACTGTAATATGTGAGGTTATAACCAGTTAATGGCATAAGTTATAGTTAGCTGTGGAAAACTAAAACTGCTGAATTTCTATGGTTTTGTCTAGATAAAAGGACAACCTAACTATAATGTCCCTGTAACTTTTAGGTTTTTGAGTAAATATACAGATATGTCTAAATGTATCTATATTCACTTAAGAAAACAAAGGTTACAGGTATGTTATAGTTAGGCTCATATTTTAAACATACAAAAACATATAAAATCACCTGTTATAGTTAGAGTTGTCTCAAGTAACTATAACTTATGCCCTAAGGTAACTATAACTCGCGCCCCTACCTATGCGCAGTTATATGATCATTAATTTTACTGCAGTTGTTACAGTGACATTATCAATGATGTTATCAAATATGTCATGAGTGCTGCCATTTGTGGGTTTATTAGCAATGCATGATGAGGGTGCAAGTTGTAGCTAACTTAGGGCATTATTTATAGTTACTTTTTATATAATTTTTTTAACCTACTGCCAGCCAGACATAGGTAGGCCAGTAGGTAGGTTAGTACCTAGTTTCCAAAGAAATGCGTTTGTTGACATAACTATATCTTTGCCACTGTTGACGAATCTTTGTGAAATTCTCCCTACAAAATGATCAAGTTGGGTCTTATTCTGCATGGAAGGTTTTGGGATGATCTGTCAA
This sequence comes from Pleurodeles waltl, assembly GCF_031143425.1. NCBI lineage: Eukaryota > Metazoa > Chordata > Amphibia > Caudata > Salamandridae > Pleurodeles > Pleurodeles waltl. The sequence goes on along the minus strand of NC_090447.1, from coordinate 900,984,703 downwards.
GCAGGATGTAAGAAAAAAGGGGAGACAAAAAAAGTGGGTTTCCCAATGTAAATTCCCATAGACTCTTTAGACATGCCTGAAGCCCAAACTGCTAGATGGAATTACAACAAATTTGGCAAAAAGATAGTATTTGGTATGCAGATCACCCTTTTTTATCTGGTGTAAATCTGTTTAGTAGTTTTTGAGATATTAACAGAAAAAGAAAATTGTATATCTAAAGTGGGGGGTCCAGAGAGATCTCCTGCTGAAATTTGATTGCCTGCCAACACTTCAAAAAATGTATCTGAGGAGGTGGTGGTTCCCAGAGTGCGGGGGTCAAGGTGGCCCCCACATAGTTTTTAAACTGTAGGCTCAGGAAGGTGGTGGTCCCTAGAGCGTGGAGAGGTCTGTGCGGCCCTTGCATATATTTTTTTAATGTTGTACGGGAAGGTGGTTGTCCACAGGACCTGGGAAAGGCCTGTGTACCCCCCTATTTTGTTTATTAGATAACCTTGAGGAGGTGGTGGTCTCCAGGGACTAGGGGGTTCTGTGTGGTGCCCCTAAGATTTTATACCATGTAGGCCTCCATTGGTGGTGGCCCTTAGGGCACAGGTAGGTCTGTTCAGGCCCCATATTTTTTTATGTTGACCTGGGAAGGTGGTGGTCCCTGCAACCTGGGGGGTTCTGTGTAGCACCCCTAAGTATTTTTATAATGTAGCCCCAGAGAGGGGTGGTCCCAAGGGGCCAGGGGTCTGTGAGGTCCCCCATATATTTCCTTAATGTTGCCCCAGGGAAGTGATGGTCCCCGCAGGCCACGGGGTTTTTTTGTGGTCCCTCAAAAACATTTATTAGGCAGCCCCAAGGAGGCTGTACAGCCCCCCTAAATATATATATATTTAAGCTCCAACCCCCTTTGGCTGTGCATTGTGCAGGGTTTGGAGCTTTAAAGGGTGTTGACCGAGGCCAGGCCCTGCAGGCAACCCCCACCATGCACACCCCAATAGTAAGAAAACAGAATTTTTAAAAAATAGAAATTCACTGAAGAAACCAAAGGTTACAGAGATGTTATAGCAAGGCTCAGACTTTAAATGCACAAAAACAGGGAGATTCAGCTGTTAGAGTTATTTCAAGTATCTATAACTCGTGCCATAAGGTAACTATAACCCCCCATGATATCATTATTTGATTAGCCCTGAGGAGGTGGTAGTCCCCGGAGCGTAGGTGGCCCCCACATATAGAGAATAGCCCCAGGGAGGTGGCTGTCCCCAGAGCTTTTAAAACCCCTAGTAGTGCCCACTCCTTCTTTTGCCCCCATAATGTCAACCCGGGGGCCCTGGCAGTTTTATATGTGGAACACCTTGTTTGTTTTTCAATCCATGGGGAAATCTGCAAATATTTGCACATTTCACATAAAGTAAAAAAAAATGCTGTTTTGCCCTGCGGGGGGTTATCAGGGGTACCCTGACACTAAGGCGGGGTGTTAAAGTAAACGTACCCTGCCCCCTTTTCTTCTTTTTCATTTGTTTTTGAGGCTCTGGTGAAGTCACATCTCGAAATGGCTGCCAAAGTGTTCTGCTTGAAGTGTTGGCAGCCAATTAGATCTCATGCAGAGAGTAGCAGTATTCACAAACTCGTCACAACCCTATATATACAATTTTCTCTTAAACTACTGGACAGATTTACACCAAATAAAAAAGGATGCTCTGCAGACAAAAAGCTATTTTTTTTTCAAATTTGTTGTAATACCATCCAGCGGTTAGGGCTGAAGGTGTTTCTAAGGAGTCAATGGAAATTACCGTGGGGAATGCACTTTATTTGACTCCGCCCTTTTGATGTTTGCTGCAATTTCCATCTCAGAAAGCAAAATTACACCATTCAGGACCCAAGATTGCACCAGTATAGTATTTCAAAATAAAACAACATAGCACTGACACTCTCAAATTTCCTAAAGATGCAGGTGATTAGCATGTCTATTAATGATACTAGTTAAGCTTGATCATATTAGTGCCTAGCTTTGATATTCTTTCCATGGATTGAGCCCAAATATGCAAAAATTCACCCATTCCTCATTCATTACAGCTAAACAAATAACATGACATAATGCAGTTGAAAGAGCACGTTCTTTCCATAGACGTTTTCCTTACAATGTTTTTCACTGCAAAAACATATTTTCATAAAGCTGTCTACAACTATTCCAACTGTGTTCCTGTAATCATAAACACAAGTACAACAACATTTTATACAAGAGACTAAAAAGTACTAAATGTTTCACATTGCTGCAGTTAAAAAAATGACAAATCATAAGTGCGTGTATAACTCCTCATTGATGTTAAGACCCTTAGGTTCATTAGTTTCAAATATTAAAATTAGCTTGAACTCTAGTCTTCATAGTTGTAATTCTCTGTTACCCCCTCTTGATGTTCCTGGGATAAAGTCTATCACACTATATGTCAGATTAGTGGATCTGCCTAAAGAGCTAACTTGAAATTAGTCCTGGGCAGAGTTTGCATATCTGCGCTACTTGTAACTCCGCCAAGTAAAAAAAAAAATCATTGTGATATGCAGAGGTCTGTTAGCGGGTGAAGATTCTTGCCGCATCCGTTCGTGTGATGTTTAATGCCACTGGCAACGCAAAGTACATCCTCGCATTGGAATGATCAGGCGAATGGCACCACATGGTTCACATGGGCATGGCCATCTTGGGTTTTTTGCTTTTTATGGTGCTGGGGCTTACTTTTATATCCCTCTATATTGCTCCCATCCCACACTTTTAACACCTATTTTCCCCTAGTTTCTCTTTATTATATTAAATTTTCTCTTTGTGTTTTTATATTTTAACTTTTCTCCTAGTTTTTTAGGTTTTTTTGCAACCTTTTTACTTTTCTTGTGTTACTTTCTTTTTTGCCTTCCTTCTTTCTTTTCTCTCCCCCCTTAGGTCCCTGAGCCATGCAAAGCAGCGGAACAGCAGCACCATGCCCTCAAACACCACTGATTATTGTCGGCAGCGGTGACATGAAGGGGTGCCGCCCTACACCATTTTTTCCAAGGAGGAGATGGCTGCCTTGGTGTTTTATGTGCAGCACCATCTACCCTTGACCTTGGCAGCAGGCAGCAGGTGGCAGTCCCAGCTCTACGTACGGCCTCTGGGAGCACCAGAAACTTTGGGAGACGGTGTGCTGGGCTGTGCACCGCAGCTCTGGGGTCTGCGCACCCTGCAACAGCTTACACACCGGTGGGCCAATATTCTGTGAAACGGGCCTCCTCGTCCTGCTAGGTGTAGATGTTGCAGGGCTCAGTGAGTATATATTAATTATTAGTTGTGTTCTATGCTAATATCTCTTCCCAAATAGTAAGCAAGCTACTTACATGCAGGTACGTTAACTTTATGTTACGTACACAGTATGTGATCGTCATCTAGACAGGTGCTCAGTGCTACCTAATTATACTTGTTTTTGGCACTTGCTTGGTCTGATTAGGAGGTTATGCAGAGACTCCTCCTGTGCCTTGCCTAAGATAGTCATAGTTAATATTAGTATTAGTGAGCTATATTGATGTATTGTAGTTGTATATTGCTATTACTAAAAAATAAAGTAGGGGGAGGTGTGTCTGGCATCTAAATTGTGTAATGTTTTTTTCCAGCCGCACCAACCACCATGGTCAGGACCAGCAGCAACAGCCCAGATGCGGCTGCAGGAGTGGGTGAGAGGGGAATTTCAGCGGCAGCAGTGGCAGGCTGTGGTAAGTCCTATTGCTTGCTTATTGGCAATTAGTTATATAGTCACTAAAAGGATATACTAGTGTTGTTGGCCCATTCATCAACAAGCTGGTTTAGCAGATGCAGTGGCAGTTAAGCATAAATGGCCTCTTCTGTCTTCACCTCAGCAGACCAAGGTTCATAAAATAAACTTGAACTCTGATGTGTTTGGTGGGTGATGAGGAAGATGATATGATGCAAGAGCGGGTGAAGGATGGATGAAAGAGTATACGGGTGAAAGGATGCTAGCCCAGGTAGGTCAAAGGGTATGGGTGAAAGGATTCCATGCCTGGATGGGTGAACGGACTCCTCAGTTGGTTAGATCTCTCGGATGTGTGAATGGGTGAAGGGATGCATGGGTTGTTATTGGGTAAATGGATGTTGGTCAATGGTCAAAAACAGCAAATTCCTTAAATCCAATGATACATCCAGGACCAAAGAAAGTGATCCTTTCTGCTCAAAATCCAAGTGAAAAGTGACCAGGAGAGGGACAAAGCACTGGGAGGACCCTGCTGGAGAGAAACATGAAGTTGGAGTCTCTGGGGCACTTCTTGTTGCTGGAAAAAAAAAAACATAATAATACTCCTCACACAAAAATATCAACACGAACGGTCCATTAGAGAAGTTTTTGAACTTAAAATTGTAGATTTTAGCTGCTTTAGCGTTGCCAGGTTGCAGCAGCAGTCAACCACTATCACTCACACTCACCTACATCACAAAAGACGTGTCAGAAGTCGCTGGTGCAGCGCTAACTCTTGCGAGCAGGTACAAAATCTCGTTTGTGCTCCCAAGAGACCAGAAGTCTCTCGTCTCACTTCCCCCACATGCAAAATGACATTAAGCACACCGCAACAGGGGGAAAACTGGAAAAAAAAACTCCACTACGTTGTGGAATCTATCCGTAACTCTGTGTTCTCCGCAGAACGCAGGGTTGCCAAATTCCGCAAACTCCACCAGCGGAGGAGAGTTTTTCACCCAGGGCTACTTGAAAAGAGTTTTGATCATCCTTAAATGTTGTAATATATGTTTATGCACCAGAAGTAAGGTGCTCTCAATATTCATTTTGGACACAGACAGAGGTGAGCATAGACTACAAATTCTGTCTTACGGTTCCAAGGATGTTTGATTCTAAATCGTTCTCTACTATTTATGTCATACTCAGTGGGACTGTCTGTGCTCATATGCCTTGCATTTATTACACCTAGTAAAAACCAGCTTATGTTTCACCTTCTGATCTTTCTTTTGATGTACAACATTGCTAACCAACCTGCGCCTCATTGAAAGTGGCCTTCTATTTGTTATCTGGGGTTTCCCTCCTACGCGCATACCTATGATAGGATCCTTCTAAATCAGGTTCCATTGCATCTGAAGGACCTTTCCAAATTCATTATGTTGGTAGCTATATGTGGTTATGAATCTTCATTGGTATTTATCCCTATCTCTAAATTTATTAGTTCTAAGTAGAGCCATCTCTCTGGTACACTTAGAAATATGACCTTGTACAGATTTTAATATATCTTCCCAATAGCCTCTAATCTTATGTCTAGTGATTGTATCTTCTTGTGCAGTGTCAAATGCCCACCTCTGTACTACATATTTGCCTACCTCGCATTAGCTCCCCATATGGTATACTTCTGATTAAGGATATAGGGTGGAAACTATGGACATGCGGTGCAATGTTGCCAGATGTACCCTTTCTAAAAACTGTAGTGGTCAGACTTGCATGTTTTATTTCTAATCAAAAATCCCCAAAATCCAAAGTTCTGGCACTTATGCAGCTAGTGAAGGCAAAATTCAGCTTGTTTGATTGATAACTTGTACAAATTCATTACATGACTGATTATTCCCTCTCCACAATGCAAACACATCTTCTATGAATCTGACCTATAGGATGATGTGTTTAGACTGTTTATGAATGCTGGGATCATTGAGCACCTCTTCCTCCCACCAGCTTATATGCAAATTCACATAGCTAGGAGCCGACCAGGTGCCCATTGCTGCACTGCATAGCTGTTGGAACAGTTCATTGTTGAAAGAAAAGATGTTACATGTCAGACACCACTCAATCATTTTCAGAAGCATCACATTGTGCACATAGTATTTGATTGATCTGGCTTTCAAACCATCTCTATGGTGTATACTAGTATAAAGTGAGGCTACATCCAAGCACGTCCTGAACATATCTTTTTCCCATTTCCCATCAAAAACTCTCTTCAGAAAATCCAAATTATTTTGGTCGAAGGGTGGTAAGTTTCTGTCCAATGGTGCAAAAACTGATCCACATATTAAGAAACATTCTAAAATAGACTGCCAATTGCTTATATTATTGGCCATCCTGGATGCTTGTCCCTGTTCTTCTGTATTTTTGGTGACAAATAAATCACCAGTAACCTGTGGAATGGGAAAAAGATATGCTTATGATGTGCTTATGACATAGCTTATTATATTGCTAAATCATTGTGGGTATTTTGTTTTTGTTTATTTTCATATGTGATTCTATATTTGCTACTTTTCAATTTTGGATGGGTACAGTAGAACGGTTGTAGTTGTGTGAATAAGGCCTTTGGTTGAAACGCATTATGTGTGAATTAATAGCCCTGGAATTATCCTTACTTCGATGTCTTCCTTGTGTTCTTGAACAGCTGTTGGTTCATAGTGTGTATTTATTTCTGTAGAGTATGCTCGCTTGGCAGCCGTTCTACCTCCCATGAGGTCAGGAGCATACTGTTTTTGGAGGGGCCTTGTATCCTGTCAATACTGTCAGCAATGTGGTTATTATGAATCATGAAATGCATATCAATTAATTCTGCAGACAGCTAAATGCCACTAATTGTCACAAGAACATCAGTAGAAAGCATTATAATGACATTTCACTACTTGTTTGGGAACAACCTGAAAGGTGAAAGGATATTGCGATCTTAAAAAGTGAGGAATTCCTCTATCTTAAATCCAACTATGTGATATTGACTGTCCATAATCCATAAGAATCCTTTCAATCCACCAGGGAGACCTAGTGTCTCCTCGTGGACAGTCTTCTAGAAAATGTGTCTAGATATATTGACTTTTTCTTGAGGGATTTTGTCACTGCCCTCCCCTCTCATTTACAGGATACCAAAGATTTCTTTAGGAGAACAGAAGGTATCCAATTGACTGGAGTACTTTCCAATACCCTAAGTGCCATCTCGTTGGATAAATGTACAGTGCAACACCTACACTATAGATGTCTAAAGGATACCAAGGTAATGTCAACAGTTTTGTTGTGTGTCTATAACTTTTCCAATGTGATTCTTCCTTGAGGGTCTCTATCAGATAACCTTACAAGGTGAAATTGCAGAGAAATTACACTATGATGATTTGTACTTTACAGAAGTAAGTGCTTCTTTGTTTCAATTTAGAAAAGGAACCCAGGGGGGGCCCTAGCCAGCTCCCCACCTCCTGCAAGAGCCAGCATTGCTACTGCATGCAGGGTGCAGCTGAAAAAGTAGCTCACTGCACACAGGAGCAAACTCTGCTTCCAGCACGAGCAGAATTTTCACAGCTCCCGCTTTCTGGAAGCATGGTGATCGCTTTTTTTTGGTGGGAGCTGTCACAGTCCCTGAGCCCAGGGGGTGTCAATGCTGCCCCCCTATCAATATTTAAAAAAAAGCTTTTGTGAGGAGGTGGTCCTCCGGGTCCAGGGGGATAGCAAGTTATAGTTACCTTAGAGCACAAGTAACTCTATCAATAACAGCAGAATATTTATGGTTTTGTATGCCTAAAATGTGAGACTAATGATAACATTCCTGTAGGCTTTTTGTTTTTTTAAGTGAATTTCTGTGTTTTTTCTATTTCCTAACTATAATATCCCTTAACCTATGTGTTTTTCAATGAATGTTCGTGTTTTTTTTTAACGTAAAGTCATTTGAATAATTTTCCATTCATTCAACCACCACCACAAATGGGCTACGGCCATGCACTGCATAGATTGGCAGTAGGGCCTGACCTGCGTCTAACCCCCTATGCCCACCCAACCCACGCACTGCCTTCAGCCATGTGCATGGGGATGCAAACACCTCCATCAAGGTTTGCAGATAACATTTCTAGCTCAAATGCAAAAAAAAAAAAAACACTTGGTTTGCCTTTACCATGCACACGAAATTTGGATGGTTAGTACTTTATAGAAGTGGAGATTCAACTTGAGCACCTTCTTGGTTTATATCTGTGAGTGCTTCGAATTGAGTTTTAATTTCTGCCCAGGCACATCCCCAGTCAAGTACATGGAACCATCAGAATCTTTCTTCTTTCCTTGATAAACATGATTTTGAGTTCAATACCTGGCAGTTGCTGGAGCTGCTGGGCCGAGCCTTTAGAGCATGTGCAGGGCCTGAGCGAAGTTCATGATCTGGTCAGACCATGTGCTGCATTGTCTCTGGTGTGGACAGCAGTGCAAAGTAGAATGTGTCCATCAATAGCTGACAAAGGCGGAGATGTTGCTCCTTACACACCTTAATTAGTCTTCCTGAAGTGCATTGACAGATCACCTTTTCATCCTGCAGATTCCTCATAACTTCTTTGCAGCGTTCACGCTTAGCCTCCACCATCAGCTGTTCTATTTTTTGTGCAGCATGCCCTCTTGCCCTCATCCCCCTTTTCCAAACCTCACAGCTCTTCCTATCACAAGCTTCATGGCCGGCTGCTCACCTTTTCACCACAGCCACACCTCTCCCATTCACTTCTTCTGTACTCTGTCCTCTGCTGTATGGCATCTCTCACTATCACTTCTCTAGTTTTTTACCCACCCTCACAGCGCTTTGCAGTTCTCCCTGTCACTTCTGTTCTCCTTGTCAATTCCTTTCCTTTACCCACCATTCTCCATCTTGCCTCTTTTTACCTCTCTTTGTTTTCCTATAGGTATTCTTCTACACAATCACTCCTCTTTCAACTATCCCAGTTACTTGTCATTGTGTAGCCCTGCCTCTGCACTCTCACTGCTTTTTCTGAATTTGCACTACTATTTCACCTCTAATCCAACACGTCTCTTGGGCCTGATTACCTGTCTACCTGCAGCCACTTTTCTATCTATATATTTTTTTGCTACTAATATACGCTTCACCTCTCTTGCAACTTTTCAGCTGACCCTTCAAACTGAAGCCTGTCCACTTGGAGCTCTCCCTCCACCATCTCCTACAGCTTTCAAATACCTTTTCACATCCAACACTCCTTACCCCACTGCAGGTCTCTCTCCAGTCAGACCTCTTCTTTCAAATTTCATATTATAGATTCCTCTTTGTGATCTTGTCCTATCTGCAGCTTTGCAGGTTGCTCTTCTGTCCTGCACATTCATCTCCACCCTCTTGTGTCGTCTCTGCAGCCTTATCTCTCACTTCACCATCTCAATTCTCATGCTACCCCACTGAATTTTCTGCTAATATTACTGCCTCTTCTCTCACAGGGAATACACACAAACACTAAAGAAACATAAGAATCCTCTCTCTTTTGAGATGTGGAAGTAAAATGTGAGACACCTCAGAAGTCTGGGAACCTGTTCTCCCTCACATTAAATTCCAAACATCTGAAACCAAATGTAAGAAGCAGGAACTCAGCAAGCTGAAGCTTTGTAAATTAGGAATTATAAGTATCTCCATCCCACCCTCCGACACAGGGCATAGAAACCCAAAAGTAAAGTGAGTGTGATGATGATAGAAAATACACCACACGTCTAAAGATGATGAGGGCAAACGGGAAGCATCTGAGAGGGAACACATTTTCACCCCATAATTCAAATGGTTTAGTCTGCCTTCTGATGGGCTGTACATGCAAGTTTGCGACTCTTGACCTTGTGCTCTGCAATTTGGGAATTAGGAGACAGAACATGCTTGCATTATGAAGCAGCCCTTAAGCCCTTATCACAGAACCTCATTAGCTTTTGCAGAGCACAAAAATGGGCAAAGTGCATGAGCAGCCAGAATGAAAGATGAGTTTTATAATACCAGCCTCTTTTTTATTACAGCAAATATGCACGATATGATGAGCTAAATATGCAAAACCTCAAAGGAAATTGCATGACACATAGCCCCTCATTCTAACTGCGATGGGCGGCGGGAGCCGCCCGCTGGCGGGAAGGGGTTCGGAATCCCCATTGCCGCCATGGAGGATTCCCCCAGCCGGGGGAAATCCGGCGGAAAACCGCCAGACCCGGCTGGGCGACCGCGGCTTCACAGCCGCGGTCGGAATACGAAATGAAGCACCGCCAGCCTGTTGGCGGTGCTTCAGCCGGCCTCCACCCTGGCGGTCATAGACCGCCAGGGTTAGAATGAGGCCCAAAATGTGCAAAAGTTAACTGCATCTAACAGGACAGCAAAAATTAGCGTAGAGAAATCTGTCTGCTGTCTCTTCTGCAAATCAAATACTTGTCAGACATGCCGAACAGTCAACCTCCTCAACCCATTTCTGGGATTCTGTCATCTCTTTTGTCTCTTCCTATTAATGTGCTGTAAAATTGCTGGGCTGCTAGGTAAATCGATCCCTGTCAAATAAGTGCAAGACTGTTTAGTGTACCACATTTTATTGAGATTTACAAATACTGATTGTTGCACATTTTTTTCATCATATCTTGCAGTTTCCCAATGGTGCATGATGTAGAAAATGCCTTTATGTTTCTCTCCAGTCTAGATAGGGAGAGTACCTTACAAGAGAATGTACCCCCCACACAGCCAATGAGTGCCATGGCAGCCACGGCCTCAGCTGAACATGTATGGAGAATAACAGTGCACTGCAGAATGGCATAGCAGACCTCAGTTTAGCACCCCCTTTCCTCTCAAAAGAGGGCTAGCAAATAAGATCTAGTGAAGCATGTTTTTCTGCAAAGAAGAAATAAAAAAATGTTTTTAATGATAGGGAGATTTCTGAGATGAAATGGAAACTATATGAAAATTCCCTTCCCCTAGACAGCGCAGTGCTGAGGGCTGATGTGATCCGCCCAAGCACTTTTGGGGGCAGATTTGTACTGCGCCTGCGCCGAATGTGCGTCAAACATTTTGACGCACATTCAGCGCAAACCTTGCCCCATATTTAAACATTGATGCCCGAACCCGCGGACGTCAGAATCTTGCAGTGTGCACCTTTTTTTGGATGCGGCAACCCGGCTTGCGTTAATCATATGCAAGGTAGGCGTTCCCGGCCAAAAATGACTTAAACGGCCATGCGTCGTATTTATGTTTTTGGGCAAAAATGGCGCACGCCTGAGAGGCGGAGCCGGAAAATTATGCACAGCCCGATTTGCATCAAAATATAACGCCTGGGTCACACCTGTATTTAATCAGAACACACATAAGCAACAGCAGAGCAGCAGAGCAGCAAAAGGGAGACATGTAGGTGTTTCTCATCCAGCGTGTACGCAGACACAGAGCCCAGCAACAATAACAGCAGCTACCACAACACCAGCAGGGACCCCAAAGGCAGCGCAGAAGGCAGGAGAGAATATTCTGCCCCAGAACAACCCTTCATTACCTCAGGGAACATGGCATCATCCAGAGGTACAGGTTGAACTGGCAGGCCATTCAGCAGCTGCTGAGAAAAATAGAGCCACAGTTGGCACCCACCTTGCTGACACCCTGCACCATCCCAACAGAAACCAAGCTGCTTGCTGTACTTCACATGCTGGCAAGTGGCTCTTTTCAAACAACTGGTGCCCTGGTTGCCGGAATATCACAGCCATCATTCTCTGCCTTTTTCCCCAAAGAACTGGATGCCATCATTGGACTCACAACCCGCCACATCTGCTTCCCTAACACACTGCAGAAGCAGCAGGAAACAAAACAGGGGTTCTACCTCATTAGTGGCTTCCCACACGTCCTTGGTGCAATCGACTGCACACATGTACGCCTTGTGCCACCTGCTGCAACTGAACACCTCTACCACAACAGGAAGCACACATATTCCATCGATGTGCAGGCCATTGTCGATCACCAAGGATTGATCACCAACATCGTGGCAAAATATCCTGGGAGTGTCCATGACTCATTCATCTTCCGTCACAGCACCATCAATCAACACTTCCAGGATGGACGGTATGGCAATGGACTACTTGTTGGTAAGTACAAAAACCTATTTATATACACACTGCACAGCAACCCTCTAGGACACACAAAACATACACCACAACAGCAACTTGCCGACAGGAACACACTGAGGGGGTCATTCTAACCCTGGCGGTAAAAACCGCCAGGGCAAATGACCGCGGTAGCACCGCCAACAGGCTGGCGGTGCACCGCTGGGCATTCTGACCGCGGCGGTTCAGCCGCGGCCAGAAACGGAAAGTCGGCGGTGTACCGCCGACTTTCCGCTGCCCTGCAGAATCCTCCATGGCGGCGGAGCGCGCTCCACCGCCATGGGGATTCTGACACCCCCTACCGCCATCCAACAGGATGGTGGTAGGGGGTGCCGCGGGCCCCTGGGGGCCCCTGCAGTGCGCATGCCAATGGCATGGGCACTGCAGGGGCCCCCGTAAGAGGGCCCCAAAAAGAATTTCAGTGTCTGCCTAGCAGACACTTAAATTCGCGACGGGTGCTACTGCACCCGTCACACTCCAGCAACTCCGCCGGCTCCATTCGGAGCCGGCTTCATCGTTGCTGGGTCTTTCCCGCTGTGCTGGCGGGCGGCCTTTTGGCGGTCGCCCGCCAGCACAGCGGGAAAGCCAGAATGGCCGCCGCGGTCTTGTGACCGCGGTGCAGTCATTTGGCAGGAACCGCATGGCGGGCGCCGACCGCCGCCCGCCGCGGTTAGAATCAGGCCCTGAGTTTGTGACATCACTAGCCATGTTTCATAGGTCACCATTTAACCTGTCACACATCTGAAATAACTGTACAGCCTAATGTTAAGACGTCAATGATCACAAAGTTTGGAGTGTGTTGCCTAAATGTCACCTTGCAAATTCTAAGCGTCTCAATTACGTTTACATTAATCCATTGCATAAGTCTAAAGGAATGTGAAGTCCAGGGTACATTGATATGAACGTGTTAACAACACTGTCAATTGTAACCTGTATATGGAACTATCATCTCACCCCCAGTGAAGACACAGGGACACCTGTATCACAAGTCACAATGCTAGGGAGGGCACGCTGTACTGCAAATCCCAAAACATACTGCTGACAACCGGTCAGCAGCCAAATATTCGTTCAGCCAAGGAAACAACACAATGCAGATGGTATATCCTACAAGCCTAGAATGCAACACAATAACACAAAAGAGTCACAGACAAAACAAGACAACTACTGCCATGCAAGTTGCAAGGACTATCTGTGACTAGAGTGTGACTAGAGTTCCCTAGAAGCAGAACATAGACAGCACAAGTGCCACACATATGACAAGCATTGCACACATGACATTCCATGTACATGTCAGCCCATTTCCTAACTCCTGGCACACCCATGCACCTGGTCACAACCCACCTGTCTGAAGATGTCCCTGGAATAGTAATATGTGTACCCCGATATTCCCTACTCTACACACACAGACTAACAATAGTAATCAAGTGTGCTACACCCTTTCCTATGGTATACATTGTCATAGTACATCTGACTGCATGGGCGTCATGTCAATTAATACACTGGCTTGTAGTTTCTAAGCCCTGTTATCACCTGTAGATTGCTTCCCGTGTGAAAGGCACTGTTGGCCATTTGAATGCAAATCTCACCTACAGGACTTATGATAAACTGATGCAGCACACACCTGTGATCACCTCCATGCACCCATTTCAACATGCACTGTCCCTGCTGATGCCTGGAACAGCATAGAAGCTGCCATTTTTGCCAAATACACCGTTAAGCATTGCTAGTAATGAAGCCGTGTAACACAGCCCTTGGGTTCATGTGTCACCTTCAAAAACAAAGGACATACACAGTTTTACATGTCAACTGTCTAGTTCTTCCTCCGACCAGTCTTAGTCAGACCACTGATTATGTAACTTGTGAAATTGCTGGATCCTGATTGACCCTGCATCCTGTCAGCCTGACTGGCATCTGTCTATGCGTCACCCTAAAGATTCCCTGTGGCTACATATGTACCACACTTGCTTTACCAAACCTCTCATTCCTCATAGGGTATTTTGTCATGTGCTTCATCAATGCATACCCAAATACATTGTATAGCATCATCTGCCTTTCAATAGTATCATATTTGTTAAATTGTCTTTGAATACCAAAATCATGGCCCATCCCTTATCTGGGTCTCATTTATGCATGAACGAAAAAATGGGATAGTGTCCCAGGGCCATATGCAGGGATTGGGTATGGGGCCTCTAGCAGAACCAGCAACCTCTGATAATGTCCATGAAAAGTCCACAGATGTTAGGACCCTGACAGTTTACACGCTGAATTATATTGCTCACAACATATTGATGGGCCAGGTGTGGTGAATAGCTGCAAAATTAATCAGCACAGAGGCTATGATGTTCCCAGATGCAGTGGGAATTTCAGAGTCCAACCTGTCTACAAATGTTGTAATAACACCTGCCGGAACATGACACCTGAGAAATCATCTCACTCAGCACACCAAGATTGACCATCCCCATGTAGGTTTTCATGTCCTCATCCACTTTACTCACATTGATCTCCGAAGGATACTCAGTAGATACAGGAATAGCTGCCACTGACTCATGATGAGATCTGGATGTAACTGTGACAACATACACCCCTAAAAATATACAGGATCAACATTGGACCACACACATGAACAAGACACCTCTGTGCAATTGATCACTGGAAATATGTGGACACGTGCTGCCTCGTATGCTGGTCCACCACAGCCACTGGAGAGTTGTGGCTCAGTTATATGACCTCAACTGTGGCGTTATAATACATTTGTAGTTCACCTTCGGCTGTCTGGGCCAATTACATGGTACCCACTTCGTCAATGCATGTGCCTGACTCACTGTGGGATTCACCAACAAGTGCCTAGGAAGCAGTTACCAAAAATCTAGGACATAGGATGGTGAAATTGTGGACCATTGACATGAACAAGCGTCTGCCATCTATCTGGTGCATGCTTTATCATTTGTGGTGTCTATGTTACCCAAAATCTTGGAAGTGCACACAACAGATGTTGCTACATGTATGACTAACACATGTCCTCTCTCATTTCCACAATGACTTGCATCTAAGGTATGGACACATTGATTTCACATTCATATAAGCATATTTTCAATAATGCATCAATGTGCACTCACACTGGGTCGACAACTACATTAGTTGCCACTGCACACACATTGAGCCATAGGCATTGAGGTATTGTACTTATGTACGTCACCTTGCTATCCTCTCCTGATGCCAAACATGCCAAAATTGTGCTATAAATATATGTAGGCCACACATATGGCCATCTAGTGCGTCAGCCAACCGTCAAAATCCTTTTAAGGAAGTAGTGGGTCATGGTCCGCTGCAGTATGCTGCATGTGGACATACACCATCAACACCATAGTGGGTGCAATCAGCCTATCTCAGTTGTGTCCCAAATGTAACATAACATAAAAATAGATAAAATGCCCAAAACCAGTTCATGCACTGAAATTTTGACGTTGCTAGCGTTATGTGCCATTTTTTCCACCGATACAGATTGTGCGTCATATTTTTCGACGCACAGGAGTGAAAATTAGGCCGCATCCAAATAACTGTAAAGACTATTTACTATTATTTGGATGCGGCCTAATTTTCACTCCTGTGCGTCGAAAAATATGACGCACAATCTGTGTGTGTGAAAAAATATGACGCATGACGATAAAAACGGCGGCCATTTTATGCAGGATGTGATGTAATAGGATATCCTGTTTTCAGGTTATGTGCACTGGGTGTACTTTCACTTTCACTTTGCAGTCTGTGAATCTTCTAGACTGTGTGGCTGTGTTCAGAGTGTTGTCCAGTAATTTTGTGCTTTTGTGTCCTTTGTGATATCTTACTTGTTACTTTGTGAAATAAATATTGTTGTTGTATACTATCTGAGTGTGTTTTGTTTACAATTATCCAGTATTCTAGTGTATTTGTTGTTTGTGGGAGTCTGTTGTGGGTAGTGCTAGTTTGGGGATAGTTGGGCTCTTTTAGTTGTTAAGTTTACTTTTCTTTTTTTTCGTACTCCTACTTTCCCCCTTTTCTCCTTTCTTCTTCTTTCTCCCCTATTCCCCTTTTCTGTGCCTAGATGTTGGGTAGGCCACGTCTTGGCAGGATGGGGGAGGAGGAGTTGGGGAGGTTTATATGGCTGGTGTGCCATTTCCTCCCACTCTTGATCGAGGCAGGGGGCAGGGTGATACAGTGGTATCACACGGAGGTGCGAAGAATCCGGTGGGGAAAGGTGCTGCATCACTTGCAGCGCGTGTATGGGAGCCAGAGGAGTGACCACCAGCTGAAGCACCGCTGGGCTGACCTCATCATCAGGGAGCAAGATCTGCTGGACCACCTGGGTGTAGTGATTGGTGGCCCTGTCGGTGAGTACAAATCATGTAAATGTGCACGATTAAATGCAATGTAGTGACATCAGATGATTTGTACAATATCTGCCAGCTAAGTTGCTGACTGTGTGTAATTCTGTGGAAACATACAGGGTAATTGATGCCCTATGTAAAGGATCACAATTGCTTGCTGTCAGGAAGCACGTGTTCTGCAAACTTACAGTATACTTTTGCTTAATGTAATTTGGTGCCGCCTTTGTGTCAGACAACAAAACAAAATAGGAGCCAATCGTGTCTATATAGGTCACATTTGCCAGTGAAGTATAGATTTAGGGCCAGATGTAGCAAACTTTTGCGAGTCGCAAATGGCCCGAATCGCTATTTGCGACTCTGCAAAATCGGAAATGGGATTGAAAAATCCAATTTCCGACTCGCAAAAAGTGATGCGAGCCGTTACCGACTCGCAAAATTTGCGACCCCATTTTGCGACCCGCAAATAGGAAGTCGCAATTTGCGAGTCGCAAACCATATGCAATTGCAACTCGCAAATTGCGACTAGTCGCAAAAAGCCCAGTTTGCATGTCCAATTTACCACTAACTCAGAGCAGGTGGTAACCATTACCAAAGTATAAAAGGACACCCAGAAGGCATCTGGGTTACTCAAGATTGCGGAGATATACCTGATAGCAGTGAGGAGGAGAGCCCACGCAGACCAGCAGAGGTGGAGGAGGAGCCAGAGACAGGAGAAGATTTACAAAACAAGGCAGACACTCTTCCAGCAAACTGAGGATGAAATCTATGATAAATACAGACTTAGCAGCACAGCTATACTAGATTTAATAGATTTCCTCAAACCACAGCTAGAACACCAGTCTGTGCGCGGCTGCGCCATCCCTACGCATGTGCAAGTGCTATGCTCACTGCACCTCTTGGCCTCGGGGAGCTATCAGGGGGTCATTGCTGTGGCAGGTGGGGTATCCCAAAGTGCACTTTCTAGGTTCCTCAGGGCATTCCTAGATGCCTTACTCACACACATGTCCCAATACATATACCTACCCAGGAATGAAGCAGAAATCAACAGCACCAAGTTGGACTTTTACCCGATTGCCAACTTTCCCCATGTCATAGGGTGTGTAGACGGGACACATATTCAAATATGCCCTCCTGCAAACCTGGAATATCTGTTCCGCAATAGAAAGTGTACCCACTCACTCAATATTCAGGTTGTTTGTGACGCCCATTATGTCATCACTGACATTGTAGCTAAATTTCCAGGCAGTACTCATGACTCCTACATATTTAGGCACAGTGGGATACACCAACGCCTGGAACGTGGGGAGTTTGGAGACGGATACCTCCTAGGTAGAGCTGCATACACCTTGTAGACATGCACACAGATCAATGTGCAAACCAACCACGACTTGCTAACAGTGTACGTTTTGTGCCCAACAGGTGACAGTGCATATGTCTTACGCCCATGGATACTGACTCCGTACTTAACACCCAGCAATGAATGTGAGAGGCGATACAACAGTGCACATAGGAGGACCAGGAATCTAATTGAAAGAACCTTTGGATTGCTGAAAGCACGGTTCAGATGCCTTCACCGAAGTGGAGGTGCCCTCCAGTATACCCCCATAACGGCATTCAAAATAGTTGTCGCATGCACTATTCTGCACAACATTGCCACCCGACGTGGGTTACCTCTCACCCCTGCAGACCCAGATTCTGAGGATGTAGAGCAAGAGCAACCACATCACCATCATGGTGATAGGAGCATCGCAAATCAAGGCAGACTGAGACGGGAACACATTGCAACCCAATAATTTGGAAGGTACGTGCCAACTTCTACCATACTCACCAATTGAACAAACACTCCATGTTTTAGGTGGAACAAACAAATTATTTAATATGTGCAAAAACCAAACTATATACAATGAAAACTGTTTAGGGACTTCAAAATGTCCACCTGGCATGGGACACATTGCCATCATGTGCCCCAACATCAGGGACAGTGGTTAGTTTACAGCCTACGGAGGCCTCTGCCAGCCTGGCTGGTACCAGGTTGCTCAGCAGTGCTCTGCCTCGTACTCCCACTCCAGAGCACCCTGGTGTCACCAGCAGAGACACTGCTGACAATGGAGCCCTCCTCGCAGTCTTGTGGGGTGTCCCCTGTACCCCTGGACACCTGCCATGCCTCCATGAGGTCTATCACATGGGTGATCCGGGCCAGGCCCATTGCCACATCACCCGCAAAGTGGCCCATTTCAACCTGGAGGCCGACTGTTCTCCTTGACAGCCCAGTAGTGTTCACTGCCAGTCTGCAAATAGAGGAGGCCATCCTGTTCAGCCTTTGGAGCAGCTGGCGGTCCCTGCGCCTCGCACCCTCACTCTGTGTAAGCAGTCCAGCCACCAGTTCACGCATTCACTGGGCTAGGTCACAGTGTTGTTGCCAATTACCTCCAGTTGTGCATAAACCTGCTGCATGCTGTTTTCATGGTTCCTTTCTAAGTGCTGCAGAACCCCACTAATCCACCCTAACATTTGATTCTGCAGGCGCTGACCCCGTAGCAGTTGTGACTCCGTCGGTGTGGTGGATGGCAGCCCTGACTCGGCCTGCAGCCCTGCTCTCCTCATCCTGCGTCGCCTGCGCAGCGGTGGAGGCCCTGTGATGTGTGTTGTTGCACTCCTGGTTGTTGCTGGTGCAGGCTCCGATACCACTGTTGCAGCGGGTGTTGCCATAGAGGGGATGGTGTTGCTGGTGCAGGTGGGAGTGGTGGCTGCTCCTGTTGTCTCCTCATGGGACTGGCTGACCAGTGGCACCTGGCTGCAGTGGATGGTGGTGGTGTTTTGTGGGAGACCTGTGTAACATGGGGAAAACACTGTCAGTGTCTACTATCTGTTGCACACTTCCTAATAAACATTTGCCTATTAACGGCCTACTTGACTACATTGCCCATAATGCATCATGCTGGTGTTTGCTACTCTGAAATGGAGCTATCTTGGTTGTGCATGCCCCTGTGTACATGGTGGGTGGGGGTATGGCATTGATGGGGGTACAGGCATATCACATGGTACTCACCGGTTGATGGTCCAGGCTCAGAGGTGTCCAGTTCTTCAAATCCAGTCACAGCCTCCGGCTCCAGGGTCTCCTCCACCCTTTCCTACAGGGGTGTGGGTGGTGGTATGGAAGATGGTCCCCCTCCTGTGCCTCTCATCTCCCGGAGCCTTTCTGCCACCCTCTCCTTGGTCCGGGAGCGGAGGTCGTACCACCTCTTCTTTATTTCATCCACACTCCTGTGGCTGACCCCCAGGCAGTTCACCTTCTCCTGAATTTCCTGCCAAATTCTTTTTTTGGTAGAGTCTGGCACATTGAGGGCTGCCTTCCCAAAAAGCTCATCATGGTGCTCACAGCACTCCTCTGTGAGCACCTCCAGCTCCTTCTCTGCAAACGTCAGCTTTCTCTTTCTGGGAGTGTCAGCCATGGTTCCTGTTGCTCTGTTAGCCGTGCTGCAGTTAAAAAGGGTGTGGTCCTCCCTCCTCCCAGGTGTATTTGTAAACTTCCTGGCTGTGATGTCATTATCATGTGCCAGGAAGTGTTTTCCAGAGTGTTCTGGAGTGGTTTCTGGAGTGTTCTGCAGCACCTGCATTCAATTTCAGCACAGTCACAATTTGCGACACCCACTCGCTATCTGCGGTGCAACTCCGGGTGCGAGTCGCAATTTGTCCCCGCAAATTCTACCTGCATTCCAATTAGCGACACCAAATTGCGAGTCGCTAATTTTTTTGTACCTACATCTGGCCCTTAGTAAAATATTGGCAACCTTTGTTGACGCAATAGCTAGACTGACTTCAGAAACACTACATGATGCAGAAAATAAGTGCTGGCTTCACGTCAATTGATGATAGCAATGTCGCCCAGACACATGTCTCATGTGAGTCTGGTGAGTGTGTAAGGAAAGCGTTCATGGAAGTTCTATGAATGTTAGGGATTATTGTTGTCCTTCATCTTTTTAGAAACATGTCAGATCTGGATTTGAAAACATCGGGAAAAGGTGTAAGGTGCCCTCAGCTAACATCTTAGACTGGTATTTGGAGTTTGTTGTGCCACATTCCAATTAGGGATGGCAGTCCAAAGGTATGTACGTGGGTTCATATCTCTATGTTTGGTGTAAATCTCCATTGTTGGGCCACATCAAATGAAGAAACTGTAACAGCATGAGGGCTTACAAAAGTCCCTGGCCCTCTGTACATTGTACCTATGTGTAATAATTGTGTCATGGCCACATAGGCTGTTTGACTCGTATAGCAGTCCTCAAGCAACCAGGCTTTGGATGTCTCTCTTGGATGCACATGATGAGACGATTACACACCATTATTATTTCTGCTCACTAATGAAGGAGCATGTTTGCCACCACATGATAGTTAGGGCCACTGCATGTGTGTAGATACTTGTGTAACTTTCACAGGAGACCCATGCTATGTATATGTTGGCCGTGATGTATCAGATGCAGTATCATCATGTCTGAATGTCTTTCATTACTTTAGTCAGCTTACACATTGTTTTTGTCTTTGAAATTGTTGGTCAGTGCACAGAATCTGAGCACATTTCTTTCTTCCATGCCTTACAGGTGGACTGACACCCTACACAGTGGGAGAGGTGGCTACATTTGAGGACCCCGACCACTCCAGTAAGTGTTGATATGTCTGTTATGTGTTGTGTTTGCTGGTGATGTGTGATGGACTCCTGTGTGTTTAATACATGGCAAGGTGTGATGCGCTGGCCAATCATTTGTCTTGTTCCATGAGTGGGATTTCAGTTTCTCAAATGTTTTGAGTTGGCCAATGCATATCCGATTGTATTATCTAGGGATTGTAGGTCATTCCTGTAGGCCCCGCAATGAGAACTGGGGTGAGTCATGTGGATAGCACTTGTATCAACAAGAGTCGCACTGGAACTCATCTCAGATTTGGTCAGCCTGTCAGACCCACATTCTTCCAGATTGGTACTGCAAATCGCTTTTCAACAGACTTCTGCTTCCCTATTCACTAAAGTACTTATTAAACTGTAGGTAGGACTTCCTAGCAGCATGTATTTCCACATGTAGAGCTACAAGTATGTGGAACTTGAGTGCAATGGCCTAGGTGTTCATGCTAATCATGATCATGGGTGTTCTTGCAACTCTGTGTCTGTTGTACGTCATGCCTTACTGGAAATATATGATGTGGATCAAGCTCTGCATTTCCTGACATGTGTGGCACTATGATTGGTCAAGGGTTTGCAGACTGCTAATTGTTGATAGACCTTACCTGTGGTGTGTGTGTAGAGCCAAACACGTGTTGAGCTTTCTATACACTCCTGGGTGTCCATGTTGTTTGGAATTGTTCATTGTTTCTCCACCCCCCCACTCAAACACAGGCATGGGTTTGTGAATAGGGTACCTAGGACTGATGCTACCAGTATGTAACACATACATGTGAATAAGTGAATGTTTGGTTGGAACCTAGTATCCACACTCAGGTATGGCACATGAGTACTATACTAGCAAGTCCAATAACAACTTGCAGACCATGTGGCTTTAGTTTTTCATACCGAACACTGACATCTGTAGCCCAGACATTGGTGGAGGATGTGCAGCATGATTGTTAGCTGACAACTGGCAGAACTCAGATGGCAAGTTAATGCCAGTTGTTACCCATCTTGTAGGTTTTGGATGTGCTATGTCTGATATGACCTTTGTAGGCTGGCCTGCCATGTACTTCATCAGGGACATTCAATGATCTGTATGGTGATATGAGATGTTACAAGTACAGTAGATGTATTGTCTGATTTACTCCTTGTGCCATTTCAGACAATGCAGTTCCTAATGTAAATTGTTTGCCTTTGTCTTCACAGCTGCAAACACGACACCCATCCAGGTCCGTGAGTTCCAGAGGTGGGCCATGAGATACCAACATATCCTGCTGGTAGAGTCGGGGTTCAGGAGGATGGCCCGTAGATACCGCAATGAACAGGACTCCGGAGAATGGAGTGCTTTCCCACAGGGTGGCCCTACTTTGCCCACCCCAGCCACCACCAGCACAACCACCAGTTCCACCCAGGTGGCACCACCCACAGCTGGGACTGTTGTCCCAACGTCTCCAGTTGTTCCAGGCCCCAGCAGTGCAACACCTTCAGGGCAGCCCACAGGCATTGGCTCTACATGCCCACAAACCTCCTCCGCCGGTACCCAGACTGCCCCAGCTGCAACAGTTGACCCTGCAGCTTTCCAAGCAATGGAACGTAAGATGGACCGTGTGCTAAGGAAAATTAGTAATCTGAACCTGGATGTTCGCCATATGAACAGGCATGTGCGGTCCATAAAGCGGACCCTCCGGAGGGCCAACTTCTAAACTTTGATATATGGACATGAATCCCTCCCCTCCCTCCTCTTTCCTTCTTCCCATACTTAGTGGGCTTAGGGGGCTTAGTGTTAGGTTAGTATAGGTGTTAGAAATGGGGTCTTCGGTTGACAGTCACGTTACCCCCTGTTCAAGCAAGGACCCTCACTCTAGTCAGGGTAAAAGAGAATCACCCTCAGCTAACCCCTGCTTACCCCCTTGGTAGCTTGGCAGAGCAGTAGGCTTAACTTCAGAGCGCTAGTGTAAAGTATTTGTACCAACACACACAGTAACTTCATGAAAACACTACAAAATGACACAGCACTGGTTTAGAAAAATAGGAAATATTTATCTAAAGAAAACAAGACCAAAACGACAAAAATCCAACATACACAAGTCAAGTTATGAATTTTTTAAGATTAAACTCAAAAATAGCGCTTAGAAACAAAAATGCTTCGATGAGATGTTAACACAGTGTCGTGACGGAGTCGTTCCCAACAAGCCGACACCAGTGCGCCGGACACGGAGTCGTGTAGACCCCTAAGTACAGTACCTTTGGTGAAGAGTGAAAACAAGCCGATGCGCGAAGTCGGGAAACGCAGCGTCTGTGCGAAACGTTGAATCCGTGCACTTCAAGCGGCATCGGTCATGACGTGGTGCGGCGACTTCCACAGAGTCGCGGACTTCAGCGGGGCTGCTGCGGCATCGGGCCTGCGAAGAGCGTTGCGTTCCAGCGAAGGTCAAGACGTCAGGTGGAGGCGGCGTTACCGGATTCAGCAGCGGCGTCGGTCTGAAGTCGTCCGAAGTCGATTTCCTTGGATTTCCACCAGCTTTCCTTTCAAGGGCCCAGGGACTGGATAGGGCACCACATGTCAGAGCAGGAGTCTCTCCAGAGACTCCAGGTGCTGGCAGAGAGAAGTCTTTGCTGTCCCTGAGACTTCAACCAACAGGAGGCAAGCTCTAACTCAAGCCCTTGGAGATTTCTTCACAAGATGGAAGGCACATAAAGGGGGTGATTCTGACCCCGGCGGTCACGGACCGCCGGGGCCAGGGTCAGCGGGAGCACCGCCAACAGGCTGGCGGTGCTCCGCAGGACATTCTGACCGCGGCGGTATGGCCGCGGTCAGAACAGGAAAACCGGCGGTCTCCCGACGGTTTTCCGCTGTCCTGCAGAATCCTCCATGGCGGCGCAGCTTGCTGCGCCGCCATGGGGATTCTGACACCCCATACCGCGGTATGGGGTCGCGTGGGGCCCCTGCAGTGCCCATGCCAGTGGCATGGGCACTGCAGGGGCCCCCGTAAGAGGGCCCCACAAAGAATTTCAGTGTCTGCTGAGCAGACACTGAAATTTGCGACGGGTGCAACTGCACCCGTCGCACATCCTCCACTCCGCCGGCTCCATTCGGAGCCGGCATCCCAGTGGGAAACCCAGAATCACTGTGGTGGTCTTCTGACCGCGGAGCGGTGTTCTGGAGGGGGGAACTCTGGCGGGCGGCCTCCGCCGCCCGTCAGAGTTAGAATGACCCCCAAAGTCCAGTCTTTGCCCTCTTACTCTGGCAGAAGCAGCACTGCAGGAAAGCTCCACAAAGCACAGTCACAGGCAGGGCAGCATGTCTTCCTCAGCTATCAGCTCTTCTCCAGGCAGAGGTTCCTCTTTGTTCCTCTTTGTTGTTTGTGTTTTTAACGTCTGTAGTTTTGGGTGCCCTTCTTATACCTATTTTAGTCTTTGAAGTCACCTTTCTTCAAAGGAGACTCACACCTACTTGTGAAATCCTGCCTTGCCCAGGCAAGGCCTCAGACACACAGCAGGGGGTTGGAGCCGGCATTGTCAGAGGCAGGCACAGTCCTTTCAGATGAGAGTGACCACTCCACCCCTCCCTCCTAGCAGAGATGGCTAATCAGGAAATGCAGGTTACACCCCAGCCCCCTTTGTGTCACTGTCTAGTGCAAGGTGAAAAACAACCCAACTGTCAAACTGACCCAGACAGGGAATCCACAAACAAGGCAGAGTCACAGAATGGTTCAAGCAAGAAAATGCTCACTTTCTAAAAGTGGCATTTTCAAACGCACAATCTTAAAATCAACTTTACTAAAAGATGTATTTTTTAATTGTGAGTTCAGGGACCCCAAACTCCACATGTCCATCTACTCTCTAGGGGAATCTACACTTTAATAATATTTAAAGGTAGCCCCCATATTATCCTATGAGAGAGACAGGCCTTGCAACAGTGAAAAACGAAATTGGCAGTATTTCACTGTCAGGACACATAAACCATATTACTATATGTCCTACCTTATCCATACACTGCACCCTGCCATTGGGGCTACCTAGGGCCTACCTTAGGGGTGCCTTATATGAAGGAAAAGGGAAGGTTTAGGCCTGGCAAGTGGGTACATTTGCTAAGTCGAATTTACAGTGTAAAAATACACTTACAAACACTGCAGCGGCAGGTCTGAGACATGATTACAGAGCTACTTATGTGGGTGGCACAACCAGTGCTGCAGGCCCACTAGTAGCATTTGATTTACAGGCCCTGGCACCTCTAGTGCACCTTACTAGGGACTTACTAGTAAATAAAATAGGCCAACCATGGATAAACCAATTACATACAATTTACACCGAGAGCATATGCAATTTAGCACTGGGTAGCAGTGGGAAAGTGCTCAGAGTTCAAAAGCCAACAGCGACAGGTCAGAAAAAAATAGGAGGCAGGAGGCAAAAAGATTCAGGATGACCCTGCATAAGCAGAAGTCCAACAATAGGCTGTTAGTTTAGTTAGTGTTAGTGGGCGGAGGGTCCTGAATCTTTCTATTTTTACTTATTAAGTATCTGTTGTCCTCCATGTGTCCCACCTCATAAGGGGTGTGGGGGGTTGATGTTTAGAACGTTTTGTTACATGTGATAAGTAAGTTTAGGTTAGGTTAGTTAGGGACAGTTGTGGGTAATGAGTAGTCAAGGTAGATTAGGGTAGGTAAGACTTTTCCCTCAGTTTCCTCTTCTGTGATTACCATTTAATAAATATATTATTATATTGTTAAATGCTTGTTGATCATGGCCTTGGCATTAGTGTACATTCATTTTGTACTATTACATTTATGTCCTATGCTACGAACAAATCCCAACGGAGCTGTAAGATTGGCAGCTACCCCAGAGCTTCCTTGCAAAGATTCCACCATTTGTTGCAACCACCAATCACAGTTAATATGGATCCCAACGTGTTTTTGTTGATAAGTATGTTTTCTAAGTCACAAACAGTGCTTCCAGACTTGGTAATGGGGGAACAGTTTTAGGTCTGACTGCAGTGTGATGTTCAAGGACACCCTTATAAGATGAGTTGTCGTAAGCACTCTTGTAATATCGTCTTCATGACTCGCATATATCATTTGTGACACCGTTCAGCATGATTACCTATTTGGATGTAGACTCAGACACCTTCATTCATGCAGTTTTTGGAGTGTTTGCTTAGATTTGTGTGCACTGTTATATGTGTTTGTATTGCATGGTGGCAACATTTTGCGGCCACTATTTGATGACTTAGATATCCCTTGAGGAAGCATTATTCTGTCCAACACAGCATGATGGTGTATGGTTTCTCACTTCATCAGATATTACCCTCAGGAAGGGCAGAGTATGATGCAATCCTGGCCACTGTGCAGATTTACTGACTACATAATTTCAGGACAGTTGTATTGACAAACTACGTTATTTAACAGGAGGCACATTTCAGTTATCTACTGCACAGTTGATGTGTCACATTACACAGAGACAGATTTGTTGTGTAAGTGCTATTTATTGAAAAGTGCTGTAGTGCTATATGTAGATTGCCCATGATTGTGAGTCCATTATAGTGACATCTTCCATTGTGATTCTACACAAGGGGAAAAGGAAAATGCTTTTGACATGCTGGGGTGATGTTTCAGACAGTGCAGAGGGACAGGGTTTGCCAATGAGTAAGAGAGAGACAAGCACTGGGCAGGCTGACAAGATATACAGTGGTTAGCAGAACAGTAATTGAATACAGTTGTTGTAAGACAGGCATGTTACAAAATGCAGGACCTTGGTAAAAGTTGGCCATGTGGCAGTGACTAGTGCTTCCGGTTACTTTTCCGTGTGAATGTGATCTGTTCCATGTCTTCTTCTTCTGATGTGTGTGTTGCCTCCTCTGTCCTTGGTGGTGGTGGTTGTGAAGGGGCAACACACACCTCAGTGTTAGAAGACGTGGAGTCAGACATCCCGGTCACTGCTCTCTGTGAAGGTCTTAAGGGCAGTACTGCAGCAAGGAGAATCTGCTGATTCTTAAGAATAGCATCCACATCACGATGGTAGGCAGCCAGGACGGCCCTGAGGGGTTTGATGTTGCATTCGTGCACGCGTTGACAAGATTGCTGTTGTAGGTGTTGGGTCAACTATATTACAACTGTGCTGATTTCCTTCAACCTTTTTTCAACTTCCTGCAAGATAGTTGTTCGCCCTTGCATAGCTGCTGCCTGTTCCTCAGTTGACAGCATGCACAAACGCACCCCCTCTAGGCTGGCTGCCATAGTTTGCATCCCCACCCGCACCTCATTGGCCATCTCCCGCTGTACCCCAACTACAGTTCTCTCATAGCTGGTGCCTGTGTCGTCTGAGTCCTCAGCTGTATTGGAGCTGGCAGGTCTTACAATTGGGGTGGTGGGTGGAACCTCTGTGATGGCTGCTTGTTCTGTGCTCCTCCTTGTGATTGAAGGTGGGGTCTGTAGGGTTCCAAGGACATCTTGGATGGTCTGCTGTGGAATGTTTGACAGCTCGTCATCCATCTCATCAGGGTATTCTGGGACAGGCATATCCGCAGGAGATCCAATGTCCTCTGCAATGAAATGGGGTACAATTAGTGAGTCCGTGTTGTGGCATTAGTGATATGACATGCCTGCCTTGTGATGATTTCACATTGTGATCTTGTTTCATGTTCATTGCTCCAGTCTTTCAGATGGGCATTCTCCCAGGCCTATGCCCCACCTGCATGTCACATGTATTGTGGTAAGTTATTAGACTTGTCGGCATCATCTCCTCTTGGTGTTTGTTCTGGCCAAATTGTGATTTGCCACCTTTTTGTCCTACTCAGCCCTCCGTCTACATCCACTCTCATGGTGAGACCTTTCAGTGGCTGTGGGTGCTCTGATGGCACTGGCAGCACACTTAACAATCTGGACCTACCCCAGTCTCTGATCTTTCACATCCACTTATATGTAGTTGACATGTAGCGTATCCTATGCATAGCATTGTTATGGCACGATATGGATGTTGGCATTGGTAATGTGTACACCTGATGTTTGGGAATATGTGGTACATTGGATTGCCCTGATAGTCGTAGCAGTGTCCTATTTCCTCCTCTGACTGTGCAGGTGTATTTCAGTGACCAGTTACATGTGTCCTCCCCCTCAATGCTGTTGTCTGAGCAGTATGACATTTGGGATGTTGCATTGTGACCCAGGCACAGGATGGACCCTGACATATGCAGCATGGGTGTGACATTAGTGTTGTGTAGCTTCTAATGTTGATGACATTGGCTGATGTTTGCGGCAACTATGGGCATTCACATTTGATAGGACTGGAACATTTGTCTTGTTTCAGGAGAATGTTAACTATGTCATCCTAAACCCTCTAATTTAGGTGTGTATGATCCATGGGGATGTTACTGCCATTGGCTACTTGAGCTGCACACACAGCGGAGGTGGTAATGGCAACTGTTGTCAATGTTACATTCCAGTTTTCAGTATGGCTATTGGTTGTTAATTGGGCCCTAGTTAATGTAGGGGGTATAGTGGCTGACGTGTGACGGGATGTCAGTTTGACATTGTGCCCTTCCCTCCTGGCGTGGCTTTACCTTTGCTCCATCGTTGGCATGGCAGCATGCCCCCATGGGACTGTTGTTGGTGTAGTGTTATGGTGTGCCCCATCTTCTCTCTGTGCAGGCCATGCCCCCATGCCATACCCCTTTACCCATGCCACTCCATGTATATGATGACTTCCATGCATTTTGTGGTCCGTATCCCCCCGCTTACAGTAGACATTAGTGCATTATAATTCCCCATGTGACTTACCCTGCATGTGTGTTGTCTCCTGGTAGTCTGCGCTGTCCTGTCCTTGAATCCCTGTGGTGATCTCCTCAGGGAGGACGGCTGCCACCATCTCCTCCATGTGGTCCAGGGCCTCCTGGTGTGCTGGACTCCCACCTCCTGTCTGCAGTGCTGCCTTCCTGTTCCTGGCCATCTTTTCCTTGGTCCTGCGCTTGCAGTCATGCCAGCGTTTCTTGCACTCGATGACTGTTCTGCGTACTTCTGCCACACTGTTGATCTTGGCAACAATTTGTTGCCATATTGCCTCTCTCCAACTGATTGGCAACTTTGAGGTGACAAACAGTTGGTGCTGGTGTTCCGTCACCTCTTTAACCAGAATTTCCTGTTCCTCTGCACTGAAGCGACACTTTCTTTTCTTTTTAAAAGTGTCCTGGTTCTTGTGTGGGTCCTCCTGGCTGGTTCCTGGTCTGTTGTCATCTTTCTGGGGTCTGTACAGGCATCTGGGATCCAATTTGGCTCTCCTCTGCTGAAATGGCTGTGTTCATGGGGAATTTTTACGCTACTGCGTCAAAAAACGCTGCATATCCGTTGTGCAGGGTTGTAAATTGACCTACAGTCACTGCCGGCGCAGTTTTGCGTCAAAAAGTATAAATATGGGCCTCAGTATCTACACAGGGCTGATTAGATTGGCCCATGGCACTACCAGAGTTAAAATGTGCACAATGCCCCTGGGACCTGGCACATCCAGAGACAAAATTAAAAGAAAGCACCGGAGACCACACTTGCGTTTTATTTATAATTCTCTGTGAAATTTGAAAATATTTTAAAAAAATGCTTTTTTGCACCAAAGCTAGGGGCTCAGGGTATTCCATCCCTGGCCCCTTTTCCTTTTTCTGCTTTTCTTTTTGGTGACTATGGCTGTCAACACTTCCTGGTTGAAATGTTTGCAGTCAATCAGATATCATCCTGGGGATAGTTGCCTCAGTGGATCCTCCGCATCCCAACATATCTATATTTTTTAACCTTTAATATCTCAGAAACTACTCAATGGATTTACACTAAATCACAAAAAGCACAATCGCACACCAAGATCTATCTACCTGCTAAATTTGGTGTAAGTCTGTTTAGCGTTTTGGGCTGTAGGTGTGTCTACTAGCCCTATGGGAAGATGAATGTGGAACACGCATTTTGGAGCACACGTTTTTTCTCAACCCCGCCTGACGGATCACTCCAAAACTTTCAAGACAGCAGCTGAACCAACTGTTGCATTAGTTGTGACAATTTTGTGAAGATTTATGAAGTAGTGAAAAATGTATTGGCAAAATAAAAAATGCTTTTTCAATGGAAACTAGGTCCTAAGTATAACTACCTACTGGAGACTACCAGTGGGTATTACATATATATATATATATATATATATATATATATACTATATATATTTATATATATATATATATATAGCATATATATATATATATACTCATACAAAACATAGAAGTTCACCTTTTATAGTTAGAGTTATCATCTCAAGTTACTATAACTCGTGCCCTAAGGTAACTATAACCCCCATCCCCTCCATGCACAGTTTTTTCATAACAAATTATACTGTAAATATCACATTGCTATTATCATTGATTTTGTCAAAGATGTCATGAGTGCTGTAATTTGTGGGGTAATTAGCAATTTATGGCGAGGCTGCAAGTTATAGTTATCTTAGGGCACGATTTATAGTAACTTCAGATAACTCTAACAGGTGAATTTTTATTGTTTTTTACAAGTAAATTCCCTACCTAACTATAATGTCCCTGTAATCTTTGTTTTTTTAGTGAATTTCTATGCATGTTTTTAACGTAAGGTAATTTTCTTTACAATACTTTAATCCAACCAACACCATGCATGGTTTTGGCCATATGTAGTGGCAGGCCTCACCTGCAACCAGGTCCTGTGGCCAACCCCCTATAACCACTCAACCTTGAGCTGCACATGGCCTTTAACAATACGTGGTTGAGTTGATAGCAGGCTCTGTGGCCAACCCCCTAATTACCCAACCCGGAGAGAGAGAGTAATTGAGAGGTTCAGAGAGAGAGAGCGCAATAGAGGAATTGATTAATGGCATACGTAGAATGAGATATTGCAGAACAAATTAAAATGAAAAGTGTATTTGTCATTGAAAACGAGTGAGATCATCTTTTAGTATGAAACTTCAACTTTTGAAGTTTAAAATAAATTAAAGAAGGGAAAAGACCAGAGACAAACCTGGAGTAGAACCTTCAACTTTCAGTGTGAGGGAATTTGACCTTAACCATTACACCAGATGTGAATCTCTACCCTGCTGTTTCCAGACATACCTATGACATTCAACCAACACATGTGTTAGAAACAAAAGTGATTGCTCCATCACCAGTAAGGTTTAACAGTTAAAACACTAGTGAATAAACAAAGAAACTGCCAAGTGATGCTAGGATTTGAACCTTCAGCCTACTGAATGACAGCACAAGACCTTGACCAATAGGCCAGAAGTGACTCTGTTCTACGCTCTATACAAACTTAACCATAACGTTTGTCCCAAACATCTTGCAATTTTGGTACTCTGAAGTCATTGCATGGAGAGACCATTGCCATGCCAATCTCTCTCTCTCACTCTTCCATTCCATTATGGGATGGAAGAGAGAGGGAGAGACAGGTTCGCAAGGGGAGCCTCAAGTCCCCCATCATCCTACCCAGCTCCCCACGTCCTGTGGGAACCAGCATTGCTCCCACATGCAGGAGCTGCTTTAAATAGCAGTTCCCTGCTTTCAGGGGGCATATTTGCAATCAAGGAAGACAGATGACAACTCTACTTTCTGCCAGTGGGAGCTGTTTGATAGACTTTGTTTGCTTTTGCTTGCTGGGTGCTGTCAGCTCCACCAAGCAAAAGCAAACAGCTATGTCCTGTGGGTGGGCACTATGGGACACAGTAGGAGCCGTCCATGGAGTATGGCAGTCCCCACGGCCATAAGTGAAAAACCTAGGAATCACCATGGATTCCAAACTAACTATGAATGCCCAAGTAGACAAATTAGCACGCACAAGCTTCATCACCTTAAAGACTTTACGACGCATTTTCCCTCACCTCGGATTTCCACACAAGGTGCAAGCTACTATCTCACTTGTATTATCCAAACTGGATTATGCCAATAGCCTCTACCATGGATCATCTCTATCTGTTATGAAAAAACTACAACGTATCCAGAATTCCGCAGCCAGGCTACTACTACATATAAAGCCGCAAGCCCACATCTCCCCTGCCTTGAGAGCTCTACACTGGTTACCCGTTGCCAGAAGATGCACTTTCAAGCTGCTTTGTATCACCCACAAAGCTATACATGGAACAGGACCGATTTTCATCAGGAAAAAAATTACCAAGTACATCCAACAAAGAACCCTCCGCTCAAGACTGGCACCCCGCCTTAGAACACCACCATACAAGAAAAAGACTGTAGGTGGTACATCCTTCTCCGTCCAAGCAGCCAAACTATGGAATTCATTACCCCCAACTATAAGAGCCACAGATAACTTTCTTGTTTTCAGGAAACTACTCAAGAGTTGGCTCTTTCCTTCATAACCACCTTTTTCAAGCAACTACGAACTGCATATGCCTATGTGGATAATTATTTTTTTCAGATTATATGTATATTTCTATTCATTTATAGTTTCTTTGGAAACTAAAGCAAGGCTGTGCGCTCAGAGATCCCATAGCAGAAAAGATCTAAAATCCATCCTGGAGATGAACTGTTGATGTACTGGAACGTAATCTGTATCGGACTGAGACGCGCGGGTTCTATCTTCCTCTGCTGGAGACACAGAGTAGAAGGTTTCTCCCTTTATAAAGCACCTGTAAGCTCCGCCCGCTGAGTCACGCCCCGTCCACCCTCGAAGTAGGTAAAGGAATTCCCGCCTTTTTACCGGGATGATGGACAGCTTTCCAAAACGACCCCAATGCGTTTACCGCCGATTCCGGTGGTGCGTTGTTGATGCTCAGAAGCACAAGGACATCTCCACAAAGACGCACTAGTAACAATCACATTGCCAAAGGCACACAAGGTTGCTGGAGACGTTTACCCCGTGGCCCATCACGTACCCTTAATTGTACTATATAAACGGGGCGTATAAAACATGCTAGGTAACGCTTACTGACATACTCGTAGAAAATACTCCGGTTGGGTAGGCCACAATACTCATTTTACAGACACTAAACCTCAACAGGAAGCACTTACAATTATAAACGTAGCAGGTGCCCCAGTTGAAGCTCAGCTTCTGGAAAGGACAAGCCACCCTAAGTCTTGGGCTTGGCAAAGATAAAGCAAGGCTGTGCGCTCAGAGATTCCAAAGCAGAAAACAATCTAGAATCCTTCCTGGAGGTGAACTGATGATGTACTGAAGCGTAATCTGTATCTGACTGTGACGCGCGGGTTTCTATCTTCCTCTCCTGGAGACACAGAGTTGAAGGTTTCTCCCTTTATAAAGCACTTGTAAGCTCCGCCCGCTGAGCCACGCCCCGTCTACACTCGTAGTAGGTAAAATAATTCCCGCCTTTTACCAGGATGATGGACAGCTTTCCAAAACGACCCCACTGCGTTTACCGCCGATTCAGGTGGTGCGTTGTTGATGTGCAGGAGCACATATCCACAAAGACGCACTAGTAACAATCACATTGCCAAAGGCACACAAGGTTGCTGGAGACGCTTCTCCCTTGGTCCATCACGTAGCCTCAGTGTACAATATAAACAGGGCATATAAAACATGAGAGGTAACGATTGCTGACATAATCGTTGAAAATACTCCAGTTGGGTAGGCCACAATGCTCTTTTTACAGACACTAAACCTTAAAGGAAGCACTTACAAATATAAACGTAGAAGGTGCCCCTGTTGAAGCTCAGCTTCTGGAAAGGACAAGCCACCCTAACTCTTGGGCTTGGCAAAGATAAAGCAAGGCTGTGCGCTCAGAGATTCCAAAGCAGAAAACAATCTAGAATCCTTCCTGGAGGTGAATTGATGATGTACTGGAGCGTAATCTGTATCGGACTGTGACGCGCGGGTTTCTATCTTCCCCTCCTGGAGACACAGAGTTGAAGGTTTTCTCCCTTTATAAAGCACCTGTAAGCTCCGCCCGCTGAGCCACGCCCCGTCTACACTCGTAGTAGGTAAAAGAATTCCCGCCTTCTACCAGGATGATAGACAGCTTTCCAAAACGACCCCACTGCGTTTACCGACGATTCCGGTGGTGCGTTGTTGATGCGCAGGAGCACATATCCACAAAGACGCACTAGTAACAATCACATTGCCAAAGGCACACAAGGTTGCTGGAGACGTTTCTCCCTTGGTCCACCACGTAACCTCAGTATACAATATAAACGGGGCATATAAAACATGAGAGCTAACACTTACTGACATACACGTAGAAAATACTCCGGTTGGGTAGACCACGATGCTCTTTTTACAGACACTAAACCACAACAGGAAGCACTTACAAATATAAACGTAGCAGGTGCCCCAGTTGAAGCTCAGCTTCTGGAAAGGACATGCCAACCTAAGTCTTGGGCTTGGCAAAGATAAAGCAAGGCTGTGCGCTCAGAGATTCCAAAGCAGAAAACAATCTAGAATCCTCCCTGGAGGTGAATTGATGATGTACTGGAGCGTAATCTGTATCTGACTGTGACGCGCGGGTTTCTATCTTCCTCTCCTGGAGACACAGAGTTGAAGGTTTCTCCCTTTATAAAGCACCTGTAAGCTCCGCCCGCTGAGCCACGCCCCGTCTACTCTCGTATAAGGTAAAAGAATTCCCGCCTTCTACCAGGATGATGGACAGCTTTCCAAAACGACCCCACTGCGTTTTACCGCCGTTTCAGGTGGTACGTTGTTGATGCGCAGGAGCACATATCCACAAAGACGCACAAGTAACAATCACATTGCCGAAGGCACACAAGGTTGCTAGAGACGTTTCTCCCTTGGTCCATCACATAGCCTCAGTGTACAATATAAACGGGGCATATAAAACATGAGAGGTAACGCTTACTGACATACTCGTAGAAAATACTCCGGTTGGGTAGGCCACGATGCTCATTTTACAGACACTAAACCTCAACAG
This sequence comes from Pleurodeles waltl, assembly GCF_031143425.1. Classification (NCBI taxonomy): domain Eukaryota; kingdom Metazoa; phylum Chordata; class Amphibia; order Caudata; family Salamandridae; genus Pleurodeles; species Pleurodeles waltl. The sequence goes on along the minus strand of NC_090447.1, from coordinate 900,949,988 downwards.
GAAGCATTTACAAATACAAATATAAATATAAACGTAGCAGGTGCCCCAGTTGAAGCTCAGCTTCTGGAAAGGACAAGCCACCCAAAGTCTTGGGCTTGGCAAAGATAAAGCAAGGCTGTGCGCTCAGAGTTTCCAAAGCAGAAAACAATCTAGAATCCTTCCTGGAGGTGAACTGATGATGTACTGAAGCGTAATCTGTATCTGACTGTGACGCGCAGGTTCTATCTTCCTCTCCTGGAGACACAGAGTTGAAGGTTTCTCCCTTTATAAAGCACCTGTAAGCTCCGCCCGCTGAGCCACGCCCCGTCTACACTCGTAGTAGGTAAAAGAATTCCCGCCTTTTACCAGGATGATGGACAGCTTTCCAAAACGAACCCACTGCGTTTACCGACGATTCCGGTGGTGCGTTGTTGATGCGCAGGAGCACATATCCACAAAGACGCACTAGTAACAATCACATTGCCGAAGGCACACAAGGTTGCTGGAGACGCTTCTCCCTTGGTCCATCACGTAGCCTCAGTGTACAATATAAACGGGGCATATAAAACATGAGAGGTAACGCTGACTGACATACTCGTAGAAAATACTCCGGTTGGGTAGGCCACGATGCTCATTTTACAGACACTAAACCTTAAAGGAAGCACTTACAAATATAAACGTAGCAGGTGCCCCTGTTGAAGCTCAGCTTCTGGAAAGGACAAGCCACCCTAACTCTTGGGCTTGGCAAAGATAAAGCAAGGCTGTGCGCTCAGAGATTCCAAAGCAGAAAACAATCTAGAATCCTTCCTGGAGGTGAATTGATGATGTACTGGAGCGTAATCTGTATCTGACTGTGACGCGCGGTTTTTCTATCTTCCTCTCCGGGAGACACAGAGTTGAAGGTTTCTCCCTTTATAAAGCACCTATAAGCTCCGCCCGCTGAGCCACGCCCCGTCTACACTCGTAGTAGGTAAAAGAATTCCCGCCTCTTACCAGGATGATGGACAGCTTTCCAAAACGACCCCACTGCATTTTACCGACGATTCCGGTTGTGCGTTGTTGATGCGCAGGAGCACATATCCACAAAGACGCACTAGTAACAATCACATTGCCGAAGGCACACAAGGTTGCTGGAAACGTTTCTCCCTTGGTCCACCACGTAGCCTCAGTATACAATATAAACGGGGCATATAAAACATGAGAGGTAACGCTTACTGACATACACGTAGAATATACTCCGGTTGGGTAGGCCACGATGCTCTTTTTACAGACACTAAACCTCAAAGGAAGCACTTACAAATATAAACGTAGCAGGTGCCCCAGTTGAAGCTCAGCTTCTGGAAAGGACATGCCAACCTAAGTCTTGGTCTTGGCAAAGATAAAGCAAGGCTGTGCGCTCAGAGATTCCAAAGCAGAAAACAATCTAGAATCCTACCTGGAGGTGAATTGATGATGTACTGGAGCGTAATCTGTATCTGACTGTGACGCGCGGTTTCTATCTTCCTCTCCTGGAGACACAGAGTTGAAGGTTCTCCCTTTATAAAGCACCTGTAAGCTCCGCCCGCTGAGCCACGCCCCATCTACACTCGTAGTAGGTAAAAGAACTCCCGCCTGTTACCAGGATGATGGACAGCTTTCCAAAACGACCCCATTGCGTTTACCGACGATTCTGGTGGTGCGTTGTTGATGCTCAGAAGCACGAGGACATATCCACAAAGACGCACTAGTAACAATCACATTGCCAAAGGCACACAAGGTTGCTGGAGACGTTTTTACCCCGTGGCCAATCACGTACTCTTACTGTACAATATAAACGGGGCGTATTAAACATGCTAGGTAACGCTTACTGACATACTCGTAGAAAATACTCCGGTTGGGTAGGCCACGATGCTCATTTTACAGAAACTAAACCAATAACAATAAAATACACACACACTCTTTTAAACCTATCTGACTAAGTATTTTTACCCATGATTCTAATTATGTATTGTATGTGCATATGTGTGTTTTATTCATGTGTGTGTGGGTATAAATATATATATATATGTGTATGTATGTGTATATGTTGTTTCTGTGCCTGGCATGTTTGTGGATCATTGCATGGCTCCTGATATCTATGAATTTCTGCTCTCTTTTATCACACTTATCTACCCATCACTCTTATACCATGTCTCTATCAAACTATCCTCCATTCTCACTCGGACTCATCCCAAATCCCTTCGACCACTTTCATCTCCTAAATATCTCTGCCTAAGCTCTTCCCCTCCACCTCCACATCTAACTCACCAAACCTCACTCTACCTCTGTGACCTCCCACACAACCCTACTAAATTCTCCTGCATTCATCTCACCCTACTTCTATGCTCTCCCTAACCCTTCCACATCCTCTTTCCCCTCCGCTCCCCTATTATTCATCTCAAGCCTTTGGATTGAGTAAATGAAGGATAAACTCCCAATTAACACTTCTGGATTTCTTTCCTCCTCCACCCCTCCATTACTCCAGTCAATCTAACTAACCAACTCTCATATCTGCAACTCAAATTAACTCATAATAATACTAGAACTGTACTCCTTATTAAATTATACTAATCCATCACTAATTCTTGTTGGGTACCGGAGTAGCGTGCTACTCATCGAAAAGCGCTTCGACGCCTCGTCAGGGGTAGTAAGCGCTATATAAATACGATTACAATACAATACAATACAATAAGTGGGTCTGTGAGGGGAGCCATGCAGCCCACCTCCAACTGTGATTTGAGACGCTTTATGTCCAAAACAGAGCCCACTATTTCTGTTATTGAAGCCCTGGTGAGGTGGTGGTCCCTGGAGTAGCGGGGGACCTGTTGCTCCTGCATCATATTAGGTTAAGACCCAGGGAGGTGGTGGTCACTGGGGCTGAGGGGGGGCAAGCAGTTTTCCACATTCTCGTTCATTGCAGTCGCGGGGAGGTAGGTGGCAGTCCCCGGGGCTGCGGGCCATGCAGCCCTCCCCATACTAGAAATGGTAAGCCCCAGGAAGATGGCAGTCCCTGAAGCAGTAATAAGCTGTGAGGGGAGCACCGAATGCATCTCTCCTTATATTTTTATATGCCCATGGGACCACCGATGGCTTTAAAATAGCAAGCGTGGCAGACCATGCTTGTTTTGTTTTACATTTTTACTGTGAATTCACTGTGATGCAATGAATTTGTGGCAAATTTCGGTGGGGGGCTAAGCACCAGAGGTAAGGGGTCAGGGTGACTCTACTCTGACCCCTTTTCCTATAGTTTTACTTTTTCCCAAGATGACGACCAACACTTCCTGGTTTGAAGTGTTGGCAGTCAGTCAGAGCTGTGCAGCTCTGTGTATAAGCTCTTATTCTTCCCGAAGTCATCACTAAGAGTTCACAACCTCAAACAGACACATTTATTTTCCCTTTAAATTCTCAGAAACTACTGATCGTATTTACACCAAATAAGTGAAAGCACAATCTGCGTACCGGAAGGTAGCTTTATGCGAAATTTGGTGTCATTTGGTAGAATGGTTCAGGCCGTCCTATGAGAATTAACATAGGAAATGCAACTTGTTTGACCCCCCTTTTCTCAGCCTCTGCTTCATGGATCACCCACAACTTTCTGTGAGCAACAAGAATCACTGGGGCACTTTAAAAAAAAAATATTCCTGAAGATTTGTCAAACAGTGCCAAAGATATAGGCAAGTCAAAAAATGCTTTTTCTATGGAAACATGGTCCTAACAATATCTACTTACTGGTGACTGCTAGTATGTGTGTGTATGTATATATATATATATATATATATATATATATATATATATATATATATATATATGTATATATATATATATATACTGTATATATATATATATATATATATATATATATATATATATATATACATATATATATATATAGGTATATAGTGTCCAAAAAGAAATTTATATATATAACACATTTCTATACACATCTAAACACACACACTTAACACATATATATTTTTATATATAAATGTAAATACATATGTATATATATATATATATATATATATACATATATACATATATACATATATATACACAAATATATATATATATATGTGTGTATATATATATATATATATATATATATATATTTCAAATGAAGTCTGCAAGGCTCCTTTTGATGCCCCCATCAACAAGGCAGGTGTCAGTGTAACTGAGAGAGTGACGCTCAGTTTGTCGCATAACAATTCCACAGAGAATAGAGCTGTTCCACCAAGCAAAAGGGGGATACAAAATCATGTTTATTGCAACCAGAAATCCATGACGCATTTTGGTCAGAGGCCCTTGATCACATACTCATTATATATACAGGAAGGGTCATACTTCCAGTACAAAATACTATGCCTAGACAACTTTTACAACTTTGCCTTCTTTGTATGTGTGCTGTAGAGTGCAGCACACATACAATGTCAGGAAAGAAAGAAGAAATTCAGCATTTCTCCTTTTAACTTCAATTACATTAATTTTTTTTTCAAAACTCATCTTACATTTTTTGTACGCTTCCTTCGAAATGCATGTGTGGTTGCATGGGAATGCCCATGTAACGTCCCCTTGGCGCTAAAGTAGTGCTTCCTGCGACTTTGCATTATTTTTAGGCATAAAACAAATATTTTGCACTGGAAAAGAACAAGCAAAAAAAATCCTCTGTATTTCTGCTGCTTTGCCTCAGGAAAAAGTTGGTAAATCTGTCCCTCAGTGCTAAAGGTGCAATGAAAAATTGAAAGATCAAGTGCAGTGAATGTTCAGTAAAGGGTTCGTATGGAGATGCTGTACTTGTTAAGTTCTGAAATTAAACGGTGTTTTCAGAAAAATATTGATTTATTTTTCCAAAATTTAGCAAGACATGTAGAAGGGTTTGTGATATATATTGCTATTGAAACTCAGACATTCCAAGGTCGTCCCCTCATTTCCATAGCTTCCTTGGCAGTATCACTGTGCTCGTACAAAATGAATCAAGTTTTGATCTCCAATACCGAATACCGTTCTCAATCTCTGCAACAGTGCATTTGCAGGTGAGTGGAGGATAAATGATCATTTACAGAGCTAACATTGATTTAGGATGCTTTTGTTTTGCACGCGGCTTTCTTCTACAAAGTCAATACATTTTTCATCAGATTTCCCAAACTATTTGTTGCCCTAGAAGTTGTAGCGCATAGAGTACATAGCAAACGTTTCACTGCATGCAACTACAAAGTTTCCCCAAGGTTAAATCTAACAAACAATTAAAGACAGCCACCAGCCCTGTTGGTTTTATGCAAAAGACTGAACAAAGATGGCTTTTGTGTTGCAGTTATTCCATGTTCTTGACCCCTGCATGGAGGTTTAAATGGACAAAGGTATCTTCTGCTGATCAATGAAAATAGTGTGTAATATTTAACCCTAGTAATCAGAAAGCAAGGATGCGATAGACAATTGATAAACGTAATATATGTCAGAGAGTCCTACTAATGTTCTTTGGGATGGATTAGCTTTGTAAGACTGTGAAGTCGTTTTTACTCTGGTATTGGGTGAGCTGGAGGGTATGCAAGTGGCATTCGTCAGGAATGGCGTGCACATTTCTCACTTTTTAAACTGACATCTGTCACGTTTTTGTAGCCAACTGGTGCTGGCACAAACTATATTCAGTTTTTACTGCGAGGACTTTGATCTGGCATTTGTTTGTGACAGCTAAGTGGTCCACATCAATGTTTGCTGGTTGGCAGTAATGTGCTTATTTTCAAAGCAGGACAATATTTGTTACATCCTATGTCCTGTTGGAAAGAATTAGTGCATTAAACCAATTGTTAGTAATTACAAACGGACTGATGCTGACACACAAGTAAAGTAAAATAACTAGTGTATGCTTTCCTTATTCTTCATACTGCTTCCAACCGCACAAATGGCTTTCAAGTATTTAAAAGCAATCAGAAAGAAAATGACCCAGATCAAAAAGGCGAAATGCAGGTTAGCACAGCAAGAGTAGTTAAAGGAATACATAAAATATTTGGTGTTTCACATGTTGCCGTCAGACGCCGAAACAGGCTTAATTCGATTGAAATCAGAAGTATAAAATTTTTTAATTTCATAAACACCAACAACGTAATTTACTATAACCAATAAAGGCCAGTCCCAAAACTGCACGGAAATAATGCATGCATTAGGCTCAGTGCATTATGTTTAATTTACGGGAATGGTAAAATGTGGAAAACACGTGAGCAAACATGCTTTATCCGTGTTTTGCTTGTGCTAGTCACCATTGCAGACATCAGTGCATGGGGAGATATCACCAGCTAAGAGCTTATAGTTGGTGCCTAGACAAAATAGGGATTACTGTAATTTGCTATGAGCACCCAGTGGAAGCAAGCACTATTACGGACAGTAATTCTTTATACACCCTTGTTGTTACTCAGTGTTTTAAATGATCCTTGTTGGAAATGGCCTTTCTGCAGGGTCATCCCCAGACTTTTTGCCTTCTTCCTTCTCTTTTTCTGACCTAATTTTCGCTGGCTTTAGGACTCTGCGCACTTTACCACTGCTAATCAGTGCTAAAGTGCATATGCTCTCTCCTTAAAACATGGTAACATTGGATCACACCCAATTGGGCTATTTAATTTACTTATAAGTCCCTAGTAGAGTGCACTGTATGTGCCCAGGGCCTGTAATTTAAAAGCTGCTAGTGGGCCTGCAGCACTGGTTGTGCCACTCAATTAATTCACCTTGTTGCAGGCCTGCCATTGCAAGGCCTGTGTGTGCAGTTTCACTGCCAATTCAACTTGGCATTTAAAAGTACTTGCCAAGCCCAAAACCTCCCTTTTTCTACATATGTCACCCCTAAGGTGTGCCTAGGTAACCCTTAGAGCAGGGTGCTGTGCAGGTAAAAGGCAGGACATGTACCTGTGTAGTTTGCATGTCCTAGTAGTGTAAAACTCCTAAATTTGTTTTTACACTACTGTGAGGCCTGCTCCCTTCATAGGCTAACATTGAGGCTGCCCTTATACATTGTTTGAGTGGTAGCTGCTGATCTGTAAGGAGTAGGAAGGTCATATTTAGTATGGCCAGAATGGTAATACAAAATCCTACTGACTGGTGAAGTTGGATTTAATATTACTGTTTCAGAAATGCCACTTTTAGAAAGTGATCATTTCTCTGGACTTAAAACTTTCTGTGCCTTACAATCCACGTCTGGCTGGGTTTAGTTGACAGCTCCTTGTGCATTCACTCAGACAGACCCCAAACACAGGATACTCAGCCTCACTTGCATACACCTGCATTTTGAATGGGTCTTCCTGGGCTGGGAGGGTGGAGGGCCTGCCCTCACACAAAGGACTGCCACACTCCCTACTGGGGACCTGGCAGATAGGTTTGAACTGAAAGGGGACCTGGTGCACTTCTAAGCCACCTTTTGAAGTCTCCCCCACTTCAAAGACATATTTGCGTATTTAAACAGGGTCTCTGTCCCTACCAACTCAGACACTTCCTGGAGAAGAAACCTGAAGCAGAACCTGCATCCTGCTAAGAAGAACTGTCTGGTTGCCCAAAAAACTCACCTGTCTGCTTTCTCTGAAGGACTGCTGCCTTGCTGTTGCCCTGCTGCCTTGCTGCTCTCTGGCTGTGGTGAAGAAGTGCTCTCCAAGGGCTTGGATAGAGCTTGCCTCCTGTTCCCTGAAGTGTCAGGACCAAAAAGACATCTCTCTTGCAACTGGACTCCTTGTGCGGTGAAAATTAGACGCACAGCTTGCTAAAACCGATGCACAGCCTGCCCCGCGGTGAAAAATACAACGCAGCCCTCTTCACAAGGAGAAGATCGATGCGGTGCCTGCGTTGCGACCGGAACTTCAACACACAGCCCACCGGATCGGCGCACAGCCGACCTGGGAGGATGCGGCCCGACTTCCAGAGGGGAAATCGACGCAGCGCCTGCCGGGCGGAAGAAACTTCCACGCAACGCCCACCGGAACGACGCAGCACTTGTTACTTCGCTCCACAAGCCCAGGATTCCAGGCACAGACCCCGGGGCATCTGAAAACCCCGCAACCCGAAGCTGATCCACGCCGGAAATCGAGGCACAGCCGTCCCTGCATGGAAACTAAATGACACATCACTGTGTGCGGCCCGAGAAATCAACGCACACCCCCTTTGTTTCCATGCTTCTCCTCCTCTGTGGCCCATTGCTGGGATTTTTCACGCAAACCAGGTACCTTGTGCTTAAAAGAGACTTTGGCCCTCATTCTGACCTTGGCGGGCGGCGGAGGCCGCCCGCCAAAGTCCCGCCGTCAGATTACCGTTCCGCGGTCGAAAGACCGCGGCGGTAATTCTGACTTTCCCGCTGGGCTGGCGGGCGGTCGCCTTCAGACCGCCCGCCAGCCCAGCGGGAAAGAGGCTTCCACGATGAAGCCGGCTCGGAATCGAGCCGGCGGAGTGGAAGCTGTGCGACGGGTGCAGTTGCACCCGTCGCGTATTTCACTGTCTGCGCAGCAGACAGTGAAATACATGTAGGGGCCCTCTTACGGGGGCCCCTGCAATGCCCATGCCAGTGGCATGGGCACTGCAGGGGCCCCCAGGGGCCCCGCGACCCCCCCTACCGCCATCCGGATCCCGGCGGTCCGACCGCCGGGATCTGGATGGCGGTAGGGGGGGTCGGAATCCCCGCGGCGGTGCAGCAAGCTGCGCCGCCGTGGAGGATTCAATGGGGCGGCGGTACACTGGCGGGAGCCCGCCAGTGGTGCCGGTCCGACCGCGGCTTTACCGCCGCGGTCGGAATCCCCATTGGAGCACCGCCGGCCTGTCGGCGGTGCTCCCGCGGTCCTCCGCCCTGGCGGTCAAAGACCGCCAGGGTCAGAATGACCACCTTTGTTTGCTTTAAAAAGACTTCAGACACTTTTATCACTTATCAGTGATATATCTTCATTTACTTATTGCATCTTTGATCATTTTGACCTGCAAATATTCAGATAAATATTATATATTTTTCTAAACACTGTGTGGTGTATTTTTGTGGTGTTATATTGTGGTCTTGTATGACTTATTGCACAAATACTTTACACATTGCCTTCTAAGTTAAGCCTGACAGCTCATTGCTAAGCTACCAGAAGGTGGGCACAGGATAATTTGGATTGTGTGTGACAACCTGACTAGTGTGAGGGTCCTTCGTTGGACAGGGGGTAACCTGACTGCCAACCAAAGACCCCATTTCTAACAATCCTGCAATTTCATATTGTGTGCGAACAATGAAACATGGTTATATTTACCATTGCTTCTACAGTGAGCATCCTGGTTTGATCCAGGTACACCAATCACCATGTCTGTATTCCTGAGGTTTCATTTATCAAATTATTGCATTCTCATGGTTGCCCAGAATTGGATCCTGTGTATGTATTCACTTATAGTGGTCTTGGAAACACATTTGCCTTATCTTTGCATTTAAAAAGTTAGAGTATTGATGTGCATGAAAATATATACATGATTGTAGCAAAGAGGCCAAGCACTGAATGGGCATGAAAAGACTGTGGGCCTTATCTACAAACCCCATGCGCTGCTGGTGAGTCACTCTTTGTGATACACTGATGGTGCATAGTGCAGGCCCAAATCTACAAGACCACGCAAAGCCAATTTGCGTGGCTTTTCATGACCTTGTCATGCTCCAAAAACTTGTAAATATTCCCCTATGTATGCTGCATTCTGCAGCACACAAAGAGGAAAAAAAACTCTATTGATTGTTTTTGTGCAGGAAGATGTCCTTTCCTGCACAGAAACAATCCTGTCTGCAACGCAGGCAACCTTGCGCCGAAAAAGGGGACCTGCAGTGCGGGCAGCCTCCGTCGAGGCTTCCACCCCACCCGCGATCTCCACGCACCAAATTATGGCTTCCTTGATGCAGGGGGAGCTTCTGATGAGGATTCCTTTCCCCCCAGTCTGTTCTCAGAACAAAAGGGGCTTGGGTGGGGCAGGCGGCCTCAGGCGAGGCTTCCTTCCCCGCCCGATGTAAAAAATGGAGGTCACGGCCTGCCCAGGCCACGGCGGTGTGCAGGCACCGAAGCAGGTGCCTGCTTGTGCCCCTGGGCACTTCTCTGAGCGTGATTTTTCCTGGGGGCAGGATAGGAGCGCACTCGCTCCTTTCAGTTAATCAATGGTGCCCTGGGGGTCCCAGGGACAGTGCATTTCAGTCGCGCTCAGCAAACTCTCGATACTCGGGTTGCGGCGGTGATTTCGGCAGAGCGACACACTCTTTGAAGTGCGAGGACCCGCAAATAAGCCCCGGGCTGCGGAGGTGAATCTTCCTGCACCGCAATGCACTTAGTAGAGCAGGGGGCACAAGGGAAAAGCACTCTCCAAGTGCTTTAAGAGGAGATGCAGCACTCCTCGTGCTGTGGATGATTACAGGGGTCAGGGGCCACAGCACCCTGCCCCTGGATGCAAGAAAGAGGGGGAGCACAGGGCTAGTAGGCCCAGCAACAGGCCAGCATAAGGGATGCAGATGGTGGCAGTTCCTCCTAGTGACCAGGCAGGTCACAGGTCAACACAGCAGCAGCAGTCTAAGGTGGGTCCTGCGAGTCCATTCAGCAGTGTCCTGTGTCCAGTTTCAAGTAAGTCTCTTCAAGTCTAAATGGTGGGGAAAATTCCAATGTCATTCAGTTTACAGTGTGTTTTACAAAGAGGGGGAGAGGAGGTTCCAACCAGTTACAACTGGTTCTGGGAGCGCCCCCTTCTCTCCTCCAGCACATGCTCCAAACATCAGTGGGGGGTAAACAACCCTATTGTGTGAGGTCAGGGCACAGCCTTTACAAACGCAGGAGTGCCCTGTCTCTCCCTTCTCTCAGCTCAGGAAGACTATTCAGTATGTAGATGCACCTCTGTGACACCTCCACCCTCCCTGTGTACAGGCTATCTGAAAAGTGTGCACAAAGCCCAACTGTTACTCCGCCCAGACGTGGATTGGAGTCAAGCTGAAAAACACCAGATCCATAAGCACAGAGAAATGCTCACTTTCCAGAAGGCACATTTCTGTAATAGTAATAAAAAAATCCACTTACACCAGTAAGTAGCATTTCTCATCACCATTACAACCATACCAAACATGCCTACACTACCCCTCATAAATCACACAATAACCCTTAGACATAAGGCAGGGCATTAACAATGCAATCCTATGAGAAGGCAGCACTCACAGCAATGAGAAACCAAATAGGCTGTTTGTTACTACCAGGACAGGCCACCTTACTAGGCACATGTCCTGCCCTCTACATACATGGCACCCTGCCCATAGGTCTAGATAGGGCCTATCTTAGGGGCGACTTACATATATGCAAAGGGGAGCTCTGGGCCTGGCAAGTAAATGTAGATGCCAGGTCCCTGTGGCAGAAAACTGCACACACGGGCTCTGCGCTAGCAGGCCTGAGACAGGTTTGAAAAGCTACTTCATTGAGCGGCACAAGTAGTGCTGCAGGCCCACTAGTAGCATTTAATTTACAGGCCCTGGGTATAGGGATACCACTTTACAAGGGACTTACAGGTAAATTAAATATGGCAATTAGGTATAAGCCAATCATACCAAGTTTACAAGGGAGAGCACATGCACTTTAGCACTGATTAGCAGTGAAAATGTGCTCAGAGTCATAACGTCAGCCAACAAGGGTCAGAAAAATAAGGAGGAAAAAGGAAAACGTTTGGGGAATGATCCTGTAAAAGGGCCAGGTCCAACAGTCACACATTAAATTTCCTAGAACTAGGGAAAGCCTACATAAAAATACGCTCCCCCTAAAAAGGTGGAAACGTGTTAGAGTTAGCAAGCAGGAGTAAGCGTGATTGGTCCAAAAAAAGACTGGCTGAGTCTGCAAGTAAAACACCACAACCCCCAATAGACCAACACATTCTTTAGTCTGAAGAAATAGGTTTTCTAATTTGATAAGAAAAACGATTTTTTGTTCGGTACATTTTATGTTTTTTCTGAATAATATATTGATTGTATGATGCGCATAATGTATACCCTTGTATGTATATTTCCTTGTGATTTTTGTTTTCAATTTAACTTCTTTATGATTTAAGTATCTGTACATTTTTGTGATAAAGGTACTCCACGGACGAGAGAGACGAGACGAGACGAGACGAGAGAGGAGGAGAGAGGAGTTCGACACACGACGCTGGTCGACGCTGGTGCTGGGTGGCTCGCGTCGCGGCTGCTCACCACGAGTGCGAGTGCGAGGTGCGCGGCGTCCGGCACACGGCTTGCTGCTGCCGCCGCTAGCAGGTGTCTGCCGCTGCTAGCAGGGGAAAAACAGCCGCGGAAAACAGCTCGGGAAGCCGGAAAAGCCGGGTGAGCTGCTTCTGTGGCGGGCGCAGTCGGGGGCTGCTGCTCCGCTCCGCTCCGAGGTGCATGGTCCGGGGGCTGTAGCTGCTGGCTCGGGGAGAGCAGTTCCCGTGAGCTTCCGTGAGCAGGCAGGCGTGACCAGGACTGCTGCCTGTTTCTTCACCAGCGCCTCTGGGGGCCCCCAGTTGCGCCGGCTCGCTGTAACGGTGCGGACTACGGCGTGGTCTGGGCACAAGGAAAAGCCAGAAGCCAGAAAGAGCACCAGAGGAGTACCGGAGTCCCAGAGTCCCTGAGTCCCAGAGCACCAGAGCACCAGAGCACTAGAGGAGTACCAGAGGAGTACCAGAGGGGCACCAGAGGGGCACCAGAGGAGAGTTTGGGGTTGCCGCCCTACCCTGCTACCATATGGACTAGGTGAGCCAAGGAGGTGAGCCAAGGAGGTGAGCCAAGGAGGGTATCCGTTGTTTTCAGCCACCGTAGCCACCACAGCGGCACCTAGCCATATTTAGTTTCTCTGACCTGACCTGACCTGACCTAAGGAAAATTACCTGACCTAAGCGACTCAAGCGACCTAAGTGACCTAAGTGGCTCCTGTGGCCAGTGTCGTGGCCGTGAGTGGATCGAGAGTGGGCCACATAAAGTAGCGCATAAAGTAATGCATAAGCAACGCATAAGTAGCGCAAGTAGGCGTAAGTAGACGCCTTTACAACAGAGACAGAGAGGATCAGAAGGGGCCAGATAGAGAGAACCAGAGAACCAGAGGAGGCCATTAATTGACATATTAAACTGCGCTAGAGGGGCAGATATCATTCGGACATCACGCTTTTTGTACGGCGTACTGTGCATACTGTGCGTCACCACACAGCAAAGCAAGCAAAGTCAAGCTCTATACATTCTAGAGAACGTCCTACAGATCCCGGAAATTGTTGAAGTTGCTGATCCATTCAAACAGTAAGACTTCAAAAATGGTTGGAACAAGAGGGAAAACAAAGAAAGAAAGAGAGGCCAATGAGGCACTCAGTTATCCAGTGAAATCCCAAAGACCAGAGCAGGAACCCAACAGCTTACAAGATCTGGGGCAAGACCTGGACCCTAGAGCCACTAAATTATCCCAAGGGGAATTTATAACCCAAGGAGTGGTCACAGCAGAGGCCGCAGCAGCAGAGGACGCCCATAATGGGATTCCCAATGATGAAAGCAAACCAGGAGGGACACCCGAAACGGCACCAGGGTCTATGCTGTCTATGCGTCTAGTCCATACCGACTCTGATGATATGGGGCATGTATCACTGAATGCAGGTGAAACGGTGGGGGGCCCTGTTAGTCCTCTGCATAGGAAACAGCAGTATATACCGGCGCACCTGGGCTCAGGTGGGGCCAGGGGAGCAAGGGAAATTAAATCAAAGATAAATACTATTACCAACTATTACAACCATATAAATCTAAATACTGATTGGCTGCAGAAGCAAACCTTTAAAGCTTGCGACCTCCCATCACAGCCATCAGGGGAAAAAGGTGACAATAATGTGGAGGGCGAGCTGGAGCTCTTAGAGACTGGGCATCAGGATTCCTGTTCATCCCAGCAGCGATCTGCCCGATCATCACGACTACCCTGTGGAACGAACAACTCTTTTGTGGGTAGCAAAGTGGGGTCAATTAGTTCCCCAGAAAGGGGCAGTTTCTCGGAAGAACAAAGACAAAGAAAAAGAAAAAGTAATGAATCACCTCATCCGGAAGCCCAAATGGGACCACTACACTCTGGGAGCTCTCCACTGATATTCCCTTTACTTCATCTAAAACTAGAACCTACAGTCCTTCAAAATGCAAAGGGGCCTGAAACAGAACAATCATTGCAGAAATATTCACATAAGCTCTCAACACCACAGCTTCACCATGGGAGCCAAACTGTAAAAACAAACCTAACGTTGAGCAGATTTGATCATAGTTCTTTTAGTCTGGAGCTCTCCTCGCCTGACAACTTCGTAATTGGTAGTATAGAGCCCCAATTAAACAGTATAACATTGGAAGATTTAAACCTCTTGGAAGGCAGCATAATGCTAGGTCATAGAGGAGAGGACGATAAGAACTCAGAAGGCCAGACAAATAATGAGCAAAGTGAGCAAACCTGGGGAAATAGAGACGATACCTCACTAGATCAACCAATTTTAAGCATCATGAAAGTTATATGCACAACATTGGACTCAATTGCAACAACGATCATGGTCCAGTCTCAAAAATTTGATGATCAACTTGAGCTAACTAAACAATTTACTAACTCATTACAGACCATAGATCATAGGATGGCCTTAGTAGAGGGTGTAATAAGGGAAAATCTGTTGCACCAGGCAGTGGCTGAAAAAATGGACATGATGGACAGGCAAGTTTGTGGCCCACTGCTGGAAAAATTACTGGAAGTTCCGAAAGTAATCAAAGACATAATCGAAGATTGCAAATCTAGTCTCAATAACACACAGGCGTGTAATCACGAGTCAGCAAAAACAGAATCTAGAGTAACTGAAAGACCAATAGATAGTGAAGACAAAGAAGGGCCCTTTGGCACGGGACGAGACGAGTGCCCAGACGCAAAAACCCACATAGACAAGACGGAGAGAATCAACAAAAGTCCTGTATCTGCAATCGAAATCTCAAATACAGTAGAAAAAAGGACTCTGAGTAAAGGGCATCAACAAACAAGTAGACGGAAATACACATGGAAAAAAGCTAGAGGAAACAACAAAGTATCAGCAAAAAAGGCTTTAAATATGCCGAAACAGGCAAGCCCAACAGGGCAGATCAGGAACACAGGCGATGAGTTTACTCAACAGCAGCCTAAAGATCAGTGCATCAAGCCCGAGAGTCTCGAGAAACCAACTGACAAAGATATTAGTTTTATAAATAAAAATCCTGGATTATTGTGCGATAAAAGCTGCACCCACCATTCTCATATAAACCGAATCCCCATTGGCCCTAGGGGCTACCAAGCATCTGGGTACGACTTAGACAAAGGAAATAGACCAGAAAAAGACTCAGGTTCAAATCACGGGATCAATGAGGCAAACGATCCCTTAGTCAATGGACAACATAAATGGAGCCCAGAGACAACAAAATCAAGTACCGGCATTGATAAGCACCTCCCAGCCATAAAAAGAGAACACTCAATTCAGGCGCATTATCCAAATACAGTAGGAGTCCATAATGGAAAACGTCATCAGTCTCTGAACTTTATCATCGAGGGGGTAGAACAAGAAAATAGCAAAAGTGAAAACGGAAGGGCAGAGAGCCCAGAATGCACAAGAAGCGAACAAAGTACAAGAAAAACCATGTGCGTGGATAATACAATAGCCCCGGTTCCCGCACCTCGGTCAAAAGTAAAATACTGCTCTCAGGCTAGCTCTGGAAACCACAACTTTAGTAGCCAGCCAGGGTGGGTTACTGATCCACCTGCTCCACCGCGTCCAGTGCTTGACTTGGAAACTAAAGGAAAAAAGGATAATTGGCCTCCACAAAGGCAACCTTACGATGAACTTAGGAACAAAGAGTTGCAACTCGGGAGGGAAAAAGGCCAGGTAGAACGAACATTGACTAGTTGGGCAGCTACTATTTACAATAAAGCAAAGGAAGATAATCAACCTCAAGGAAGATGGTCACAGGGAGGTGTCGGGCAAACCAAGATTCGCACTGAAATAATTAAAGAGCCTGACGCCACAATTACATTTATTCCCGAATACTCCTCAAGAGGAAGTCACGACATTCTAAATAGGACTAACATCCTACATTTGGTCAATTCTTTGCCAGCTCTGCAGAACGTAACAACTAAAGACCTCCTCTCAGTAAGATTTATGCAAAGGAAAGAATCGGAGAACGGGGAATCAACAGAAACAGTCTGGGCTTCACCTTGGATAGTAGAACAGATTCTAAAATGTTCTAACACGATGAAGACATGGGGAATATCCACTGCTATTCCACAAAAGGAACCATATCCAACAATATTTCTTGAAAAAGCTCCAAAGCAAAATATGTCGGGCAGGCAAGAGGCAGAAGGCAATACTGGTTCGATACTACAGGGAGCAATTAGTTCCAAACAACAACTCCCTGAACGAATAAACCTGAGTAATATGAGGTTCTGCCTGTCTGTTAACTCCCCTAGAAACAGCAGGGGCAATCCCCCACAGTTGCAGAATGATGAAGAGCAACCATCTAGAAATTTGTAGCAACAAATGGGTAGCTCAAATATAAAAAATAGAACTAGTCCCACATTAAAAATCTTAAGCTGGAACATTGCAGGCCTAAAAAGCAAAATGGAAGATAAGGATTGGGTTGAATTTATTAAACAGCAAGACATCAGCTGCTTCCAAGAAACTTGGTCTACCAACGTCATTGACCTAGACGGGTTTTCCACTTTTTACATACCTGCTATCAAACAAAAAAAAGGAAGACCATCGGGAGGTCTGACCACTTGGATCAGAACTTCACTATTGGGAAACTCAGCTGTAACCCATGCCATATTAAGCAAGGAAATCCAGACGCTTGCAGTAAAACAGGAGGAGTGGTCACTTGAAATAGTAAACGTGTACCTCCCTCCCGTTAGCCGGGCCCAAGTCATGCCTGGTGTGCGGCTCCTCGAAGATCATATCTCAAATAAAAGATCTAAGGGTTGGAGGAACCCAACACTAGGTCACGCGAATAACCGTCCCCCTCAGTTTTGTAAAACCCTTCTTCTAATATGTGGCGATTTCAACACTAAACCCCATTCTATTCTTTGGGATGAACAAGTAGTAGAGGAAGATCACGCTTGGAATATTCCAACGCCCCTCATCCAACATTGCCAAGATTCCAAAAAAGGGGAACTAATCTTCGAAGTACTAATAGAAGGCGGAATTCGCACAGTAAACGGAAGAACCAACTCAGACAGAACTTTTAAATCTACCTTTCGAACTGGAAAAAGACACAGTATAATTGACTATATGGCAATAAACATCGAAGCCTGGAATTATGTTATCGATATGGAAATAAGGGACAGGATCGAGAGTGACCACGACCCATTGATAATGGAGATAATCCATCCGGACGCAAGCCTGGGGAAGGTTGAGTTTCCACTTAACGGAAATTGCTTAGCAATAACCATGAGACCAAATAGGAAAAACATACTAAGGTCGAACGTGGACGAACCCTATTTGAGTGTACCTAGTCAAACCTGGTTCCTATCACTTAGTACATTATTAAACCTACCAGTTAATGAAGCTTTACCCCTACTGGATAATTTTAACAACTTGCTACTACAAACAACAAAGGAAAGAACTAAGCATCCCCAAACTAACCCTAATACGATGGAGGGCTGGTTCGATGAAGAGTGTTTGAAACTAAAAAAGACACTATCGCAAGCACTAAAGAATCGCCATCTGAACAACCATAATGAGCAATACTTTTATGAATGCAGGCAACAGTACAAAAAATTACTAAGATATAAAAGGAAGACATTTCCACATAAGCTCTGGAAATCCCTCCTGCAGGCAATATCGGCAAGAAACTGCAAAAAGTTTTGGGAGATAGTCAGATGGGGATGCGAAGGCCCTTCGAAGAACCTAGAATTGAACATCAACCCACAACTCTGGGTAGAGCATTTTACCGCCTTGTACCAGGAAGAGGCCAAGACGGCATCCCGGAGTATGAATAACTCAACCAGCCTCATCCAAGGACTGGAAGGTAGTAACCAAAGATCAAACAAGGGAGTTCCACTTCAAACGACCTATGTAGCATCATCAAAAAGGTTTATTAGATCGTCAAATGGAACCCAGAATGAATTAGTCCCAAACGAACTCCTTGGCACAAATGCCACGCAAGCAACCCATTCTATCCCTCGTGCAATGGAGCTGACACCGGAATTCAGCGAGAAAGAGATTAAACAAGTTATTCTCCTTCAAAAACCGTATAAGGCTGCAGGCCCAGACGGCATACCTTCAGACGTTTATCGTAATCAGTTAACGTTATGGCTGCCTGCTCTAACACGCATATTCAACAGTATTTGGCACCACGAGGTAATTCCGACCTCTTGGAAGAAATCAATAATTGTCCCAATTCACAAAAAAGGACCTCGGGACTTGGTGTGCAACTATAGGCCTATCTCACTGCTTGACAGTGTTGGAAAAATCTTCGCCAAATTGATCCAGCTGCGTTTAGATCAATGGCTGGAGGATGGAGATTTAATATCGACACACCAAGCTGGTTTTAGGAGAGGCCAAAGCACAATAGATCAACTTTTTAAGCTGAATATGATCTGCGCGAAATACGCCACCCTAAAAGATTGTGCATTATATCTGGTCTTTGTGGATCTTCAAACAGCTTTTGACAGCGTCAATCGCCAAATATTATGGCAGTTATTGTCAGAAATGGGCATACAGGGGAAAATTCTAAGGCTGTTAATTCTACTGCACACAGGGAATACTGCCAGGGTTAGATATTCCACGAGAAATGATTATACAGCAGAAATTCCAATCCAGCGTGGCGTAAAACAAGGATGTGTTTTGGCCCCAACCTTGTTTAACTGTTATATAAATAAAGTAAGCCAAGATCTGAGGGAATTAAATCTGGATGTGCCAAAACTAGCCAATGAAAGTATACCTATCCTGCTTTTTGCTGACGACGCTGTATTACTGGCAAGAACAGAGATAGCAATGCATCGTCTACTTAGGGGTTTCGAATCATTTTGCACCTCAAGGAGCATGGTAATTAATGAGGAGAAAACAAAGTTTATGATTCTCAACCCAAAACAAACGATGCATTCGACCTTCAGGGTAAACAACAAGCCCTTGGCTCGAGTGACCACCTATGACTACCTGGGTTGCAGACTGGATGAAAAACAGACATGGAAATCACAAATCTACAAAAGTAACATCTCCATGGCCCAGCACGACGGAGCGGTACTTAGATTTGCTAAAGCCACAGGCAACCATTCTGTGAGTTCTGCACTGCTTGCTTATAAAACCAAAGCAAGGACGGCAGCACTTTACAGCGCAGAGATTTGGGGATTTAGAAAGACCCCATTAATACAAGTAACTGAGAATAACTTCCTACGCCGATTACTTTGTTTAGGCACTGCCGCACCAATGAATGCGTTGAGAACTGATTTACAAATGAGAAAGGTCGAGGATTACATTGCACTGGCCCCGATAAGATATTGGATCCGTATCTGGGCAAAAGAGGAACTCAAACCATACAGAGATACACTCATGGACATCATGAAGCTACAAAATTACCGAAAATTGCCTTGGTTTAAACACATCTCAACTACCCTGGTTGCTATTGGCCAAGAAGACCTCTGGCTTCATCCAGGGAAAATCAGAAAGCCCAGTTTATCTGTCATTAAAAAGGCATACTGGGACCAAAAGACTCAGAGTATGTGTGAGACACTTAGCCCTTTACTCAAGAGGTACATTTTGCTCAATCAAGAGCTTAAACCAGCAATTTTCATAGACTGCATCTATCCGGAAGAAAAAAGGGCTCTCTATTTTAAATTTCGTATGGGTACATTACCAGTGATGGCGGTGACTAACAGATGGCAAGCCGTCTCACAGTGCGGATCAGAATGCTGTCCTTGCCTTCATGGTGGCCAAGAAACATTATCCCACTTCCTTTTATTATGTCATTTTACGCTTAAACTCCGCAAATTGTACTTACGTCCGCTTTTTAGATCATACGGGATCAGGAAATGTAATGAGGCGGAAGTGCTTTGTATGCGATCAGATGAGAAACATATTGTGGCGAAGGTTTCAACTTATATATTGGAAGCGTGGAAGTTACGTTCATCAATGTACTCACAGTTGGCCTAAGTATAATTACTTGTGTTATCCTAGCTATCATTAGTATGAGACATCGCTGAAGGTTGCTGATTAAACCAGGCAAGGTCCTGGGTTATTATTATACTGCTGGCAGGTATCGCAAGAACCCAAATGATTAGTGCAAGAATAGGATATTTAAATTTTAGATCTATAATGTTTTTAGAATAAGTAAAGAGTCTTATGCCAATTATGGCTAATAATCAAGTTTTATGATATTGCAGGGCATATTGGATTCACCTAGGGCCACGTAAAATCAAAAACTCAAGTATAGTTTTTCTTTTTTACAATGTTTTATTTAATGTGATTTTATTGCGTGTGATGGATTGATATTTATTGTGTATTATTGTTATGGCCGGATAGGCTGACAACAATTAAATAAATGGTAAATGGTAAATGGATAAAGGTGTGGTGAATTTTGAACATGGTGTGTACAAAATATGTGCTGTTTAAAAGTAATAACAGTTCATCACTGACAGTGCATGATTCCTTATTTTTGTTCATTTAAGCTTTGACTACAATGGGGTAAAAGGAAGCTCTCTTTGGTGGTTATGAGAGTAAAAATCATTTGAATTTGTACCAAGTAATTGGATGCATATACCCAGAGTAAATATGTGGTATATGATATAAATTGGGCCAATCTATGGTTGTTGGTGATACTTTGTAAGTGAAATATTTATTGGGATCCAAGCCCCCTATTCCTGAACTAAATTACACACTGGACGGTAATTGTACCCTGGTTTACACTGGCATTGCTTTAAAATTCTACAGCGTTTTATAACTTGTTGTGAAGAGCCCAACTTCTACACAGCTTCATCTCGTCCATTGATTTTGAACCCCTCTCTCTTTTTTTGCTTCATCCCTTTCTCTTCTGCTCCCTACATTGCCTCCAAATGACTAGGAGTACTACCTATTACTACTCCATGTGGAGTATTAACTCCGTTTTGATGAAAATCAGTCCTTTGTTTAGGCTCCTTCATATTTTCCTCTAAACTGCTCTCTTTTACACTCTCTAGTCATTCTTACCTCATTGAGACTGCTTAGAGGTGGCTTAAAGAAATACTAAAGCATTCGCAACAACAGTAGATAGTCTACATCACAAACCATTTTTGTCTGGCCCTATTACATGTCCTTGGTGCTAAATTATGACAGTGCTTGGTGGAAGCACCCTTTACCACTGTAGTATGATGGCATGTTTCTGAGGGGGATAGTGCAGGACAAGGATGTGTGTGTTTATTTGTTGTGTCACATTTTGGTGTGGTCATTATGTGTTCTGTTTTGTGCTGCTGTGGTTTTATGTTACATTACTGTAATGTGATTTTGAGTTGACTGTGGTTATTGTGTTTTTATTCAGTTTTGATTGTTTTGTTGAATTGTGAACTCGTATATTTCACTTGTTTTATGTTGCTTTGTGTATGTTATTGTGCTATGCTCTGTTGTATACTTTAGCTACATCAACATTTTTTTTCTACATTCCCAGTCAAAAGTAGCACACACCTTTAAAGATGCCATTACAAGTAAAGATTTAGCGCTAAGGTGGTGAAATAGTGCTGTTACAGCTTTTCAAATATTTGAGACACCAGTAAGCCCAAAATTGTGGCAGAGATTGTGGGCCAAATCACATAAAGTGAGCCTTGAAGGTGCTAACTTATGACAGTTGTCTGCAACAATTTTGGGGTGACAGTTATCTTTAATAGTTGAAGAGCTAGTGCAGCATTATTTTACATTTATGACAATGGTAAATATCTGTTTGTAAATTTGATGGAAAGTGCTGCTTTTGGTTAGAAATGTAGCCCATGGGATGTCATCGCTAAAGTAATTACATAATATAACCCCATAACAATGTCAAATAACAACACAACATAATCATAGCTGGTCACAACATTATAAACCATTCTAAACAGAATGAAGCAGAGCAACCACAAAACAACACAGCAGGAAAACAACGAATTAGTATAGTACAAAACATAAGAACACATAAAACAACATATCAGTGCTACACCAAATTGCAACACAACACATTGGCACACGTTTTCTTGCCTTTATACTACTACTACTGCCTGAGATTGGCTTTCCTGGTACGTTTTTAACAGATGGACTAAGCACTACCTTACCACCAAGGACATGTAATAGTGCCAAAACTATTTTGTGATTTGGCCTTTGGTCTTAAATTAACATGGCACTAGTTGTCTGTTCCCTCTGTGCATGAAAGACTGTGTGTTAGTCAGTCTGTGCGCATGGGTGTCAATAGTCCTATGTTTAAGACTATTTGATTGTCATCTGGTCAGTATGCATGGTTTTCTAAGGGTGCATCTGCAGGCAATTTGCTCTACATGCTTGTGTGCATTTATCTATGATCTATGGGCCTCGTTTAGAGTTTGACAGACGATGACAGTTCCTTTCAGTGATCAGAAAAGACTGCTGAGCTGGTAGTCATCTCTAAATATTACAGATGGTAGCCCATCAGGATGGCAGAGATTCCAGCGAGGTGACCAGCTTTCTTTCTTCCACCAATACATCGTATTATATAAAGTTCCATTTCTCGAAAGTTAACTTTGACGGGTTATGGTACCTACAATGGCATATTCAACTCAGCCAAGCTGTTCCCAAGCTTAGAGATAAGTGTCTTTATTTGTTAACCCATTCTCCTCAGTGGCATGGTGTTTTAAGTTGCAAGTCAGGGTCAAAACGCATTAACTCCTGCGAGCATTCATCCACTATATCTGGAATCTTTTTAGCGAGCTGACTTAAAGTAGGTCGCTTCGGAATACTTCTCTTTGTACTATCAATCAGTGGGGTTTTGAAAGCGGCAGGGTGAAAGCTAGTTCCCTACAGATGAGGTGCCTGAAAATCTGCAGAGAATAGTCTGATCCTAATGAACTCACCCTTTCTTCATACTTAAATCCCTTGAGAAGTAGGTTGAGCTTCAGAAAAGAATGGAACAAACCGGAGAAGCAAATCACATAACTTAAAAAGAGAAAGTAACGCTCGTCATACTTCCGTGAAGGCAACGTTTGTGCACGTTGCGGAATATTCATCTTTCCACTACGTTATCATTTACTTCATAACTTTCCTCCCTGCTCTTAAAGCTCTCTGATGAGATGATTATTATTAGCATTCTAAGTACCATTAGGACATTGGTCCAAAGTTCAAACATTTGAGACAAAGTGCAAGTGATTTTTTGCACTTAACATAATTACATATTTAGAGAAAAGTGGCGCTAGCGCATCAAGATTTGTAGTATTATAAATGGATTTTAATGCATCCATCAAGAAGATTATTTTATAGTAAAGTGGTATTATCGCATTTACTATTGCAGTATGAGTGCCGCCTAGTACCCGCAAAATGTTTTTTTATTATTGTCCTAGTATCTGCTCCACCTAAAGTTACCAATAGTGGCGGCACTGATCGATTCGGGGGGGTCGGTTACCTTGTACTAGAAGGTGTTCCCTGAAGGTTCCCTCAGGATTTAGGAACTAATGGGGATTCGGAATGTTACACATCTGTTCTCATTTCCTACCAGATTTTCACTCCAACATTTTGACTGCTTTAATTAGACTCGGAGAAATGCACAGGATCTGACACGTAACCATGGATCTTGTCATTTTAATGGATACCTCACCTCGTGCTACCACACCTGTGCAAATTAAATAACCACTCACAATGTGTGCGTAAGAATGCACCTTCAAATGCGTAAAAAATAGTAATTGTTATTCCCTCAGTTAGTGGTAAAGTCACAATTACTGGTTGATGTACTGTAATAATCAGAATTGTATGTATTGTATTGTAATAGTATTTATATAGCGCTTACTACCCCTGACGAGGCGTTGAAGCGCTTTTCGGCGAGTAGCATATGTGCATGTATGTATTGGTGCGAGAAAGTAGTTTATTAGTTGGGAATGATATCGGTCCTTCTCAAGTGATAAGTCCACAACATTCAATCTACAGAGAACTAAGGGGCATATTAATAATCCCCCTGTGCCCCTTAGCGTCACCGTAGGATAATTTTTGTGACGCTAGTGGCGTGGTAAACAGACCCTCAACCTGTGTCATATTCACAAAGTGGCACAATGCTAGCATTGCACCATTTTGTACACCCTTGCGCCACATTATATCTGTGCAAGGTATAATCTATTCAAGGGTGTGTTCCCCTACAGGGAGGCCCAAAAAAATGATGCAAATTTACATGATTTCACTGCGCCATTATAGCATAATAAAGTGAAGCTGGCTATTTCCTGTGGGCCTCCCTGAGCTTTGCTGGACTAGCATCAAAATATCTGGTGCTAGTATAGCAAAGTGCCACAATTTGTTTTTTTAGGCTATTGTGTTAACGTGTGCCATGGTGAGCTGTATTGTAAATACAGCACTAATATGGTGTTGTTAGTGGGTTGCAGGGTGATGCACGCAAAACTGGCACATTAGAGCTGATGCGTCAGTCCCTTGTAAATATGCCCCTAAGTATTCAGGGGAGGTGTTGTGGGCTGGTATCCCAGTCCAGAGGCAAGCAGCAAACACTACCCAAAAATTTTTTGGTCAGTGCTTTTACTTATAAATACTAAACATGACTTCATCATGCACACACTACTCAATACTATGCATTAATTTACAAATATATGGATGAATGCCGGTAAAGATACCTATGGTCACACGCTCCTAACAGTTTACACTCTAGCACACCTTGAACCTTGTAATCACAATACACCCAACATATAATAGGCAGAAAACAATGGGGTATAGTTATGAAAAGGCACCCTTATTGGCTTTGTTAGGGTATCACCACATTATTAAAAGCAGAAATATGTCATATAAAACTAATGCAATGCCATTGAAATCACTAAGAATGGTAAAGCCATATACAGACATTCATTCGAATGTGTAAGGACTCACTGACACCAGAGACTCACATTGAAGGGGCTTTCTAAAGCATGACTCCCATCTGTACGGGATACTGGAGACTCACATTGAATGGGCTCCAATCCCCAGGGTGCAATCCAACCCTGCAAATAGAGGAAGTGGAAGTGGCGGGTGCCTCTGCATAGGTGCATAAAGTGCAACTTTCTCTCACATTGCATGGGATACCCGAGACTCACATTGAAGGTACTGCAAACCCCAGAGTGCAATGCAGTCTTGCGGTGAAGGAGGTGGAGCAGATGAGACCCTTTGCCCAGGCTCATAAAGCATGACTTTCTCTCCCACTGAGCGGCATCCCGGAGAAACACATTGAAGTGACTGCAAGCCTCAGAGTGCAGTCCCGCCCTGCTGATGGAGGATGTGGATGAGGTGGGACTCTCTGCACAGGCGCATAGAGAACAATTTTCTCTCCCGCTGCACAGTATACTGAAGACTCACATTGAAGGGACTGTGTGAGAAAGTAATCCTTTTTGCCCAGATCACCCCCATTTTGTGACTGATACTGGTGGTTACAGCCTCTGAATGTGCCCTGGACCCTGCTAATCAGGCCCAGGGCCAGTGCTCTGTTTAAAAGGGATATGGTAATATGGTGTCATTACTTTTAGTTCAGACTGCCTACCTTTAAATTCCTAGTGTAGGATGGGTATGAAGGTTTACAGTCCCCAGTGGATTTAATGCACCTAAGTATGTACTGCTGTGGTGTCTGCTGTCATTTTAAATCCAGCGCTGCCTTGCAGGTTGCTTTTAAAATAAAACTATGTCTAAATTTGACTTTGGAATAAAAAATACCTCAAAAGTCTAAAACTACCTTTTACTTACAAATAAGTCACCCCTAATCTGTTTCCTAGGTGCCCAAAAGGCAGGGTTCCTTGTAATCCAAAAGGGGGACATTGTAAAATATGTCTTTTCATGGCCTGGTGTGGAGAAATCTGCCCATTTCATTTTTTCACATTGTAGCACTGCTAGGTTCATAGGCTAACATGAGAAGGCTTTATTAAAATGTATTAAAGTCTAAATGTTGACAGGAAAGATCTAGAACAGTGATTCGAAGTATCAAATCACTATTTACAGTAAATAAACAACTTGCTAATGTTAGATTTTTTATGACTAATACAGTACAGGAGTTTTAGAACTGCTTTACTAAAGTTACCTAAAACAACACTGTAGAAGCCTTTTCTGACTGGTCATCCGTTGACAGGCTGAGCCAAGCAACTCTGATGAGGTGTTAAGTGGCCTCAGCTAAAACAACAAGACTATCTGGTGGGAGGAGATCTGCTGCTGTATATGTCAGGACAGGAATGGGGGTGGGTAGCCAAACTGGTCTTCAAAGAGAGAAAAGCAGATAGTGCAGGAACCAGCCCACCTCCACTTCCTGCACCCCCAGCCAGATGGGAGCCCCTGTAATTGAATTAGGAGAGGGGTTAAAAGGGGACAGCAGAGAAAAATTAGCCACACCTGTGGGATGAGTTAGCCAGACCTGAACTCTAAGGACAGAATTTCTACATTTTTATTTTTGCTGAGATGTGCATTCTGGGATGGAAATATGCTACAGTTCCCAGGAAGTGGTCATCATAGAGGGTGGCAACTGGAACCCCATTGGTTGAGGGCGCCTCCCCTCCTTGCTAGCCCAGAATGAGGAATAAATATAGGAGAGCTGCATAGCACCTCAGATCTGTGTCTGGAAATATCAAGAGAAAAAGGAGTGCCCTGCGGAGCCCCTAGTCTGCACCCCAAGAGGACTGTACTCATAAGGAGTGTACATGCTGCACGCACACTTTAGGCTTCACAAAGAGGATTTTACCAGGCTTCAAAATGATTAAGGAGTGTACTCCCAAAAAGACACAGGTATAAAAATAATGAAGATGTCACCTGCATCATCTCCCCCAAGACAAGCCCAGATGACCAGCTTCAGCTGGACTTTAATGGATTTGACCAGGTGTATGGCAGAAATTGTAGTCGCAAACCTCCAAAAGGCAAATCAGGGGTTCTGGACCCTTGGCTGGTGGTGTGGCCGCTGAAGGACCCAATGGAGACCTTCAAGAAGAAGATCCAGAAGTAAACACTTGGACAACTTTTGTCAAAAAGCTCCATGAGTTGACCGAACCCTAAGACGAGAGTCAAGCCAGCAACATCAAACCGTGACTCAGCCTGAAATTCAGGTTTGTTCCAGTGAAGCTCCAGAGCTCTTCACCATTGACGGTGAGAACCAAGACCTTCAGGATTCACTGACGTCTTGCGCTGAAGCAAGCCACCATCGTTGAACCTCAGACTGGCCTGCTGGAGAGACTCTCTCAAGGTTGAAGGAAAAAGAAAAAGTGACTGGGTGCAAAGGTGAAATCTTGACCGACCTCAACCACTTGTTGCATCTGACCCACAGTCCATCACAGTCAGCCTAAAACTTTGACTTTGTCCTGAACAAGATGGCTGCAGTTAGTGCTTTTCACTTTTAGGTGCTGTAAAGCACATTTTGATTTAATGTTTGAAAATTCATAACTCTGGTTCTCTACATTGAACTTTTGTCATTTTGGTGTCATTTGAAGACAAATATATTGTTGGATTGTTATTTTTATTGTGTGTTGTGTCATACTTATTTACTCTTTTGTTGATATGTAATGCTTTACACACCTGTCTCTTAAGTTAGGCTTGACTGCTCGTCAGCCAAGCTACCAAGGGATCACCAAGGATTAATTTATTGAGAGTTTGACTGGACCTTATTTGTGATTTTGGTGTTATTACTAGCTGTAGGTACCTGCCTGCACCTACTAATAAACCATTTTACAACAGACCCCAATACCCATAGTGCAATCCAGCCCTGAAGGTAGAGGAGGAGGAGGAAGCAGGAACCTCTGCCCAGATGCATAAAACCCTACTTTCCCTCCCACTGCACAGGATGCATGTTGGCCACATCTGGGAGAAGCCCGGGCCGAAGGAAGACGGTTCTTGCCTTCCATCGCCAAGAGGGGCATAGGCTGGGCTACCCCCTTTGGGTCTTATGATGTACATTGTGAGCCAGGTACTTTTAATTCCATCCTGCCATGCTCTGTCTGTTTTCGAACGCAGCTCATTGTCTGGGACATTCCCCTATTTAAGTGGTTGACAAGTTGTTCCTCTTTTAGAATTATTGTCGGTTCCTGCTAATCTTCAGATCAACCTTTCAAAAGTCAAGGTCTGTTTTTCGATCGGTAATCCTATAAAGAGGAAGATGAAGAACATACTTCCTCAACATCAGTCAAAAATGGTCACACAACTATTTATATCTTTTTAGTGCGTGATTATTTTAAAGTTGGAGTCATTTTGAATTAACCGGGCCCCACTCATCACTTCCTGCAGAAGGCCAAGTTTCGGAACTTGCAATGTGGCTCTTGACTGACAGAGTTACACTGGGGCTTTGCAGACGAGATATAAGCCCAACCCCTTATGCCTTCCCTTTCTAACTTGACAGTGTAGTAGTATGACAAGGAAGACGACCAGGAATAGCGAAGAGGGTCTTGATGTTGAGCTCCGTGTAATCATCTTTCTTGTGTGAGTCTTTATCGAACCTGGAAAACGAGAAAAAAATCAAGCCTTTTTTTAGCCTGTTAAGAGGTGTATGATGACGCACTTGTATAAGGTCTGTGATGACTGATGACTGCTAGGACTTTTATAATTCACTTTTCCCTGAAAACACAAACACGCCAGTAAAAATTGAATGGATACATTCTGATTGCATCCCTTACAATTTTGTTATCAGATGAACAACTTACCTAAAATTAGTTATCTCGTTCTAGGCTCTATGGTGTGTTGTAGGTGTTTTTTCAGCAGTTATGAGTTTATTCTATTCATGCTGCTTTACCAAGTGTTTAATGGTGCATGAAATATCACATACTTTTACAATAAATGTTCTCTTTGATCAATTTGTAGGTGTTCTTAAGACCAAGGACTCTGAGGTTCCTTGTATTGGATGCGAAGTTATGTGCAATTATAAGGTTTTAAATTGTACCTTGTCTTAGAAGCCTTCACACTTGGAATAATGTTTATGTCTCTCTTACAGCCTTGGTAGCAGCTGGAATTGCATTTCCCCCCGTAGGACTTAGGCTGCAGGTAAAGATTCAGGATCCTTGAGGTGAGTACTTTCTTGTATGCTAGTCATGTGACAAAGCAAGTCAAGCAGCTTAGGTGCATTTAAATACTCGCCAGCCCCAAGATGGCCGCTAAGATTTGCCAAATTCTCATTAGAGTCCTGCAAATCTCACAGTTTGGAGCACAAGGTGGCTGTAATACTGGGCTTCCACTGACAACATTGCGAAAGCCCCTTAAGAAAGATAAGACTTAAAGTTTCTGCAATTCCCTTTTCCCACTGATATATAGGTGTCTTATGTTTCCTGTAGGCTCAGTGTTGGGACATTTTTGTTGTGTAACCAGGGGTACTCATCCAAATACTGACAAAGGTGTTTGTTTTCCTTCTCAGTGAGTGCATATACACGACTGCGAGTTAGTTTCACTCAGGGCACTAGATCTATTATGCAAATTAACTCATGATGTGAGGGTAGAATATTGGTATTATTTTATCAAAGACATCACTAATGGGGTCATTTCAACCCTGGCGGTCAAAGACCACCAGGGTTGTTTTGACGGAAGCACCGCCAACAGGCTGGAGGTGCTTCCCATGGTATTACGACTGCGGCGGAAGCGCTGCGGTCGCACTGCCGGGACCGACGGTTTACCGCCACTTCAGTCCTGGCGGTTTTAATCCGCCAGGGCAACGCTGCTTGGATTACGAGTCCCCCTACCGCCAGCCTTTTCCTGGTGGTTTGAACTGCCATGCAGACAGTGAAAAGTGTGACGGGTGCAACTGCACCTGTCGCACAGCCGCAACACTGCCGGCTCTATTTGGAGCCGGCTCCTGTGTAGCAGCCGTGATCCCCGCTGAGCCGGCGGGGATCTCAAAATGACCACAGCGAGAGTGTGGCTGCATTGGCGGCCGCCCAGCGGTCCAACCTTGGCGGGCGGTGGTTGTAATGAGGGCCTATGTCTGCAAAAACATCTAGAAGCCCCTTGAACGTTAGTATACTATTTACTTGTGTTGTGAGATGTTAAGCATGAATGGTCTTGATAGTGGATGTCTGGGGATAGCAATGATGTTCACATACACTGATCCAAATATTATATCTTTTTTCCAAGGTACTGTGTGTTGTTCCTGGAAAGCCAGGAAGACATACAATCTGTCGTAATTGTGCTGCATCAATCAAACCATAGTATATTTCTTAATTGTGCTAATTGACACAGGTTGTGATTAATCTTTCACTATTGAATTTGATTATTACAGAGACTAATTATTTTCCATTCAATGCTGAAACCACTTTGAGTTTGTCTTTGTGCAAGGCCTCTATGCCAAGAAATTGGGCGCAGTTGTTGTCTAAAACATTCCTGTGGCTCCTGAATCTGTCAGGACTTCCAACTACCACTGTTGTCCAGAATCCGAATATAACACCACTGAGATGCTTAGATGGTGATAGGCTGTGCAAGAAATGTGTTTTAAGGTCAAACATACAGACAAACCCAACTGGCTGGACTTGCCACTTACCGAGTGAACATGTTTTATGGCAGCTCGACAACAGCAAGTGGAACCACTGAGGGACTGATTTTTCCTGACTGGGTTTGTTTGGCTTAGTGGTGTATTCCTTAAAGAAATAGACAGACGTCCCACAGTAGAGGCATTGATTTAACTTCCTTCTCTTTTTCTTCTCTTCCTTGGTAAGTGGGCCCCTTGATGTCCCTAACTGCATTAGTTCTGAGGTGTCTGGTTGTTTTGACTGGGTTTTTCCCTTAGTCTTTTCTCAGATTATGTTGAACCTATGGTCCACTGTTTTTCCCTTCTCTGATTTCCTCTAAAGTAACCCATGGTTTAATTTCACAACTAAGGGCCTGATTTAGAACTCGGCAGATGGGTTACATAATCACAATGGTAATGGATATCCCCTCTGCCAAAATCTAAGCCCCATTCTGTTGCATGGGCTTTAAGTTTCAATGGATGGGATAGCCGTCATGGTTGTGACAGAGTGACCCATCCACTGAGTTCTAAATCATGCCCTAAGTCAATAAATTCTGTACAACCATCTTGGAGGGTGGGGGGGTCTAGAATCTGTGATAACAAATCATTCAACTCTTCCCTCAGACCTCTGTAAAGAATGACATTTATTAATGTTCGGGCCAAAATGCTTACACTATCAGTCTGTTAAAGGTAGAAATGTGACGTAAAAGGTCAGAAGAACCCTGCTTAATATTCAGCAACTCCTTGTCAGCTGTTTGATCAGAGGCATGCTTGGCAAAAACTTCCTCATCGCACCTTTGAAATTCACTACATTATATAACAAGGGGTAATCCTGTTCTACTAATGGTATGGACCAGAGTGCTGCATCTCCTTCCAAGTACGAAAGAATGAAAGTTACCTAGTTAGCATAATTCTAGACGACACCAGGCCTAGCCATAAAGTGCAAATGGCACTGATTTATGAATATCCCATATTTATTACAGTCACTGAAGAATCATTAGGGAGCTGCCAAGGGAATGGGTACAAGGGTGACCACCTGAATTTGTGTAGGAACTGAAGGCTGATCTGAGGAGGCTGACATTTCTTCAGGAGTTTAGAAACTAGCAGGTTTCAGTGTTGGTTTCTCCTTGGGTTGAACTGGGGATTGTCCCGTCAACAAATTCCCCTTTTTGGGTGCTAATTTTGACTGGAGTGGCATAACATTGGGTCGCAGTGCTATATCTTCTACCTGATCGTCATTAAAATGCGTCAAAAATACCCGCGAACACTGCCCTTTCAGCAGAGGAGAGCCAAAATGCATCCCAGATGCCACTACAGACCCCAGGAAGATGACAGCAGACCAGGAACCAGCCAGGATGATCCATACAAGAACCAGGACATATATAGAAAAAAAAGAAAGTGTCACTTCAGTGCAGAGGAGCAGGAAATTCTGGTTAAAGTGGTGACGGAACACCAGCACCAACTGTTCATCACCTCTAAGTTGCCAATCAGTAGGAGAGAGGCCATATGGCAACAAATAGTTGACAAGATCAACAGTGTGGCTGAAGTACGCAGAACAGTCACCGAGTGTAAGAAATGCTGGCATGACTGCAAACATAGGACAAAGGAAAAAATGGCCAGGAACAGGAAGGCAGCACTGCAGACAGGAGGTGGGAGTCCAGCACACCAGGAGGCCCAGGACCACATGGAGGAGATGGTCGCAGCCGTCATCCCCAAGGAGATCGTCACAGGGATTCAAGGACAGGACAGTGCAGACTACCACGAGACAACGCACATGCAGGGTAAGTTGCATGGGGATTTAAAATACAATAATGTTGACTGTAAGCGGGGGGATGCCTACTACACATTGCATGTAAGTCATCATATACATGGAGTGGCATGGGTAAAGAGGTATGGCAGAGGGGCATGCCCTGCACATACAGAAGCTGGGGCACAACATAACACAACACCAACAACAGCACCATGGGGGCATCCTGTCATGACAGCAATGGAGCAAAGGGAAAGCCTCGACAGGAGGGAAGGCCACTACGTCAAACTTACATCCTGGCACTCATCAGCCAAAATATCTCCTACATTAACTAGGGCCCTATCAGCAATCCTCTAGCCAAAACAACAACTGCAATGTAACTGCAACAACAGTTGACACTACCACCTCTGATCTCTGTGCAGCTATAGTAGCCAATGGCAGTAACCTCCCCATGGAACATACATACCTAAATTAGGGGGTGAGGATGACATCTGCAACAATCTCCTGAAACAAGACAAAGGCCCCAGTACACTCATATGTCAATGCCCATAGTTGTCACATACATCAGCCAAAGTAAACAGCAATAGGAGTGACACAGCACTAAGGACACACACATGTTGCATATGTCAGGGTCCTTCCCGTGCCTGGCTAACAAGGCAACACCACAAATGTCATACTGCTCAGACAACAGCATTGAGGAGGGGACACATGCAACTGGTAACTTAAATACACCTGCACAGTCAGAGGACCAAATACGACATTGATACGATAATCAGGGCAATCCAATGTAACACACATTACCCAATATCAGCAGGACACATTAACAATGTCTACATCCATATCACATCATAACATTGCCATGCATAGGATATGCCACATGTCAATTACATTAAAGTCAATGTGAACAATCAGGGATTGGGGCAGGTCCTGAGAGGCAAGTGTGCTGCCCGGGCAATCAGAACACCCACAGCCAATGAAAGGTCTCACCGTAAGAATGGATATACACAGAGGGTTGAGTAGGACAAAAAGATGGCTATTCCCTATTTGGTACAAAGCAACACCTAGAGGTGATTAGGCAGACAAGTCTGATAACTCAATCTCATACATGTGACACACAGGTGGGCCATAGGCCTATAACAATGCCCATATGAAGGACAGCAGATACCAATACCAAACAAGATCACAAAGTAAATTCATCAAAAGGCTGGCATGTTACGTAAAAATTGTCACAACACAGACACACTAATTGTACCCTGTTTCATTGCAGAGGAACATGGATCTCCTGCCGATATGCCTGTCCCTGATTTCCCTGATGACATGGATGACGAGCCCATAAACATTCCCCAGGAGACCATTCAAAAGGTCCTTGAAACCCTCCAGACCCCACCTTCAGTCATAAGGAGGAGCACAGAACAAGCAGCCATCACAGAAGAACCACCCAGCACCCCAATTGCAAGACCTGCCAGCTCCTACACAGCTGAGGACTCTGACGACACTGGCACCAGCTTTGAAAGAACCGTAGTTGGAGTACAGTGGGAGCTGGCCAAGGAGGTGCGGGTGGGGATGCAAACTATGGCAGCCAGCATTGAGGGGGTGCGCTCGTGCATGATGTCATCTGCAGATCAGGCAGCAGCTATGCAAGCCCTAACATCCATACTGCAAGGACTACAAGAAACTGTAAAGGAATTCACCACTGCAGTAAGGGAGTTGCCACAACACCTCGCACCCCAAACTTTCCACTGCATGCACGAATGCAATCATGACTCACTCAGGGCCGACCTGGCTGCCTACCATCGTGATGTAGCTGCTATTCTCAAAAACCAGCAGGCCCTCCTTGCTGCAGTACTGCCCTTAAGAACTTCACAGGGAGCAGTCACCGGGATGTCTGACTCCACATCTTCTAACACTGAGGTGTCTGTTGCCCCTTCACAACCAACAACAACAAGGACAAAGCAGGCAACGCACACATCAGAAGAAGAAGACATGGAACAGATCACATTCACACAGAAGAGTACCCGGAAGCACTAGTCCCTGCACCATGGCCTACTTTGACCAAGGTCCTACGTTTTGTCAATTACCAGTCTCACTACAACTATACTCAATGACTGTTCTGCTAACCACTGTATGACTTGTCAGCATTGCCAGTGAATGTCTCTCTCCTACTAATTGGCAAATCCTGTCCCTCTGCACTGTTGGTAACATCATCCCAGCATGTCAGGAGCATCATCCACACCCCTTCTGTAGGATCACCATGTAAGATTGCACTAGAACGGACTCAGCAAACATGGACAATGTACATTTTGCACTACAGCACCTATCAATAAATAGCACTTGCATACCTAATATGTCTCTGTGTAATTTGACACATCAACTGTGCAGTAGATAACTCAAAAGTGCCTGTGTGACAACCATGTAGCTTGTCAATACAACTGTCCTGACATCATGTAGTCAGATACATCTGTGCAGTGGCCAGGATTGCATCATAGCCTGACCATCCTGAGGAGAATAACTGATGAAGGGAGAAACTGTTGGACAGAAAAATGCTCCATCAATAGCAATCAAAGTCAACTAATGGTGGCTGATAAATGTGGGCACCATGCAATACTAAAACATTAAATTATGCAGTCTAATCTAAGCAAACACAACTAAACAGAGCATCAATCACCCTTTCTGAGTAAACTTTCAAGAAGGGAAGTCATGCTGAATTGTTGCACACATGATCTATGTCAGTAATGAAGACAAGAAGACAAGAGTGTTAACAACACCTCATCTACGAAGATGTCCCTGAACATCACACTGCAGTCCGACCTAAAAAATTCCCCACAATACCAAGTCTGGAAGCACACTATGTGATGTTGAAAACATACTCAGCAACACAAATCCTTTGTGATCCATGTAAACTCCAAATGGTGGTTCTATCAAATGGTGGATACTTACCAAGTTAGCACAGGGGTAGGCGCCATTTTAAACCTCTTATTTCTTTGGTTTGTAGCACAGGACACAAATGTCATAGAACAACAATCACTACACTGATGGCAAGGCCATGATCAAGTAGCAGTTAACACATAATGCAAAGGGTTAACTATATATTTATTCATAAGAAATCACACCAGAGGCAACTAAGGGAAAAGTCATACCTACACTAATCTAACCTTACTACTCCTAACCCACAACTGTCCCTAACTAACCTAACCTAAACTTACTCTACTCATATAACAAATCGATCTAAACATCAACCCCCCACCCACCATTATGAGACAGGACACATGCAGGACAACACATACTAACCTACACACATACTATACTATCCTAAACAATCATATATTTTTTTGTATTTTCTTTTAAATATATATATTTCTTTTTTTCTTTTTTTCTCAACAGACAGGAACCCCAACATTGACCCCCACCTACCCATACACTCAATAATGAAAAATAGAAAGAATAAGGACCCCCCACCCTTCTCCCTAACACTAACTAAGCTAACAACCTATACTAACCTAACACTAATCCCCAAAACCCACCTATCATGATAAAAAGAAAAGAGGAGGGAGGGATAAATTAAAATAGACCATATAAGTCCTAGAGGTTGGCCCTTCGTAGGGTCCGCCTGATGGACCTGACCCGCTTCTTTATGTACGCCACATCCTGGCTCAGCTTGCCCACCTTCCTAATGAACTTGTCCATTTTGCGGTCTAAAGCCTGGAATGCCGCAGGGTCAATTGGAGGTGCTGCTGCTGTCTGTGTGCTGGCAGAGGTGCTCTGTGTGGGAGTTGATTGTAGCCCACTGGACTGTCCTACAGCTCTTATATTGCTGGGTCCTGGTCATGCTGCAGAGGCAGGGACAACTGTCCCTGCCGTTGCTGGGGCCACTTGGGGAGAACTGGTGGTTGGGGTGATGGTGGCTGTAGTGGGCAATGTTGGTCCACCCTGTGGTGAGGCCCACCATGCTCCGGAGGCCCGATCCGCCTGGTATTTTTGGGCCATCCGTCGGAGCCCCGACTGCACCTGCAGGATGTGTCTGTACCTCATGGCCCGCCTCTCAAATTCATGCCTCTGTGCGGCACTCATGTTTGTGGCTGTGAAGAGAAAGGGCAACTATTTACCATAGGAAATGCATTGGGTGGAATAGCACAATGGGTCAATTGGAAATTACTTTTACTGTAGTGTAACAGCTCATTTCACCATATAGATTATTGAAAGTCTCAGAGGAAGTACATGGGAAGCCTTCATACAAAGGGCATCTCACACATAGCATATACAATTATCTACATGATGGGTGACATCAGCCTAAACGTCTCATCATAAAAAATTCTAATGCAGCTGACATTATGGCTGCACCTCCTCCGCCTATTGCCTGGACTACATATGTCAGTGTATGTGATAACAATCACAACCCTCAATATCTGCGATTTGTAATTGGATTTGCTAGTATAGAACTCATGTGCCATAACCGAGTGTGTACACTAGGTTCAAAACAAAGTTTCAAATGCTCACAAGTATGTGTAACATACTGGTTGCTACAGTCCTAGGTACTCTATTCCCAAACACATGGCTGACTTTGAGGGTCCAACAATCCCATAATCAATGCACACCCAGGAGTGTATTGAAAGCTCAACATGTTTTTGCCTCCACACACACACCACCAGTGAAGGGCTAGCATCAAATCGGAGTCAGCTAAACCTTGTCCTATCCAAGGTCCACACATGTCAAAATGTACTGACTTAGGCCAACATCACATACTACCAGTGAGGCATATTTTTCTACAGACACAGAGGAGCAAGAACACCCATGATCATGAGTAGCATGTACACCTAGGCCGTTGCACTCTAGTCCCACACACTTCTAGTACAACTTGTGGAAGTACATGCCCCTGGAAGACCCAACCTACAGTGTACTCAGTCCATCGTTAACTAGGTAAGCAGCAGATTTCAGACAAGCCATTTGCAGAAACTATCTGGGAGAATGTCAGTCTGAAATGCAGACTCAGTCCGATACAAGTCCCAGAGCAACTCTTACATTAACTAGTGTATTCCACATGACTCACCCCATTCCCCATAGCGGGCCCTACAGGAATTGCCTACAGACCCAAAATCAGAGAAATGGATAAGCATAGGTCAACTCAAAATGAAGTGATAACTGAAATCCCAATAATGGAACAATACTAATGAATGGGCAGCGCATCAAACCTTGAAATCTGTTGAACACACAGTAGTCCATCATGCATCACCAGCAAACATTAAAAATACCACACATGCAACACTGACTGTAGGTGTCAGGGTCCTCAAAATGAGCCACCTCTCTCACTGTGTACGGTGCAGGTCCACCTGTAAAGCATGGAAGGAAGAATATACTCAGAATCCGTGCACTGATGAACAATTGCAATTACAAAGACAATGTGAGAATATGACATGAGCAATGAAACCCTTTCACACATGCTCATACTGCATGGAATTATTCATGCGCAACATTTACATCGGATGAGTCTCCTGCTACAGTTACACACCCTACTACACACATGCAGTGGCCTGGACAGTCATGTGGTGGCAAAGATGCACCTCCATTAGTATGCTGCAACAATATAGGGGTGCATTCATCTTATCATGGGCATCCAAGAGAGACATCCAAAAGCTGGTTACTTGAGGACTGCATGACCTCTCAAACTCAAACAGCCTATGTGGTCATGACACATATGTGACTGATAGGTACATGGTACAGAGGGCCAGGTACTTTGGCAATACCTCATGTTGTTACAGTTTCATACATTGATGTGTCCTAACAATAGTGATTGACACCAAACATAGATGTTTGTACCCTAGTCCATACCTTTGCACTGCAATCCCTATTCTGATTTGGGCACAAGTGTCAATAAATACCAGTCTAAAATGTTAGCTGAGGGCACCTGAGTCCTTAACAAATATGGTTCATGCTCAGATCAGGCATGTAACAATTAGATGTGAAGGAGCACATTTATCACGACAAGGCATGGCATTTCCAAGAACATTTTCCATGCACACCAACCAGACACACATGTGACATATGTGTGGACAACATTGCTAACTTCAAATGACGTGAAGGCAGCACTAATTTTCAGCATCATGTAGGGTTTACAAATGTCAGTCTAGCTATGGCGTTTACATATGTAGGTATGATGTTTCAACATCCATTTTTCACTGGCTATTGTGACCTGTAGAGTCCTAATTGCGTCATTAATGTGTTGCTTGTCTGACACAAAGGCAGCACTACATTACATTCTGCTACAGGCAACCGGTATGTGTAGAAAACATGAGCTACCTGACTGCTAGCATTTGTCTTCCTTCACATTGTGCATCAATTACCCAGTAGGTTTCCCTAGCATTACACACAGTCAGCTACTTATCTGGCAGATTGGGTAACAATCATCACATGTCACCACACAGCTTTAAATTGTGCACATGTAAATGATCTGTACTCATCAACATGGCCACCAATCCTGATTCCCAGGTGGTCCAGCAGATCTTGCTCCCTGGATATCAGATCAGCCCAGCGGTGCTTCAATTGATGGTTATTCCTTTGGCTACCATATAGACGGACCAAGTGATGGCGCACCTTCCCCCACCAGACTTTACGGGCCTCCGTGTGATACCCCTGTATCACCCTACCCCCAGTCTCCAGCATGAGTGGGAGGAAATGGCAAACAAGCCATATAAACCCCCCCAATTCCTCCTCACCCATCTTGGAAAGACCGTGGCCTACCAGACATGTCAGCACTGACAAAGGGGAAAAAGTTGTAGAAAAAGGAAAAGGGGGAAATGGGGAAAGGTAGAGTGGTGAAATACAAAGAAAACTTAAGAAGAAGAGCCCAACTATCCCATATATTACAGTACCCACAACAGACTCCCACAGACAATAAATAAAACACTGGACTTGACAAAATAATACAACACAGACTCAGACAGTATTCAACATTTACCTCCGCCCGCCAAGCGGTAACAGGCTTGCGCCCGCCAATGCGGCCACACCCCGCGGCCCCCATTACGACATTCCCGCTGGGCCGGCGGTGTTGCGGCCGTGCGACGGGTGCAGTTGCCCCCAGGGGCCCCAGGACACTGCTTACCGCCAGCCTATTCCTGGCAGTGCAAACCGCCAGAAACAGGCTGGCGGTAGGGGTGTCATAATCCCCAGTGCAGTGCTGCTTGCAGCGCTGCCCTGGCGGATTATCACAGCCGGGGCTAAAATGGTGGGAAACCGCCGGCCCCGGCGGTGCGACCGCGGCGCTACCACCGCGGTCGTAATAGGCCAGGAAGCACCGCCAGCCTGTTGGTGGTGCTTCCGTCATTTTAACCCTGGCGGTCTCGGAACGCCAGGGTCAAAATGACCCCCTTTGTCTGTAGTTCAATGTAGTTTCTGGAAAGGTTTAGGAACTCTTGAACAATGCTTACTTTTGCATTTGTTGGAAAGCAAATCTAAAGTTGCTAAAAGCTCTTCGCTTCAGTTAGCATCCATGGACTTATCCTATGCAGTTGATAGTGTCAAGTTGTGGGGCATTTTACCTGTTGTAGGTCTTAAGGTAGGATTGGTAGATTTTTTGAGACCATTACCTAACAATCTTACTGCCTCGGTGAGCTATGGGGAAGAGAACAAATGCACACAGCCTTTCACTGTAAGGTGGGTACTCTGCAGGGATGTGTATTGGAACTTAATTTTTCCTGCCTTACATGCATGGGGTAGAAACCGTTTTGGTTAAGAAGTGGTTGGACATTCCTGTAGTAAACCAAATGCCTGTTTAGGTGCTCATGCATGCAGATGATGTTGTCTTGTTGACAAGGACAGAAATGGTTTAAGTAAGTTGTTCATTTCTTTTGTAGACTGCATGAACTGCTTAAATTTGGAGGCTAATTATTCTAAAACCTTTACTGTGGTCTAAGTGCCCTAAAAATTTGAAAATTCATGGTATGTGCATCAAGGACAGACCAATTGAGAAACTGAAACAATTCCCATGCATTGGGATAATAACAGGCCTGTACTTGCCCCCCCCCCTGTATTATGAAGAGGAAAAAATGCTTTCTGCAATTGGTAGGTACAATTTTTTCACTTGTCTCCACCATGTGAGAAAAGCCCATTATGCCCCTGCTGGAAATTTATAAGAGAAAATGTATAACAAATGATAACATGTTCTGCAAGTTTTTAGGGTTATAAGGACTTGGGTTGCATCCAAGTAGAAGAGTATAGCGTGTGCCAGAGTATCCTATGCATCTCATTGAGTAATCTGTATTTTGCATCTCATCTAGAATTGGGGCTGAGCCAAACTGATGTAAATTAATCTCAAGAACATATATAAGTACAAAATCACATATATGACGTAAACCATCAAAAGAGGTTAGATCGTATAAACATAAGGCATACAGGAATTTCAGTTGAAGCAATACTAAAGATGAGAAACAGAATCTGATGATCTGTATATAAGTCGCGATCCTTGTGCCTATTCAGTAGAGAATCTAAGTTCATCTAAATACACTAAACTAAGCCATAGGGAAATCCTAATTAAGTCTTAGGAAATATAAAGTATAGTGTCAGCTTAGCAGAAACATCAGTAGAGGTTCTGATGGAGAGGTGACACACAAAGGACTAAAGAGAGGTCTGTACCCCTCCAAGTCTCAAGGGAATCTGCTCTTGTCTAACTAGATGAATACCAATTAAGCCTACACAACCCTTGAGAAGTCTATGTCATTACCACCAGCAGTTTTCCATCCTCCTTGCACAGTTGAAGTTGGCAATTCACATCAAACCTCACAGCCCATGAACTGGACATAAGTACAACCTTAAGTGTCTCCTGGTGTCTGGTACACAAACAGGAGTCTATACTTCTCAGTTTGTTAGCACTCCTTTGTCATTGCCAAAGTATCCCCCTGTACTTCCCTGTCTTCAATACACATAACATGCCTTTCATTAACTGTAGACTCTCACAAATGCACTTGCAAAGAAAGAATATTGAAACACGAGCAAACTTCATGTTGATGGTTAGACACAAAACATCAGGGGCTAGATGTCTCAAGATTTCAGTTAGCGATTTCCAATTGCGATTTTTAAGATATTGCAATTTTAGAAATGCAAACGCGATGTATCAAATTGGAAAATACGATTTCTTAAAATTCGCAAACGCTATTTAAGAGATGCAAATACCGAATCGCCCAAAAATTCTTCGATTCAGTAATTGAAAATTGCAAATAGCTAAAACGGCAAACCGTAACACCCTGATGACATCACAACCAGGAAGTGAGTCAGCCCATGCTGTTTCCAGGAGCCACACCCAAAGGAACAGTGAGAGAGACACAGCCCAGCACCAGGGAGTCAGCATTGTGAGGAAGCCATGATCAAACTGCTACATGGCTAATGCTGGCAATGGGAAGGAGAAGAGAGACAGGAAGAGGAAGCTGAAATTCAGTGAGAAAGAATTGGAGGTGCTCATTGAGGAGGTTGTTGTGAACCATGACAGACTGTTTGGCAAGAGCTCACTCCAAGTACCTAAGAGTGAGAAATGGAAACTCTGGTCTGACATACAGACAAAAAAATGCGCAGTGGGTGTTGCACAGCGCTCTGTGGAGGACATACGCAAGCGATGGTACGACTTGCTGTCCAATGCCAAGGAGAGGGTGGTCAGCAGGCTTAAGGAGGCAAGGAGCACCAGAGGTGGACCATCCACCCACACACCGTCCACCCCTATGGAAGATCTTGTGGAGTCCACATTGCTGCCAGAAGCAGTCAGTGGTGTAACTGACATCGACACCTTAGGGACACCCAGCAGCAGCAAAGGTAAGGCCTATGCTTATGTGTATCCCCACATGTGCATGTACACATGCCCCTTAGGAAATAGAACAGAGCTTGATGCACAATGAAAAGTAGTCCATTTCACATCTTACATACAACACAACAGTGCCTTGTGGGAGTGGTAGTACACAACCCTAAGGAGAATACACAACATAAATAGCAAGATAGTGGGCTGCCACATAGAGAAACACCACAAATAACTCAGGGTGACACAATTTATATGTACTTACAGTATAAAGCAACACTGTGGAAATCTGTGACAAATGCTAGAACTGACATGCTGCACATTATCCTTGCAGATGACTCGGTCCCTACTGCTGCAGGATCAGAAAAAGTGGGGGAAGCAGAAACACAGCCACAGTCAGACTCAAATACAAGGGAGTCCTACATTATTGTTCTGACTAGACGCAGGGCAAGGGTGTTACCACTGCCAGAGTACAACTTGGACTCAGATGAGATGCCAGAACATGAACCCACACCACCACCAGAGGCGAGTCCCACAGGAAGATAGCAGTCCTTGCACCAGCGCCAGTCAACTCCCCTCAGGAGGCACCACGATGCAGGCAGACAGGAACCAGAAGAAAGAGTGGGCCCAT
Source organism: Pleurodeles waltl (assembly GCF_031143425.1). Classification (NCBI taxonomy): domain Eukaryota; kingdom Metazoa; phylum Chordata; class Amphibia; order Caudata; family Salamandridae; genus Pleurodeles; species Pleurodeles waltl. Next base: position 900,907,270 of record NC_090447.1, on the reverse strand, counting down.
CAATCTTTGGCAGCCTGGAAGCTTCCATGCTGAAGGTGCAGGGCCTGCAATGCAAACATTTGAAGTAATTTCACAGACAGTTTGTGTCTCACAATAGCAATTTGGGGTTACAAAACAAGCACTTGGAGCCCCTGATTGAGGGACAGCAAAGAGTTGCAGAGAACACCAAGGAGTTGACACAGCAGGAGCACGTCAGCCAGCACAGGTGCATTACCAATATTTGGCTAAGTTTGACAGCTTCTGTAGATCAGTAAATTGGCTTGCAAGTTCAACAGCCCAGATATCACGGCGTGCTGTTGCCACACAGGTGGAGATGGCACATTGCAGTACGGACATTGCACAGGGACTAGTGCAAATTACCAACATAGTGGATGCCATGCAAACAGCACGCAGTGCCACAACAAGCAAACTGGGTTTTGGTGACAGTGAGGAGTCCTCTAGCCTCAGCAGTCTGACAGTTCCTGTGATTGATCTGAGGCGTTGCAGTGCCAGACACAGTACTGCAGGTGAACCTGCTACTAGAGGTGCCAGCGAGGGCACTGAGCACCCAAGTGGAGTGCGTGGACGTAAGAAGTGATGTTGAGGGCTACAGGGGACCACCTCAACATGTGTAATAAAGTCATGCTATGATGCTAGTAGTGTGGCACTGTTAATAGATCATGTCTGCCCATTGTGAATAGCTATGTCCTACTGACACAATGTTTACCTGAAGTTAAAGTAATAAAGATGCTAACTACTGAATAACTTGAAGCGGATTTGTCATTACTTACATCAAAAATGGTTGCGCTTGATGTCAGCACGTCTTTGCCTGCTTTATGCTGCACTGGTCCTGTCTGCTGGTAGAAGGGGTGGTAAGGGATCATCATCCTCATCTGAGTCTGGTTCCATGAATTCCACTGGTAAGCACCTGGTGGTTGCTATGTTTTGCAGGATAGCCACAATTTTGCATGTTGTCTCAGGGCTGTACTGTAGTGCACCTTCACTCCTATGGATGCACCTGAAACGGCTCTTCTGCAGCCCAAAAGTGTGCTCCACCACATTGCGGGTGGCTCTATGTGCAGCATTGTACCTCCTCTCTGCTGGGGTGGCAGGGCTCAGGTAGGGCGTTAGCATACAGGTGCGCACTGTGTAGGCACTGTCTCCTGAATGCACAGAGAGTACAATGAGTACATTTGCTGTCTGACGTTATGCTTATATCAATGCATTATTGTGAACTATCAAATTACCTACTAGGTAACCTTCCCCAAACTCCCCAGCTAGCAGTCTTGTGTGAATCCCGCTGTGGAGAAAGATGTGGGAGTCATGTGTGCTCCCTGGGTATCTGGCCACGAGATTGGTAATGATGTAGGAGGCATCGCATATTACCTGTATCTTCATGGAATGATGGTTTTTACAGTTGTGATACACATACTCGATGGCCGATGGTGGACAGATTGCTACATGTGTCCCATCAATGGCACCTAGGACATGTGGGAACTGTGCTATCTGGTAAAAATTAACTTTGGTTTGCTGTAATGCCTGTGGGGCGTGGGGGAATCTGATGTACAATTGTATTCTGCTCAGCATGGCATTGAGAAGTGCGTTGAAAAATCTAGAGAGGGCACTCTGTGATACCCCTCCAGCTGCTGCTATGACCCCTTGATAGCTCCCTGAGGCTAGTAGGTGCAGGGAGCATAATGCCTGCACATGGGTGAGTATGCTATTGGTCCTGTGTGTTGTGCGCTGCACCATGGGTTGTAGCTTAGCTATCAGGTCAAGTATCATGCCTGAGCTTAACCTGTACTTATTATAAATTTCCTCCTCAGTCTGGTCAAAAAGGGTTAGGCGCACTCTAAAAATGTGCTCCTGCTCCTGTCTCCTCCTCTCTCTCCTCAAACCTGCCAAGATCCTTATTCTCCTCGCCATGACGTAGAGTGCAGCCATTGTGGAAGAGGAGCTGAGGCATTCTGGGCCTCTTTATATAGGTTGCACCTGGTTACCACCTGGTTTCAGTTTGTGGTAAGTTGCATGTGCAAATGGCCATTTTGCGAATAATCGCAAATCCATTTTTGTGTGTCGCAATCTGCAACTCGCAAATAGTGGCACGATTTAGGAAATCGATATCTGCGAATTGCTATTCTGTATCGCAATTAGCGTTTCACTAACAGCGATTCAGTAAATCATGTCGCTATTTGCGATACGCTGCTTGCGAAGCACAAATTTGTCTCTCATTCGCACAAATTCACAATTTTTGTGATTTCTTAGTTTCCCACTGCTAATGCGTTTCATACGTCGTGAAACACATTTTTGCATTCGCAAACGGACATATGCACTGTTTGCGAATGCAAAAACGCTTGATACATCTGGCCCCCAAATGTTTCAAGCCTTTGGTTATTCTTACTTAATATGACATTCGATGCACATTCAAAATACATTGTTATAAGGGCACCTTGCAATTATAAATGGAAAGCAAGAGTTGTAAATGTAATGTACGTATATGCAGTTTCACCATAGTTTCATAATCAGAGTTCACAGAAATGAATGTGCAGTATTTCAGCATGTTGAAATAAAACATTAGTAAATACATATATATGCATTTCTGATTCTCTACTGTGAATGGACCTTTAGTGATATAATTTAGATGCTCCACCTTAGATTAGTAATGTTAAGTCACACAATATATGCATTGTTGATTACATTATTATGTCACTTCCATAACACATGATGGCAAAACCAAAATTATGCGTTACCAGTTCCCCTCCATGATGACTAATTGTTATCACAATCATGAAAACACGCTTCACTGAGACCAGCTAAAACCTTACAATTTTCATTAAGTTTTGTCTAGACTCCTCTTGACACCTCTTGTCATCATAATATTTACACAGGCTCTCTTCCAGCGCAACATGTGCTCTTTTTCGTATCTTTGCCTTTCTAAATCTCATCCTCAAAAAGTTCTGAAGCCCCAAACTATAGCTATTGGACAAATGGCAATAACCAACAACAGCTTCAGAATAGAAAACACAATTCCACTTCTGAAGTTTCCAAACCATTTGCCTACCTCAGCAAATCCATCTCCAATAGCTTCACATGCACCTGTTGCTTTCAACCCTTCCAAATCATTCTCTTAGCCAGTGATTTTCTGCATTTACTACTCAAAATCCTTACTTTTGTTTGGGATGTATGCACAGCATTGTTGAACATTTTCAACATCTGACAGGCACCACCCTCTTTTGCAAAAAGAAGGTCCAACACAAGCCTGTTCTGTAGAAATATAGATCTTATCGAACCATCTCAATATTTACAAGAAATAAGACATTTGCTGTACTATTTGCCAGATTATGCACTATGGTAGACAGCCTTCTAATTTTCAAATCATTCAGAATTACACCTACAGATTAAATCAATGCACCACAAATACCTCCTACCACTTCTCCAGCACTAACACTTCTCCTAGTTCTAGGATGTTGTTTCCCATGCAGGATCATTCAAATGGTCCAAATGATAAATCTTTGGAAACACTATACCTAAATAATATGTACCATTCCATACCTTGGGCAATTTGAAATAAGAATTATTTCCACAAATTAAGAATACTCCAGGAATCACAAGATCCTTTCCAACTAAAAATAATTAATTATTTCCTCTAACTTCAAAGGTGTGTTCACATTCACTCTTTCTAATAAACAATGGATCCAAATAACTTTTTTCAATGTGTATGCACACTTTTCTCTTATGCTGCCAATCTAAAGCTAATACTGGTTGGTTTCCCTTCACCTGATGTTCAATTCTTTCTCTAATCCACCTATGCTGCCTCTTAAGGCCTTTATCTATTTCAGACTTATGGCGTCTTTACAAGTTTGGTGGAGGGTATTACATAGGTGATAATGGAACTTGTAATAAGGCGGACAGAATATCCGACACATTTGTGTTGGAGCAATCCCCTCTGCCAGACTCACAATGGGGCACTTAGACTCTAAGGGCCACATGTACCAACGTTTGGTTTTGCGACTCGCAATTTGCGACTCGCAAAACCTTGTGTTAAATAGTGTCAATGACACTATTAGCAATTCGCCTGGGGGTTGCAAATGCCCACCTCATGATTATTGATGAGGTAGATTGCAATTTGCGACCCCCTTGAGAATGGCGGCCCTCAAATGGAAGGTCGCATGCTGGAGACAGCAGACCACCATGCCTGTGACTGCTTTTGAAAAAAGCATTTTTTTTATTTTTTTTAAATGCAGCCCGTTTTCCATAAAGGAAAACAAAATGCATTTCAAAAACAAAAAATGAAACATTTGTTCTGAAAAAATATTTTAACTGACATTCACAAAGGGGAAGAGGTCTCATGGGGACCCCTTACTGTTTGCGAATGGGTTAGCACCAGTGTGACACCCGTGCTAACTGCAATTGTTTTGCAACCACATTCACGGTCATGAAACAATCATACATGGGACTGCAATTCGCAATTAGGAAGAGAACACCCCTTCCTAATTGCGAGTCGCAATCCCTTTTCGGGATTCAGTAAATAGTTTACCGATTTGCAAAAATGAGTTGGTACATGGGAAAGTGCATTTTGCACATTGCAAACAGCCAGATTCACTGTTTGTGATGTGCAAAATGCTATGTACATGTGGCCCTAAATCTCTTCTTCTGTCTTCCACTAGATCCAAAAATGTCTTTTCCACTTCTGTCATGCCACAAGTCAAATTATGTCTATGTGCATATGCAGTGTCTAATTTTATGAGATATACAAAATATTTACCTTCTATTTCTGCAACTTTGAAAAAGGAATAAGGATTTTTATTCAGACATTTAAACAAAGGAACTACAGGAAGAACATATCATAATTTGAGAAGCAATATTGAAAACTACCCTGTCTCTAAACTATACTCAAAAAAAGACTACAAGAAACTCCAAATGTCAAAGGAATGTTATGATAGGTGATTCCTTGTGATACTGAAGCCAGTAATTATGTACAGATGTAGCAATTCCTTGCATTTATAGTGTCAATTTACTCATAATGTAAACTATAATAAACATTTGATGAAAGACCTCCTCTAGAGGTGTCTACCTGCAAATCTTTCTCATCTAATGTGTACATTCTATCCTCGGTAAGGAGTGAAGTCTTAGGTGCACATTTAGATTTAATGTCCTCAATGTTAGAATTGAAACGCCAAACTCAATCCTATAAGCAAAAGATTTATCACTATATATGTTACGACCAACACATCTATAAATATGTTTCTACGTTTACTAGTGGGTTTGTTTCCAGGTTCTACAATTTCTCTAAATTTAGACCTGTTTAAATGAAATGCAGCAGCAGCAGTGACGGTTCACTTAAGTTTCACTTGTGCCAAGTACTAAAACAAAATCCATGTAATGAATGGCAATAGATTTATTTCCAAGGTCTTCATGAGTCTTCCTTAGCCCTAATCCATGTTGTTCAAAAGGACAGCCCTCACTTCTTCTGCAGACAAAGGCCTCTGTACTCTTCTTAACTCCCTAACAAAGTTAATGCAAAGTCTCTAAAATATGCACAGTTCAAATTCACTAATAATCAAATCCAGATTAAAATATCTCAGTCTATCCAACAGCACAGAAAACTCAAAGTAACATTCTAGAACAATGTTCAGTTCAAGAAAGTTCAGTTGGATCTACAGTGTTATCCCAAAGCTCCCAACATTTTTTCTCTCTGTCATTTGTAGCAAATTCAGGTGACGAGGCACTCTAGTTCTTTTAAACCTTCTCAGTGCCAATCCTTTGCTTTCATTTTCACTTAAGTCAAAGTTCTCAGTGTCCTCTGGAATTGTTTAAGGCACACGCCCCTTCTGCAAACTCAGTTTCCCTCTTTTTTGCCAACTGGAGCCAATAGTCTCCAGCTTACACTTGCTTTCTTACAGCACTAGGTCCTTTGTCAGGGTCTGAATCTGAAGTTGACCTACTTGCCACTACAGTACAAGAGTCTTCCATCTCAGCTTCAACAGTGGATTTATCCAGATCCCCATCAGACAGAGCATGTGCTGTTTCAGGCTCTGTTTGATCCCCAAGAGCTTGACTAATCTGCTCCCTTTGGCTCTCTGTCACTACCAGCACTTCTGGGACAGGTGCTGTCACATCAAGTGGATACTCAACTCTGCAAATATGGAAAGCATGTATACAGTTAGGGAGACCTCCACATTTAACAGCTGTTGTCACCAAAATGACTTGATACAGCCCACACCAACCAGGCTCAATGCATGTCTTCCTTATGTGTTTGATCACCAGGACCCAGCCGCTGGGACTAAGGTTGTGGCACTGTTCCTGATGCAGAGGGGCGGTGACTGCTCCGACCTGATGAGACACAGAATTCACCACATCAGCTAACCCTTTGCAGTAACCAGGGATCATATCATCTGCAATGTTCACAAGTGCATTCACAGAAATGACTAGCAATCTCATAACTGCCCAAGAATATCTCATGAGGAGACAGTCCTGTCTTCCAATCAAGTACACTGCGATGATTCATGAGCACAAGGGGCAAAGCATCACGCCACTTAAAAATCAAAGCATACACTTTCTCTTATCTTGATTTCGGTGTCCCCTTAACCTGTTTGACAAGACCCAACGCCTCAGGCCTGCGACTCCAATATAGTCTCAGTTGAACTTGCAATGCTTCACACAACAATTTCAGGACCTCATTATTAAAATTAGTTCCTCTGTCTGACTCTAAAAAAGTTGGGATCCTGAACCTCAGAATAAGTTCTCTTAACAAAAATGTTACTACTGTGAAACTATCATTCCTTCTGGTGGAGTAAGCTTCAACCCAACGTAAGAAGATGCACATGACATATCTCCGCCTGTTACATATAGCCATCTCAATAAAGTTCAACTCCATCCTATTAGAGGGACCTCCGCATATTCCTATGGGACTTAGGCCCTCATTATAACATTGTCGGTAAATCCCACCTACCACCACTCTGGCGGCTGCCAATTTACCGCGGCAGCGGCAGATATCCATTCACCATATTATGACACACACACACACCAATCCAACAGAATTCAGCCACAGACACAAATCCGCCAGACCAAAGGTTAGTGATAAAGTGGCAGTATCAAAACCCACACCGTTATGCCAACAGAAAAATGCCCAACACATTACGACCCACGAATCACCACAGCAGACATTCAATGGAGGTAAACTATTGTCGGTACATACCGCCACGCTCACAATGGGCACCCACAGACAAAACAACACCATATTGGACAATTTAAACAATGCACAACTGACACCCACACACACAACACACGCACACTACTATAAAACACACACCCACATTACCCACAACCTTTTACGAACTCAAACATTGCCACCAGACAGACCCAAGACACCCTCACTAACACACATCACATAACACCCATGGGCAGACAAAGGCACACCCCGTTTCACTGAGGAGGAGTTAAGGGTCATGGTGGAGGAAATTGTAAGGGTAGAGCCAAAGCTTTTTGAAGCCAGGTGCAGCAGATATCAATAGCCAGAAAAGATGGAGCTATGGTGGAGAATCGTGGACAGGATCAACTCGTGGGGCAGCACCCCAGAACAAAGGACGACATCAGGAAGAGGTGGAGCGAACTACGGGGGAAGGTACATTCCATAGCAGCAAGACACCAGCTCGCTATCCAGAGGACAGGCGGTGGACCCCCACCTCCTCCCCTACAACTCACATGGGTGGACCAAGTCTTGGCAATCTTGCATCTTGAAGGCCTGGCCGGCGTCTGAGGAGGGGTGGACTCTGGGAAGTCAAATTTCAATAATTATCAACCCCCTACCTGCGTGCCATCACATAACCTCACCCTCGCTCTCATCACCCCACTACATCCCACACACTCCACCATCACAATGCCAAGCCCTGCACGCTGTACCAATGCATGGACACCCCTCACAGCCATGCATGGACACTCATCACCAAAGCATGCTCAGCATAGAGAACTAACAATCCCACCATACACCAACATACACAAGTAAAAGCTTGCAGGTCAATAACAACCATACAGGGGAAGCCAGGGATGTACAATATGTCATACACATGAAGCATAATACTTCATTTACATCCCCATAGGTAACCCAGCCAATGCCACTGGAGAGGAGGTGCCAGTGCTAGTCAGTCCCCCAACTGAAGAGGCCCACAGTGATGACAGTAATTCTCTGGTCTTCAGGACCTGGATGATCTACCTGGCCAATCAGGGAGCACCGGGCAGCCGGTTACCCAAGCCCAGGCACAGACTTTCACAGAGCTTCCCCCATCAGGAAACAATACCATAGCATCCACGCAGCGTATCCACACCTCTGTCCTGAGGACATATCAAACAGCAGTGTGCCCACCTGTTCAGGGAACCCAGGCCACACCTCACCCACAAGACAATCAAGGACCTTGGGTCAGTGGGCACACCGTTCAGGGGACAGAGGCACAAGCCAACAGGGACACTGGGAGGACAGCTGTGTGCCAGGGGGAGGACAGGAGCAGGGAACCAACTCTCCGGGAGGCACTCTCCGAGATCCTGGGAACCTACCAACATTCCCAGGACAGGATGGGCTAGATCTTAAACAACATGCAGGAGAACAGGCGGCAGCAGGAGGGACAGTATCAGGGGATCAGCGAGGACTTGCAGGCTATAAACAACACCCTGATCTCCATAGCAGGGGTGCTGGCAGACATGACCTACATTATGAGGGAGGCAGTATCACACCAGCAAGCCCCTGCCACTAGCCAGTCACCCGAATAGCCTTCCACTTACGCTGTGGCTAGTGGCTAGGAGGCCCCAACACAGGACTCACAGGCCACCAGCACCCCTCCTCCTGCAGAAGGTGAACCACCCTGCAAACGTTCCCTGCAATCCAGACAGAAGCCAGAGACACTTGCCAAGACCCCCGCCAGGAAAGGAGACTCTCCTGATTGTCCCCCTTATTTCCCACTCAGTCATCCTGTCCACCTTGAACTGCCATTGCACCCCTTCCTATGTCCCCTTGGACAATGCACCTGTGCCCAGAACAGACTGGAATAATACCCTGGACTTTCCTCCATCATCATGCCATCCCATTGCACTTCCCCCTCTATATATTAGCACTACAATAAACACCCTTTGATATAAATCAATTTTGAATATGTAATGTATTTCAAATATGTATTGATTGAAACAGGTACAACCGGCGCAAATGAACTGTACATAGAATGAGCATAGAATCAATGACCTGTAGTTAACTGTTGTTATCAAACCAGGAGTATTTGTCAAAACACCGACATTTGCAAAATGAATAGCCAGAGGTAACAGTAAGTGGGCATGGAAGTGGGAAATAGCAGCAAGCCAATGCCACACAGAATACAACTAAAGTCATTGAAATTAAAGTTGCACTGTCTCATCTGTGTTTCATTGGAAGTACTGACAGATTATAGATGTTCGGTTGTCCACATCCTCATCCTCTGCCTCCTCATTGTCCACAGGGTCCACTGCTGCCACAGGGGCATCTCCAGTTTCTTCCTCCTGCAGAACATGTACATGGCATCTGAGGGCCAGGTTGTGCAGCATGTCACCGCTATCTGGCAGATCTTCTTGGGCGACTGGAGATGGAGGCACCGGAACCTGGCCTTCAGGAGGCCAAAGGTCCTTTCAATTATCCTTCTTGTTGGCCCATGTGCCTCATTATAACATTCTTCTCCCCTTGTCCTGGCATTCCTCACAGGGGTCAGCAGCCATGATAGGTTTGGGTAACCAGAGTCACCTGCAAATATTGAGGGACAACATTTATCCTATATGGCAAACACCATAGGCATCCACCAACATATACTGAGTGGGAACCAGGGCTCTCCTATTAGTCACACCCTGTGCCTCTGTAGTTGGGACATCACATTTGGGATTATGCTATTCCTGAGGACAAAGGCGTCATGCACCAACCCTGGATACTTAGCACTGATGTGGGAGATATACTGGTCCGCCAAGCACACCATCTGCAAATTTGTAGAGTAGAAACTCTTATGATTCCTGAACACCTGTTCACCCTGGCGGGGGGGTGGGGGGAACAAATGCAAGACGTGTTCCTTCAATGGCACCAGTTATATTAGGGATATAAAACCCAGCCTTCACAGTGGCCAAATCCTCAACCTGGGGAATTGTAATGTAGCTGCACATGTGTTTTTTTTCAAGGCAGACAAGACTCTTGTCAGCACTAATGAGAACTTTGGCTGTGACATTCCTGCTGACAAGCCCACTGTCACTTGGAAAGAACCAATTGTCAGGAAATGGAGAACTGATAGCACTCATACAATAGGGGGGATCCCAGTGGTGTGATGGAGAGCAGACATCAGGTCAGGCTCCAATTGGGCACACAGCTCTGTGATTGTGGCCCGTCCAGTCTGTAGGTGAGTATAATATGCCTGTCCTCCAGTGTAGCCAAGTCCACCAGGGGTCTGTACATGGGGTATGTCTCCATCTCCTATTCATCTGCCGCGGTAGGAATCTAAGGGATAAAAGAGTGAGGAGGCTGTCACAAACTGAACAATGGAGCCACAACAGTATTCCGCAATCTGTAAACATGTTATGGGACAGTGTAATTAGTCAAGTATGTGCCTATTTATCATGTGATGCAGTTTTATTCCTTAGGCCTGCCCCCCCTGAAATGGCGTCCGCCTGTCCTGTGTGGAGGGACAGGTGGAAGTGAGGTAATGCCGCGGACGTTGTGCGCCATGGCGGGGGCAGTCGGGAACCGCCGTGCAATTCCTCATTGTTTATAATTGGGCCCTAAGGGGTACAGTGGTAAATGGGGATCTACGCCAGCAATGACTTTATGCACAGCGGCGGACGTGGCTGCCATTTTCTTTCAGATTCCTTACTTGTTTCCTGACCTTTCTAGGAGAGGACCTACACTACATGTCCCACTGTGACCTGTGTCTGGAACCTACCATGGCCCGTGTGAACGGGAAAAGGGACCCAGCCTTCAATGCAGAGGAATTCGAAAGACTGGGAGATGGGGTCCTAACCCAATACGGACTGCTGTATGGGCCTCCAGACCAACAGGTGAGTACCATGTGGCCAAGATACATGTGGCATGAATTCATGGAGGTGTGTGTGAAGGCATAGTGTAAGGGGGGAGGGATGTCCTCTTGGCTAGGTACCCCTTGAGTGCTGGGCTATGTATGTGCCAATGGTGATGGAAACAGGTATGGTGGGCCATTCGTGTTACTGGCTGGACTGTTTGTCTAATAGTGTTCTCCTGTCTGTATTGCTGTATTGCCTCTGCAGGTCAACACCCATCAAAAGAAGGGATTGTGGCGTGCCATCGCCAAGGAGGTGCAGACCCTGGGGTGTCCATGACAGGCGGAGCACCTACTGTCGGAAACAGTGGGAGGACCTGAGACGCTGGGCACGGAAGACCGCAGAGGCTCAGCTGGGGATGGCCTCCCAATGAGGAAAGGGTGCCTGTCGGACCCTGACCCCCCTGATGGCCTGCACACTGGCGGTGGCATATCAAGACCTGGATGGGTGCTTGAGGGCATCACAGCAGCCACAAGGGGGTGAGTACAGTGGCCACCTTTGAAGTAAACAGCTGAAGGGGTGATATCCGGTTGGTGGCTGTGTGTCAGTGGGTGCCCCTAGGCCAGGCCAGACATAGCAGCGTAGATCCTCTGGTGGGTCGGAAGGGGGAATCCTGCCTACCAAGCTTATTAGCATCCGCTGCTGTTTAGGGCTGCGTGGGTCCCAGGTGTGCTGCACTTGGCGGTGTGTGCTCCTCCTCATGCATTGGTGCCTAGCAATATCACTGGTAGTGCACTGAATAGTGCATAGGCCTGTTCCCTGTGTGTGAGGGTGCTGTGTAAGCCAACAGTGGCGTTGGTGCAGTCAATGACCCAGTGTATACTTTGTCTCTCTCCCCCCTTTCTTGTTTTGTCATCCAGTCCTTATGTGCATTAGCATCATCTGGCAGAGGAGCAGAGGCACCAGCGACGGAGGGATTCTGCATCCCACAGGACCCAGGAGGCAGAGTCCACTGACGCTGAGGGCACCAGTGGGGCTGAGGGAGAGGGGAGAACCACGGCGGAGACTGAAAGGGACAATACAGACTCTGATACCTCTTTCGATGGGAGCTCCCTGGTGGTGGCAGACACTTCTGTGACCATTCCAGCTACAGGTACAGCCGCCACCACCGTACCAGGAACGCCAACAGCAGCCCCTTAGCGAGTTGCCCGTGCCCGTTCACCCAGAAGGGTAGGCATCTCCTTGGTCCCAGGCACCCCAGGCCCTGCCCCAGGGAGCCCTGCTGCCCTGTGTGAGGAGGCTATTGACCTCCTGAGATCCATCTCTCTAGGGCAATCAACTATTGTAAATGCGATCCAGGGGCTGGCAGCCCAGATGCAGCAATCTAATGCATTTCTAGAGGGAATACACAGTGGATTGGTGGCCCAACAGAGATCGATCCAGGCTCTGGCCTCCTCTCTGATGGAAGCCATTGTGCCAGTTTCAACCATCCCCCCTCCAACTTCCACTCCTCGGTCCTATTCTCCTCAACCTCAAACCATCCCAAGCACACACACAGATGAGCATGCGCACAAGACAACACCCAAGAGTGTCACAGGCAAACAAAAGCACCACACTTCATCCCACAGGCACTCACACAAAAACCATTAAGTTGCAGACACAACAACATCCACTATTTCCACTGTCTCCCCCTCCTCCACCTCCCACCCAGTTACGTCCACACTCACACCTGCATGCACTACATCATCATCTACTTCCTGCAATATCACCACACCAAGCAGAACACACCTCACTGGCAGACACATCTACAACATCCATGCACACATCCCCTTTGTCCTCTCCCACCGTGTCTGTCCCCCCTCCTAAAGTACACAAACGCAAGCACTCAGACACCCAACAGCCATCCACTTCACAACAGCATACTACCCATGCACCTGCACCCAAATCGAGCAGACAAACATCTCCAATAACCACTCCCTCATCCTCCACTCCCATTACTTCTACCCCTCTCCCAAATTTCCCAAAAAAGCTTTTCCTTTCCACGATTGACCTCTTCCCTACCCCGCCCCCCACCTGCACGTATGGCTAGGGTATCAAGGACCCAGCCACGCACCTCAGCCAAACAGTTCACGGGCCCAGTTTCAGCAGCACCTACTCGTGGTGGAAAGGATTCCAGGCCACAAATACTGAGGGGGAAGGAGCCTACACCAGCCAGCAAGAAGGACAAGGAGCCTGCACCAGCCAGCAAGAAGGGGAAGGAGCCTGCACTAGCCAGCAAGAAGGGGAATAAGAGAGCACCAGCCACAAAGAAGGGGTACAAGCCTGCAACAGCCAGCAAGAAGGGGAAGAAGCCTGCACCAGCAGCTGTCACAGATCCCCCACCACCAGCGATCGTTGTGCAGCCATCAGAGAATGCAGGGCTGAGCAGGAGCCTCCCCCAACCACCACCACAGTGCAGCCATCAGGGATTGCAGGGGCTGAACAGTAGCCACCCCTAACCACCACCACAGTGCAGCCATCAGAGGATGCAGGGGCTGAGCAGGAGCCTCCCCAACCACCACCACAGTGCAGCCATCAGAGGGTGCAGGGGCTGAGCAGGAGCCTCCCACAATCACCACTACCGTGCAGCTGTCACCGCCAGTGGACGCCATATGATCCAGCCTCCATGAGCTTCTGTGCGGCCTGCCACCATCAGAACCAGTGGGAAATACACCCACTCCAGAGACTGTGGCCTTGAACTTCCCAGGACGAAGCACAGGGCATGTTGCCCCCTCCAGAACCAGTGGTCTTGTTTCTGCATCTGGCAGAGATGCCCCCACTCCCTCTGAGGTGCCTGCCTATTTGCCAACTGATGCCCCTGCAGTGTTCTCTCTGTATTGGTGCAGGGATTGAGTGGGGCTTTGGACTTTGCCCTGTGGCCATGTGGCCCCTGTGAACTGTGGACTGGGGAGTGTCCCTTTTTTGTACATTTATACAGGTCTGTTGCATTGCCTCATTGACTTATTATTTTTGATGTTGATCTTATTACAATCACTTTAGTCAATTCCTGCTGTACTTGCATTATTGAGCCATTTATCGGGGACAAATTGTTTTCTTGTGCAGCAGGTTGTGTGTATGGCGCGTGTGTGTGGGGTGTGTGTTGTCTGTGTGTGTGTCACTCTCGTTTTCCTCCCCCCTCTCCCTTGTGTGCTAGGTGGCTGTACTCACCGTCATCATCTTCGCTGGCGTTGGTGTTCATGGTGGAGCATGACGTAGAAGATCATAGGAAAGACTTGCAGTTCGGGTTCCATGGTGGCGTGTCTCTTCCCTGTGTCTCCAATGGTGAGTCCTTTGACTTCTGTGCTCTGTTTCTGCCAGGCTTTTGATGGCATTGGTACTGCCCCAGAAAAGGTGGCAGTTTACTATATCATAATATGGTGGGTGGAAGTGTGTCCTCTGCCTAGCTGTAGGCGGCTACCACCGTGGTGACTGTTGTTTCCGCCCTGGCAGTCGGTGTGGTATATTGACTGTCTTTTGGAGATATCACCGCCATGGTCATCATTTGATGGTACTTACCGCCAGCCTGTTGGCAGTATTACCGCCACTTTATCACCAACCGCCAGGGTCGTACTGAGGGCCTTAATGTTACTGCTGTTCTCTTTCTAACATTTTTCTGTTGGCATACCACACACCTATGACACAATGCTTCAGCCATCAATCTGAACTTGGATTTAAACTTTGTTTGCCAAACAATCATACCGTAGCATCTCTACCAACATGAGCTGGTCCGTGTATATGCTGATCATTGTAGGCATCAAACTATTTGGAAACACAAGTCTTCCATCCATTGAAACCCAAATGCCATCATGCTGTCTCTTGAAACAACCTGCTCTGACCCAACACAACTGACACATCTTCCTGAAGACACTTTACCTCTTCTCATATATCAACAAAAGATTGTAATTGGTCCCAACAATTCCCTCACTGGTATATTCTCCATTAAAGGTACAAGCATTGTGAGCACAGTACTTTGCAACATCATTAGCATATTTATTACCCAGTGTTACATGATCAATTCCACTACTGTGTGCAGGGCAGTGCACTTGAGCACTACAACTTGTCAAGCAACTGTAATGCCTCAAGGCGATTCCTCACTTGTTCATCGTTCCGGATGGGGGATCCAGAATATGTGATAAACCCGCTCTGGGACCATAATTGTCCAAAGTCATGCATGACACCCAAGCCGTACTGACTATCTGTAAAAAACCATCACTTTTAGCTGGTCTGAAACACAGTATGTTCTAGTGAGCAATCATTTCAGTCACTTGTGTGGAAAATATTCCTTGAAGTCAAGAAGCTTCAAAAACTCCTGAAATTGAGCAGACTGCATAAGCAGCTGTCAAACTTCCTCAATTGTCTTGTAGACATGAGCCATCCACATATAGCACAAAAACCCAGGTAGTGGCTCATCTGATCTTTCTGGTCTTGGCTTGGTGCATAGTACAGTGACATTGAGACAGTCATCCTCCACTTCACAATCATCACTTTCATTGTCTGGTACAGGTAACCATGTAGCAGAATTTAGAACACCACAGTGCTTGACAGTTACATTTTCTGCCTTAAGTATGGTTTGTTCATATTTAGTAAGGCTGGGTTATAGTCCTTGCCAACAGTAACTCCATAGAGTGAGGAACACAAACAGTTAATCGGTGACCCATGACTTTGTTTTCACACCTCTCTATGCTGACACTGGCAGCCGCCACCGCTTTACGACAACCTGACAGCACAGAAGCTACAGGATCAAGAGTAGCAGAAAAGTAGGCAATTCCTTGTAACTGGGTAAGCACTGCAGAAAAGGGCAAATGACTTATTGTAATCATGTATTCCCAGTGCTGGGGCATTACAGAGGCTTTCTCTTAGCTCTAGGAAGGCAATCAAGCAATCTTTATCCCAGGGTATGGGATCCTTGTGTGTCAGCCTCTGTAAAGGCTTGGCCACCAGGGAAAAGTTGTGTATCCACTGGCGACAGTAGCCCGCCATTCTCAAACACATTCTGACTTCTTTCTGGGTAATTGGAGGATTCATTTTCACAATTGGCAAAATCCTCTCTTGTGACACTTACCTTGCTTCTATCTCAATACGATATCCCAAATACCAGACTTTTTTATGACAATACTGCAACTTGCCTGGGGAGTCTATGTGCATTCTCAGCCAGGTGGTTCAACAATGCAATGTTATTTTTCTAACTGGCTTCTTGAGTCTTCAACACAGGCATTAGGTTGTTGATATATTGGACTAGGACTGAGCTGTGAGGCAGGACCAAGGACTCCAGATTCTTTTTGAGAATCTGGTTACAGATAGAGGGACTCTCAGTATAGCCTTGTGGGAGTCTGTACCATGCCAAAATTTGACTGCTGGACCGAAATGCAAAGAGGGACTGACTATCCTCATGCAATGGTATAGAAAAGAAAGCCTGGTACAAATAGTTAACCGTGAACTACTCGGCCTCACATGGAACCTAAAACAAAATTGCAGCTGGATTCTGTACGCAAGACAACAGGGAAGAACAATGCTGTTCACTTTCCTCATATCTTGAACAATGAAACATATCCCACTTGACTTCTACAATCCCATAATGGTTGAATTGCATGGACTCCAGATAATCTCTTTCATATTACCTTGTAGGATAATGGGCTCACTTACTGGTGTAACCCCAGCAATCGGTTCAGGTGTCAAATTATATAAGGGTGTTCTCGGATAGTCAGCATTTTAATTTATTGTGATTTGCATGGGTTCAACACCTTTCATCAACTCAATTTCCTTTTCTGTAAAATCCCAAACCTCAGACTTGACTGCATCTTTAAGGTGTGGGGCAAGTCATCAATAGTCAACATGGTAAAAAATGCAGTGTAAGAACCATCATTCACCAGTTTGAAGGTGACATCCTAAAGATGAGTTTGCATTTCTACACCTTTCGGCATTCAGTAGATGACGCAATTGAGCATAAAAAGGAGATCTCTCCCCAATAGAATCACTAGACTAGAATCACAGACCACACATCAGTGATCCCCCACAAAGACCTTATTTGCGCAGGCACTTCTGTTGTTTCTGAGGTTGCCATTTGTTTATTTGCAACTCCTACAACTTGGATTCTTTTTTCCAAGAGGGGTAGGTCTGGGAGTTCTACTGTTCTTAAAGTAGAACAAGTAGCACCAGTGTCAACAAGAATGACACGGGTGGCCATTCACTTCACCAACCACGAATGGACCACTCTACTCCACCTCCAAGACCTTGCCAAGTACGCCATCTGCTTACCCTCTCAGGCACATAAGCTGACTGATCGGAACCATAGTTCTCTGATGCCTCAAACATGGGATGCTGTCGGACGGGATTATCATTTTGAAATGCATTTGAATTCATGTTGGGAACTTGGCTAGAATTCAGTCTAGTGCCATTCGCATTTTGCTGTAGCATCAGGGTTTGTGGAACCTGCATCATTGGAGCTTGTGGTACATTCAAAGTCTGCCCTCTTTGTCTTTGCATATTTTGCATCTGTATTGGGTATTACTCTGGAGCTGTACAAACCATGAAGTCTGGAGTTGATTCGCTGGGTTAAGTCAACATTCCCTCTTCCAATTCCCCCAAAATGTTCTAAAAACAACCAGGGTTTGTCTTCTTCAGTCTATCCTCATCCATCTCTGTAATGCAAAGTACAATTGGGACATCCAGACTCCTACCCTGCATTACAGAAGTTCCTTGCTGATACAATCCTTGCATAGTACCAACATTCCCTACAAAAAGCTGGATCTGACTACTTTTCTGAAAAGCATTCACCTGAGCAACCATTATCTTCTCCTTTAGTTTATTTTGTTTAATCTGTATTTCATCACTGCAGTACTTTGCATATCTCAAAATCTAATCAACTTTCTTAACAATCTCATCAAAATCTCTTAAGAAGAAGAACTAAAAAAAAATATCCCCTCACTGCTGCTGTTGGGCTCTCAACTGCTCATCAAGCTGGCTTTAGGCCACTGCAAGTATACGGGCTACTGGGGGGGTCAAGGTGAAGTGCACACGCTTCTCATGTTGATAGGATTGGTTGAGCTGGACTTCCGCTGACTTCTTGGTCCAGCGTTGTTGTTCCTCCCATCTTTTGTGACAATGGACGCTGCATTGCTTATGGATCTCCAGGGTCCGCAACTTCTTTGTGATAGCTTTCCAGATGGATTTCTTCTGATGGGAGTTGACTGGTATGGATGTGAAAAATGAAAGAAAAAATACCTTTTGCAAGTTTTTATTTCTTTGTATTGATGTAACACAATTTTTAAAATACAATCACAAGCAATTTGAAAAATTTGGAAAAGCATAGTTGTTTCTAAATTTTGTTTACATAAAACTTAAAATTTGTAGTGACCTGTTAAGTACTCTTATTCTTTCTCATGTCCTTATTTTGATAATCCAGGTTATGTACATCTAGGCCAGGAGTCTCCAACATTTTCTGTAGTGAGATCTACTTCTGATCAGTGACAACTAGTCATAAGCTACTAAAGGATAAACAACTTGCACATTGTTACCAGACAACCCCATACCCAGGTTAATTGATTTTGATCCTAATGTCCATAGAGCCAAGTACTATGGTTTGCACCTAATACCACTCTGATTACAATGAGTTCTAAAATAGACATCATGATTTTTCAATTTTAATTTGCAAAGAAGTGAAACTTCACCTCATTTACTACACTTCACTTCAGAACTAAATTGGACATTCTAGCCTGTTTTTCAATAAAAAACAAGTTAGTGGGAATTGCATTTTCATAAATATGTATCTGTTCCTCTGGTGACCCACACAGCTGGTTATACAGGGACAGAACCTCCAGTGCCAGCAAATCAAGCTCCTCTGCTGAGAAGTTAGGGGCCCTGTTACTTGCTTTTCCAGGCATCATGGCACCCAGAGGTCAGAAACAGTTGCAAGAGGGGGGATTAGTTGTTGGCTACAGTGTTAGGAGGCAAGTGAGCTTTTTTTAATATGCTGCAAACATCTATACAACATGCACAATCGTCAATGGAGGCAGGCACATCCATTGGATTTCCTACATTGCTGTCACACATGTTAGCCGATGGCTGGGTCTGCCGTGGAGTTTACACCCACTACCCGGTGAACTTTCACCAATGAAAATGTCCTGATGGTTCGGTTAGGTGGCCGTCATTTTAGAATGTTAAATTGTGTGTTTCTGAATGTTAAATGTGTCATCAGCACTCGAAATGGTGGCTAGCTTGTTTACATATACCAAATGCTAACCTTACTAGTTTTTTTTAACAAAAACACTATAATGTGGTATTTTACTGTGGTTAAATGTGATAATTGCATGATTTTGTTTATACTTGTCTTGACAGAAATATTGCAGAAAAAAATAAAAAATATAATGTGTACATAATACTTTTGAAATTTATTATTTAAAATTTCTAGAAAAAATAATAAACATGTCAAAAATGTTATTTTGAATTTAAAAATCACTAATAAATGTTTTGTATAGATATGTTAAGTAACCAAATAAATTTGAACTGATACATGAGATTTCTTTGAAAAATCAAATAAAAGAATGTTGAAAAGCCAAAGAAAGATGATAATGGAGAAGAGGAAGGATTTGACGTACATCAAGGTGTTACTGACAACTTCTTCACATGAGTGTAAGTATATCTTTACATAATATTACTTTAAGGGGAATATTTAAGAGACCCTTGCGCCACTGCAGCATCACCTTTCATGAAGTTCCGGTGGCACAATGCCCTGCGCTGTATTTACATGGTGGCATGAATCCACTTTTTGTAGCTTAATGTCACTTTATAAATGCAGCCCCTTCACATGCAGCACTTTGCGTGGAAGGGGCGTCCACTGGGTGTTCCTGTGGGCATGCTACAGCAACACCCATTGTATTTTGATGCTGCCTCAGATTTGCGAGTTTTTGTAAACCTGAGGCAGCACCAAAATCTCCATTTAAGATTGTTTCCGTGAAGGAAGCTGTTCCATCTTGCACAAAAACAATCTCACCCTCAACGCAGCAATCCATGCACTATGGTGCCAGGGTTGATGCATTGGCACACAGCAGCAAATTTAAAGTGACACAATGGGAAAGACAGGGGTGCATCATATTCTAGTAAATACGATGCATCCCTGCGTTTTGTAAATGACAGTGCGTGGTGCTGCCAAATTTGGCACAGCGCCATGCACCATCATTTTCTGTTAACTCTGGCCCCAAATGTTAAACCAAGTTTTACCCTAATGAAGATACACGTCTGTGCAGGACATTTGTTTAGGAAGGGCACTTTAGGAAATTGCAAGGCAAAGATTTTTGTTGATCAAACATTAGACACATTGACTACTGTGTTTATTTACATTGTTCATCTTTGATTGTTCTTAGAAAATGTGTCCGCAAAATTATTCATTTGTAATGTGTCTATTTTAAAATATAATTAACTGGAACTTTTGGTTTTATTCTGTTAAAGGTGCCTTCACTATAACATCTTCATTTGGACATTCCAAAGTTGTGACATTTATAGTTACATGCTGCTGTTGCAAAATACAAAGGGAACATGGGTTGATACTGTGAAAAACACACACACACCTTGGATGTACATATCTTGTACAAAGACAACTTGCACAGTGAATGATTGGAAGTTTTGGATTGCATTGAACTTGTTTTCTGTTGAATGCTGCCACCAAGACAATATCTGCTGCTCAAATAACTCCAACCACATGTGTTAGTTGACCCAAAGAACACTTATCTCCCTTCAAGTAGGCAAAATAGCACAGAATATTTGGGTTATGCATGGATTGTATTTTTTTTTTCCAAAACTATCACAAACCATTCTTTATTACAAGTTTATGAAAATACTAGTTTTAGATGTGTTGTGCTTGTTATTTTTTGTCTTTTTTGAAAATGCAATAAATATTATCTATATGGAATTTGTTTTGAATAACAATCAGTTTAATAGTGTTCATTTTAAAGCTTATGGTGGATAAACAGAGAAATACAGCACTAGTCTATGAATTTGCTGGTTTAGAATTTAATTTACAGAGGCAAATAAACTCAAACAGGATAAAAACAAAAACTCAAAGAAAACAATTAAAAAGTCAATCATGGAGAATTAAACTTTTATTGTAGAGTCACATTTGTTTGAAATCAAAGGCACAAAATACAACTGACATCAAAAAGGCCAATGCCACCCAAAAATAGTCCCCATAATGAATGGAAGTGACACACTGAAGGAAATTAGGTTGTGCTTCTCTTGCTGGTAGTGGTGAAGGTCTTGCCATCCTCTCCTGGAGGTCTGGATCAACGTCCACTACAGAGAGGGGCTGGTGGTTCCACAGTTGCAGGGAGTGAGGTAGTTTCATGTGTTTTCTTTTGTGGGAGGGCCACCCTTTCTGTGGCTGAGGCAGATGTAGTTGGCCCAGGTGTTGTAGGACCCCAGAAGGGGGTAGATGTTGCTGGAAAAGCCTTGCTCTAATTGTGAAAAATGAATATATGTTGCAACAACGCATGCCTGAACAATGTAGTCAGAACAACGACTACGTTGTTACAACTAATGCCTTTACCACGAATGCCTTAACAAGGAGTTTTCATTGTAAAGGCATTCCTGGTAAAGGCATGCGTGGAATGGCATGCCTGGTTCCAGCATGAGACCCTCCTGGCCCCCCACCCCGCCCCTAAAATTACAGCGACTCCCACCCCGCCCCTAAAACCATGACAACCCCCAACCCCTGCCCCTAAAACTATCCAAACCCCTGCCCCTAAAACCTAATCCCAAACCAAACCCCACCCCTAAATTACCGTGACTCCCCACCCCGCCCCTAAAACCATCCCAACCCCCACCCCTAAAACCTAAAACCACCCCAACCCCACCCCTAAAATTACCATGACCCCCACCACCGCCCCTAAACCCACCCAAACCTCCCACCCCGCCCCTAAACTTAACGCGACACCCACCCCACACCTAAAACCATCCCAACCCCACCCCTCACCTAAATTTCCATGACTCCCCACCCCTACCCCTAAAACCACCCCAGCCCCGCCCTGAAAACCTAAACTACCCCAACCCCCACCCTGCCCCTAAAACCTAAACTACACCAACCCCCACCCCTAAAACCACCCTGACCCCACACGCCGCCCCTAAAATTACCATGACCCCCGACCCCACCCCTAAAACCTAAAACCACCCCAAGCCCCCACCCTGCCCCTAAAACCTAAACTACCCCAAACCCCCATCCCCAAAAACTAAAAATACCCCGGCCCCCCACCCCTGCCCCTAAAACCAAAAATGCTTCGGCCCCCCACCCCTAAACCTAAACCACCCCGACCCCAAAAACTAAAAATACCCTGACTCCCCACCCCACCCCTAAAACTAAAAATACCCTGCCCCCCAAAACAGCCCCAGTCCCAACCCACATACCTTATCACATCGACCTACGAAGCCGACTCTCTTCTTCTGTGCCTTAACCATGCATGTGCATGGTTCAGCACATGCATGGTTAAGGCACCGAACAAGGAAGTCATGGTTAACAAAAGCGTTGTTACGCTTTCGTTGTCCCTGACTTCGTTGTTCGGGAGTCGTCGTTGAGGCTGCTTCCCGTGAAAAATATCACACAGCACTCCAGTCAGGGAGCTTAAATTTAATCTTATCTATACATTGTGCTCTCTCTGCAACTGCTTCATGTCCCGGAGCTCTGGAAGGACATGGACCATCATGCCTAAGGACTGATGTAGGGATCCCATCACTTGGTCAATTGTGGCCTGGATGATAGTGACTCTGAAGCACATGATTGGGATGATGTTCCTTTGGACACAGGAAGTGTAGGTATCCTGAGTCTGAGGTGCGGTCATAGTTGGGGTGGGAGGTGTAGGTGTGGGTTGAGTGAGACTCACTGGAACTGTCTGCCCAAGCAGACCAGATGGACCAAGCAGCTCCTCATCATCTGGACTTGCAGGATTGGAGTCCTCACAGAAGGCTTGTCCTGGTCTGGAGTGGAGGTAGAAAAATATAGAAGAGGGACCGGGAGATTAATGGTTCAGTGTACAACCTCCCATTAGAACCATTATAAGACAAAACAGTACACTGTTCCAAATAAACAGAAGAATACCGGGAGCGACCCAAATTCTTCAGGAGCAAGAACCCTCATGCATCACAATGGATGACTGGCTTCATCATTGGGAAAGCTCCTCGTCAGGCTGGTGCTGCATTGCCTAACGGGCTCTCCAAATGGGGTGCTCTTAACCAAAATGCTCAGATAGTAGCAAATGAAAAATAAATGTTTTTCAATCGGGTACCCGATTCTTAGTACCCGAGCAATAATGGAGAGAAAAGAACGTTAAAATTGGTTCACCATCAACAAGTATAAATCATAATTTTAATCAGTAATTAGTATGATGGGGACCAAGATTAAAAACAAAAAGAGGAGTAACGGGTGAAAAATAATGTTCACCTACTCTCACTGAAGAAAGAGAGGATAAAACCAACTATGGTACCTCACTATAACAGGTCTACATGTTTCGCGTCTAAGTGGTCCAGCCGGATCCAGTGACGATTCATCAGGACAAAAAAACGTCTCCAAAAACTGAACTCAAGTAGTCAATAATGATTACAAAATTGGTCACTTACTTAGTTCTACTTGTTAAATCAATAAGGTCGCCTTAAATAAATACAAGTAAAGAAACCATAGTCAATAAACACGAGTGAAATTGCAGTCACAAAGATTAGTGCACGTGTAAAATTAAGGTGATCAAAGTGAAACCCTCATGTGGAGAATATGAAAAGCTTAAGCTTACCATCCCCACTTTCAGGATAGAGCTCAAAAAGGATCGCTTGTCAGAACAAGGAACTAAAATTCTGTAAATGAATAATCATGAAGAACAACAGATAAAGAAATCATGACATTATGAGTTCTACAAATGCTCAACTCACAGTTCATCATGTCTAATAATTTCAGACACGGAAACAGTTATTTATTACAGACAAGGTACAGTCACAGAAACAGGGAAACCCAGCGAATTCTAAATTGCTATATGGTATTTCTAAACACCATCTGACCACTCACATCCAACGTCAGTCTGATGGAGCTATAGTCTCGTTGATAGAATGATAAATAAAGACCTATTTGAGGAGAATTCAAAAAGGTAATTGTTTATAAATTAGGGAAGTACAAGATATTGCACATTTAAAAGTTAGTGCATAAACCCGACAACAAATTAGCCCTTAAAAAAAAATATATATATTTCCGACATAGCAATTAACCGAGTCAGTGAAGCGCATCTGGATTCATAATGGCAGGAGTTTAGGGAGACTTACTTTAGTTTCCTGGATGTAGGCGATTACACCTACCCGTCCGACACACATCCTCGAGGAACACAGGCGCGGTGTTCGGCCGGGTCTTTATAAACCTGATCTGCGAGACCCGGAAGAAACTGCCGGCTCGCGTGATCATAGACAGCGAAAACAGACTAAAATGTAGTCCTAAAGAGTTCTTTTGACACACAATGAATAGCCCTCCTCATAAAAAATAAAACGAGGAAAACTTACAGAGGCTGTCCACGGAAACGGGAGGAATTTGGTAACTAATGAAATAAAGTTTGTCAGAATAGAACAATGCTAAACAATAATTGAAATGACCCAGATCGCGCAAAGGGGCAGGAGAGAACTGAAAGGAAATTATAAACAAATATTGCCTCCACAACAATATTATTGTCAATAGATCAAGAATCAAAAAAGGGGGTAGGAGTCTCACCTATAAGGACTATTATGTCGGAGTCAATTCAAAAATTAATGTCATTGGCCCAAATCAGTCCAAAGGTATATCAGGGCGGAAAACTAATTTCAGTAAAGGTAAAAATCGGTTCTAGACTAAAATTACGTTTACTGATATAGTGGTCAGCAAAACATATATAGGATGAGAGAGTAGTCCAAGGGATGTCATCGTTCAGTCCCCTTAATGCTGTTCCCAATTTAAAAATCCATCTTTGTTTGATTCTAAAAAGTGAATTGGAACCATTAGGGAGGGCTCTCGAGACTTCTAGGACAACCCATTTGAGGTCGTCTGGTGTATGAGCAGAATCCAAAAAATGGGCACAAAGTTTTGTCGTCACTCTCTGACATCTAATATTACTTCTGTGCTCATTTATGCGTATCTTAACTGGTCGCGTTGTGATCCCCACATAGCGTAACCCACAGGGACAGGTGATCATGTAGATACACTTTTTAGAATTACAGTTCGTATGTTTTTTTAAAAACCAACTTCCAATCGGGTCTTGATCTAATGACGTGATCCTGCTAGTTAAGGGACACCCATTACAATTACCGCAGGGAAAATGACCTTCAACAGGCGGGAGGTCCCACAATGTCTTTTGTATCAGGGTATCACGACTTCGTGGACGTGTATGGACCACTATATCTTTTATATTGGAAGTGCGCTTAAAGGCAAAAATGGGTTTTGGCATTTCAACACCCCCACTCTCCAAAATCGGCCAGTGCTTATTAATCACCCTTTTGATGGTATTAGACAATGGGGTAAATGTAGTAACGCAGGTTATACTTGTCTGGGGAGTCTTTACGTTTTTAGCCAATAGACATTCCCTATGATTATTTTTTGCTTTCTTACGGGCAGCATTTATAGTCTTAGTTGGATAATGTCGGTCCTGGAGTTTTGTTTGCAGGATATCAGCTTGTCTATCAAATTCTCGTATGGAACTACAATTGCGTCTCAGCCGTAGGAATTGGACCACTGGCAAATTGTCTCTCAAAGCTTTCGGGTGATAACTTTCATATAAAAGAAGACTATTCCGATCAGTTGGTTTTTGATAGGTAGTGGTACTCAATGAACCATTGTCAATAGTGATCATTAGATCCAAAAAAGGCAGCTGGGTAGAAGAAACTGAAGCTGTAAATTTTAAGTATGGATCAAGGGAATTAATCCAGGTAATAAATTCATCGGTTAGTGATAGTGGTCCTTGCCAAATGATCAAAATGTCATCTATGTAACGCTTCCATAGATTGATATCTTTTTCAAAAGGATTAGTTGATGTTAAGATGTATTTCTTTTCAAAATCATACATATATAAGCAGGCTAGGCTGGGAGCGAAAGTACTACCCATAGATGTACCTCTAGTCTGGTGAAAAAATTGTTCTTCAAACTGAAAATAGTTCTCTGTCAAGGCCAAAGTGGCACATTGCATGATGAAGGTTATAGGTGCAGATGTAATAGAAGAATCATTCTGTAATGCCGATTCTACTACCCTTAAGGTAGCCGCTTGAGGGATATTGGTATAAAGTGCTTCCACATCAAGGATAATGATCCCCTGTACTTTTCTAGTCAAATTGACAGATTCGATTAGATTGAGGACATCCTTGGTGTCCTGTAGATAGGTAGAAGAGTGTCTTACAAGGGGCTGAAAAAAATGGTCACAAAAAATTGACAGTGGTTCTAGGACGGAACCAATACCAGATACAATTGGTCGTCCAGGCGGAGGTTGGATACCCTTGTGAATTTTGGGTAGGCAATAGAAATACGGTATTCTAGGATGTGCTGTATCAAGGAATTCAGCTTCCTTGGGGGAGATCCATAAATTGCTTTTCACTTCTTCCAACAGGCTTCTAATTTGGATTTGGAGTCTCTCAGTTGGATCTCTAGTAATCCCTGTGTAATATGTAGTGTCACTTAAAAGACGTAGGCATTCACGTCTGTACTCGACTCTATCCATAATCACGATGGCTCCACCTTTATCGGCTTGTTTGATCACAATATTGGGATCAATTGCTAGCTATTGTAATGCCTGATTCTCTTGTTTGTTAATGTTAATGTAAGGGTGTTTTGGACATAGATGCGAGACGTCGTCTAGTACTGCTTTTTCAAATGTCAGCATTTCACTTGGCATTAACGTTGTTGGTGGTAGAAAGGTGGAGGGTTTCTTTAGGCCGGTGTCACATACTGGTTCAACTGGTTTGTCTTTAAAGAACACATTGAGGCGAATGTTACGAAAGAGCTATGCTAGTTCAATATGAAGGCGGAAGAAATCTTCATTAGGAGTAGGGACAAAACCTAAACCCCTATTAAGGATGTTGGTCTCATCAGCTGAGAGATTTCTCTGGGACAGATTAACCACTAGGTTCTTGGTGTGGAATTCTTTGTGTGGCTCCTGGTCACCATTTGTGGTTCTTCCTTGGACCATTGGACATTTCTGCCTCTTCCTCTTCTTCTACCTCTGCCTCTGCCCCGGCCGTGGCCTAAAAAAGGCGTAAATGGCATAAAGGGGCGGGGTTGAAAGAATGGATAGGGTGGTTGCCAAGGCATTGACTGGTTCATGGGGTATGGAGAGTAATAGTAGAAAGGTTGTGGTGTGTTCTCATCAGAACTCCACCCATCAGATGATGATCCCCTGCTGTATTGGCGTGTTTTTTTATATGAACCAGTAGATTCATCAGAAGAACGTGACTGAGTGTCAATGTCATAGTCTTCCTTAATGTAAGGGTAAACCTTCTCCCTACTAAACTTGACGATGTCTTTTTGCAGTTTAGTGATCTTCTGCTGAGTTAAAAACTCTTTTCTCTCGTTTAATTCCGCATTAATTTCTGTAAGGCGGCTTTTGAAGGCTGTCAACGTAACTGTAGTTTTTAAGGTGTTTTCAAATGCACTGATTTGTATGGTGATGGAATCTGCAATACGTTTGGAAGTATTGATAATCAGTACCAACCAATCTCTGGTACACTTCCAAGCGATTTGTGCCCAGTCCTTCCTGAAAGCTAAATCTTGTAGGAAAATCCTCAGTATATTGGATACTAACAGGCCATTCGGTGCTATATTTGCACGTAAATATTCAGTCATGATGGTCCCATGCCTGACTGTCTTAATCAGTTCACGTTTTAAGCTGGAAAGTTTGTTCCAATCTTCCTTGAGACTACCAGATGGAGTGGAATCATCGTTACCAAGGATGGAAGGTGTCTGTAATATGGCTGATACCATGTCATCATCAAAACTTAGACCCTGAAAGTCTTCCATAATAGGGAGTACTCCTGGATCCGATTTAAGTTCAAAAAAGAGAAAGTCAAAAATCAATCGAAATTTGACATTGAAGGTCCCACAGCAAAGCTACTGTACATGGAATAGAAAAATATAGAAGAGGGACCGGGAGATTAATGGTCCAGTGTACAACCTCCCATTAGAACCATTATAAGACAAAACAGTACACTGTTCCAAATAAACAGAAGAATACCGGGAGCGACCCAAATTCTTAAGGAGCAAGAACCCTCATGCATCACAATGGATGACTGGCTTCATCATTGGGAAAGCTCCTCGTCAGGCTGGTGCTGCAATGCCTAACGGGCTCCCCAAATGGGGTGCTCTTAACGAAAATGCTCACATAATAGCAAATGAAAAATAAATGTTTTTCAATCGGGTACCCGATTCTTAGTACCCGAGCAATAATGGAGAGAAAAGAACGTTAAAATTGGTTCACCATCAACAAGTATAAATCATAATTTTAATCAGTAATTAGTATGATGGGGACCAAGCTTAAAAACAAAAAGAGGAGTAAAGGGTAAAAAATAATGTTCACCTACTCTCACTGAAGAAAGAGAGGATAAAACCAACTATGGTACCCCACTATAACGGGTCTACATGTTTCGCGCCTAAGTGGTCCAGCCGGATCCAGTGACGCTTCATCAGGACAAAAAAACTTTTCCAAAAACTGAACTCAAGTAGTCAATAATGATTGAAAAATTGGTCACTTACTTAGTTCTACTCGTTAAATCAATAAGGTCGCCCTAAATAAATACAAGTAAAGAAACTATAGTCAATAAACATGAGAAAAATTGCAGTCACAAAGATTAGTGCACGTGTAAAATTAAGGTGATCAAAGTGAAACACTCATGTGGAGAATATGAAAAGCTTAAGCTTACCATCCCCAATGTCAGGATAGAGCTAAAAAAGGATCACTTGTCAGAACAAGGAACTAAAATTCTGTAAATTAATAATCATGAAGAACAACAGATAAAGAAATCATGACATTATGAGTTCTACAAATGCTCAACTCACAGTTCATCATGTCTAATAATTTCAGACATGGAAACAGTTATTTATTACAGACAAGGTGCAGCCACAGAAACAGGGAAACCCAGCGAATTCTAAATTGCTATATGGTATTTCTAAACACCATCTCACCACTCACATCCAACGTCAGTCTGATGGAGCAGTCAATTTTGCATTGCGCTTCTTTGTAACCCCTTGCACCACATTATGCCTGAGACAGGCAAAATGTATACAAGGGGCTGTTCTGGCGCTGGGGGGGGAGGGGCGTTAAACCGTGCAAAGGAATCTATGAGATTCCTTTGTGCCATTTTATCGTCATTTGAAATGTCTGCTAACTGCAGGCATTAAAAAGAGGCTCTCTTCCATTACAATGGGTCTCTGGGTGCTTTTCAGGATTAGTGTCATAATTTGTGATGCTAGTCCTGCAAAGCGCTGGACTAGCCTCACAAATTATGACACTAGTCACCCCAACTACAGCAATGGTGTGCAGTATTATAAATACAGCGCCTCCATGGTGGCATTAGGGGGGTGCTAAGGGGCCCAAGAAAAGTGGGGCTGCACTAGGTGCAGTGCCACTTTTCAGAAATATGTAACAGAGTGGGATCAACCTTCTTGGGGAGGGAGCACTTTTAAGTGTGAAAATCACTGGGATCTCTGTGGGGTGTTTTAAAATTGCAATAAATTTACTATTACATTTATTCCAATCTTAGGAATCGGGTAAGGTTAAAAACAAAACAAGATGTAAATTGGGGACATATCCATTGTCTCTATTTCTTCAACCTATCATTGCCTACATATTTCAACCACTTTGGCACAGCCGGGTCTCATGGTTTTCTTCAGGACCTCTCTAAGCGGATCCCTTACCTATGGGAAAAATGTCCTATTCCTGGTGTCAATAATCACTGTTAGTGGTCTAAAGGTAAGGTCTCAACTGAATCTTTTCAATCACAAAAGTGAATAACTTAAAGCTCCTTAAGATGCATTTGCCCAATACCTGCAAAGATGAGAAAAAGCAAAGGCAATAACATAATCAAAACATAGAAACAACCATACTTCTCCATATTTGTTCCATGAATATCTCACTATCCTACCACTAATCAGCACTGCAACTTCTTACCTATAAGTGAGAGAAATGTGATGGCACACAGAGAGATAAAAAAATAGAAAGCCTGGTTACAGTTAGTATTTCGGTGTTGTCCAAACCTGGTGCCATACCATAAGTGGTAATGATATCATGGCCTTGTGAAAAATACATTCATGCACATGGACAAGAACTGATATTGTGACAAATGGGAAATAAAAGAAAAATAGAAAATAGATAGAAGGGAAACCAGTACCTTACAGAGGCTTGTTGGGGTGCCATAAGGCAGCAATGGAGGTGTGCAAACCCTGTGATCACACACAGAGATTATATAAGACAAACCTAAAAGTAAGTAACTTGTCATCAACCCAAAAAAGCATCCAATCCCATGTTAGTCTGGTCACTTCCTTCACCAAGGGTGCCAGCCCAGTCATCTGACCTAGTTTTACCTTCAAGCCCTTAATATTAAGGCTAAATGCCCCTATTGAACCCTGAAACTGCCACGTCATCATGCACTGCCATGGCCACACCCCCTACCATGCACTTGTGTGTCCATTGCACCATGCATTGTATGGGCAGGACTGTGTAGAGCTCCGTCAAGATAAACAAAAGACCAAAGTGTTGTGCCTCATCAGAAAAAAGAAAAAAGAGGATGAGGTGGAATTGATCAGTATTTTTGGATACTGGCAAAAAGTGGGTTTAGTACTTGCCACTGAACCAGGAGAAGAAGTGAACAATGTACTAAGCATTAACAATGGACAATCATGGCTACAATAAATGTAGAAAATCAGACTCCTTTCTTAAAAAAACAGGGGTTGGTTAATGCTCAAAAAAGAGCAGTCATTGCTCAAAAAAGAACTGAAAGAGGCCACAGAAGAAAAGGGTGGTTACTTCTTGTCTTGTCTTAACCAGTAGTGAGATAGATAAATGTACTGGCAAAGGATGTAAAAAAATGTACTGAAAATTGTTGAAAATGTATTGATTTTTTTTTTTTTTAAATAGTACTCATCACATTAAACCTAACCACAGCCTATTGTTGTTTAATCCTCTGTTAAATGTTTTGAGGTGATATATCCAGCATTGTTTTCTTTTAAATAGGACTTTGTCTACTTTTTTAATTTATTTATCTACCATCTCTAGGATAACCTGATGTATGTCAACTATTGTCTGGTTTGTGGTCAGATAATGATTTTTTGTCTTAGTTGTAACCCCTTTACACCAAATGTTGCATCTATGTTCTCCTATCTGGATGCTGATTTTTCTACTGGTCATCCCAATATATCTCATGTACATGGACAAGTGATCATGTGTACTATGTTTGATGTGGTGCAATTGGTATGTTTTCACAATACTCATTTTTTCTCTAAACCAGGATCAATAGCCGTGGTAGGTGTATTTAGGTGGTAAACAATACAGGAATAACAAATGCAATGTCCCATGAGTGGTTGTAAACCCCACAGTTGTGATACCATGCAAGGTCTCATCAATAGTGTATGTGTAGGGTTAAGAGCCAAGTAATCTCATATTTTACAGCCTCTGTTATGGGCAGACTTTAATTCCTCAAAGTTCAGTGACCTGGAATTGATGATATGCAAGTTCCTGTTGGTGATACTCAATAGTATGTTGTCATGTGGGTTAAAATGTTGGTCCCCACAGTCATAGATATTGGGTTTAGAAGTCCTTCTTTGTTCTGGTTTTTGGCTCACCTTACAGAACCTTGAAATTAACAAATCTAGATAATCTCCATGCTTCAATTTTATCACAAGCCCACCTTATATTCTTGAATGTCACTACAGTTTCTCTGAATCTTTAAGAACTGGCTGTATTGAAGGTTCTTGTGTAATAGTCATGGGTGGAAACTACCAAACTCCTACAAACTGTTCTTATCTGTGGATTTATTGAAGTGTTTGTTTTTAAAACCCGTTGGTCTGAAATGATGTTAATATCTAGAAAGGGAAGAATATTGTTGCTAATAGTGCATGTGAAATTCAAATGATCATCACCAAAATATGCCAGAAATGAAAATCACAAACCTTCTGTTCATCCTTTTCCTAGATAATCAAGATGCCATCAACATAGAACAAAGAAGTATGTGACAGCTGTTGAGGGTTCAACTGCTAAGGATAAACTTATCTTCAAAATGATGTACGTGCAAATCTACTAAGGAGGAAGAGCCCGGAAAGACCATCGGAGTTGGCGTGTTCTGTATCAGGGCAGTGTTCCACCGTAAAGTCCTTTCCCTGTAGGGAGATGGACTGCCTTAACAGTTTAGGGTCTTTACTCCTTATGTGCATTAGCCATCTGAGGGGCCTGTGGTCTGTCTGAACCCGGAAGTGAGTCTCAAGCAAATAGGGTCATAGCTTCTTCAGTGCCCAGACCACAGCAAAAGCTTCCCTTTCTGTTGCATTCCACCTCTGTTCCAGAGAAAGAAACCTACTACTACATCCAGAATGAGACCCCAGATCCCCTACCATCTTGACCGACATTCCCATCTACCAAAGCAACCAATCTTTCTAGGGTGTAATTCATCAGCTCATTTATTATCCCTTCGGCATTTATGTATATGGCTCTCTCCTGCCACTGCCCACTCAACCATGTCCTTCACCCATTCTCACATCCCCGGAGGGTTCGCAGATAGCCAGTAAATGGTCACCCTGTGTTTGGCTAGGATAAACCCCAACACTAGGAACCTCCTGGTCAGTCCCTTCTTCTTACGCACTAGGATCAAGTCTGATTGGCCAAGTCTGGGATCCCTTGGGACTACCCAACCCATGGCAGTGTTCAGCCAATCAACTACTGTCTGCCAAAAAGTGCCAAGAGAGGGCATCCCCACATCATGTGTAGAAAGTAAGCATTCTTGACTAGTCACCGGGGAGAGGTAGATGCCCTCCTTTGGATAAATGGCAGGTAACATGGTTGGAGTAAGATCTTCTTGGTGAATAACATTGTAATGAAATAATTTGAACCCTGCACTTGCTGTAGACATATGTACCACTGTGTGCAAATTTTCCTACTCCTTTTCTGTAAACTCTTCCCCTAATGCCCTATGCCACTTGCCCTGTAACTTCAACACGCACAGTACGACATCTTCTCAGAGTGCCCTATAGATAAAGAAGATCAATCTACATCCACCAACCATATCGAACAAAGTGACCAGTGAGTAAGACTCCTTGGGAATCTCTTAGAATGAAGGCCATATCCTGCAAGCCATGTCTTAGCAAATAGTAGGAAATGCCCTCAGCCAAGATTAAAGGTCTCCAACGCATCCTGCTGTATTATAGATCTATCATTTGGATACAGATCATGTAGAATGCTACACCCTCCTTACCACTATCTATCCATTGCTATTGTGTGGGTTATTTGAATGAAGGGCTGCAAAGATCATCTAGACATGTCATGAGAGTAAGGGGTGCACTGCAACACTCAATGGACCTACCACTCCCAAACTTTACTCACCTGTTGTACCACTTAAGGGACGAAGTTAGGAATTTCTACCCCCTGCATCAGAAGTTCAGGTAAGGAGGTCTCACCACAAGTGCCATTGAGTAAGCATTTCTCCCAATTTTCCTCCTCATCAGGCCAATGCACTGCATGTTGTAACTGCGCGGCCAGGAAATAGAGGTCTAAATTGGGCAGTTCTAGCCCTCCCTGTTGCCTGGGCAGCTTCAAAGTTGCCAGACTTACCTTCTTCCTCGCAGCCACCCAGAGCAAGTTATCAATGATCTTATCTAATTTAAGGAAATATTTCATTTGGATGTCAAACAATGCACCCAGAAAAATGTAGAGACACCAAGACAGTATAATCATTTTCATGAGTGCCACCTTACCCATTTTTACACCATACATCATCTTCATGCATTTCACCCTCATAACCACCTTTGTAGCATTCCATTTTGTGGCTCAAGTGCTGGTGCTATCCTAATTGTCCTCAAAGTAACAATCTAATACCTCAGAAACAGTGTTAGTAAAAGTGGGATCAGCCAAGGCGTCCACCCTTATCCACCAAAGAGGGACCAGTGTGGTCCTCCTACTAGTTTTGTAGGGGAACAGCAGTGGGGAATGATCAAATATTTAGGGGTGCCACTTTTCTTGTGCAACTTGGGGCCCCCTCTAATACCACCATGTGTGAGTCGTATTTAAGATATGGTGCACCATGAGGGTAATTAGGGGACTAGCGTCAAAGGTTTTTATGCTAGTCCGGTGCTTTGCAGCATTAGCGTCAACAATGTTGACAGTAATCCTGCAAAGCACACAAAGGCCCATTGTAACCAATGGAAGCCTCCTTTTAACGCCTGCTCTAAGCAGACGTTAAAAGTGCTTTAAAAAAAGGTACAAGGAAATCTTAATTGCGCCATTCTTTTGCACCCCTAATAGGGGGACACCCCCTTGGCATACATGATGCCTGGAGCAGACATAGGCCCTCATTCTGACCTTGGCGGGCGGCGGAGGCCGCCCGCCAAAGTCCCGCCGTCAGGTTACCGTTCCGCGGTCGAAAGACCGCGGCGGTAATTCTGACTTTCCCGCTGGGCTGGCGGGCGGTCGCCTTCAGACCGCCAGCCAGCCCAGCGGGAAAGAGGCTTCCACGATGAAGCCGGCTCGGAATCGAGCCGGCGGAGTGGAAGCTGTGCGACGGGTGCAGTTGCACCCGTCGCGTATTTCACTGTCTGCGCAGCAGACAGTGAAATACATGTAGGGGCCCTCTTACGGGGGCCCCTGCAATGCCCATGCCAGTGGCATGGGCACTGCAGGGGCCCCCAGGGGCCCCGCGACCCCCCCTACCGCCATCCGGATCCCGGCGGTCCGACCGCCGGGATCTGGATGGCGGTAGGGGGGGTCGGAATCCCCGCGGCGGTGCAGCAAGCTGCGCCGCCGCGGAGGATTCAATGGGGCGGCGGTACACTGGCGGGACCCCGCCAGTGGTGCCGGTCCGACCGCGGCTTTACCGCCGCGGTCGGAATCCCCATTGGAGCACCGCCGGCCTGTCGGCGGTGCTCCCGCGGTCCTCCGCCCTGGCGGTCAAAGACCGCCAGGGTCAGAATGACCACCATAATGTAGCGCAAAGGGTTTCAAAGTGGCCAATGCATGCATGCGTCACTTTGTAAATATGGCGCAGCCTTTTTGGCCTTCTGACACCACATTAGCATGATGCTTATGTGGCATTGGAATGGCACTAGGGGCTCTTAAATATGCCCCATGGTGCGCCACACAGGAGACAGAAATTACATCTTGGGCCAGGGTGACGGGCATACAACAGTAGTCGAGATGGCTATACGTCCCAGTCTCAGGAGTGTAACAGGAGTAGGTCCTCTCTGTGGATTGCTCTCTCTCCAAACATCATGGAGAACATGTCTCAACATAGCCTCTTAGAGTGCCCCAGACGTTACAGGCTTTGCATCTACTGTAGGGGGTTACAAACAAGCTAACCATCTAAAACTTAGTAAAGGTGCTCAGCAACTATCACTTCCAGAGCAACCTGATTAGTAGCAGTCCTGATCACTGCACCACATAAATCAGCATCATCTACATTAAGGGCATAAAAGATTATCAAGCACAGCACCCTGGCATCCAATATACTGGATACTATGACACATCTACCTTCTGTATCGACCACCATTCCCACAGTTGAAAAAAGGGTCCCAAGAGCCACCCAGATCAGCACTTCTCTATCATAAATATAATAGGAGGTTGCATATATCTGTCCCCTCCATTCCCTACACAGCTGCCTTATACAGTCCCCCAAGATATGTGTTTCTTGGAGAGGAATGCCATAGAAATCCCACTTCTTTTCAAATATATGCAGACCTTCGGCCTGTCAGCAGGCTGATTGAGGCCCCTCACATTCCAAGTAAGGAATTTTCACATCTGATCCATCAGGTACAATCTGTAATGTGCACTGCATCCCCTCCATCACCATCTGACCCCTACACTCTGTGTCCACTCCAATCAGCCATCCAGTAACACAACCATGCAGAGTAGAGCAAATCTATCACCCTCAGCTTAACCAACTAACTGAAAAACATGAAATCAAGGCTGTGGGTTCAAACAACACAAGCCCACAACAGGCGGGCTAAAACTCAGAGCCCATAGCCCTACTCAGCCAGCAGAGGTCAAGGTCTCAACCTTCCTAACTGCATTTCACTTAGAGCCCATCATTACACTTGTGGAGCAACGATGTAAGCACTAAAGCTGTTCTTGCTGGACCGCAGCCCTTGGTCACTTCCTATTGACTGTTATGGAGTCAGTAGGCTCTCTTCACTCTCATTCAGTAACATTACAAAGGAATAAAGAAAAATGAAAAATGAACCCCCTCAAGAAAGAAGAAAGTGAATAGAACCATTTTGCTCCCCTTCAGTAAAACATCAGGAACAGTAACAGAAACCAGGATCATACATTATAATCTAGACTGCTACAGGCAGCCCTAGTTCTGAAAACTCCAGGAGTCTCCAATCTCTTTGGACCAACACTTAATGCAGTTCCCAGCAGATCCGAGGGTATAGGAGGAATCGTGCAGTTCAGGGCAGCATCCCCATCACCAGGGCAGGTATGTCCATCTAGAGATCTCAGAGCCCCATGTCAGTGCTGTCACCGAGACTGTCCTGGTCTCCACAGTGGCAGGGACAGAACTCAAAGGTATCCGGCACACAACTGAAGTCCTGCAAAGTTCATTTCAGGCAGATCACAATCCTGTCTGGGATTCTGAGCAAGTAGAGTTCGACCATGATCTTGTGCTTCATTGATTGGCCACAGAAATATCCTGTTTGTGTCTCAAGGGGGTCTTCCCTTTCACACCCCCAAGCATGTCTAGTCAGTCACTGGCATCCTTCGGGGTATCAACAAAGTACACCCTTCCATTGTAATGCACCCTGACCCTTGCCAGGAACATCAAGCCATAACAGAGATTAAGGACCCTTAGAAGCCTTTTGGTGAGCCTGAGGTTTTTTTGGAGGTCTGGCACCTTACAGCTATAGTCCGGTGTTAGAAATGAGGGGGCATATTTAAGAGTCCCTAACGCCATTCCAAACGCCACATTAGCATCATTTTTAACGCCACTCCATATTTACAAAGTGGCACAATGTATGCAGTGCTCCACTTTGTAACCCTTTGCGCTACATTATGCATGCTCCAGGCATAACGTATGCAAAGGGGGTGTTGCCCCATTAGGGAGGCCTGAAAGAAGGCTGCAAGGAAATCTAACAGAGCTGGCATTAAAAGAGGGCATGCCATTGAACACAATGGGCCCCTATTTACTCTGCAGGAGTAGCTCTAATATTTTGGCATTACTCCTGCTGGGTACATCAATAGCGTTAATAAAATATGATGCTATTGCCCCCTACCCTGCGCCATGGTGCTCCATATTTTAAATACTGCGCACACATAGTGGTGCTAGAGGGACAGTAAAAAGCGCAATAAATGTGGTGCTGCACTCGGTGCAGAACCACTTTCCTGAAATATGCCCCGGAGTCTTTAGTTTGCAGTCAATACAAACCCTGTCCTTGTACAGACCTTCACTATCATCAGGGTAAAGGAATCACACACCTAAGATAACCCCTGCCTACCCCCTTGGTAGCTTGGCTCATGCAGTGAGGCTTATCTCAGAGGCAATGTGAAAATGATTTGTACACAGACACAGAGTAACACACTGAGAACACCACAAAAGTACTCAACACCAGTTTTGAAAAACTGGTGTTGAGTTTTATCTTAGTTAAACAAGAACAAAACAATGACAATCCAACATACACGAGTAGAGATTTAACTTTTTAAAGTTTAAAAGAATCTTAGGCCCTCATTTTAACATTGGCGGTATATGCCGCCTACCGCCTCAGGGATGGCCACCACAATACCGTCGCCGTGACTGCCAACGATCCACCAAAATATGACCATAGCCAGAATTCCGCTAGCCGGAAGGCTGGCGGAATTCCAGCTACTGCCATGGCAGCGGATTGCGGTAAGGTGGCGCTGCTGCCAGCAGGAGAGCCACACCAGTAGAGCATAGCCGACCATATCATGAGCCATGTTACACCCTGGCAGTGTTCCGCTGGTGGACACTGCTGCTGGCAGCAGCGCCGCACCCCATCTCCTACCGTAGGACCCCCTGCAAGCAGGTAAGTCAAGTTCACCAACAGGGGAGGGGGTGGGGGGTGTTGTGTGTGTGTGTGACTGTTTTTGTATGCATGCATGTGGGTGTGAGGAGTGTGGAATGCGTGTGTGCATGAATGGGTGTGAGTGTACAAGTATGTTGTGATGTGTGTATGTGTGTGTGCTTGTATGTATGTAAGTGAGTGTTGCTGTGTGTGTATATGAATGTATGCATGCATGGGTGGGTGAATGTGGGTATGTGTGTGTATGAGTGTGTATGTCTGTCTGTGTAGGTGGGAGTATGTGGGGGGCTCGGAAGGAGGAGAGGGAGGGTGGAGGAATCTGGGGAGGGGGGAGACACCTTTCAGTGCCAGGGAAGGATTTCCCTGGCACTGATAGTGCCTACCGCCATGGTTTTTGTGGCAGTAATATTGCCATGAAAACCATGGCAGTAGGCAGGGTCATATTCCCGAGGGTGGGAACGAAGTCTCCAGCCCGGCGCCTGTTACCGCCCTGGCGGACGGAGTGGTACATTGGTGGTTTGGCTTGAGCCAAACCACTAGTATCATATTTTGGGGAAAGGTACTGCCAGCCTGTTGGCAGTACCTTAATCCAAAATAACACTATTCGCCAGAGTCGTAATGAGGGCCAAAATCCTGAAGATTTGGTTGTGGAATTCTCATAACACATAGTACCTTGGATGCGTCAAAAACAAAGACATTGCGGGGGACAATGGGCATGATGCAGCGGAAAAGAAAGTGATGCGTCAATTCTTTTCCTGCAGGACAGGCGATGTGTTGATTCTTTTTTCTCCAGGATGGCGATGCATCGATTATTTCCTCGCAGGAAAGGTGATGCTTGGAATCCTTACTGCGGGACAGCATTGATTAAGAAAATGATGCCCAGGGGCGATGCCCAGGGGTGATGAGTGGAAAATCCAGGAGCACGGCAAAGATGAATCTGCTCTGAAGCAGGAGATGATTCGAAGCAAGACAGGTGCTGTGTCAATTTTTCAGCTGTGGTACAGGAGCTGCGTCAATTTTTCTCCTTCAACGGCTCCATGCATTCATTTTTTTTCAGGTCACTAGATCCCACTTCCAAGGGCCCAACGTCTGGCACCACTTGGTAAGCCAGGACTCTCAGCAGAAGATCCCAGGCAATGGCAGGTGAAGTCATTGATGTCCCTGAGACTTCTTAACAGGAGGCAAGCTCCCTTCAACCCATTGGTGAACCTTTGAAATCAGGATGTAG
The DNA here is from genome assembly GCF_031143425.1 of Pleurodeles waltl. Lineage (NCBI taxonomy): Eukaryota > Metazoa > Chordata > Amphibia > Caudata > Salamandridae > Pleurodeles > Pleurodeles waltl. The sequence goes on along the minus strand of NC_090447.1, from coordinate 900,867,824 downwards.
AAAGCAGAGTCCAGCCCTTTCTCTCCCTGGGCAGAAGCATCAAGAAGCAGGCCAGCAGAACAAAGCAACAGGCAGCATCCAGCTCTTATCCCTGTCAGAATGTCTTCAGTCCAGAAGTGTTCTAAAGTTGGGGTCTCAGAGGCCCAATTCGAATTCTCCTTTCTGCCTTTGAAGCAAACTTCAAAGGAAAGTCTTTGTAGTGCACAAGACCCTGTCCTTCCTGCCCTGGCCCCAGACACACCAGGAGCACGGCAAAGATGAATCTGCTCTGAAGCAGGAGATGATTCGAAGCAAGACAGGTGCTGTGTCAATTTTTCAGCTGTGGTACAGGAGCTGCGTCAATTTTTCTCCTTCAACGGCTCCGTGCATTCATTTTTTTTCAGGTCACTAGATCCCACTTCCAAGGGCCCAACGTCTGGCACCACTTGGTAAGCCAGGACTCTCAGCAGAAGATCCCAGGCAATGGCAGGTGAAGTCATTGATGTCCCTGAGACTTCTTAACAGGAGGCAAGCTCCCTTCAACCCATTGGTGAACCTTTGAAATCAGGATGTAGAAAGCAGAGTCCAGCCCTTTCTCTCCCTGGGCAGAAGCATCAAGAAGCAGGCCAGCAGAACAAAGCAACAGGCAGCATCCAACTCTTATCCCTGTCAGAATGTCTTCAGTCCAGAAGTGTTCTAAAGTTGGGGTCTCAGAGGCCCAATTCGAATTCTCCTTTCTGCCTTTGAAGCAAACTTCAAAGGAAAGTCTTTGTAGTGCACAAGACCCTGTCCTTCCTGCCCTGGCCCCAGACACACTCCAGGAGGTTAAAGACTGCGTTGTGTAAGGACAGGTATTAGCCATATTCAGGTAAAAGTCTCCCTCGACCCTAGCGCAGGAAGACCCATCAAGATATGCAGGGCATACCTCAGCTCCCTTTGTGTGACTGTCTAGAGTGAAGTCACAAAAAGCTTAACTGTCATCCTGACGCAGACATGTATTCCATAGCCAGGTAGAGGCACAGAATGATTAAGCAAGAAAATGCCCACTTTCTAAAAGTAACATTTTCAAACTTACATTTTAAAAATCAACTACACCAAAGGTGTTGTTTTTTTTAATTGTGAGTTCAGAGACCCCAAACTCTACATCTCCATCTGCTCCCAAAGGGAAATGACACTTGAAATATATGCCAAGCCAATCCCCATGTTAACCTATGGGATAGATAGGCCTTGAAAGAGTGGAAACTGAATTTAACAGTATTTCACTATCAGGCTATGTAAAACATACACACTGCATCCTGCCCATAGGGCTGCATTGGGCCTACCTTAGGGGTGACTTACATGTAGTAAAAGAGAAGGTTTGGGCATGGCAAGTGGGTGCACTTGCCAGGTCGAACTGGCTTTTAAAACTGCACAAACAGACACTGCAGTGGCAGGTCTGAGACATTTTTACAGGGCTCCTCATGTGGGTGGCATAATCAGTGCTGCAGGCCCACTAGTAGCATTTGATTTATGGGCCATGGGCACACACTGTGCACTGTACTAGAGACTTACTAGTAAATCAAAATATGCCAATCAAGGAGAAATAAGTTACCAGTACCATTTAGATAGAGAGCACTTGCACCTTAGCACTGGTCAGCAGTGGTAAAGTGCTCTGAGTCCTAAAGTCAGCAAAAACAAAGTTCAGCACAAGATAAAAACAGTAGGTCAGAACCTAAAAAGATAGGTACACCACGCCAAGAGCTGACGGGTCTAACATCAGGGAAGATCATAATATTCCGGTCCTCACCTTACTGAACCCCATGCACCAGAACATGTTGTAGTTTTGCATCTTGGTCTCTGTAATTACAGTGTCTTGCAATAATGGCACAGGAGTTGCCCTGGCTTAGGCTGAGGGGCTAACGCATAGTGGGCCCGTTCAATTGTGAAAATGTTTGAGAGTTTCTGTGGCTTGAGAACAGTGGGGATCCAATCCTCTAGAAATAGATACACAGATGGGCCCTCCACCCTCTCTGGGAAATCCACAAATTAAAGATTGTTTCTCCTGGAGCATCCCTCTACATTCTCAATCTGGTCCTCCATGCAGGACAAATGGGCCCAGAGCTCCACCACTGTTTTTTGCAGTGTCACCACCTCTTGTTGGAGCACTGCAACTTGTCCTTCTGTCTCCATCCCCTCTCTGACATGTTCGTGAAATAAACGCTAAGTAGGCTCACTTCAATAGCCACTGTATAAATCTTCACCAACATGAGTTTCTTTGAGATTGTGATCACTCCCATAATGTCTGTCAACAATGAGGCAACCTGCCCATGTGCAAATTGCAGATGGCTGGGGCCCCGGGTGCACAGGATGAGTGCAGTTGTCAGTCTTGCTACCTGTACCAGCTGGGCGGGTTTACCTTTTGCCATATTGGAACACAGAGAAACCCTGCTTAGCTCTAGCACCTATGTCCAGGTCTGCAGCAGATGCCGCCTTCCCACTCCGGAGTCTGACACACACAGAGATGGGAAGAGGTACCTCAAGGGAGTCCCAGTAGAGGTGAACCAGTTTGATACGGGCCAGTGGTGTGAACGAGGGCCATGGAGGATCACCCACTCCAGCACAAAGTGAAGTTGATTAAGCAGGATGTCTGTGAGGGAGTGCCCTCACTCACCCACCACACAGAAAAATTTGCCTTTCCCAGCACCAGGAATCCAGTAGGTGTTAGGCATCCCTCAGGCTCCACGACCCCACACAGGGGTCTAAGTGCCATCCTGTGCATTAAGGGGGGTCTCAGGTGGCACACCTCAGGGAAGGTTTTTGCACCCCAACCTCCAGGGTGTTGTTCCAGGTCCAAGGTGGGGGTCACGGAGTCCAGCCATGTCCCCATTGCCACCGGTGTCAGCCTCCATCTTACAGCAGTAGCCCCAAGTCAGTCGCAGTGCCCTTGCAGTAATCTAGGGCTGGGAGGCAGGTAGGCAGAGTAGGCAGAGACCATTGAAAAATGGGCCCTAGGTGGCCCCAGGGAGGAAGCGCAACTGGCCACGAAAGGGGATTAGGGCCTTGCTGCAGTGCCGAGGCCCAGCGGATCCAACCTGCTCTCTAGGCATTATGGATCAGCCAGCTGCAGTCAATCAGAGTGTCCTGGTGAAGTCTCAGGCCACCACTGAACTCAGGCCTCAGCTTGAAGGAAAGGCTCCTCCCACCGTGAAGCTCTGCAACGTCACCATCCAGAGTGGCCCAAGCCTAGGCACGCTGTCCTTCGGCACTCCATCAGCTTTCGCATCACAAGTGTTACAGAGCCACCCATACTGCCATCCGTATCCAGACCCACTCTTTAGGGGGGCACAGAATGCCTGGGGAAAATCTGTTCATCATCAGCCTCAGGATGTGGGAGGATATTGAGGTATCTGGTGAGAGCTAATGGGGGACATATCTAAGCAGCCAGCTTGCTTGACCATGCTCCCTCATTTCGGGTAATGTTGTGGAAGGTTTTAAATTTTGTTATATCAATAAATTCCATTTCCTTAAAGATAACTTGTTCAAGAGTCCATATCTCAATAGGGACAGAATGTTGTCTGTAGATTGGTGGTGCCACAAACATGTTCAGGTTCTCGCTTATATTTGAAGGAGGGACATAGGTGGTCATTCTGACCCTGGCGGTCTTTGACCGCCAGGGCGGAGGACCGCGGGAGCACCGCCGACAGGCCGCCGGTGCTCCAATGGGGATTCCGACCGCGGCGGTAAAGCCGCGGTCGGACCGGCACCACTGGCGGGGTCCCGCCAGTGTACCGCGGCCCCATTGAATCCTCCGCGGCGGCGCAGCTTGCTGCACCGCCGCGGGGATTCCGACCCCCCCTACCGCCATCCAGATCCCGGCGGTCGGACCGCCGAGATCCGGATGGCGGTAGGGGGGGTCGCGGGGCCCCTGGGGGCCCCTGCAGTGCCCATGCCACTGGCATGGGCATTGCAGGGGCCCCCGTAAGAGGGCCCCTACATGTATTTCACTGTCTGCTGCGCAGACAGTGAAATACGCGACGGGTGCAACTGCACCCGTCGCACAGCTTCCACTCGCCGGCTCGATTCCGAGCCGGCTTCATCGTGGAAGCCTCTTTCCCGCTGGGCTGGCTGGCGGTCTGAAGGAGACCGCCCGCCAGCCCAGCGGGAAAGTCAGAATTACCGCCGCGGTCTTTCGACCGCGGAACGGTAACCTGACGGCGGGACTTTGGCGGGCGGCCTCCGCCGCCCGCCAAGGTCAGAATGAGGGCCATAGTCTGATCTTCCTGTGGAATTCTGCAATTTTACCATGTTGTACCTCCTAAACCACCTCTTCCGTACACCCCTGGACCTGTAGAAGTCTTCAGAAGAAATGCCTTTTACTCCAGATGACTGCCTTCTGCCTGAGGCCTGCTTTGTTCTTGGGAGGACTGTTCCCCTGTTGCTTGAAGCCTGTCTTGCTGCGTGAAGGAGTGAGAACCAGCTTCTTGAACTCAGGACTACCTCAGGTGAATGCAGGGCTAGTTGGCTGGCCTCTTTGTGAGCTACAGGTACACAACAAGTTCCAAAGACCTTGAGGCCTGTACCTGGCATCTGCTGGAATGAGTCCTAATCCCCAAGTGGTGCCCCTCAGATTCTGTGCCTTTGTATGTAGTGTTAGAGGTGCTGCTCCTGCCTAACACTAAACATTGCGACTAAAACAAAGATGTACCCTGCCCCCCTGCTGTTTAACTTGTACACAGCTGAATTAGGGAAAACCCTGAAGCCCAGCTGCCTGGTCCCACCAAAGCCAGGAAATATCAGGCTACCAATAATTCAATATGTGCATCACATAGTAATAATGGATTGCATTAAAACTGGTCTATGAGTGCTGAATGCCCTGAACACGTTTAATTAGGAAGACCATCTCCAGGTAAACCAGGAAAAAACAAAAGTTCTCATATTTGAAAGATTCAGGGGAAAAAAGAACATCTCCTGGAGCTAAGGAAGTAACATCATCAGCTCAACAAGGAAGTACAACTACCTTGTAATCTGGTTCAGTGAAAATAGTACAGCAATGGCACAGGTAAATGTAATCAAGAAAAAAGGTGCTGCAATCACGTACAGGATAGGTCAACTGAACCAACGACTAAGTAGTGTATTTGCGGCACCATTAAGGGTAATGAAGGCAACATTTCTCCCAGCTTTACAGTATGGCCACCTACCCTATCCGGAAGACTTTAGACTCCACCCCGTAACACTCTCACTGTAAAGCCTACAAGAACATTTTCCAACAACCATGATATGTTTGTTGCTCCAGGCTAAGGCTGGAATTGGGCCTTGTGATCCAAACACTAGATTGCCAAGCCACCACGCTGAAATATTACATCAGGACCTGGATGGCTCACACACAATAACTAGAAGGCCACTTAAGATTCAAACTCCGGGCAATCCTTGACATGCCCAAGTAAGAAATGCTACTAAGTCTCTTCAGATCAAAGACACAGCCCTTCAAGAAGAGGACATTCCATTTAACATCTGGAAAAAGGTCATCAACTGGCAGTTAAAGGCAATCTCAAGGGACCAGGAACTATTAATTCTGTCTACCTCGCCATTGACTCAGCCCTTCAATGCTTCCTATCTTGTCAAGAGACCGCAATTGTACTTTCTGGAAGCTATTAATGCGGAAACACACCGGCAGATATTACAAATGACATTATATATGCGACCACTAGCTCTACCTATAAAATACCTTAATCCTGCTTGGGCAGGTCATAGAGACAAAACGGGTTGTCAGTTGTGTTCCTATTCACATGAATCATGGCTGCACTTGCTGTGCTGCTTCCCCCCTGTAGTCCATTAGAGGAGTATATTGATCAGACCAGCAAGCCTGGCCTTAGGGGAGCGAATATGCTTGGAAGCATCTTCTATCTGTTTTAAGCACTCGGCTTCCGAGGTACTGGCGAGATGTGCAAAATGATTATTAACATAATCAGGCAGTGGCTTTCTACGCCTATTCTGACTGTTTATTCGAGGGATGAAAAAGAGCAACAACACACACAGCTTGGGCAGTGCAGCCGAGAGCTAACTGGAGAAGCCTATTGAGGAAACAGAGTCCTGATTAGTTGCCGCTCATGCTGTCATTGCGCAATCAGTTCTGTAATGCACTGACCTCTCATCTCTTACAACGCACAGCATTTTCCACTAAACTTTTTAGCTCATTTTTTTAAGTTTTCCGATTAGTTGCCATTCGTGCTGCTATCGTGCAAATTTGCAACAGTTTCGCAACACACTGACAGATATACATTGACTGCTCTCATGCTCCTTTTTGCACATAACTACTTAGTAGATTTTAATCAGACAGTTGCCTTAACTTGATTGTGATGGTTTTTATTAACTAAACAATACATTTATAACGACATAACGTACAATGAGTAGTACTATTTTAGTGCTACTAAACATACGTCAGCATGTAGTTTGTGAACAGGTCCCTTGGAGATTAATGTTATGCAAAATAAAAAGGGCGATCAATTTTAAACATTACTGATACTCCTCTAGTTTCTAATGAGAATTTTGGGACATTACGCTGCCCCATATTTTCTCCCAGTACGGCTATGAACTTCTATTTGACGCCTGACTCATACTAGCCATCAATGAGATAATCATTTTTGGGCTGAATTGGCACTGTAGTTTTCTACACTCTTCCCATATACAGACAATACACCTTCAAGATGCCTTAGATGTGTTCTTATGAAACACTTTAAAACCCTCCTGCTTTATAAAAAAAACAGTAAATACTAATATAAATGCATTACAATGGGGGAAAGATAACATAAAACGCCAGCAACACACTTTAGTTGTATCTGATTTGAAATAATCAGGAAGATTAGTTTTTGATCAGGTTTCGTTACGTAAATCTGCAACAAAACATTAGTAGCATTCATGCATACCAAACAGCAGTTACCAGGTCCCAAAGGCTTTTAGTGCTTAGCATTTTTCTTTTAGGCTATGCAAAAATATGTGCTGCATAATTGTATTATGCTGTCAAATAGGCAAGGTTTGCTCTGTCAGTGAGCATCTCATCTGAGCTTGTTCAGCAGTGGTGATTTCACTGCAAAGTGTCTTGGGCACTAGAGAGACATTTTTGCAATGCAAACAGAACAGCCTAATGTCTTAAGGGACAGGTGTACAAACAAATAGGATTTACATTGTCGTACCTTTAATACCCCCTGCCGCTAAAATTACCACATGAAATGGAAATGAGAGCTTAGTCTTGATTAATGGAAAGTAATCACCCAGTGTACATTGTCAGAGTATCAGTCCATCATTATGAAATGTTATTGTTAATTGTGAGCATGGTCTGCTTATAATAGCTGACACATTAGCACAGAAATGTTTTCTTTTCTCGTTAATGCGTTACCGAAGCTGTTTCAAACTTGTTTGCTTATACATAATGGTAGGGAATAAATGTATAATTATTGACAAGGGACTACACACATACCATCTGCTGAGCAATAGAAATGGTCCCATCCAAACTTATTAGAGCAGAAAGTATTATACTGGCAAAGCAGTAATGATGAAAGCTAACATCTTATTTACAATGGAGTTACATTAGCTAAATAAATTAGTCAAGCCGCCAATAATTTACACCCTTTATGTGCTTGTAGTCACAAAAGAACAGAGGTATTGTCAGAAAATAAACACAGAAGAGCCCATTTCCATATGGAGTTGAGGTTCTCAAACTGCTGGTTCATGGGGTTAATCCTTATAGTATATGCACAAATTGCAAATTAAATATATAATACGTTTCTCAACAGGAGCACGCACACACAGAAACACAAAACAAAACATACCTATGATTTTGAGGACCATAATGAAGTGCATATTCACTGTTCTAACTTCAGGCATGTTTTGATAGTAGGGAAGGTTATAAGGCAGAGCGGGGCAAATATAACTGCACTTCTAGTTTTTTGATACACTGGCTCGAAACTACCAAAACACATTACAGGGACTGGTCCTCAAATCGCCCCATTCCTCATTAAAATAGTGCTTGTCGGGGCCCTAAAGGATTTACCCACTCTATGAGGACCGATTTTGGCATATCAGTTTGGACAACTCTCAGTGACAGTAATTTCAACCATGTTTTATAATGTTTGGGAGTGTTAAAAATCCCTCACCGTTAGGCAACCCTCAAGAAGCAGAGGTTCATTAATCTTTCTGGTTTGTACTCCATCTCGTTGGCCTCCCTCACATTAAATTCCAGGCATCTGAGGACACCCACACAACTTGGCTAGACCTGCTCACGAGACCCAGATGTAGGCCAAGCACTTGACCACGACCTCTCTAACTATGATGTAACAAACATGCACCAGGATGATGTAGCTCTTGGAAAGTGAGTGTGGAGTTTTTCATGAATCTGTAGATGATGTCATGCACACTTTGTGTCACAGTACTTGTTGGAAAGTACCATCTTTCTTAGCATGTTACCCCCAATTTCTGCCTGATTGTCAGTGTGTTTTGACTGTGTCACTAGGATCCTGCTAGTCACGACCCCAGTGATTATGGTTTGTGGCCTACATGTCAGTATGTTTTACTGTTTTGTCAGTATGCTTGACTGTGTCACTGGAGTCCTGCTAATCAGAACTCCAGTGCTTATGTTCTCTGTTTCCAAATTTGTCACTATAGTCTAGTGACTACACATTTCACTCCAGATTGGAATACTGGACCCCCCTTATAAGTCCATAGTATATGGTACCTAGGTACCCAGGGCATTGGGGTTCCAGGAGATCCTTATGGGCTGCAGCATTTCTTTTGCCACCCATAAGGAGCTCATACAAACACTTATTCAGGACTGCCATTGCAGCCTGAGACAAATAGTGCAAGCATTATTTCACAGCCATTTTCACTGCACCAGGTCACTTCCAAGTCACCTATATATCTAACCTTCAGCCCCTGAAGTTTAGGTGCATAGTACCTGTGTGTGAGGGCACCCCTGCACTAGCAGAGGTGCCCCTAAGTCATCCAGGCCCATTTTCCCAGACTTCGTGAGTGCAGGGACGCCAATATAAGTGTGCACTGCATATAGGTAAATACATATATGTAGCTTCACAATGGTAAAACAGATTATGGCCATATGAGGTGCCTAGGAACTGGAAACTGTATCCCCAATCTGGGGGGGTGGCAAGTCCATGCACCCTGGAGGTTCCACCATGGATCCCAGTACTGCCAAACCAGCTCTCTGAGGTTTCCACTGCAGCCCCAGCTACTGCCACCTCACAGATAGGATTCTGCCCTCCTGGGGTCTGAGCAGTTCAGTCCCAGGAAGGCAGAACAAAAGCATTTCCTTTGGGAGGAGGGTGTTACACCCTCTCCCTTTGGAAAAAGGTGTTACAGGCTGGGGAGGGGTAGCATCCCCAGCCTCTGGAAATGCTTTGAAGGGCACACATGTTGCCCTCCTTACATAAGCCAGTCTACACCGGTTAAGGACCCCCAGTCCCTGCTCTGACATGAAACTGGACAAAGGAAAGTGGAGCGACCACTCCCCTGTCCATCACTACCCCAAGGGTGGTGCCCAGAGCTCCTCCAGAGTATCCCTGGTTTCTGCCATCTTGTTTTCAGGATGGTCAGGGAACTTTTGTAGCATCTGAGTGGCCAGTGCCAGGCGCTTACCTGGTTAGGTGACCAATCCCCCTCTCAGGGCTATTTAGGGTCTCTCCTCTGGGTGTTTCCTCAGATTAGGTTTTGCAAGATTCCAGCAGGAATCCTCTGCAACTTCTGCTTCACCTTCTACCGTCCTATCAACAGCAGAACTGCTCCAGGAACTCTACAACTGCAACAAAGTATCTAAGAAGGCCACTGCAACTCTGTAACTTCAGCTCCTGCCAGCAACTACAACAGTTTATAGGTTGTGCACGCTCCAAGGACTGCCTGTCTTCATCCTGCACCAGAAAGACCGAAGGAATCTCCATTGGAGTGATGGAGTCACTTACCTGCTTCAGCAGTCACTTGTCTGCAGTGATGACCAGTACTCTGGGTCCCCTCTCCTGACAATGAGCGTGGATCCTGGAACACAGGTGGTGAACCGAAGTGACCCACACTGTCCAAAGGTCCAACTGTCCAAATTTGGTGAAGGTAAGAGCTTGCCTCCCTGAGCCAGACAGTACCCCTGTGCACTGCATCTTGTGCAGCTCCTAGGGCTTCTGTGCACTTCTCCAAGGAATCTTTCATGCACAGCATAGCCCAGGTCCCCAGCACTCGGTCCTGTGACGCTCAGCTCCCTGAGTTGTTCTCTGGCGGCGTGGAATCCCTTTGTGTTATGCTACAATGACTGTAACTTGCGACTCGTTTGTCCCCATGTCCTGGGACTCCTGTGGGTGCTGCCTGGTCTTCTGAGGGCCCTCTGAAGTGCTGAGAGCCCTCTCTGTCTCCTCAATCTAGGTTGAGCCACCCAGGTCCCTCCTGGGCCCAGGTAGCACCTTTGCCCACCAAACATGTCTTTTGCATGAGCCAAGGCTTGTTGGTGGAATCCAACGATGAAAACCAGTCTGCATTCTTCTACTCGATGTGGGACATCTCTTGCACCAAGCAGGAACCTGCAGCTGTCTTTGGTGCATTTCTGACTTTTTTTCCAACCTGTCATTCCACTTTTGCACCTTCATCCGGGTTAGCAGGGGGCTCCTGTTCTTCCTGGACTCTTCAGCTGTTCTTGGACTTGGTGTCCTCCCCCCACAGGTCTTCAGGTCCAGGAATCCATTGTTGGTGTCTTTCAGTCTTGCTTGGATTTTGAGTAATTCTTTATCACAACTTCTAGTGTGTTCTGAGGAAACTTTCTGTACTTTACTCCTGTTTTCCTGAGCTCTGGGGTGCGGTACTTTACTTACCTTTGGTGTTTACTTACACTCACAGTGCCCCTCTACACACTACTCTTGCCTAGGTGGGAAACTGACATTCTCTTCCACTGTTCTAGTATATGGTTTGTGGTCCCTCTAGGCCCATTGTAACCTATGGTGATTTTCACTATTTGCACTATATTATGACTGTTTACTTACCTGATTTTGGTTACTAGTGTATATTGTATGTATAATACTTACCTCCTAAGGGAGTATAGCCTCTAAGATATTTTTGCACTTGTGTCACTAAAATAAAGTACCTTTATTTTTGATAACACTGAGTATTGTCTTTCTTGTGTGTAAGTACTGTGTGACTACAGTGGTATTGCAAGAGCTTTACATGTCTCCTAGTTCAGCCTTAGCTGCTTTGCCTACAACTACCTCTAGACAGCCTTGTTTCTAGACACTGCCTACATTTCACTAATAAGGGATAGCTGGACCTGGTATAAGGTGTAAGTACCTCAGGTAACCACCTCAAACCAGGCTAGCCTCCAACAGCACTACATACATTTGAGCTGCCGGCCAGGAATCCTGACTTACCCAAAGGAATAATAGATACCTCAAGCAAAGGGAACTCCACAGGAAACAAATTGGTGAACCCTGAAATACAGATATTGGCCAGGTGTCTGCAACCATATCTGGCCACATCCCATCATATTCCAGTTAGGCCACTGCCATGGTCACATGACCATCCAAGGACGCTGATTGAAGGTAAAAGTGCCCATAAATACAGTGTACTGTATGTGGCTAGAAGATTGTTTTGACTTGTAAATCTAGGATGATTACCCACAAGAGATCTTAGGCACTACCTGATTTTCATTATGCATAATGGTAGTGGGTTAGTAGCTGATCAGAACAAAGCATGTTTCTGGAGAATACATGGTTTCGCATATTTCTTTCTGCATGAGTGAACTGGCTGAGTGCTTAGATGGGGAGTGCTTTAGGTGAGGATAGTGCTTTCTACCCATTCAACACTATAACATGACTGTATAGTTTGATGTGGATTGAAACATTTCCTTAGCCTTGGAGCCTCATTCTATTTCTAAGTGACAGGTATGTACCAAAGTAACCCTGTAAAGTGGTATTAGAAATGAGGTCTCTGGTTGGCAGTCAGTTTGCATGCTGTCCATGCAGAGACCCTCACTCTAGTCAGGGCAATGGAGATACACACTTGGATAACCCCTGCTCACCCCTTTGATAGCTTGGTACAAGCAGTCAGGCTTATCTCAAAGGCAATTTGTAAAGTAGTTGTTTCAACACACACAGTAATACAGTGAAAACACTACAAAATGGACACCACACCAGTTTAGAAAAATAGTCAATATTTATCTAAATCAAACAAGACCAAAACAACAAAAATCCAACATATACAAGTCACGATATGCATTTTTAAAATAAAAAGAGTCTCATTCCATAGAAAACACCGGAAACGTTGTTTCTACACAAAGTACCTGGTTTGCATCAAAAATAAAGCCACATAGGTGCGTGCGTCAGAAAAGTCAGGAATGTGTCAACTCCTTACTCGCAAGTGAGGCTGCGCGTTGTTTCTTCTGCGGTCGGGTAGGCGATGCATAATTTTTCTCTCCTGCAAGAGAGTAATGCGTCAATTTCTGGACAGGGCATCTTGGATCTGTAAAAGATAATGATGATTTTGACGCCCAGTGATGCATGAGAAATCCAGCCACACGGTGTTGGAAAACTGAGCTGTGTTGGGTTTACATCATTTTCATCAGCCACAAGCGGGTGTTGGGTCATTTCTCTAGCCACAATGCAGTTGATGCATCGATTTTCCAGCTGCGATACAGGTGGTGCGTTCATTTCAGCTGCAAGACCAGTTGAGCGCCATTTTTACAGCCGCATTGCAGGTGGTGCATTGAAATCTTCCCTGCACGGCATCCTGTGTGTGGATTTCAGCCTTTTTCTACCAGCTTCACCTTTCAAGGTCCCAGGGACTGGATAGGGCACCACTTGGCAGGGCAGGAGTCTCAGCAGACAGTGCAGGTGCTGGCAGAGGAAGTCTTTCGTGGCCCTGAGACCTCAATACAGGAAGCATGCCCAGTCCAAGCCCTTGGAGATTCTTCACAAGCAGGAATATGCCACAAAGTCTAGTCTTTGTCCTCTTTCAGGCAGAAGCAGCGGCAGTAGGCCAACCCAGCAAAGCACAGTCACAGGCAAAGGGTCAGGACTCCTCCTCCGGCTCCTCAGCTCTTCTCCTTGGTAGAGGTTCCTCTTGGTTTCAGAATTAATCTGGAAATCTGGGGTTTGAGGTCAACTGCTTATACCCCTTTCTGCCTTTGACGTAGGCAAACTTCAAAGGAAAGTCTCTGTTGTTCACAAGATCCTGCCTTGCTCAGGCCTGGCTCCAGACTCACACCAGGGGGTTGGAAACTTCATTGTGTGAGGGCAAGCACATCCCTTTCAGGTGTAAGTGACCACTCCTTTCTCCACTGTAGCTCAGATGTCCCATCAGGATATGGATGCTACACCCCAGTTCCCTTTGTGTCACTGTCTAGAGGGGATTCACAAACAGCCCAACTATTAGTCTGACCCAGACATCGAATACACAAGCAGACAGAGTCACAGAATGGTTTAAGCAAGACATATGCCCACTTTCTAAAAGTGGCATTTGCAAACACACAATCTAAAAAACAACTTTACCAAAAGATGTATTTTTAAATTGTTAGTTCAGAGACACCATCCTCCATATTTCTATCTTCTCCCAAAGGGAAACTGCACTTAAAAGTTATTTAAGGGCAGCCCCCATGTTAATCTATGAGAGAGATAGGCCCTGCAACAGTGAAAAACAAATTTGGCAGTATTTCACTGTTAGGACATATAGAAAACATCAGTACATGTCCCACGTTTAACACACAGTGCACCCTGCCTATGGGGCTACCTAGGGGCTACCTTAGGAGTACCTTACATGTATAAAAAGGGAAGGTTTTGGGCCAGGCAAGTGGGAACACTTGCTAGGTCAAATTGGAAGTTTAAAACTTTACAGACAGACACTGCTGTGGCAGGTTTGAGCCATGTTTACAGGGCTACATATATGGGTGGCACAACCAGTGCTGCAGGCCTACTAGTAGAATTGGATTTACAGGCCCTGGGCACCTCTAGTGCATTTTACAAGGGACTTACTAGTAATTCAAATGTGTCAGTCATGGAAAAGCCAATTACACATACATTTTACTTAGGGAGCACTTGCAGTTTAGAACTGGTCAGCAGTGGTAAAGTGCCCAGAGTACCAAAAACAGCAACAACAGAGTCCAGCACACAGTCAAAACATTGGAAGCAGAGACAAAAAAAAAACAAGGGAGACCACACCAAGGATGCCAGGTCTAACAAGTGGAATCTGGAGACAAGTTTTTAAGCAGAAGATAGGACACAGATGTGTTTGTAAATCTCACAATGAAATTATAGCTAACAAAAATAGTTCAACATACCTCTAATTCAACTTCAATTTCCCATGGTTCTTGGCTGGATGCCACTATCTCTCCAAAGTTAGTGTAATGAAAATCAAAATTGATATACCAAAAGGTAATACAAGATGTAGAGTGCTATGCTGGCTGCAGGTTAATATCACACAATCTGACTTTGACAATAAACAAATCAGCCTCGCAAGTAGGTTACTAGTTTACCGCTCAAAAGGCAGAGAGGCAGAGATACAAACATAAAAATGAGACAAACCACATACAGAAGTTAGGATGCAATAAACAGATCATAATGAACAGAGAAGCACTACTTCACCGTGGACACCATTTGGTGGCCCACAGAGCCAGGACAGACACCCACCTCCCCTGCCCACTCAAAGAACCTTGGGATCTTCATCGACAGCAAACTCGACATGGCTGCTCAAATAAACAATGTCACTGCCTCATGTTTCCATACCCTAAAGACGCTGAAGAAGATGTTCAAATGGCTCCAAATCTGCACCTGGAAAACTATCAGAAATGCCCATGTCACAATCATATATGACTACAGAAATACTCTCTATGCCAGGATCAACAAATAGCTCATCAAATGGTTACAGATCATTCAGAACTCAGCAGCCAGACTCACACTCTACCTCCCATGATGCACTCATATCACACCACCCCTGAAACAGCTCCACTTACTCCCCATGCACAAACAAGTACAATTAAAACCCCTCACCTACTCTCTCAGGTACTACATAACACTGGCCCAGCATACCTCAACAATCGCATGTGCTTTCACCAACTTTCCAGATACCACTACTCGTCCATTCTCCCACTTGCACACATCAAATGGATACAAAAAAACAGTTCCATCAGTAGAGCATCCTCCTACGTCACTCCTAATGTGTAGAATGATCTGCAGGTACACATTAAAGCTTCTTCCACACTTCTTGAAATCTGGAAGAAGCTGAAGACCTTTTTTTTAAGCAGTCCAACTAAGCCCAGGGTTTGACAAGACTCACACCTGCTTAGATCCCGATTTGATCCCTGGTGATAGTGCCCTCTACAGTTCTATATAACATAACATAACATATAACATAACATAACATAACAAAACATAACATAAAATTGCACTGGAAAATAATTAGAAAAGTAAGGTTTTAAAATATTCATACTGACTGCATGTTAGCAAAGATGAAAAAGCACACTTCAAAAAGTATTTCTAACTGATATTTGAAAATACTGTGTTATTCTTTTGTAGGTCACACTAGCACTTTGCCAAAGGATTATTTACAATTGGAGTTAAACCTTCTCCAGACATGCTGACAGTGGAGAAGATTATTGATAAAGTATGGGTATGAAAGCTTTTTGATAACTACATTACTATTTTATCACAGTAAAATGACAATAAATCGCAAAAGGATGTCAAAGTAGCAATCTGGAGGTCCTATTTGTTGTGGTAGGCTGGAATCTGTTTTTACAAATACTCTCTTATATTGAACAGAGGGACACCACAACCCGTAATCGGTGTGAATGAACATTTATTAATTTAAAAAGTTGTAAGGCAAATGCTTGAAGTTTTTGTTGATTCACATTGTTGAACATGTAGTGTTTTATCAATTTTTTTTCATTCGATCTTGCCATCTGTCTGATAAACTATCATAAGCCTTTACTAAATACAACTAAGGCTGGGTGATGCAGACTCAGAAAAAGTGTTTTCTTTGTATATTAGTCAAGAAAAGCACGCCTAAAGGATTGGTCACCAGTGCTGTAAAATCTCTTCAGAGACTTAAATAATGTTTTTGGCTGGATCAGCATGCTTATGATATGGTCTAAGCTTGGAAAATGGGAAATCCCAAAGGGATTCTTGAATTCTATTTTCACAAATACACTAGATTTGAAAGAAAACCTGACTGAAAATGTATAGTTTTCAGTAATCATCAGTGATTATCAAGGATTAAGGCAGTGTTGACAACTGGCTATCATATGTTTAAAAATTGTATGCTACAGATCAGCAGAAGAATTGAGAAAAACCATGGGCCTGAATCACAAAGACGCTAATGTAATTTATTCCTCTACTATGCTTAGTTAAGTCCTAAATACCAAGAGTTAGCCAAGAGTAGACCAAAAGTACTACTGATTTAATTCTGTATTGTTGAAGATGAACCTCAGGCAGTTAGTTCACATCCAGTCTTCTTGCATGGTCATGCAGATGGTGAAGTTGGTTCCAGCGGTAGTTGTTTTGTCCTTCAGAAAGAGGATGAGTTGGATGTCATTAGTGTATGAGATGATGGTGATGTCTTGTGATCATATGATGTTGGTGAGCTGTGTCATGTATATGTTAAAAAGGTGAGGCTGAGTGACAATGCCTGTGAGACACCACATATCAATTTCTTGGTCTCTGATGTGAAGGGTGGCAGTCAGACACTTTGGAATCTTCCCATGAGGAAGGAACAGATCCATTTGAGAGCACATCCTTGTATGCCAATCTTGTGGAGTTTTCTGATGAGGGTGTTATGGTAGACAGTGTCAAAGGCTGCAGATAGGCTGTTTCTCCTGAGCCCAGGATGATTCTAATGAAATCGGCAGTCACAAAAAGTACAGTGGTTCTTTCTGAATCCTGATTCAGTATTGTCTAGAAGATGGTGAAGTTTGAGGTGGGTTGGGAGTTGCTTGTTGATGGACCTCTCAATCACTTTGGCTGTATGGGGAAGCAAGGGGTTGCTCAGTTGATTTGGATCAGCTGTAGGCTTCTTGAGGGTGTTGATTTCTGCAAGTTTCCATTCATCTGGGAAAGCGGCAGACATGATGGAAGTGTTGATCATGTGGGTCAGGGTGGTGCTAAATGGTGATTTTCCCAGGTTGTAGATGTGCTGGGGACATGGGTCCTTTGGGGCCACTGAGTGGATGATTCACATGATTGCTGCTGTGTAGTTTCTGGTGAGAGTTGTCCATTCTGTCAGGTGGCGATCATGGTTGCTGTGTGTGTTGGTTCTTGGACAAACCGGGTGAGTATGATGTTGCTCAAGCTTTTGAGGAGTCCCGTGGAGCCAGGGGTTTTTCGGTGTTCCAGCTGAAAGTTGAGGTCACCGAGGACAATGTAGGCTCTGGAGTCAATGGTGAGCAGAGCTAGAAAGTTAGTGACGTGGTTGGTAAAGGTGGCTCAGGGTCTGGGGTGTCTGTAGGCGAGGGTTCCTTTCAGGGTGAATTTATTTGAGATTTGCAGTTTGAAGTGCAGGTGTTCCATGAATGAGGTGGTGTTCTCTGTAGATGTGCATATGAGAGATTCCTAGTAGATGATAGTGAGTGCTCCTCCTGGCTTGTGAAGGCAGTTCAGTTCAGTTATCTTGTAGCCCTCTGAGATTGCTGTGCTGATGTTGGGAGAACAACGAGGGGTTGAGCCAGGTGTCAGATACTTCACTATTCAGCAGGTCCCATATTTCAATTGTGTGTCTGCTAAGTGATCGTGTGTTGAGAATCATGCATGCAATTGAGTGTTGATGTGCGGGTTTGCTGTGGTGTGTGGTCTAGGGTACGGATGTAGGCGTTGTTGTTGTTTGTGTGGCGTGTGTGTTGGGAGTGTGCATCCGTGGCACACATCTGCTGCATGTCCATGTTGCAGGTGCCATAAAGTACGTCATAGGAGGGGGAGGACTGCAAAAGGAAAATATGTTTTCTTGCTTTGCTTCTTCTTTTATAGATGGTTTTAGCAGGAAAACCAGGAATGCCACTTCCTGTCCAGATGTATGATGGGAAGTTCAGTGATGTCACTTCCTATGCTGATGCGTGATGAAAAATGAAGTCCTCCAGTTTGGCGTTTTTTTAAAAAATACAGTTTTGGCTGGAAAAACAGTAATAACACTTCCTGTCTAGATGTATGATGTCAAGTTCAGGAATGCCACTTCCTGTGTATATGGATGATGGGAGATTGAGTGATGTCACTCACTGTGCTGATGAGGGATGGGAATGAAGTTCCTTTGCTTGGCTTCTTCTTTGCAAGACGAGTTTGTCATGAAAACTAATAATGTCACTTCCTGTCCATATGAAAGATGGGTGAATTGGAAATTAAGTTCTTCTGTTTGGCTTCATCTTTTAGAGGTGTTTTTTTGCAGGAAAACCAGTAATTTGACTGGCTTTACAAATGTATGATTGGAAATTCAGTGATGTCAATTTAAGTCTAGGTGGATGAAGGGAGATCTAGTGATGTCCCTTCCTGTGCTGATGAGTGATGGAAAAATGAAGTTCTCTTGCTTGACTTCTAAAGTATATGGAGTAAAAACTTCAAGAAAGCAGGTCAACTGTATTTTTCAGCATACAGCATCATCACCAGGGGGTTCCAGAAACAGATCCATAATTTATATGGGGTAATAGAGTTGTCTTTTTCGGATTTAGGAACAATAAATTGATTTCTTTTAAATAAGGATTCCCATTGATAATAGTATTGTTATACCGTAAGTACCAAAACGGCCCCAGTAGTTTTTATAGTGGCTAAAGTTTCATTCTGGCATAAAGACCTGAACAAACATGCCTGATCAGAGGTTTACAACTATGATTACTACACTTGATGAATGAACTCAAAAGGTTTAACCTCCTCTAATGCCTGAAGTTTGATATATAAATTTCACAGTACGCAAGAAGGACTCTCTGGCCCATATTTATACTTTCTTAGCGCTGCGTTTGCGCTGCTTTATGATGCAATAGCGGCACAACCTTACAAAATACAATAGTATTTTGTAAGGTTGCGCTGTTATTGCATCAAAAAATGACGCAAAAGCGGCGCTAAAGAAGTATAAATATGGGCCTCAGTTTCATCTCAATCTCTAAGGGGCATATTTATACTCCGTTTGCGCCGGAATTGCGTCGTTTTTTTTGACGCAATTTAGACGCAAAACTAACTCCATATTTATACTTTGGCGTTAGACGCGTCTAGCGCCAAAGTCAATGGAGTTAGCGTAATTTTTTAGCGTGGACACCTACTTTGCGTTAATTATATGCAAGGTAGGCGTTCCCGTCTAAAAAATCGACTCCGAGGCATGTGCGTCGGACTTATACTCCCGGGCAAAAATCACGCCCGGGAGTGGGCGGGTAAAAAAAAATGACGTACGGCCGCTTTTGCGCAGTTTTTTAGCGCCTGCAAAAGGCAGGCGTTAAGGGACCTGTGGGCTCAGAAGGAGCCCAGAGGAGCCCTCCCATGCCCCCAGGGACACCCCCTGTCACCCTTGCCCACCCCAGGAGGACACCCAAGGCTGGAGGGACCCATTCCAGGGACATTAAGGTATGTTCAGGTAAGTGTTTTTTTTTTTTTTTTGTGGCATAGGGGGGCCTGATTTGTGCCCCCCTACATGCCACTATGCCCAATGACCATGCCCAGGGGAAAGAAGTCCCCTGGGCATGGCCATTGGGCAAGGGGGCATGACTCCTGTCTTTGCTAAGACAGGAGTCATTTCTATGGGGGTTGGGAGTGAAAAAAAAATGGCGCAAATTGGGTTGAGGCGAAAAAATTGCCTCAACCTGACTTGCCCCATTTCTTGACGCCCAAGCCCCATATCTCCCTACGCCGGCGCTGCCTGGTGTACGTCGTTTTTTTTAACGCACACCAGACGGCGCCGGCGGCTAACGCCGGCTAACGTCATTCAATAAATACGGCGCCCGCATGGCGCTTCAGAATGGCATTAGCCGGCGCTAATTTTTTTGACGCAAAACTGCGTTAGCGCAGTTTTGCGTCAAAAAGTATAAATATGGGCCCAAGTGTCAGTTTAGTGTCAGGATGTTTTTCTACTTTTCTCCCATTTGTTTATTCCAGCCCCTAGCATTCATAAGATGAAAGTTTCACTTATTTGTCTCTTTCGTAATAATTATCTTGTTTAATATTTCTCTCACGTGTTTTTGCAAATTGTTCTTTAGGCCATTTTGTCCCTCTAAAAGGTGAAATCTTTCAGTAATTCAAGATCCCTCCAATAATCACCCAGATGGATTACACATTATTATCTCAGCTTCTAATTTGCAAAATCTGGCATTCACCTTTCAACTTTTTTAAACTCCATATTATACCTCAATATGTATATTGCTTAATGCATTATACACATAAGGTATAGTTTCAACACATTACGTCGCCACATTTATTTCATACGACTTTGAAAAATTAATGTGTGCTTTTCTAAAAATCCTCATCTTTCAAAAATGGCTGAACGAATTTGCAAAGAGGCCTTTGTAAATATTTCCATCACTTGTAATTTACTAGGCCTCCCAACATAATTGGTGAGTAATCCAACACAGCTGGTAGTAAATTGAAAAAGTCAATTAATTCTTCTTTAATAAAAAAATAAAAAACATAAAGCTTGAGAGGTGCCTGTACAGAAACATCACATATTCTGTTAGTTACCTTACTCACTGGCAGTTAATTACAGACATTAACATTGAAAAGCTCCATTTCACAGAGAGGACTCTATAGACAGAGAGCTCTTTGCACTTACACTTTACACATATGCGTGCGTGCAATTCACCCACTCTGGGTGGGGAATTATGTCTAGTAAGAGAGTATGGGCCAGATGTAGGAAAAATTAAAATTGCGAGTCGCATTTTGCGAGTCAATGCGACTTGCAAAATGCGACTCGCAATTTGGTATGCCAGGAAATAAACCTGTCCGATTTAGCGACTCGCATCCGGACTCGCAACGCTGTGTGCGAGTCCGCAGATTGCGAGGTCGCTGTTTGCGAGTGTGCAAAAAACGAACTCGCAATTAGCGAGTGGGTGTCGCAAATTGCGAGTTCCCTCAAAATTGCTTGCAGGTGCAGCAGAACACTCCAGAAAGCACACCAAAACACTCTGGAAACACTTCCTGGCACATGATGATGACATCACAGCCAGGAAGTTAACAAATACACCTGGGAGGAGGCTGGACCACACCCTTTTACAACTGCAAGTTTCCACACTGAGCAAGCTGCAGCAGCCATGGAGGGAACCCCCCGAAAAAGGAAAATGAAATTCTCTGAGAGGGAGCTTGAGGTGCTGACCGAAGAATGTTGTCAGCACCATGATGAGCTCTTTGGGAGAGCAGCCCTCACTGTTCCTGAGGCCACCAAAAAGAAAATCTGGCTGGAAATGCAAGCGAAAATCAATGCCCTGGGGGTGAGCCACAGGACACTTGAGGACATAAGGAAGAGGTGGTATGACCTCCGCTCCCGGACCAAGGAGAGGGTGGCAGAAAGGCTCCGGGAGATGAGAGGCACTGGAGGGGGACCATCATCTGTGCCCACACCCCTTGAAGACAGGATTGAGGAAACCTTTGAGCCGGAGGCAGTGTGTGGATTTGGGGACCTGGACACCTCAGAGCCGAGCACATCAACCGGTGAGTACCATGTGATAAGCCTGTACCCCTATCAATGTCATACCCCACCCACCATGTACACAGGTGCATGCACAACCAAAATAGCTCCATTTCAGGGTAGAAAAAGCCAGAATGATGCATTATGGGAAATGTAGTCCAATAGGCAGTGCATAGGCAAATGTTTATTAGGAATTGTGCAAAAGATACTAGACACTGACAGTGTGTTCCCCATGTCCCACAGGTCACCAGCAAGACACCCCCTACACCCCAAGCACCCAGGCCCAGGAGGACACCCCAGGACCCTCCAGCACCCCCACATGCACAGTCAGCAGCATTCCTGAAGTTGTAACGCCTGCTGCACCAACAACGCCAGGAGCTGCCCCAGCAACAGCCAGGGAGGATACAGGTGCGAGGACAGGACAGCCACCACTGCGCAGGCGTCGCAGGGCAAGAGCGTCTGGATCCCGGATTCATCCTCCAACCAGCAGTGAGGCACATCTGCTGCGGGGTCAGCGCCTGCAGAACACAATATTGGGCAGGATCAGTGGGGTGCTGCACCGCATTGAAAGACACAACCATGCAAGCATGCGGCACCTCAACAGGCGGATGGACCTGATGTGCCAGAACACTGGGGACATTGCCACTGCCATCAGGGAACTGGCGGCCGGACTGCTGGGCCAGGCAGAGGCTGGGCGGCGCAGGGATCGCCAGATTATGTTAAGACTGGACAGGATGGCCACATCAATCGGCAGGCTAGCCATCAACACAACAGGCCTGTCGAGGAGGACAGTTGGCCTGCAAATTGAGATGGGCCATTTTGCTGGGGATGTTGCCAGTGGCCTGGGACGTCTCACACATATCATAGAACTAATGGAGACACGTGAGATGTCGAGGGCCACCGGGGAAACACCCCAAGATAGTGAAGAGGGCTCCACAGTGAGCAGTGTATCTGCCACTGACAGTAGGGTGCTAAGGAGTGTGAGGCAGAGCACCATAGACGCGGCAGGGACCAGCCAGGCTGCCAGGAGGGGCAGGAGAAGTTAGTCAACAGCCCGGACAAACAAATGTGGCACATGGCGTTAATGTGCCACATGAGTGGTTGGCATTTCCCTGCCCATGGACAATTTCATCTTGTATAGAGTTCATTCATTACATTATTAAAACAGTTATTTTTCTTCCACTTAACAAAATGAGTGTTTGGTTAATGGGTGAGTATGGTGGGAGTTTACACGTACCGTCCGAAATATTGCGTTGCAATGTGTTCCCGTCTCAGTCTGCCTTGATTAGCTAGACTCCTATCCCCATGATGGCGGTGTGGTTGTTCTTGCTCTTCCTCATCAGGATCTGGGTCTGCAGGGGTGAGAGGTAGCCCACGTCGGGTGGCTATGTTGTGGAGGATGGCGCATGCGACCACAATTTTGAAGGCGGTAATGGGGGTGTATTGGAGGGCGCCTCCGCTGCGGTGGAGGCATCGGAATCTTGCCTTCAGGAGTCCGAAGGTGAGCTCTATCAGGTTCCTGGTCCTCTTATGCGCACTGTTGTATTGCCTCTCTGAATCATTGCTGGGTGTTAAAAATGGAGTCATGATCCATGGCCTTAGAGCATATGCACTGTCACCTGTTGGGCACAAAAAGTACACTGTTAGTAAGTCCAGATAGTCGTGCACAGTGACCTGTGTGTATGTCTACAAGGTGTATGCAGCTCTACCTAGGAGGTATCCGTCTCCAAACTCCCCACGTTCCAGGCGTTGATGTATCCCACTATGCCTAAAAATGTATGAGTCATGGGTACTGCCTGGAAACTTAGCTACGATGTCCGTGATGACGTAATGGGCATCACAAACAACCTGTATGTTGAGTGAGTGGGTACACTTTCTATTGCGGAAAATATGTTCCAGATTAGCGGGGGGCATATTTGAATGTGTGTCCCATCTACACATCCAATGACATGGGGGAAGTGGGCAATGCGGTAAAAGTCCAGCTTTGTGCTGTTAATTTCTGCCTCATTCCTTGGTAAGTATATGAAGTGAGACCTGTGCGCTACTAAGGCATCTAGGAATGCCCTGAGGAACCTTGACACTGCACTTTGGGATACCCCACCTGCCATGGCAATGACACCCTGATAGCTCCCTGAGGCCAAGAGGTGCAGTGCGCATAGTACTTGCACATGCGTAGGGATGGCGCAGCCACGCAGAGTTTTGTGTTCTAGCTGTGGTTTAAGTAATTCTATTAATTCTAGGATGGCAGCGCTGCTAAGGCGGTATTTATCATAGATCTCCTCTTCAGTTTGCTGGAAAAGGGTCTGCCTTGTTCTATATATCTTCTCCTGTCTGTGGCCCCTCCTCCTCCTCTGCTGGGCTGCGTAGACTCTCCTTCTCACTGCTATCAGGTATATCTCCGCCATCTTGAGTAACCCAGATGCCTTCTGGGTCTCCTTTTATACTTTGGTTAGGTTACCACCTGCTCTGAGTTAGTGGTAAATGCGACTTGCAAACTGGGTTTTTTGCGACTAGTCGCAATTTGCGAGTTGCAATTGCATATGGGTTGCGACTCGCAATTTGCTACTCGGACATTGCGGGTCGCAAAAGGGGGTCGCAACGGATGCGACTCGCAAACGGGTCCCATCGCTTTTTGCGAGTCGGAAATGGGCTTTTTGCATCCCATATCCGATTTTGCACTGTCGCAAATTGCGAATCGGCCCGTTTGCGAGTCGCAAACCTTTGCTACATCTGGCCCTATGTGTCCACAACCTTTATATGAGAGTTTTGGGGCACATATAACTCAAAATTCAATCACAGAGTTAATGTTTAACTTCCATTGCTCTGTTGCATAAAAAGGAGAGAATGGAAGAGCGCCATAGATTAAATGATATGGAACATTTCTGCTCTCCTTACACTGAGTCACTGTGTGCTGCCGATCCCCAAATTAGGCACCCTTGCTTGGTGCAAGGCAGCCTGCATTACAACCTGATTGTTTTTATGCAGGAAAGGATGCCTTTTTGAACAAAAACAAAACAAGGACGCATTGTTCTCTTCCTATGTGTGATGGAGAATGCATCATGCATAGAAACAGGAAATAAAAAGGAGAAAACGATATTTTTCTCCTAGTTACACTATCCTCTTGTAAATCTAAAATTGTGTCTAATCCATAGGTGGATGCGTGGGAACACCCTTGCTCAACCATGGAATGCCTCCTACATTGAATTGTAACATAACACAACCTAAGCAGCTGTGTTGCATTGTATTTCTTTGCAAAGCCACCCAAGGCAGCACAAATCACCCCTAATGTGGCTTTGTAAACCCTACTGAAGCCTTTATGTTGCTACTGTGTCACCTTGCTGTCTTAGTAAATCTGGGCCTAAATGTATAACTATAGATGATAGGTGGCAATCTCTGCCTTCACTATGGGAAAAGGGAAACATACAAATACTTGAGAAACATAATACACTCCTTGTGATTATGACCCGTGGAAGCAAATAAATACAGTCCATAACCTGAGCTTAGCCACTTTCCCTTGTGCTGTGAGAATCTTGTAGTCAGGCATCAGCTGTGTCTCATTGTGTCTATGTGTATGCAACATGATATATTGTGTCTTTGAGGGTGAGTATGGTTGGATGTGTGATGGCATGTGCTTTTATTTTTTATAATTTTTATAATTATTTATCAAGTTACATATTTTACATTTTCTACTTATGTGCATCTGTTATATTTACATTTTCACTGTGTGATTCATATGGATTCTTACAATAATTATATTTCTTTTCTTTTCTTATTTAAACTTTTTTACATTTTATATGGTGATTTATATGGGTTTCTTCAATGTGTAAAGTTATTTGACAACATTTTCTTGTAGCTATTTTAGTTTTTTTAGATGTTGGGATTTGTGCTGGTAGTTTTCTTCCCTAAGTCCAATGATTTCTATGTGAGTTCCTTGAAGTGCCTACTGTAAGGTCGTGAGAGGTCATGATGACGCTTAATGCAGTTATGCTTGAACGGATGTTTTATTGAAAACTTAGACACTATCTGAATGCCCCTTCCTGCAATGGATCGCCCCATATAAGCCCTCGGATACGTCATCACAGGGTTCGGTCATTTCGGCCCCACGAGGAGGGGCAACCTTTACTAAACCCCTCTGACCCCTTGCAGGGAGGGCTGGCCCAAGCACAGGCCAACGCTACATTCCCCCCCAACTGGAAATAAAACAAACAAAAACCCCAAATGTACTTCACTCAGAGAATACAGTCAAAAGTCAGTGCATGCACAAGACGGGGTGATCAACACAGAAAAGTTCCTTACGTGCCTCTGTCAGTCAGCCACAAAGTCTGCATAGCATCGGGAAGGGTTGGGATTGTCCCTCAGATGGTATGCCCAGCTCCAACCTTCCTGATGGCAAACCTGGACTCCTCCTGGTGTTGGACGGCTCCTCCACCAGGGTGGGGTGTCCCGCCGGCGCTGATGGTGATGAATTCAGTGGCACCTGTTGGCTCACCACAGCACCTGTGGCCGTCGAGGGCTCTTGTCCTGCTGGTGTGTCGGGCCGAGATTGGTTGTCCTCCTGATCACTGTGACCCTCGAATAGTGCGGAACCTTCATCATGGGAAAACACTTAAACTGGGACATCTTCCTGGTCACATTTTTGGCTCCCTTTCTCGCCGTCACCATGATTCCTTTGACGGCGTTGACTGTCCAGGGATCAGTCTCGAAACTGCCTCTGCTTTCACTAAGACGGTATCCCCCACTTGTACGGGGATTACTTGAGCCCCCCGCTTCCACGAAGCATATTCATTGGTACAAGATCTCCCCGCGTAGATTAATTCTGGGGCTTTGGCCGGGATGTCCACACAGCAACTTATTGCCTGCCTCCCTCAACTTTTGAGATACTGTTTTTGCTGGTTTTTAGACTCTGTGCAATTTACCACTGCTAACAAGTGCTAAAGTGCATATGCTTGCTCCCTTTAAACATGGTAACATTGGATCATACCCAATTCAGCTATTTAATTCACTAATAAACCCCTAGTAGAGTGCACTATTTGTGCCCAGGGCCTGTAGATTAAATGCTACAAGTGGGCCTGCAGAACTGATTGTGCCACCCACTTCAGTAGCCCCTTAACCTTGTCTCAGGCCTGCCATTGCAAGGCCTGTGTGTTCAGTTTTACTGCCAATTTGACTTGGCATTTAAAAGTACTTGCCAAGCCTAAATCTCCACTTTTTCTACATATAAGACATCCCTAAGGTATGCCCTAGGTAACCCATAGGGCAGGGTGCTGTGTAGGCAAAAGGCAAGACATGTGCCTATGTAGTTTACATGTCCTGGTAGTGTAAAACTCCTAAATTTGTTTTACACTGCTGTGAGGCCTGCTCCCTTCGTAGGCTAACATTAGGGCTGCCCTCATACATTGTTTGAGTGGTAGCTACTGATCTGAAAGGAGTAGGAAATTCATATTTAGTATGGCCAGAATGGTTATACAAAATCCTGCTGACTGGTGAAGTTGGATTTAATATTACTATTTTAGAAATGCCACTTTTAGAAAGTGAGCATTTCTCTGCACTTAAATCTTTCTGTGCCTTACAATCCACGTCTGGCTGGGCTTAGTTGACAGCTCCCTTGTGCGTTCACTCAGACATTCCCCAAACACAGGATACTCAGCCTCACTTGCATACATCTGCATTTTGAATGGGTCTTCCTGGGCTGGGAGGGTGGAGGGCCTGCCCTCACACAAAGGACTGCCACACTCCCTACTGGGACCCT
This sequence comes from Pleurodeles waltl, assembly GCF_031143425.1. Taxonomy (NCBI): domain Eukaryota; kingdom Metazoa; phylum Chordata; class Amphibia; order Caudata; family Salamandridae; genus Pleurodeles; species Pleurodeles waltl. Next base: position 900,840,514 of record NC_090447.1, on the reverse strand, counting down.
GGCAGAGAGGATTAAACTGAAAGGGGACCTTCTGCATTTCTAAGCCACTCTTTGAAGTCTCCCCCACTTCAAAGGCACATTGGGGTTTTTAAACAGGGCCTCTGCCCCAACCAACTCAGACACTACCTGGGAAGGAAACTCTGTACCAGAACCTGCAACCTGCCAAGAAGAACTGCCTGGCTGCCCAAAGGACTCACCTGACTGCTTTCTGTAAAGGACTGCTGCCTTGTTGTTGCCCTGCTGCCTTGCTGCTCTCTTGCTGTGCTGAAGGTGTGCTCTCCAAGGGCTTGGATAGAGCTCGCCTCCTTTCTCTGAAGTCTCAAGACCAAAAAAGACATCTCTCCTGCAACTGGAATCCCTGTGCAGCGAAAGTTTGATGCACTGCCTGAAAAAAAAACGACACACAGCCTGCTTGCGGTGAAAAATTCACCGCACGGCGAGACTGGAATGACGCAACCCGACTTTGCGACGGGAGATCAGCGCCAGCGACGCAACCGGAACTTCGATGCACGGCCCTACTGGATCGACGCAAGCCAACCCAGAATGGCGCAGCCCAACTTCCTGAGAGGAATTGACGCAGCGCCTGCCGTGCGGGAGAAATATCCACGTATCGCCCACCGGAATCGACGCAGCGCCTGTGACCTCACTCCACAATCCCAGGATTCCACGCATCGTCCCCGGGGCATCCAAAAACCCTGCAACCCAAGAAGGATCCAACGTCTTCCCCGTGTGAAACATAATGACGCAAGTCTGTGTGCGAATGGGTGAAACTGACGCACACCTACCGTTTTCCACACATTTCCTCCTTTGCGGTCCCTTGTGAGGATTTTTCAATGCAAATAAGATACTTTGCCGTGCAAGAGACACTTGTTTCTAGGAGAACTTAAGACACTTTTTAATGCTTTTGCAATAATATTTAAATTCGAAGACACTTTGGGGGTCATTCTGACCCCGGCGGGCGGCGGGAGCCGCCTGCCTGGAGGGAACCGCCGAATGACCGCACCGCGGTCAAAAGACCGCGGCGGCCATTCTGGCTTTCCCGCTGGGCCGGCGGGCGACCGCCAGAAGGCCGCCTGCTGGCCCAGCGGGAAACCCCCCTCAACAATGAAGCCGGCTCCGAATGGAGCCGGCGGAGTTGTAGGGGTGCGACGGGTGCAGTGGCACCCGTCACGATTTTCAGTGTCTGCAAAGCAGACACTGAAAATCATTATGGGGCCCTGTTAGGGGGCCCCTGCACTGCCCATGCCAGTGCCATGGGCAGTGCAGGGGCCCCCAGGAGCCCCACGACACCCGTTCCCGCCATCCTGTTCCTGACAGTAAAAACCGCCAGGAACAGGATGGCGGGAAGGGGGTCGGAATCCCCATGGGAGGATTCCCTGGGCCAGGGGTAAACCGGCGGGAAACCGCCGGTTGCCCTTTTCTGACCGCGGCTTTACCGCCGCGGTCAGAATGGCCCAGGAAGCACCGCCGGCCTGTTGGCAGTGGTTCCGCGGTCCCCGGCCCTGGCGGTCATGGACCGCCAGGGTCGGAATGCCCCCCCTTATATTGCTTTTAAAGTAATATTTCAATGTTTTCTTATTGCATTTTAATTGTTTTGACCTGCTTTCTCCCAGATAAATAATATCTATTTTTCTGAACACTGTGTGGTGTATTTTTCTAGTGCTATATTGTGTTATTGTATGATTTATTGCACACATATTTTACACATTGCCTTCTAAATTAAGCATGACTGCTCAGTGCCAAGATACCAGAGGGTGGGCACAGGATAATTTGGATTGTGTGTGACTTACCCTGACTAGAGAGAGTTTCCTTGCTTGGACAGGGGGTAACCTGACTGCCAACCAAAGACCCCATTTCTAACATTGATGATCAGCGGTGAGGATAGGACTTGTATTTGTGCAGTGACATACAGTAGCTATGTGTACACTACCTACCCACAGTTGAAGGTCAACTTGATTATTATATTTTTTTCTGCAGTTTCATTATTCTGCCAAAGTTTAATCTAAATCCTCACTCAACATCTCTCTGGCTGGGTCTCAAGCAGGAGATTTTGACCTAGCCAAGTTGGAGACATATACTGTGAAACAGCTGAAGGGGTTCTGCAAAGGGTTGAGAGTACCCACTCAGGGCGCCTCCAAGAAGGAGGAATTTCAAAAGGCGCTGAGGGCCTGGGCAGAAGCCCATTTAGATGAGGATGTTGACACAGAGGATCCAGAGGATGGCCCCTCAGAGGATTTATTGCCATTAGTGGAGAATGTTACCACTGTAATTGTGCCCCCTGCCAAACCAGGGAGTAGTGTCTCTAGCCAAGGCCTGACCGAAGAGGAAAGGAGGGAGAAGAGAGAATTTCAGTTGCAAATGGCAAAGTTAAACTTGGAAGCAGAAGAAAGGAAAAGAGTGGCAGAAGAGAGGAGACCTGAGGCTGAAGCGCAAAGAGCAGCCAAGGAGGCTGAAGCTGAGAGATCCTTGGCTGAAAAGAAACTTTTGTTGGCTCATGAACGGAGTCTCAAGGAGTTGGATCTTAAGGCGAAGCACTAATGGTGGCAGCATACAGGCAGTACCTGCTGGAGAAAAAAAGGTTTGTATATCTAAAAATGTGGTGCCCAGTTTTGTGGTGGGAGATGACATTGATAAATGGCTAGCTGCTTATGAAGTTGCACTAAGGGCTCATGGGGTTCCTGAAGAGCAATGGGGTACAGCTATGTGGGGGTGTGTGCCAGCAATTGGGAGGACACACTTCTCACATTGGACCCAAAGGATCAAACACATACTCACTCATGAAAGCAATTTTACTTGCCAAGTTTGGGCTGACCCCTGAGAAATACTGTCAGAGGTTCAGGGACAGTCCACACAAACATGGGTAGATGTCTTTGACTTTTCCAGTAAGGCACTGAATGCATGGGTGTGGGGCTGCAAAGTAAATGATTACACAGGATTGTATAGTTTGATTCTGAGCAAGCATATGTTCAGTACTTGTTTTAAAGAGTTGTGCCAGCACCTAGTAGACAGTAAGCTGACTGATCCCAGGAAGCTTGGTGTGGAGGCGGACCTCTGGACTAGCACCAGAGTGTCCAGAAAGGTATCTGGGGGGGATACCCACAATGGTGGTCAGGGTTCCCATCAGAAGAAAGAGGGAGGAGAAAAACTTAAAAACAGGGAGTTCTCAAAAGGCCCCCAAAACAGTTCCCAAGGGAATAGTGGTAACCAGTCCCGTTCTGATTCCAAGAGGAAGGGGTTCACTGACCATAAGACAGGGAGGTTTATACTCCAATGCTCAGAGTGCAGTAAGTATGGGCACTCTGATGGCGACTTCAATTGTCCCAAGAGGGCACAGCCCCCCAAAGGAGGGCAGACACCTGGGTTGGCTAGTGTAGCGCTCTGGGAGGAGGTAGCCCCAGATAGTTCTGGGGAGCAGATAGAGGTAACCCTAGTGTCCCTGGGGGATTCAGAGATGGTGCCACAAACCCACATGCCTTCCAACACTTCCAAGTATAGGCAGTGGGTCACCATCAATAGGCAAAGGGTGGAGGCTCTGCGTGACACAGAAGCCAGCATGACCACTGTCAGCGGTCAGCTGGTGTCAGCAGAGCAGGTCCTCCTAAATACATTCCACCAAGTCATAGTCGTCGACAATCGTGAGAGCCACCTACCGGTAGCTCTGGTTCCCTTTGATTGGGGGGGTCTTTGGTACTCGAAAAGTAGCTGTGAGTCCTGCCATGCCTGTAGATTGTCAGTTAGGCAACGACCTTGAGCACACTACCTGGAAGGAGGTAGAGCTAAGGTCTCACTTGGAGATGTTGGGATTGCCTGAGTGGGTCTGCCTGACCACACAGTCCATGGCTGCCCGTTAGATAAGTCAAGGGCGTCTGGAGCCTGGAACAATTCCCCAGACAGCTGCCAAGAGTAAGGGCAAGGGGTGTGGGAAACCAGTCCCAGAAGTTCCTGCAGTGGTTGACGGGGTTCCCGAGGAGGAGGCTCCCGAGCTAACTGGGGAAGACATTGCCGCCCTAGGTTACCTGCATGAGCTTGCTGGCTGGCAAGTTGAGGGTGGGCCCACCAGGGAGGAATTCTGCAAAGCACAGAAAGAGTGCCCCACTCTAGAGGGCTTGAGACAACAGGCCTCAGCCCAGGCAGCAGGTGAAGCCTCTGGCGATCACCTTATCTATTGGGAGAATGATCTCCTTTACAGTGAGCCTAAGGTTTCGGCCATTGGGTCAGCACGTGCGCTGGTAGTACCCCAGTGTTACCGGACCTTCCTACTGGGTCTGGCTCACGACATTCCCCTGGCAGGACATTTGGGCAAGACAAGACCTTTCCCAGGCTTGTCTCCCACTTCTATTGGCCCCAGATGAGGACAAACTCAGATACGTTCTGTAGGTCCTGGCCTACCTGGTAGGCCAGTGGTAAAACAGGGAAAAGGTTAAAAGCCCCCCTTATCCCACTTCCTGTCATTGGCACCCCCTTTGAAAGGGTGGGCCTGGACATTGTTGGTTCATTGGACCCCAAAACTGCCCTAGGCAACATGTTCATCCTGGTTTTGGTGGACCATGACACCCATTAACCAGAGGCAATCCCTCTGAGGACTGTAACTGCACCGAGGCTGACCAGAACTCTGATGGGGATATTTGCCTGTGTGGGATTCCCAAAGGAGATAGTGTCTGACAGAGGGACTAACTTCATGTCTGAATACATGAAGTCCATGTGGGATGCGTGTGGTGTAACCTACAAGTTCACCACACCCTATCACCCCAATCTAATGGTCTTGTGGAGAGATTCAACAAGACCTTGAAAGGCATGATCACAGGCCTCCCTGAGGCATAAGTAGGATGTCCTCTTGCCATGCCTTCTCTTTGCTTACAGAGAAGTTCCTCAGGAGGGGATGGGGTTCAGTCCCTTTGAGCTTCTCTATGGATACCCTGTCAGGAGACCCTTAAGCATTGTCAAGGAGGGGTGGGAGAAAGCTCCCAAGGCACCCCTCAGGCTGTGGTCAGCTACATGAAAATCTGTATGGGGCCCTGTGAGGGGGCCCCTGCACTGCCCATGCCATTGGCATGGGCAGTGCAGGGGCCCCCAGGGGCCCCACGACACCCGTTCCCGCCATCCTGGTTCTGGTGGTGAAGACCGCCAGAAACAGGCTGGCGGGAAGGGGGTCGGAACCCCCGTGGTGGCGCTGCAAGCAGCGCCGCCATGGAGGATTCCCTGGGCCAGGGGAAAACCGGCGGGAAACCGCCGGTTCCCCGTTTCTGACCGCGGCTTTACCGCCGCGGTCAGAATAGCCCAGGAAGCACCGCCAGCCTGTTGGCGGTGCTTCCGCTGCCCTCCGCCATGGCGGTCATGGACCGCCAGGGTCGGAATGACCCCCAAAGTGTGGTTAATGGAGCCTGTAGAGCATAGGGCTCTCCAGGACCACTGGTCTGGCCCATTTGAAGTAAAAGAGCGGAAATCACCTAGGAACCCCCTAAGGGTGCTCCATGTCAACCGACTGAAGCCTCACTTTGAGAGGACGGAGGTCAGCATGCTTCTGGTGACAGATGAGGGTATGGAGGAGGAGAGTGAGCCTCTCCCCGACCTCGTCTCTTCCAAGGAAAGTGATGGGTCAGTGGAGGGTGGCATTCTCTCTGATTCCCTGACCCTAGACCAGAGAGGGGTCTGCTGCCAGTTACTGGAACAGTATTCCTCCCTGTTTTCCCTCACCCCTGGACTCAAAAACCTGTGTGTCCATGATATTGACACGGGAGACAGTCCCCCTGTAAAGAACAAAATGTGCAGGTTGTCAGATAAGGTGAAGGCCAGCATCAAAGAGGAAGTCTCCAAGATGTTGGCCCTAGGGGTTATTGAGAAATCTAGTAGTCCCTGGGCCAGCACTGTGGTGCTGGCCAAGGCTGCTGCACCCGGTGCCAAGCCAGAACGCTGGTTCTTCTTGGACTACCGGGGTCTCAAATCAGTCACACAGACTGATGCTCACCCCATCCCCCGAGCGGATGAGCTCATAGACAGACTAGGCGCTGCAAAATTCCTCAGTACTTTTGATCTTACATCAGGGTACTGGCAGATCACCTTGACCAAGGGGATCTGCATTTTCCACACCTGAGGGCCATTACCAATTCCGGGTGATGCCCTTTGGGTTGAAAAATGCCCCGCTACTTTCCAACGGTTGGTCAACGGGATCCTAGCTGGCAAGGATGCCTAATGCACAGCCTACCTGGATGACATTGTCATCTACAGTGACAGTTGGGAGGAACACCTGCTCCACCTCAATGAGATGCTTCAGGCCCTGCAACAGGCAGGCATGACCATCAAGGCCAGTAAGTGCCAGACTGGGCAGGGTTCCGTGGTGTACTTAGGACACTTAGTAGGTGGTGACAAGGTGCAGCCCCTCCAGGCCAGGATTGAAACTATCAAGGCCTGGCAACCACCAACAGCACAAACCGGGGTGAGGGCCTTCTTGGTCCTTACTGGCTATTACCGCAGATTTGTCATGGGCTATCGAACCATGGAGACACCCTTGACAGAACTCACAACCAAAAATCAACCTAGGTTGGTGAATAGGACAGAGGCTTGTCAGAAAGCCTTTGACTCCCTGAAGGAAGCCATGTGCACAGCCCCGTGCTCAAGGCTCCTGACTACTCCAAGGAATGTATTGTGCAGACAGACGCTTCAGAGCATGGCATAGGGGTGGTCCTAGCACAGCTAAATGAGGAGGGCCTAGACCAACCAGTAGTCTTTATTAGCAGAAGACTATTACCACAGGAACAGAGGTGGAATGCTATTAAAAGAGAAGCATTTTCTGTGGTCTGAGCACTGAAGAAGCTGAGACTATGGGGGTCATTCTGACCCTGGCGGCCGGTGGCCGCCAGGGCCACCGACCATGGGAGCACCGCCAACAGGCTGGCGGTGCTCCCGAGGGCATTCTGACCGCGGCGGTTCAGCCGCGGTCAGAAAGGGTAAACCGGCGGTCTCCCGCCGGTTTACAACTGCCCGTTGGAATCCTCCAAGGCGGCGCAGCTTGCTGCGCCGCCGAGGGGATTCCGACCCCCCCTACCGCCATCCAGTTCCCGGCGGTCCGCCCGCCGGGAACCGGATGGCGGTAGGGGGGGTCGCGGGACCCCTGGGGGCCCCTGCAGTGCCCATGCCACTGGCATGGGCACTGCAGGGGCCCCCGTAAGAGGGCCCCTACAAGTATTTCACTGTCTGCTTGGCAGACAGTGAAATACGCGACGGGTGCAACAGCACCCGTCGCACCTTCCCACTCCGCCGGCTCGATTACGAGCCGGCATCCTCGTGGGAAGGGAGTTTTTCCCTGGGCTGGCGGGCGGTCTTTGGCGACCGCCCGCCAGCCCAGGGGAAACCTCAAAATACCCACCGCGGTCTTCCGACCGCGGTACAGTATTTTGGCGGCTCCCGCCGGGCGCGCGGTGACCGCGTCCGGCGGGAGTCAGAATGACCCCCTATACCTGTTTGGGACTCAATTCCGGGTTCAGACAGACCACAGGCCCCTCAGATGGCTCATGCAGATGAGGGGTGAAAATCCTAAACTATTGAGGTGTTCCATTTCCCTACAGGGGATGGACTTTACGGTGGAGCATCGCCAGGGGATTGACGCTGATGGTCTCTCCAGATACTTCCACCTTAGCAATGAGAGCTCCCAGGAGGTTGGGTAGCTTTCCCCACTTTCAGCTGGGGGGACACATGTTAGACCTGACAGCCTTAGGGTGGTCCCCCCTTACTTTTTGCATGCCTCCCTCCACTTTTGAGATACTGTTTTTGCTGTTTTTTAGACTCTGCACACTTTACCACTGCTAACCAGTGCTGAAGTGCATGTGCTCTCTCCCTTTAAACATGGTAACATCGGATCATACCCAATTGGGCTATTTAATTTACTTATTAGTCCCTAGTAGAGTACACTATAGGTGCCCAGGGCCTGTAGATTAAATGCTACTAGTGGGCCTGCAGCACTGATTGTGCCACCCACTTCAGTAGCCACCTAACCCTCTCTCAGGCCTGCCATTGCAAGGCCTGTGTGTGCAGTTTCACTGCCAATTCAACTTGGCATTTAAAAGTACTTGCAAGCCTAAAACTCCCCTTTTTCTACATATAAGAAACCTGTAAGGTATGCCCTAGGTAACCCATAGGGCAGGGTGCTGTGTAGGCAAAAGGCAGGACTCTGCCTACGTAGTTTACATGTCCTGGTAGTGTAAAACTCCTAAATTTGTTTTACACTGCTGTGAGGCCTGCACCCTTCATAGGCTAACATTGGGGCTGCCCTCATACATTGTTTGAGTGGTAGCTGCTGATCTGAAAGGAGTAGAAAGGTCATAATTAGTATGGCCAGAATGGTAATACAAAATCCTCCTGACTGGTGAAGTTGGATTTAATATTACTATTTTAGAAATACCACTTACATCTTTCTGTGCCTTACAATCCACATCTGACTGGGCTTAGTTGACAGCTCCCTTGTGCATTCACTCAGACACTCCCCAAACACAGGATACTCAGCCTCACTTGCACACATCAGCATTTTGAATGGGTCTTCCCGGGCTGGGAGGGTGGAGGGCCTGCCCTCACACAAAGGACTGCCACACTCCCTACTGGGACCCTGGCAGACAGGATTGAACTGAAAGGGGGCCTTGTGCACTTCGATGCCACTCTTTGAAGTCTCCCCCACGTCAAAGGCACATTTGAGTATTTAAACAAGGCCTCTGCCCCTACCAACTCAGACACTACCTGGGAAGGAAACTCTGGACCGGAACATGCCAAGAAGAACTGCCTGGCTGCCCAAAGGACTCACCTGACTGCTTTCTGTAAATGACTGCTGCCGTGTTGTTGCCCTGCTGCCTTGCCTCTCTCTTGCTGTGCTGAAGGAGTGCTCTCCAAGGGCTTGGAGAGAGCTTGCCTCCTGTTCCCTGAAGTCTCAGGACCAAAAAAGACTTCTCTCCTGCAACTGGAATTCCCGTGTGGCGAAAATTTGACGCACAGCCTGCCAAAAATGACAGACAGCCTGCTTCCGGTGAAAAATTCACTGCACACCGAGACCGGTACGATGCAGCCCGAGTTCGCGAAGGATTATCAACGCAGCCCCAGTGACCTGACTGTAACTTCGACGCATGACCCTACTGGATTTATGCAAAGCGACTCAGAATGACGAAGCCTGACTTCCTGAGAGGAATCGGCGCATCACCTGGTGTGCGGGAGAAATTTCCACGCATCGCTCACCGGAATCAACGCAGCGCCTGTGACTTCGCTCCGCAAGCCCAGGATTCCACGGATCGTCCACGGGGCGTCCGAAAACCCCACAACCCAAAGAGGATCCAAGTCTGCATGCCGGAAATCGATGCAACGTCTTCCCCGCATGGAAAATAACGGCGCAAGTTCGTGTGCGAAGGGGCGAAACTGACGCACACCTACAGTTTTCCACACATCTCCTCCTATGCGGTCCCTTGCGAGGATTTTTCAAGGCAAACCAGGTGCTTTGCCCTGTAAGAGACACTTGTTGTTTCTAGGAGAATTTAAGAGGCTTTTTATTGCTTTTACAATAATATTTAAATTCTAAGACACTTTATATTGCTTTTACAGTAATATTTCAATATACATATCTTATTGCATTTTGATAATTTTTACCTGCTTTTACCCATATAAATATTATCTATTTTTCTAAACATTGTGTGGTGTATTTTTGTGGTGCTATATTGTGCTATTGTATGATTTATTGCACAAATACTTTACACATTGCCTTCTAAGTTAAGCCTGATTGCTCAGTGCCAAGCTACCAGCCAAGCTATCACCCAAGCCCAGTCACAGACCACTAGAGAACCTCCCGCATCAGGAACCAACACCACAGCTCCCACCCAGCGTACCCACATCTCTGTCCCTGGGCACGTCAATCAGCAGTGTGCCCACCTGTACAGGGACCCCAGGCCACACCTCGTACACAAGACAATCAGGGACCCGGGGTCAGTGGCAGTGGGCACACCGTTCAGGGGACAGAGGAACAGGAAAACAGGGACACTGAGAGGACTGCTGTGCACCAGGGGGAGGACAGGACCATGAAACAGACTCTCCAGGAGGTAGTCTCCGAGATCCTGAGAGCCAACCAACATTCCCAGGACACAATCGGCCAGAACCTAGACAACGTGCAGGAGAACAGGCAGCTGCAGGAGGGACAGTATCAGGGGATCAGGGAGGACTTGCAGGCCATCAACAACACCCTGATCTCCACAGCAGGGGTGCTGGGAGACATAACCAACATTATGAGGGAGGCAGTGTCACACCAGCAGACTGTACCACTAGCCAGTCACCTGAAAAGCCTTCCACTTCCGCTGCCACTAGTGACCAACAGGCTACCAGCACCCCTCCCCCTGCAGAAGGTGAACCACCCCACAAGCGTTCCCTGCAAACCAGACAGAAGCCAGAGACACTTGCCAACACCACCGCCAGGAAATGAGACTCTCCTGATTGTCCCCCTTGTGTCCCACTCAGTCAGCTTGTCCACCTTGAACTGCCATTGCTCCCCTTCCTATGTCCCCATGGACAATGCACCTGTGCTAGAAACAGACTGGAACAATAACCTGGACTTTCCGCCATCATCACCCTATTCCATTGAATTTCCCCCTCTATATTTTAGCACTACGCCCTAAGATAAAAGTTGACTACTAGTATTTCATGTATTGCAAATTTGTATTGATTGAAACATCTACAACCATTGCAAATGAACTGTACATACAATGAGCATAGAATGAATGACCTGTAGCTGGCTGTTGTGATCACACCAGGAGAATGTGTCATATCACCAACAGCTGCAAAATGAACATCCAGAGGTAACAGTAGGTAGGACAAAGAAGGGGGTAATGCCAGCATGGCAAAGCCACACAGAATACAACAATAGTCAAAGAAAAGAAAAGTTGCACTGTCTCACCTGTGTGTCACAGATGTTCTGTTGTCCACATCCTTATCCTCTGCCTCCTCATTCTCACTTTCCAAGGGGTGCGCTGCTGCCATAGGGGCCTCTCCAGTCCCCGCCTCCTGCAGAAAAAGTACACGCCATCTGAGTGCCAGGTTGTGCAACATGCAGCATGCCACTACTATCTGGCAGACCTTCTTGGGTGAGTAGCACAGGGATCCACCTGTTAGAAGGAAGCAACTGAACCTGGCCTTCAGGAGGCCAAAGGTCCTTTTAATGATCCATCTGTTCGCCCATGTGCCTCATTATAATGCTCTTCTTCCCTTGTCCTGGCATTCCTCACAGGGGTCAGCAGCCATGATAGGTTTGGGTAACCAGAATCACCTGCAAATATTGAGGGACAACATTTAGCCACACACTATCCCATATGGCCAACACCATAGCCATACATCAACATATACTGGGAGGGAACCAGAGCTCACCTATTGGCCACACCCTGTGCCTCTGTAGTTGGGCCATCACATTTGGGATGCTGCTATTCTTGAAGAAAAAGGCATCATGCACGGACCCAGGACACTTAGCATTGACATGGGAAATGTACTGGTCGGCCAAGCACACCATCTGCACATTCATAGAGTGGAAACTCTTATGATTCCTGAACACCTGTTCATTCTGGCAGGGGGGTGGAGAAATGCAATATGTGTTCCGTCAATCGCTCCAATTATATTGGGGACATGTCCCATAGCATATAACCCGGCCTTCACAGTGGCCAAATCCTCAGCCTGGGGTAATGCAATGTAGCTGCACATGTGATTTATAAGGGCAGAAAACACTCTTGTCAGCACTATTGAGAACTTTGGCTGTGACATTCCTGCTGCCAATCCCACTGTCACTTGGAAAGAACCAGTTGCCAGGAGGGGGGATTCCGGTGGGATTACGAATAGCAGATATCAGGGCAGGCTCCAATTGGGCACACTGCTCTGTGGTTGTGGCCCTGTCCAGTCTATAGGTGAGTATTATGTGCCTGTCCTCCAGTGTAGCCAAGTCCACCAGGGTCTGTACTTGGGGGTATGTCTCCATCTCCTATTGATCCGCAGCGGTGGTAATCTAAGGAACAAGAGAGTGAGGAGGCTGTCACAAACTGAACAATGGAGCAACAACAGTAGTCTGCAATCTGTAAACATGTTATGGGACAGTGTGAATTGTCAAGTATGTGCCCATTTATTCTGTGAAACAGCATTGTTCCATAGGCCTGCCCCCCCCGAAATGGCTTCCACCTGTCCTGTGTGTAGGGACAGGTGGAAGTGAGGTAATGCCGCTGACGGTGTGCGCTGTGGCGGGAGGTGGGAGGAAACCGCTGTGCAATTCCTCATTGGGTAATATTGGGCACTTTGGGGTACAGTGTCCAAAGGTGATGTACGCCAGTGGTGACGTATGCACCGCCATGGATGTGACTGCCATTTTCTATCTGATCCCTCTCTCGTGCCTGACCTTCCACAGGAGAAGACCTACACTGCATGTGCTGCTGTGACTTGTGTCTGGAGCGTCCCATGGCCCGTGTGAACAGGCAAAGGGCCCCAGCCTTCACTTGAGAGGAATCGGAGATACCGGTGGATGGGGTCCTACCCCAGTACCAACTGCTGTATGGGTCTCCAAACCAACAGATGAGCACACTGTGGGCACGATGCACGTGGCATGAATGTATGGAGGTGTATGTGAAGGCATCATGTAAGGGGGGAGGGATGTCTTCTTGGCTGGGTTCACATTGAGTGCTGGGCTAAGTGTGTGCCAATAGTGATGGAAATGGGTATGGTAGGTCATATGTGCTACAGGCTTGACTGTTTGGCTAATGGTGTTCTCCTGTCTGTATTGTCTCTGCAGGTCAGCACCCATCAAAAGAAGGGTATATGGCATGCCATCACCAAGGAGGTGCGGACCCTGGGGTCTATGGCAGGCGGAGCACCCACTGTCGCAAACGGTGGGAGGACCTGAGACGCTGAGCATTGAAGACCGCAGAGGCCCAGCTAGGGATGGCCTCCCAACGAGGAAGGGGTGCCCGTCGAACCCTGACCCTGCTGATAGCCTGCATACTGGCGGTGGCCTATCTAGAGCTGGATGGGCACTTGAGGGCATCACAGCAGCCACAGGGTGGTAAGTACAGTGGCCATCATTGAAGGAAACGGCTTGAGGGGTGGTAGCTGGGTGGTGGTTGTGTGTTAGTGGGTGCCCCTATGCCAGGCCAGACATAGCAGCGTCGGTCCTCTGGTGGCTAAGGGTCTGAAGGGGAAATACTGTCTACCTAGCATCCACTACTGGTCAGTGCTGTGTGGGTCCCAGGTGTGCTGCAGTTGGCAGTGTGTGCTCCTCCTCATGCCTTGGTGGCTAGCAATATCACTGGGAGTGCAATGCATAGTGTGTAGGTCTGTTCCCAGTGTGTAAGTGTGCTGTGTACGCCAACGGTGTTGTTGGTGCAGACATTGAACCAGTGTATCCTTTGTTAATCTCCTCCCTTTCCTGTTTTGTCATCCTATCCTTATGTGCATTAGCATAATCTGATGGAGGAGCGGAGGCACAGGCGACGAAAGGAGCTGCATCCCACAGGACCCAGGAGGCAGAGTCCACTGACGCTGAGGGCACCAGTGGGATGGAGGGCGAGGGACGCACCAAGGCAGAGAATGGAGGGGACAATACAGACTCAGATACCTCCTCTGATGGGAGCTCCCTGGTGGTGGTGGACACCTCAGTGACCACCCTAGCTACAGGTACAGCCGCCACTCCCATACCAGCACCGCCCTCCCAGCAGCCCCTCAGTGAGTTGCCCGTGCCCGCTCACCCAGGAGGGTGGGCATCCCCTTTGCCCCAGACACCTCAGGCCCTGCCCCAGTGGGCCGTGCTGCCCTTAGTGAGACGGCTATTGACCTCCTGAGATCCATCTCTGTTGGGCAATTAACCATTGTGAATGCCATCCAGGGGCTTGCAGCCCAGATGCAGCAATCTAATACATTCCTGGAAGGCATTCACGGTGGATTGACGGCCCAACAGAAATCGATCCAGGCTCTTGCCTCCTCTCTGATGACAGCCATTGTCCCTGTTTCAACTGTACCCCTTCCAACTACCACTTCCCAGGCCCATTTTCCTCAACCACAACCCATCCCAAGCACACAGCGAGACAAGCATGCACACAAGACAACACCCACAGGCAAACACAAGTACCACACTTCATCCCACAGGCACTCACACAAACACCATTCATTTGCAGACACAACAACATCCACTATTTCCACTGTCTCCCCCTCTTCCTTCTTCTCCACCTCTCACCCAGTTAAATCCACACTCACACCTGCATGCACTACATCATCATCCACTACCTGCATCTTCACCACACCAAGCTGAAGACACACCTCACTGGCAGACACCTCCACAACATCCATGTCCACTGTATCCTCTCCCACTGTATCTGTCCACCCTCCTAAAGTACACAAACGCAAGCACTCAGACACCCAACAGCCATCCACCTCACAACAGCATACAACCCATGCACCTGCACCCAAATCCAGCAGACAAACACATCCAACAACCACTCCCTCATCCTCCACTCCCATTACTTTTCCCTCTTCCCGCCCCAATGTCCCTAAAATCTTTTCCTTTCCACCATTGACCTCTTTCCTACCCTTCCTCCGTTCAGCACATATGGCCAGGGTATCAAGAACCCAGCAAAGCACCTCAGGCCACAATTACTGAAGGGGAAGGAACCTGCACCAGCCAGCAAGAAGGGGATGGAGCCTGCACCAGCAGCTGTCACAGAGCCCCCACCACCAGCTGTGGTTGTGCAGCCATCAGTTAGTGCAGGGGCTGAGCATGAGCATCCCACTACCACCACCACAGTGCAGCCATCAAAGGGTGCAGGGACTGACCAGGAGCCTCCCACAACCACCACAGTGTAGCCATCAGATGGTGCAGGGGCTGAGCAGGAGCCTCCCACAACCACCACCTCTACAGTGTGGCCATCGGAGGGTTCAGGGGTTGAGCAGGATCCTCCCACTGTCACCACCAAAGTGCAGCCATCACTGCCGGCGGACACCATTGAATCCAGCCTCCATGGGCTTCTTTGCAGCATGCCCCCACCAGAACCAGTGGGATATTCACCCACCTGAGAGACTGTGGCCTTGCACTCCCCAGGCCAAAGCACAGGGCATGTTGCCCCCTCCAGAACCAGTGGGCGTAATCACCCACTCCAGAAACTGTTGCCCATCAATCCCCAGGACAAAGCACAGAGCATGTTGCCCCCTCCAGAACCAGTGGGCAAATCACCCACTCCAGAAACTGTGGTCCATCACTCACCAGGACAAAGCACAGGGCATGTTGCCCCCTCCAAAACCAGTGGGCAAGTCACCCACTCCAGAAACTGTGGCCCATCACTCCCCAGGACCAAGCACAGGGCAGGTTGCTCCCTCTAGAACCAGTGGGAAAGTCACTCCCCTGAGAGACTGTGGCCTTGCATTCCCCAAGACCAAGCAATGGGCATGTTGCTCCCTTCAGAACCAGTTGTCTTGTTTCTGCATCTGACTGAGGTGCCCCCCTCCCCCTGAGGTACCTGCCTATTTGCCAACTGATGCCCCTGCAGTGCTCTCTCCGCATTGGTGCAGGGATCGAGTGGGGCATTGGACTTTGCCCTGTGACCATGTGGCCCCTGTGAACTGTGGACTGGGCAGTGTCCCTTTTTAGCACATTTATACATATCTGTTGCATTGCCACATCGACTTATTATTTTTGATGTTGATCTTATTACAATAACTTTGCTCAATTCCTGTTGTCCTTGCATTATTTATCCGATTTACGGAGATAAATTGTTTTCTTGTGCAGCTTACTGTGTGTATGGTGTGTGTGTATATCAGGTGTGTGGTGTGCGTGTGTCTGTCATTCTCATTTTCCTTCCCCCTCCCTTGTGTGCTAGGCAGCTGTACTCACCGTCGTCGTCTTCGCCAGCGTTGGTGTTCGTGGTGGAGCATAACTTAGATCATCGGAAAGACTTGCAGTTCGGGTTCCACTGCAGCGTGGTTCTTCCCTGTGTCTCCAATAGTGAGTCCTTTCTCTTCTGAGCTCTGTTTCCGCTAGGCTTTTGATGGCGTTGGTACCGCACCAGGAAAGGTGGCGGTTTGGCATGTCATAATATGGTGGGTGGAACTTTATCTTCCGTCTGGCTGTAGGTGGCTACCACTGTGGTGATTGTTTTTCCACCCTGGTGGTCTGTTTGGTACATTAGCTGTTTTGGAGATATCACTGCCATGGTCATAATTTGGCAGTAGTTACTGCCAGCCTGTTGTCAGTATTACCACCACTTTATCAGCGACTGCCAGAGTCGTAGTGAGGGCCTTTGTGACTTAGAGTAATTGATGGATGCCTGCCTGAATAATTCAGGTGCCAAATACTGACTGCAACTTTTAGTCTGCAGCCAGTGTTGATGGCTGCCAGAGCTGGGGAATTTGCTGAGAGGTAAGCTTCTGACATTGAGGCCAGAAGGTGCCTAGAGCGAGTCAGTCATGAGTGTGCAAAGTAATCCAGAGCAAATGACAGAGGGACACAAAGTGATGTGGCTTTGTGTTTCCACCCTAAGAAAAGTATAACATCTATAGACTGTAGGAAATAGAATAATTTTGTGATGATGTGTAAAGCGAAGGAATAAGTGTGTCACTCTGCGATGACAAAATGGCCACCAGAACATTTAAGAAGCAATGTTCAATGCACACCCACAAGTCCAAGCAGCGACATCAGTTGAGGTAAATTGATACGAAATTAAGTAGATCATCATCTAAATCATTGTCAAACAGTTAATCCGTCTCAATAAGAAGTTAAAGTGAAGAAAGTGATTGTGCCATGTTGATGTTTACCTCAGAGAAAAGTATGCATGCTGGACTGGTCACATGTGAAGAAAAATGCCAGTCAAACAAAAGTCGAAATGCCAAAACAGCAAAATCATACAAACACTGTCCAAAGATTACATTGAATGTAAACGGTTGTTCAATACCTTTCATTATCAACAGGGATGCATCAATAAATGTAATGCCTCAAGAGAAACACAATGAACTATCTCCATTACAGCGGCTTACACAATTGAACACTGAAATGTAAACTGGGGCTGCATCGATGCCCATAAAGTGTCAAGCTTCATTTGTAGCAGCAGTGAAACATAGGTAACAAAGGTACAAGCACCAATCCATTAGCTTCAAGGTACAGCATCAAGTGCCTGTTTACTCAGTTTCAACATGGCTGTTGATATGAGAATGATTTCTGTGAATTACAACACAAATGATCATCGCAAAATAGTAAGTCAATTTGCTTTGTTGTTTCTTGGTTCTTAAGACTATGAAAGTAAAACTTCATATTCATGAGGATGTTTGTCCTGTTGCCCAGTGACATACACAAATTGTTTTTTTATTTACAAGAAGCTGTTGAAAAAAAACGTGAATCATTACTTCATCATGATATTATTGAGTGTTCCGCTGGTAAATTCCATTGGTTTCTACCATACTAGTAGTGTCTAAAGTGATAGTGAAGGAGCTGTACACATCTGCATTGACATGTATCAGGAGAACAAGACAATTGAATAAGAACAACATCCAGGTCCACACATTGCTGACATAATAATGCAATAGAATGTTGCAAAGGCCTTTTCATGGCTTGATATAAATAAAGGATATCATCAGTTGGAACTTGAAGAAAGATTTGGGTACATTACTACTATTTGTACACTTGTTGGTTTGTTTAGATACAAGAGGCTTAGGGCCTGATTATGACTTTGGCGGATGGGTTACTCCGTCACAAACGTGATGGATTTCCAGCCTGCTATTTTACAAGTTCCGTAGGATACAATGGAACTTTTAACATGGAGGACATGATATTTGTCACATTTGTGACGGAGTATCCCATCTGCCAAGGTCATAATCAGGCCCTTCATTTTGGTGAGTCATTGGCTGCAGAACATTTTCAAGACATCATTCGACACATCATAGAGCCTGTTCTGAATGCATTTATTTATAGTGCTGACATTAGTTTTTGTGGCTACACACAAGGAGTACATTAGCGCTCTCACAAAAGTATGTTGTTTACTCCACAATGCAGGATTTACTTTTAATGCAGGCAAGACAAAACTACAATTCTTTGGTTGTATTTTTTCTAATGGGGGTATGACACCTGATCCCGCAAAGGTACAAGATCTGTCAAATGCAGATCCCCGCAAGATGTTTCAATGGTACTTTTTTTTCTTGGCATGGCTAGTTACTTTTCAGGATGCATTAAAGGCTTTGTCACTATTAGTGCTCCATTACAAGAACTGACAAATAAAAATGTTTCCTTTTAATGGTCACAAGAATATGAGAGAAGTTTCAAAAGAATCAAACATGCCATTAAAATTGTTACTGAAATTATGCACTTCAATCCAAAGCTTCATACAGAGGTTGTAATTGATGCTACTCAGTCGGGTTAGGCGCTATCCTTGCACTGCATAGTAGGCACCCAAATGCTCAACGGGATATTGTGGCCTATGCTAGTAGAAATGTGTCCCAAACAGTACACACTTACTCACAACCAGAAAAAGGAAGCTTGGCTGTGGTATGGGATTGTGAACATTCCATTTATCCCTGTGTGTAAAGCCTTTCACGTTTGTAACTGACCATCAACCTTTGCTGACCATCTTTGGCAATCTAAAAGCCAAAATGCCTCCTTGCTTTGAACAATGGGGTCTCCGATTGCAAGAATATGATTATAGAATTGAGCATCATCCACAAAAGGATCAGAATCCTTCTAACTATTTTATGAGAGTGCCTATACAAGGTCACAGAACTCCATCTAAGATGGCTGCAGCCTACATTAATTTCATCGCCATGTCAAGTACACCAGCTGTTACCTTGTTAGCATAGATTATAACTGCCACAAGCCATGATGATGACATGCAGAAGTTAAAAGACATATTTAAGTATCAGTCATGGAACTGACACAATTTACCTCCCACCAATGATAGTGGATATCAAAATGCAAAAATGAAAAATGTCAAGGAGGAGTTGTCCATATCAGCCTCATTTATATTATTCACCGGCAGTACCAAATCTATATATATCTATATCGATATCTATATGTATCTATCTATCTATCTATCTATCTATCTATCTATCTATCTATCTATAAATATTTTTATATACTGTATATATATATAAATATATATATATATATATATATATATATATATATATATATATATATATATATATATATATATAGTCTTTTTCAAAATAGTATGGATAATATTGAACTACTTTAACTCAATATAGGATGAGAGCGTTAAAGAACAATAACATAACATAACACAATAATGTTGCCTCCTGGTATCCCACTCATACCCAGACTCACTAAAAATATGCAACAATCTCATCCATGCTACATTCATTCAACACCCAATACACACAA
Organism: Pleurodeles waltl; assembly: GCF_031143425.1. Lineage (NCBI taxonomy): Eukaryota > Metazoa > Chordata > Amphibia > Caudata > Salamandridae > Pleurodeles > Pleurodeles waltl. Next base: position 900,821,157 of record NC_090447.1, on the reverse strand, counting down.
CAATGAAACCTGATCAATTGTCTAAGACCAGAAGTGCCACACTGCTGGCCCGCACAGAACTAGAAATACCAACAAAAAAGTATTCTTAATATATCAAACGACAATGAATGAATTTATTTAGTTCTGTATTCACAACAAATTAATTGAATAATTATAAAGATTAAAAATCTCTTCCTTTTACAGCGAACAAAATAAGATGACTGTCCATTGGACCTAATACTTCTCTCATTACTATTCCAAGAGTTTATGCAGTAAGGATCTCTTCATTTAGATGTGGGCGGTGTGATTTCCTGGTCAACATTCCATTCAAAAGAGCGCCCATGTGTGTTTCAATGTAAAACAATTCGGAGCCACTTTCTCAAGGTGCTAAGGTAACACAACTGGGGGAAGCGAGAGGGCCGGGCCCAAAATAAGAGAACTATTCTGCAATATAAGACAAGGCTTGAATTAGAAAAATTATATACATCAAATACATGTTTTATAAAAGCAATGTACTCCAACAACAACCACCTTGTGAACAGTAGTCAAGCACATGCAAAAATGTGTTTGTGTCAAATCTCCAAAAGAAATCCAAGATTTATTTGCAGGCAACCCAATAGGCAGAAATTCATAAAGACAAAAATCTGGAAATCAATGCATATGGCAACATTCCATCCTCTATGACATGCAGTGCAGATGTCAGCCATAGATGGGCATGGATGAAGTGATTTGTTTAATGAACTGATCCAATAGTCATTCCTTTTGTCAAAATATAGAGCTTGAGAGGAGAAGAGGTCGTGTGCTATAGAATATAGAGTTTGCTTCAGATGTGCCTTTCTGAAGGACTGAGATGAAAAGATAAGAATTGTTTTCATTGTTGTAATAACTGGATTAGAGTAGTCGTGGATTTGATCTGAACTATATTGGACTGGATTATCACAGTTCATCCTTCTTTGTAACTGTAGCATACTCAACGAAAGAACTTATATGAGCCAACATTGAGCAAAATGCACAATTCTAAGATAAGTGGGGATACATAAGAATTGAATTATGCATGTGGACAATCTAGTCTTGATGGCCCTAAATGAAAGTTGCAGGCCTTACATGCTTATTGTGAGAAGAATTCATTGACTGTTGATGTGGATTAAACGAAGACCATAAGTTTTTCAAACAGGCCAACGTAAATTTATATTTCTTGTTTTTTTAACACATCACCCATGGAACAAGAAAACTAGAATAAATGTCTGGGAAATACCTTCTCTTGGCTTTTGAAATGGGACGCACACATGATGAAGGTGAGAAGTGCACTTTTAAGCATAATAAATGCAGTCAGGAGACATGATCAGTGGTTTGAGGGTCTGTTGATCAATGCACTCATTAAGTCCATAGCAAAAAAGCTGTAGCAGGGAAGCTGATTCCACAGGACCCATATGGGCCTGAACTGTTAGCCTTGGACCTTTGGGTTAATATGAAATGTCATGAGAGTGTATATTTAAAGATGCTCTGGGGACTCCCAATGAGCACAATGCTGAGGCCTCGCCACTGGAGCTTGAACACAGATTGCTTGATGAAGTGCCTAGTGATTTGTGCACGGTGTTAAACACAATGATGCTAACCATTGTATTGACATATATGATGATGCAGGATATAATGTGATGCTCTGGTGATGCTATTCACTGCACCATATTTATAAAGGAAGCGTTAAGTCATTTTATGTTGCTTAATGCCTCCTTGTGAATATGGGCACCTCCGTTGCAGTTTTCTGCTTCAGAGGGGCGTGCAATGGGTATTGCTGTGAGCATTCCACGAAAAACCCAGTGCTTTTGACGCTGTCCCAGATTCACAAGAAAACGTGAATCTATGGCACCGCCAATAAGTAACACCACCCCAGGGGTAATGCTAGCATGGCACAACGAGGAGGAATACTTTTATTCCTCCTTCTTTTTTGCATTTTCCATGTGTGCTGCATTCTGCTAAGAGTAACCTGTATGCCAATGTCTAAATCAGGCCCTAAATCAGTTAGGCTATCAGACTAGCAATCCAGCTAGTCAGTTTGGAAATGAGACTTATTATGTGAACAGGATTTATAGGATGCCTTCTCTGAATAGCTCTGTGATACTTAGATGTATGTTTGTTTCTTTGGAGGAACCCACGAGCACTGTTGACTCTCCTGACTATAAGATTCATCTTTCAAGGAGCTCATAAACTGAGTGGCAATATTAGCCCTGACACTGTGGTTGTCGTTGTCCCCCAAACATACTGCCTTCACCCCTCCAGTTTTGCTGGATTTGTTTTTGTTGGATTTCATACTCTGCCCCTTTAAAACTTGTAATCAGTACTAACTTTTCTGTGCCTTCTTCCAAAACATGGTAAAATATGCTTACACTGGATTGCTACATTTAATTTACTTCTAAGTCCCTAGAATATGGTACTGCAGCTACCCAGGGCCCTTAAACTAAATGCTACTAGTGGGCCTGCAGTACTCATTGTGTCTCCCACTCAAGTAGTGATTAAAAACATGTCTCAGGCCTGCCATTGCAGCTTGTAGTGCAGTTGTAAACTGATATTCTACCTGCCAAAATAAACTTTTTACCAGGCCTAAACCTTCTGTATTACTAACTATAAGTCACTCCTGAGGTAGGCCTTAAAACCCCAGAGGACAGAGTGATTGGTATTTGAAGATTTGGACCTGTACTTAGGTTTTACATGCTCTGGTAGTGAACAACTCCTAAAGTCCCTTCTCACTACTGTAAGGCCTATCTCTCCCATTGGCATTAGGTTATCTTATTATATTTGTTAAGTGCTAACTTTGGATTGGACATAAATAAAGAGGTCTGGTGCTTAGACTGAAATGAATTTTTATTTAAAGTCCTATTTAATAGTAAAGTCAGATTTTAAGTCAGAATTCTGAAAATGCCACACTGAAAACGATATTATGTTCTTGTCCTAAGCATGTGTGCTTTTTGCCTATGCTTTGGGTAACATGACTGTGAACGGTTCTGCTGTTGTGGTTTGTGTATTTCTCACAGACAATGACACAAAGAGGACTAAGTATAGGTGAAAAAGGCCATCCAGGCACCAGATATAAATATTGGACCCTCATACCAATTCTTCAGTAGACCCTAGACCTGTGGAAGAATCAGAAGAAGGACTGCCCTGTTGCCCTGTTGACAGAAGGACAGCACTACTGTTCTGCTGCTTCTAGATCCCAGGACTACAAGAGTAACTCGAAGGGCAAATTTGGTTAGCCTCCTGTGTGAAATACAGCAACATAATCAGCTCCTGAGGCATTGAACCCACTGCCGATGGCCTCTGCTGGAGTGAGTCTTAAACTCCTAAGTGGGCTCCCAGGTCATAGACCCTCAGTGTCGTTCTGAAGTGGCCTCCTCCTATCAGAATCAAAACTCTAGGGCTTAAAAAAGTTTTCACTAAGGACTGCCTGAAGAACTCACAGAAGACCTGACCTACCTGACAGTAGATCTACTTAAGGGGATCATTGACAGAATATTGGAAACAAAAATATTGTGTGGACAGAATATCATGTCAAAAATAACAAGGATCAAAAATATCAAGAAAGCAAGTGGAATAGCTAAGTATAGATGTAAACCCTCATTTTAAGATTGGCGGTAAATGCTGCCTACCGCCGCAGCGACGGCCGCCAAAAGACCGTTGCTGCGGCTACCACTGTCTGTTATTATTATGACCACAGCTGGATTTCCGCCACAAGAAGGGCGGGAATCCGGCTGTGGCCATATTGGTGGATGGTGGTAATGTGGTGCTGCTATCACCAGCAGCGCCCCACCAGTAGACCACCGCCAGCCGTATTATGGCAAATAATATGGCCAATAATATGGCCTGGCGGTGTTCTGCTGGCGGGTGCTGGTGGTGGTAGCAGCACCCCATCCTGTCTCCTGCCGGAAGACCCCCTGGAGCCAGCTAAGTTGGGTCTCTGACAAGGGAGGGGGGTGGGGAGTGTTGTGTGTGTGTGGGGGTGTGGGCATGTATGTGTGAGTGTGTGCGTGAATGCAAGTGTGTGTTTAGTGTTGTGTGCATGCGTTTATGAATGTGTATGAGTGTGTGTATGTATGGAAATGTGAGTGGAGTATGTATTGAAGTGTGAGTGTGTATATGTATGGAAATTGGAATGCGTGTCTGCATGTATGTTTTGATGTGTGTGCGGATGTGTGCGTGAATGGATGAATGCATGCATGTGTGTATGTGTGAATGAGTGTGTGTCTGTGTGTGTGAAGGGGGTGTGGATGTAGGGGGTGTGGGGGTGTTTGGAGAGGTATGAGGGACGGGGCCTCTTATCAGTGAAAGGGAAGGAATTCCTTGTCACTGATAGGGCCTTCCAAAAACCATGGCGGTAGGCAGGGACATGGCGCATGGCGGTGTGCAGGGGCACAATGGACGCCGCCGGACTGGAGATAGTTATCTCCAGCCCAGCGGCTGCTACCGCCATGCTGGTCGGAGTGGTACATTGGTCGGTTTGCTTTAGCCAATCCACCAATGTCATAATGTGGTGGTAAGTACCACCAGCCTGTTGGCGGTACTACCGCCACATTAGCACCAACTGCCGGCGTCATAATGACCGCCTTACTGTTCTTAACTCCACATCTATGTACCTTGATGTATTGGGAATTTGCCGCATTCTCCTGTCTGAGGTCACCACTGCTAAATGTGTAGCAGCAACCCCCATGAGAAACCTGGAGCCTGAGGAGGCGGGGCTTGGAGGAAGGTGCTTTTGAGCGAGGTGTGTTCCTGCAGACACAGGATGCATTGGGAACTTGCCGGATTTTCCTGTCTTCCATTACTGCTGCCAAAGGAGGAACAGTAACCCCCAGGAGACACCTGGAGCTCGAGTAGGCAGGGCTTGGAGGAAAGTGCTTTTAAGCGAGGTGTGCTCCCACCGACGCAGGACACATTGTGAACGTGCTGCATTCTCCTGCCTGGTGTCACTGCTGCCAAAGGGGGAACAACAAAGCCCAGGAGACTCCTGGAGCCTGAAGAGGTGGGGGGTTTGGAGGAGGGTACTTTTAAGCACAGTTTTTCCAGTGGACGTGGCACGCATTGGGAACTTGCCACATTCTCCAGCCCATTGCCAAAGGAGAAACAGCATCTCCCAGGAGACAGCTAAAGCCCAAGGATGCAGGGCTTGGAGAAAGGCACTTTAAAACACAGTGCGCTTCCATGGTTGCGGCATACGCAAGGGGCTTGTCCAGATGCGTTCCTGGGCGAAGACCAGGCCAGTCTCTGCCGGTCAACAGCGGCCGGCTGGGTCACCACTCCCCTGGTTTTGCTCTTGGAATTTGGACCTTTGGAAAGTATTTAATCTCTGCTTGTCAACCCCCTCCTTTACCTGCTGGCTCTTGGCATTGCTATATAACAATTAACCAGTCTGTTTTAAATAAATATGTGGAAAAAGAATGCTGCCCTTTATAAACCATTACCCTCCCCAGCTCCTTCAAGAGCCTTGATCATTGATGGCTTCCTGGCTCAAACAGTTGGTGTCATGGCCAAGGATATCGAGCTAGCAGAGCACCGCTTGTCTATCATGGAAGAGGGACCCTTTTTATGACGATTGAGTTGGATTTCAACATTTGTAGCTGCCCAGGTTGTGTCTTCTGAGCAGCACAAATCTGAGGGCATTTTGTTGCCGAACCATCCTATTGACCTGCTTATTCCCTGTACTTTGGCCATCCCAGCCATATCATGGAAATCAACGCATGATCCTGTGTCATCATCTGGACGGCCTCCTAGCTCCAGCCAAGTACGCAAACATAGGAGGAAGATCCATACATCCAGAGTTAAACCCATGCTAGTTAAGTATGATAATCAAACTGAGGATTTACTTCATTGGGGTGCTAGCTCTGTGGGGACCTGATGAAATTACTTGGGGCGGAGTTTGATGCCCCTTTAAGTTCCAGGTTAGATCCTGTTATCTCCAGGCTGGCAAATATTGTATTCTTATTGTCTAGATCACCGGAGTCCAAGGATGTCTGGTCTGTCAATAGTGCTGTAACTGGGACAGTGGAACACAGAAAAATTATTTAATCTCTCTTAGCAGAGGGTCATCTGACTATTACTCTAATATCTGGTGGCCAAAGTGATGCTGCCCATCCCACTGCCCAGTCGGTCACTGCTGAGGACCGTACTAGGAGTAGTGGAATTGCTGCTGTGTGGGGCAATAGCCTGCAAGGCAAGGACAAAGCTGCACTCGGAGGAGCACAGAGAGGAGCCCTCAACGTTACATCTACCACTGGCTTTGAGCCCACAAGTGACAGTGTTGGCCAATGTCCCCATCTTACCCCTAGGTCCATTGAAAGAACAAGTGCTAAACTTCAAAAATGAACTACCAGTTTGTTTTGCCAGTAGTATCGCTATGATGCAGAGAATTCAGTGGGTGACTTCGTGACCAAAGAGTTTTGTTCAGGACTGCATTGTGTTCAATTTTAGGCAGTCTAGGATTGTGGAAGATTTGGGCCTAGATTTAAGAGGGGATATCACCATTCTAACAACATGTTAACGTCATTTTTTTAATGCAAATGTGGCATTAGATGGCAAAAAAACACTGCACCATATTTACAGCCCTTTGCGCTACATTATGCCTGCGCCAGGCATAATGTATGCAAAATGGGCATTCCCCTATTGGGGCGGCTAAAAAAATGGCACAAAGAAATCTAAGATTTTATTGCCACTGCTCTGAGCAGGCGTTAAAAAGAGGCCCCAATTGGTTACAATGGGCCTCTGGATGCTTTGCAGGATTAGCTTCAAACTTTTTGACTCTAATCCTGCAAAGAGCCGAACTAGCGTAAAAAATTCTGACAATAGTTCCCTAACTACCACCTTGGTGCGCCGTATATATTAAATAAGGTTAACACATGGTGGCGTTAGGTGGGCTCTAAGGGATGCAAGAAAAATACTGGAGCACTAGATGCATGTCTGCTTTCATAAATATGCCCCTTATTTTCTTGAGCCAAAAAATCCAATTTGTTTCAACTTTTACCTCTTTCATAGTTTTACAGTTACTTGGGTTTAGTGCCAAGGCATCTTTCTGCCCACAGTAAGGAGACTCTGCCCTTGGGACTTGCCACCTCTAATTGCTTCGAGCCATTGTCCATATTGGCTGAAGAGGACTGACTCTCTGAGGAAGGGAATAGCTTTGGCAAACTACCAGCTCCACTGCCCTATGTCCCCATCCAATGTGTAACAGGGACGTCAATGGTGGTACCCAGTAGCATTTTATCTCCTTTGTCTTTGTCCCAGATCTCACCGACGAGCACCTCCGTTACCACATCTCTGTTTATAGTTAAGGAGGATAAGAGAAGGGCTAGGGAAAACCTCCTGTTGATGAGTACTAGGGCAAGGGAGCTGGACCTATCCACCACTGAATCTTGTGGTATGTTTGGGTCAATCTAAATGTGTTCTGGGATAGAACCATACCTTGAGTTGGTCACCAAGCCTGGGAGCGGTCTCTTCTCACAAGATTCCGACTGGATTCTATCAGGTGGAAACTACGTTTTTCCCTTGGCTAGTACGATGTTTCTATTATCTGTCGCTGCCCCTGTGATGAATCGTCTGGCCAAACTTTATTGCACTTTTTCTTCTTTTGTAGGTTTTAAAGAGATCTGACTAAAGGCCTGGCTATTCCAGTAGTCTGGAAAGCAAGGATTAAAAAAGTGTAGACCTGCACTCCTTTACCTCCAGTCATTGCCATCTCAGGATGTATGTTTTGGAATTGGCCTATTCTTAAAGGTAGCTGTAAAAGTACACAATTTTATGATGTTTTAATCATGTGTTTTTATGTAATATGTTTTCAGTCCTTTTATCTTTTTTTAAATATAATATATGCATTATGGGTGAAATGTGGTTTTAATGCTTGAATTGTATTATGTTTTGGTTATTGCTATGCTGGTGCTTTTATGGCCATTGCTTATCCCACATAATGATTTTCTGACTGACTGACTGATATTGCAAGGTATGTAGATGTGGCTTTATATATAGTAAAACTTTGCTTACCTATAGAAACTTGCCTTCACAAAATGTTTGTCCTTGGTATTCTTAATGCAATATTTTGACTCACAATATTTTCGTTTCCGATATTCTGTCTAAATATCGCTCAAGGTGCATTGCTGGTCAGCTTGAGTTTGTGATTGTATCGGCTACTTTCTTCTCTGCAGCAGTATATCCTCTTCAGCAACATGTCCAGGCAACTGTATACAGCCTCATGGAGCCCTCTCTAGCTGAAGCATTCAGCCTTGTCCTGCTGGGTGAAGGTGAGCTTCAAGAAAACTTCCAAGTCCAAAGGTAGAAATAATAACCAAGCTTGACAAAGCTTAGCACCCCATTGAGAGCAAAACACTATTCTGCACAGAAATCTGCATTCTCCCACTTTGAGCTTTTTCCCTTTTTCTTGATGGCTTCACCAAGACTTGTATAGCGGCTCCCTGACATCAACAATGTATCCTCAGATGCTACCTTGCCTCACTGAGACTCTACCTTCTCCAAGATTTATTTTCTGAAATTGCATCTAAGTCTGATGGTAACCTGAGACTGGGCCCCCACCACCACTTCTATATGACCTGTGATTCATTGCAATTGACTTCATTTTTTACATTGACGTCTTGCACAACAAGATACCTGTGGTGGACACTTTGATGTATTAGGTACTTTTTCCCACTAAAAACTTTGAACATTCACAATTTGGGTTCTAATGATTGGGTTTAATCCATTTTGATGTAATTGTATTAATTAAAACATACTCTATTTTTCTACATTGGTTTGGGATTATTGCTGTGTTTTGTTTTTACTTTATTACTGTTTGTGTGTCGAATAAATGTGATACACAGTGTCTCTAAGTTAAGTTGACTGAATTTGTGCTACGCAACCAGAGGGTTAAGCACAGGTGAATTTAATGACTTTTATGGTGACTTTTACAGACAAGAATGGTGGTTGTTGCATGAATGAGGCTTCCACCGCCCTCAACCAATAGGACGCTTTCTTACAGGAAATATATCTTTAGTTATACAGTAGAAAGAAATGTATAAAGATTGTGATATGAAACATATGTTATATGTGGCACATAATTGATTAGGGCCATGTTGCAAATACTTCTTTAAACCTTAGATGTTATGGAGCTCATATAGCTGAGATTATTCTTTATATTTTTCAGGTTGTATGAATGCTTCAATCCCTCGCATTAAATGTCCTGAGGAGGACTGATTGATACAGGCTGAAACGCGAAAAGAGTCTAGCAAAAATAAAGAAGTAAAAGAATTAGACATGAAAAAATTAAAGATCACAAACAAGTAGAGGTTTTCAGAACAGACTTATTGAAACACTCTTTGGATGTACCAGGGTCATTATATAAATTTGGACAATCTAATTGAAAAAGGAATTTAAGGACTGTGCAATGAAATCTGATTGCGTGCATAATGTGATGGAGCTTTATAAATAAAGTGACTTAATGAGCAACTTTAGGCATTCTCCATGGTATTTGTCTGTTTCAAGATTCCATTGAAAAACACCTTGAAATATACATATTAGCAATAAACTAAAGGCCTGATTTAGAGTTTGGTGGAGGGGTTACTCTGTCACAGAGGTGACGGGTATCCTGCCCACCTAACAGAATATAATGGGATTTATATTACTGCTGATCGGTTATCCGTCACCATTATGATGAAATAACCCCTCTGCCAAAATCAGGCCCTAATTCCACTATTTTGTGATAATCAAGTATAGAATGGATTTATCCCTATAGAGAACCTTATTCTAAACACAACCACTCAAGCACATAGCCAGATAATTGATGGACCCCTGACTTTGCTATCACGTTTAGACCAGGAATTATCTAGAAATTGAAAATGAAAGGGCAGAAGGGGCTAAAAAACAAGGTGGCTCCACATTAGAGTAAAGGTACAACCTCTGTAAAAGGCTTCTTTGAGACAATCGATACCACCTTTCTTGGCTAATCAGATAGACGGATGGGCTCAAAGATGCAGTAGCAGCACAGTGGAACTGCAGGCATTGCAGTTCAAACAAGATGGAGACTTGAATGCACACTTAGCCCTTATAGCAAATCTTGGATTAATCTGCCCACTTAGTGACAGTTCCTAAACTGTCCCAAAAGATATGTTGAGAAAAACAGATTGCTCTTCTTGTCTGAGACATCAACAGCAATGCAGAACTGCACTAAGTCTTAACATCTAAATAGAAGTAAAGGAATGAGTTCTATAATGGAAATCAATAGCTGTACAGTGGTGAAAGGCTGCAAAAGAGGTTTCTTACAAAAGCCTCCAGGGTTTGCAGGGGTAATCACTCCTGGGTGACACATGTCTTTGCATTGGATATGGTGGAGGCAAAAGACAAAGAAACATTCAAATATAAAAAAAAACTATGCCATGTCTTTTTGATGATTGTTTTGAAAACGTATACAGACTTGTGACCACTTATTAACATGCTGGGTGACAGGAATGTTGCATACCGATGCACACCTTTTTCACTTCAGGTTGTTCAGAAAGGCAATAGAATGGTGGTCCATTTACTGATGGAAGAAAGGGAAACCTTGGACCTCTGTGAGGAGATCATAGACAATGGAAACAAGGGATCCAGATCCTGAATAGAGAAGATTGACTCCAAAGTCAATCAGTGAAATGACAAAGAAGCAGCAAATGTCAATTTAAAGTGACCATCATTTCTCAAAGGAGAATGTTCTGAATCACCAGAAAGTCAGATCCTGCAGGACTGGTGTTAATCAATGAGGGAAGGAAGATTCATGCTGAACTTGTTTTGTTCCAATGTAAAGGTGGCAGGAGGTTTAGTGGTCATAAAATGATCTTTCCTTAACTAGGGAGGTATTCGGCCCTTTGGGCCAATTGGGAGCGGAGGCAAGTAACAAAGAAAGGTCACTAGGAAACACATACTAAGCCAAAGCTTTAATAGAAGGGAGTAACTTTACAATAGTGAAGCCTGTGATCTGGCCATTACCATTAAACAGGGGACCACAGATTGCTGTTTTGTCAGTTCATGGTAGGATGTTCGTTTGTGGGAGGTTGGGGAAAAACAATGAGATGCTGTATTTTTGAAGGATATGGGGATAGAGCCAGAGTACACATTGGGTCTGAGTGATGTATTTAAATACACACTTCTAGCACAAAAATGCTTTAAACGGAAAGTCGATAAATTTATGATTGGATGTGAAATGTTCCTGCAAAATAATTGGCCACTCTGAGCCAGCTGCAGCCATCAGCAGGGAATACACGCTACTGCAGTAAATGCTGCTGATAAGGAAACAACAGGTAGGCTCCACTCAGAGTGGTTTCCCAGCTAATATTTTTCACAAATGGACAAAAAAAGAGGGGCTATCATTTGTCCTTGCTAATTCATAAAGTTATCCCAGGTTTTGTAAAAGGTAAACTCCAGAAACGATTTCTAGAAAGAGGTGCAGAGTTCTCTTTTTTGAATCTGAGTGATGAATTTTCCAAAGGAAGGAAACCTACTAAATACCTATTGATAGCTTAACCACTGCAGCACATTTATAATGCAGTACACATAAACAGTTCATTGCCTCTGTGTACAAGAACATTTTTCTGGTTCAGGCCCAGAAGATTTTGTTTTTTTAAACAAATTAGAAGGACATGAGTGAAAAGCTACCCTATTGTAATAAGTTTGTTTTTTTAGTTTGTTTACTGTGAAACACAGTACACTACTACAGTAAATAAAATCGGTAATTGGTGCACATATTATTGTACGCAAGCACTGATCTAAGCAGAAGAAGTATGGGGGAAACTCTGTAATTTTAGCCAATGGTTGAGGTTTGGTGGGTATTCTGTGTTACAAACCTTCCTGGGACCAACATGTCACAAAAGCCTTGACTCTTCTGGGTTTCCAGTTCAAATAAAAGTCTATGGGCCTGATTTAGATCTCTGCCGATGGCATAGTTCCTCACAAACATGACGGCTATCCCATCAGCCCTATGACAATCTTCATAGGATATGATGAGACTGTAATATAGTGGATGGGATAGTCGTCACATTTGTGACTGAGTATTCCCCTCTGCCAAGATCTAAATTTGGCTCTTTGATAGGTTTCTTTGTGTGACATTCCAACCTAAGACAAAATACAGCTATTCCTCATATTGACAAAATGGGTGAATTTAGAACGCAAAAGGTTTAAATCTCTATGTTGCTCTATTGGTCCTTTTGGATCAATTGTTATAGGCCCAACCACATGTTTTTATTAGTTGAAGTATGGGAATACAGAATATTAGAGGATGTAATGAAACAGCCATATGTGCCGACTTTGAAGCTGGGGAACCTGATTTGAGTATTGGCATCAGCTCAGCACCTTGTGATTGTAGGACAATCACTTAATCTCCCTGAGTCTACCAAACATGAATGTGTTCTTGTGTAATGTAACCGGTGCTCATGTAATGCGCTCCAATACCTTTAAGTCGAATTCATGCTGTATAAAACTGCAAAAATAAATATGCTGCTATCAGCTGAAATTATAGTAAGTTTTGGCTTCTAATTTTGCAAAATATCTTTGGAAACACATCATAGTATGGGCAACTACAAATTCTGAGTTGTACAAAGTATTCTGGACACATATAAAAAATGCATATATCTTCTTCATAGCCATTTTTCATTAATTCGATTATGTCATATAAATTTTGCGTGGCCGGTAGACACTGAATTATCTTTATAAGCTTCAGCTCAATTGTTGACTCTGGGTATCGTATGTTTTGGGACAACCAACACACATTATATATCCTCCCAACCAGCAGGGTGTGTTGGACATAACTGTATAATGCCTTTGAGTTTCAGCCAATGGGCCAACGGGACAAAGAACTTGCAGGTGAACACTTTGTCACCTATTTCTATTTTTACAACATACTTTCATGATTTAATTTTTATTTATACAATTAGCGATCTACTGATATGATTCCTTGCTGAACTGGGAATTGTTTCTACTTATCAGAAAGTTAAAGACATCTGAGTTAACCCAAATGTGTCATGAGTGCTTCTACAAACACAAGTGTAAAGGAACCATAACAAATAGAAAAATATGATCTAATATTTAAAGAATGAAAAAACTAAGCTAAAGAATATTTTTTTACAACTCTGCTTTTCTTGATAGCTTGGAAGATGGCGATGTTAGCACAGAAAGTCTTTGTTCATGGAATTTTGAGACAAAAACATATGCTTTCTTGCACAGCACAGCACAGCACAGCACATCACTTTATTCAATTTTTTAAAGCACAACGTTGTGTTATTTTTGCAATGTTCTTGATTCCCTTCAAGGGAATCAGCAAATCCTGGGTACTTCGAATTCTAAACATGTCAGAGAAAAAAGATGTAAATTTGGCCCGGATACATTTGGAGAAAATGTTATGAAGGCTAAAGCATGAAGTGCCCCAAACATCAAGAATACAGTTTGGCAAGTAGGATGGGAAATCCTGAACAAATAAGGGGCTAATGGGTACATTGAAAACCAAAAGACTAATCTGGGTTTGAGAAATTGGTTTATGTAAGGGGCAAAATTCATGGACAACATAGGCAAAGTAAATTTCTTCAGAAAGGCCCATTCTTCCTGTAAGGGATCATGAATTCAGTGACTTATCGCAGAACAGGTGGAGAAGCTGATGTCTTTCACACTTGTGAAGGAAGTAGTTAATGGGGAATAGTAGACTGAAGGCCGGAAAGTTGAATGGTTACACAGCTAGTTCATATTAAAACTTTGATATAGTGATGGATCCATCAATTTCTATTTTAAATTCCTTTGTACATAGTGCTAGGCACTCAGACACATTGGCCCAGCTTTACTAAGTCTTTGTGTTCTCCTTCCTTTGGACAAGACATCTTAAGGAGAATGCACATGTGCCTTACGTGGCTTTGTACATAAATGTAAAACAACAAAGCAGGTTGCACTGCATTACTTTAAATTTGGAAATGGTAGATGTTCCATGATTGGAGCATAGGCGATTAAGTGCATCCACTCATGGATTTGATGCAATTCCGGAATTACAAAGGTTTGTAAACTTGAGATTGCATAAAATAGGTATGCCTCCCAGGTGATGTGTAACAAGGAGAAAAACATATTTTCTCCTTGTTATTTCCTCTTTGGACTGTTTTTGTGCAGGAATGTGTTCCATACTGCTCAAAAACTATTCTCCCCACAATGCTAGTCCACTTTCACTATGGTGCAAGGGTGCCTGTGCTGGCGCTGGTCAGCATGTAGTGCTCTAGGGCTTACAGAGAGCAGAAATACTCCATATATCTGTAAATATGCAGCATTTTTGGTATCTCCTTTCATGCAATGCTTGAAATAATAGTAAAATAGCCTCCCAGAAGTGTGGCATCAATCTCTGTGATTACAACACTGGATAAAGACCTGCAGAACGTGAAAAATACAGAACAATTTCTGCTTTGAATTTAGAAAAATAAAACCTTCACAGGCATTATGTCTACCTTTATGCAACAGCACTGTCCTCTCTAACTCAATCCAATTCAATGGGTTTCACAATATTGTGTGTGGGAAATTGGTTTATGAGTTGTGTAAGGTGTAAGGCCTGCGCAATTATTAGGTGGGCAATTTCTCCTTCCTGGGAATCAAGCCCCCTATTGTAGCACTTGTCTCTTTCAGAGTAGTGAAGCACGGCCATCCAAGGCCTACTCAGGGGAGATGATGTGGGCTAGTAATAACTTTTCACTGGCACACAATATTAAGACTCAATAACTGATAGTCCAGCCAGTGCTTTTTCTTTAGGAAAATGGAAAGTACATTGATTACACACACTACTAAGCACTACTAAGCACTACACATTAACTTACAACTTTATACATAAGATCAAAAAAACCTTGTATTACATCACATTTGACCTCAAAGGGTCATCACCCTCAAAATCGCAGTTCCCCCCCATTTAAACTAGGCAACACATCAACATATAGGAGAGTATCACCTTAAATAAAACAGGCCTATGTCCATTTTCAAGGGTTCACCACATTACAGGGACAACAAGCCACATATTAAAAACACCATCATTGTATGCATAAATGCAATGATCAATAATCAACACGGGTAAATACAATTATTATTGTCAATTAAGCATATCAATCTTTATTAGTAATCGCTGTCAGCATTATTTCAATAACACATTTTCAAATGCACATAATGTGTTTGTGTGCTTTGTATATACTTTCAGGCCACAAAAATGTAATCATTTAAAACAGCCCTTAGTGGGTGCCACTTTCAAGCCACAGGAAATTCAACTATAGAACGAGCCCTTAGAGGGTGCTGCACTCCATGTTATTTGTTTATACATCTTCAGGCCACATTGAGTGTAGGCATACAACCAGGCCCTAGAAGGCACTGCATTCCAAGCTATAGAGCAAACGTTTCAGCCTTGGAAATGCTTTGAAAAATGATATGGATATCCTGGAGGGGCCATGATCCCACAACCACAGGATCAGTACCTTTAAATGTCTTGTGGAGGGGAACAGCTGCACTCCTGCAACCCTCCCGCCATACTTTATTTTAATCCTTGGTTGTAACCCTGCCTGTTTTCGTGCCTCCACAAAGCTAAAACAGCAGTAAATGAGTAAAACCCATAGGGCATTTTGGAGTACTCCAGCCTGGAGTAGTGAATGTTTTATGAACAGCACTTCCGCTTTGTGGTGGAGAGATGCTTCCCTCTTTGGCTTGTGGTCTCATACCACTTGCCTTTTTTGGTGCTGTTTTTTGTTTGTTTTTGGGGTGCCCAGAAGAAGTTTCTGCAGACCTCCTGGTCTAAAAAGAGGAGCACCTTTCAGAGATCAGTTTCCACTGGCTCTCTGCACCTGCTTTCCTTCTGGTCTTGGTCTCTGGGTGTAGACATTCAGATTTTTCCCTTAACCAGTCCCTGGGGGGTGTAACAGGGCCCGCCTCACTGAACCTTGGAGAGGCCCACTGCTCCCAGGGTTCTTTTGAGCATTAAGGGATTTCTCTTTCCAGTTGTCCATGGCTGCCTCAGTCCCAGGGTCTACAAGCAAAAAGCACAAAAAGCACCAGAAGTCTATCTTCTCCTTTGTGCAAGAATTTTTAAATGGGTTGGAGGCTTCGAGAAGCTAGGCACCTCCGGGCAATCCTAGGGTGCCTCATCACCTCTCCACCCCACATCCCAACTGTCCCGTTCAGCTTGCTGGGACACTTCAAGGTGGCATCATCCATGAGTCACTGGTCACAGTTGCTCCTGGGGTCTCAGCTCCAACCATCACTGACATGACTGCTAGGGCTTTTCCCACCAAAACTTCAAAGAGAAGCTACCTCCTGTGTTAGCTCCAGTTGCCTAGTCTTCCTCCTTTGTTCAGTGTGCCTGGGCTACCTCAGCCCTGGTACAGTCTGTCAGGTAAATAACAGATGCAGATTTTCAACAGCAGTCTCCCACATGCAGCCCACACACATGTGGAAACAAGTGTGCACATGTGTTCAAGTGTAACCAGCCAAGTGCCCTTTATACCAGCTGCATCACAGAGGCCTTCTCCTAAAAGTTGGACTTTGGCGGTAAACATGCGCTGTCCTTTCTCCCTGTGGTTAACGTGGATTAGTCACACGTAGTGAGACTCACCCACAGTAAAAAGTCCAAAATGGGTGTTCCAAAAAGCAAAAAAAAAATTAGTGGAACCCATATTGCACATGTACCCTTCTAGATGTTTCTGAGCTTATTACTAATACACATTCACTGGACACTCCACAGAGCAATTGATGAGTTCACATTGGGGTGAGAGGGAGGTGGGGTCCTTATCATATCATGGCTACAGATGACATGACACTACTGGATTCGAAATACAGATTTCACCCCCATGTCTTTAGTGTAATTGGGATTTTCCAGCAATAAAGCCCAGGGAAATCTGGATTTTCAAATATATGTTAATAATACTTTGGGAGCTGATAACTTCACAGTAAATGCACAGTAGAGAATGCCTCAAACAGAGATCAATAGGGATATATGAGGTATTGAAGCACACTTTCTAAGAAACAATATAACGTCAGTTTTGCTTGATTTTGTTAATCTTGAATGTTACGCCACTCATGTATGTATTTATTGCGATGAAAACAACAAAATGTTGACAGACATTGTATCCACCCTATCCTGATCTTGGTAAGGTCCAAAGAAAAAAATATCTCTTTCAGTGTGATATTCTTTAGCAGCACATATTAATTTAAAAAGAGCATTTGGAAGCAAGCAAGATTTCATTCACAATGGCAACATGTATATTTATATGCAAGATATGTATGTGAAAATCCGCAAGAGGAATTGCTAATGTGCCATTCTTTTGGAACTACTGTCCACATGTTACTATTCAAAAACTTGAACAAAATACAACTATCTTGAATCGACCTGACATTGCTATTTTATAATGTTGCTGCTGGGAAAAGGCATCTATGAAATAGATTAAGGAATTATTTTAATATGCATTGAAAACATGGGGGAGGGCACTTACAGATAAATTAACTTGGTCACTATTCACAAAGGATTTCATCTTCAAAGATACTTTATTTGGCTATAACCAATAAAAGTTACATTAAAACAAAACAGCTGCTGAACATTGAAAACTTAAAATGCATTACAAAATTACATGGTACAAAATTATTAATAAATAATCCTCTGAAAATCACCAGGCCTTGACCAAAATGTTACCCTTCACAGTCTCTCCTATTTTACCTTTTTCCAGAACAGACAGTGACATCTTTTGTTCTAAGCAAACCGATATAATTTCCACCATCAGTGTTACATCGTCCATTGACCCACTTAATCACGAGTTGCATACTTCCTGTACGTCACTTCTTGCTTCATCCTGTTACTCATTTCCTTTTTCCCATGATATAAAGAGCTGGAACCATCCGTACTCTGTGCAGCACATCTCCATATAATTGTCAGCTTCTTCACCCTTCGGTATTGATTGTTGCCCTGAATTATTTTTCAATTTACTTTCATCTTTGATCTTTTCTGCTCTGCTATTTCCAGAATTTCTCTGTGCTCCAAACCTCTCTAGCACTATGCTAAGGTTCTGAGAGTTCAGTCTCCCCATCCTCTGAAGGTCATCATATTGCACCCTGCAGGTTTGTTTTGCCTCTTGTATTGTTACTCCAGGCAGTGATCCTTCAAGCTTTCAAGGAGACACATGTGCCTTTTAAATGATAATACAAGGGGGGATACTTAAAGTCCTCTAGAGCCACCTTGCCCCACATTAACGTCATTATTTATGATGTTAAGGAAGCCCAAGGAGGCCGAAATCTCTGCACTGGTCTTACAGGGTGGCACAATGCATGCATTGCGCCATCCTCTAACCCTTTGCCCTACATTATGCCTGCGCCAGGCATAATGTATGTAAACGGGGCGTTCCCCCGTTAGGGGAGCTGGAAAAATGGTGCAAGGAAATCTATGAGATTTCCTTGCACCATTTTTTGTGGCATCTTTAACGCCTGCTCAAGAGCAGGTGGTAAAAGGGGGCTTCCATTGCTTAGAAGGGAGCCCTATGTACTCTGCAGAAGTAGAGCCAGTATTTTGGCATTACTCATGCAGAGTATATCAATAGCCATGTGAAATGACGCTATTGCCCTCTACCCTGCACCATAGTGCGTTGTATTTTAAATACAGCGCACACATGGTGGTGGTAGGGGGATGCTAAGGAGTGCAGGGAAAGTGGCACTGCACTCAGTGTAGCGCCACTTTCCATAGATCTGCCCCAAAGTGCTAAGCAAACAATTGGTTCCAAGAAGGAGTCACATGGCATTTTGTAGTGAGAAGAAGGTGTGACAATTGGGTCCTACAATTGACAGCAGCTAGGGAAAATTATGCCACTTTCCTACCTAGAAACCCCTTTGTTTTGATAGGTGGTCAGAAAAAAGAGTGTCAGATACCCCTCCCTAAATAGGGTGGGGTGACTGTCACTGTGCCCTGACAGCCCTGTGGTAATCAGGCCATGTGCTCAGAGGTTTAAAACGACAATGAGAGCTGAGCCTCTACCGTCCGAAACCTTGCAATTCCCCTACCTCTAACAAGGGAAAACCATAAGTTAGACTGATCTGGTCATCTGGAATTTGATAGCAGACTCGTCATTCTGCCAAGCTCACAATGTCCCCTTAAGTTATTCCATTCTTTTGCATTGCATCTTGTCCCTGGGCAAGTAAAATGATTCCATAGTTACCTGAGTAGGCCCCTAATTTGCACGCACTTGAGTGACGTGTGGAAGGGACTGCATATGGAAAGCTACATTATTGTAAAAGTTGAGAGAAATATTATTTTGCATTTCCTGATCGATTTCTATAAGCTGCCTTTTGTTGTGAAGTTTCAGTCAGTTAAATGTCCTGATTTAGAATAAAATTGTAATCGAAAATCTTTTTTGATTTGATCCACAGAAACATGCTAACTCCAGGGAATTATTTATTTTGGCATCATTTGCGTCACTATGGAATCAGTGTGTTAGTGGAAATTCCTATAGTGGAAGAAACTTTTAATTAGCACGTTTCTTTTCAGAAAATTGATTATATTAGCTGCCATTCAACGTTAAATCAGGCCCAAAGTTTCATCTGAACCGTCAATTTTTCCAGAATTAGATTTGGACGAAAAGGTTAATTTTAGGATTTTGTTAGATTTTTTACCTGTTTTCAGTTCACATGTCCATTTTCATATGAATTTTGAGTTGCAAAATGACTTACTTCAGCGATAACATTAGAAAATATAACCCTGAGCCCGTTGACACCTAAGGCATTCGTCATGCTTTGTCTGAATAGGTGCCAAATAATACTTTTGAAAAGACACTACATATTTTTATTTGCAATTGAAAAAAATATTTTTAACTTAAGGTAGAAGATGACTTGAGAGACATAAAAAATGTAACATTGGAATGTGTTCCCGCCTCAGAATTTCAGCTTTTATTTGTTTATAAAGAAATAGTTTTATTTCCTCAGTAGATTATGCGATTTGCACGTAAAGAGGATACTAAAGGCTCCATTAATAGTCAGTCGGAATGGTACCGCCCTGCTAGATTTCAAGGGGACTACTATTTCCATACCCAAAAGTACTGGATCCTGACTACCAGGTCTAATATTAACAGGAACCATGTAAAACCATGGGGGATGTGTGAAAGAGACAGTAAGTAGAGGCTAAGGCTTGTCACTACTTGTCCCCTCCCACAGTGCCAGATGTACTTTCTACGCTCCCCTTGCAGTTCTGGACAGTGTCCTTCTCTCAGACCATCCCCACCCCAACGCCCCTTTAATTGAACTTGCTGTGGACCCCCACTCACAGTGATCACCTCTACAGAATTTGTAGAGATGTGAAAAGAATAATCTCTGAAATCCAGGGAAACCGTTTTTTTGACCCCGGAATTCTGGGTCACGTTTTAGCCATTCCAGGAGCTAAAGCTTTTAATGGCTGCAGTCCCACGGGACAATAGCCACTTGTGAATTTCATCCTTGGTATCTTTCCCTGGGGTGTGAAGATTCCTTGTAATTTGGCCCTACGAAGGGCTTCTGGGCCTGCTGTAGAGTTTGGCCGTTAGAAATATTGTTTCATTTGCTGTCTCGTTTTGCCTGCAGAAACAAATTCAACACAAATTCAAAACATTCGACACAATATGATCTGGGTACAAGGTGTGGGGTGTATTCCAATCCCTGTGTAAAAAGGAGTTTCCACAATGATCAGAACTGTGAATAATATGATTAAATGCTGCATCCTTTGATTTGTCCGTTACACATTTCGATAGGTAATATCTGCCGTAATTTACCATTGGAAAATGTGCAGGAATTTTCCGAAGCATGCAGAATTTGGCTCGGACAAGACTGATTCGCCTACTCATTTTACCAGAAGAAAACTCAAAACATGAGCTAGTTGTCACTCTAGATAAACACCATACTGCGAGGTATTGTATTACACAAGCTAGAATAAATACATCACCCTTTACACTCACTTCATAATAATCAGCGACGACATCTTCAATATAGCAACAGACCTAGAGTAAATCAGCTGACAGGATTTCAGCCAAAGTGGGACAGATTTATTCCATGAGCAACTCAACCTGTAAGGAACATTTTGTACAAATCTGCACTTAATTTGAAATTATAGTTAAACAGCCAACCTTGAAGGACAGATGGCAGTTGAATGTGGAAAAAGGGGAAATAAAAATTGGAGGTGATAAAAAAGGAGGAGATTGGATTTTACTTTTACCTGCAGTCCTTGTGAATGGTGGGTATCATATTTTGTGGTATTAATTAGATTCAGCAGTGGCATATAGTGGATGGATAGGTATGATTTCGATAAAGGTAGGCAAAAAGTGTAGGAATGAGAGGATACGAGAGTTGGGAACAGAACTTAAAAAACTAAATGATACGAAGATTTGCTGTAATGGAGTTTCTTTCTTCTTTGGGTGAAGTCTGTGTAATTGCACGATGTCATGGACTGTGATGGTAATTCAGTGGCTGGAAGATATACCAGCCTATCTGGCGTCACAGCATTATTGTTTAGGAGGTTATGTCAATTGGCATGCCTCGATTCGAGTCGCCTTGATAAATGTATGCATGCAGAAGTGATACATTTTGTTATATGTTTTGCTCAAGCCCTGCTTCACTGAAACGGAGTCATTTATAGATGAAAAACTATCATTTGTCACCTCGGAGATATAATTTTTCACCCACTTAGTTGCTGGGTCTCCACCCCAATGCTGAACCCTTTTTTGGCTATTTGGAGTGGTTGTTGCTTAGGACTTCATAACTTTTTGTCCACTTAAGCTCGCCAAATTTGCGTCCTCTTTTTCCAACATCCTAGAGATTCTAAAGGTACCTAGAGTTTGTGTGTTCCCTAGGAGGAGGCCAAGAAATTAGCCAAAATACAGCTAAAAAGTTATTTTTTTGTGGAAAAATTGGAAAAAAGGCCGCTGAAGAAAGCATGTGTTTTTTTTTTTTCCTGAAAATAGCTTCAACAAAAGATTTGCTGTGCTGAAGTCACCATCTTCCCAGCTTTTAGGAACAGGCAGACTTGAATCAGAAAACCTCATTTTCAGCACAATACTGGCATTTTGCTGGGACATAAGCCATTTTTACTTTTTTTTGTGCTTTCAGCCTCCTTCCAGTTAGTGACAGAAATTTGTATGAAACCAATGCTCGATCCCGTACAGCTAAACATTTCTGAAAAGTAGGTAAATTCTGAATTTAGCAAGGGGCCATTTGTGTAGATCCTTCAAGGTTTTCCTACAGAAAGTAACAGCTAAAATAAATATATATTGAAAATGAGGTAACGAAAAAAGAGCCATTCCCGGCCACATTTTCTTCTATAACTTTTTCCAGCTATGGCAGATTTTTAAAAGCAATATACCATTACGTCTGCTGGACTCTTCTGGCTGCGGGGATATAGGGCTTGTAGGTTCATCAAGAACCCTAGGTACCCAGAGGCAATAAATGAACTGCATCTTGCAATGCGTTTTCATTGTATACAGGGTATACAGCAATTCATTTAGAGAAATATAACAAATGATAAATAGGCATCAAGGAACCCTTTGGAATTCCAAAATGGGCAAAAGATAAGGTGTTGAGAAGCAGTGTTTTTTTGTACATCTCTGAATTACGGGGTCCCCATACTAGCATGTGAATTACAGAGCATTTCTCAAAATGGGTCAATAACACTTGTTCTGTTATTCTGTGTTCCCCCAAGTCTCCCGATAAAAATGGTGCCTCACTTGTGGGGGTAGGCCTACTGCCCGCGACAGAATACGCAACATAGACACATCAATTTTTTCCAATGAAAACTGATGTGTTTTTGCAAAGTGCCTAGCTGTGGTCTTTGGCCGCTAACTCAGCCGGCACCTAGGGAAACCTAGCAAACCTATTCATTTTTTAAAACTAGACATCTAGGGGAATTCAGAAGGTGCTGACTTGTGGGGTTCTCACTAGGTTCTGTTACCCAAACTCCTTTGCAAACCTCAAAATTTGGCAAAAAAAAAATGTTTTCTTCACACTTCGGTGATGGAAAGTTCTGCAAACTGAGAGGGGCCACAAACTTCTTTCCACCCGACATTCCCCCAAGTCTCCTGATAGAAATGGTCCCTCACTTGTGTAGGTACGCCTATTGTCTGAGACAGGAAATGCCCCAAAACACAATGTGGACACATCACATTTTTACATTGAAAACTGACGTGTTTTTTGCAAAGTGCCTAGCTGAGGATTTTGGTCTCTATCTCAGCTGGTCCCTAGAAAAACCTACCAAACTTGTGCATTTTTTAAAACTAGACACCTAGGGGAACCCAGGATGGGGTAACTTTTGGCGCTCTCACAAGGTTCTGTTACCCAGAATCCTTTGCAAACCTCAATATTTGGCAAAAAAACACTTTTTCCTCACATTTCGGTGATAGAAATTTCTGGAATCAGAGAGGAGCCACAAATTTCCTTCCACCCAGTATTCTCCCAAGTCTCCCGATAAAAAATGGTACCTCACTTGTGTGAGTAGGCCTAGTGCCCGTGTCAGGAATAGATCACACAACAGTCAATGTTGGTCCTTACATGAGGGCAGCTGTTGACCCTGGAGTGATCCATTCCTGATGCAGGCACTAGGTACAGGCACTTAAGTGGAGTAGAGTTTTTATCAGGACAGATGGGGAAACACTGGGTGGTAGGAATGTTTTATTATATTGTATTGTGTTGTATTGTAATAGTATTTATATAGCGCTTACTACCCCTGACGAGGCTTCGAAGCGCTTTTCGGTGAGTAGCACGCTACTCTGGAACCCAACAAGAATTAGTGATGGATTAGTATCGGGAAATATGAGTACAGTTTTAGTATTATTATGAGTAAATTTGAGCCGCAGATATGAGAGTTTGTTAGTTAGATTGACTGGAGTAATGGAGGGGTGGAGGAGGAAAGAAATCTAGAAGTGTTAATTGGGAGTATATCCCTCATTTACTCAACCCAAAGGCTTGGTATGAGTAAAGGGGGATGGAGGAGGGAAGAGTCTGTGGAAGGGTTAGGGAGAGCATAGTAGCAGGGTGAGATAAATGAGGGAGAATTTAGTAGGGTTGTGTGGGATGTCATGGTAGTAGAGTGAGGTTTGGTGAGTTAGATGTGGAAGCGGAGGGAAGAGCTTAGGCAGAGTTATTTAGGAGATGAAAGTAGTAGAAAGGATTTGGGATTAGTCAGAGTGGGAATGGAGGATAGTTTGATAGAGACATGACATATGATGATGGGTAGATAAGTGTGATAAGATGAGAGCAGGGATTCATAGATATCTAGTATAACAACCCACCCAGGAGCCATGCAATGAACCACGAACATGCCAAGCACAGAAACAACATATACACATACATACATACATATATATATACATACACACATACACACACACATACAAACACACATGAATACACACACATATGTACATACAATACATAATTAAAACCATGGGTAAATATATTTAGTCAAACAGGTTTAAAGAGGGTGTGTGTATTTTATTGTTATGACATAGTAGCAATACATATTTTCTAAAGCACTATACATAACTAGAAATATACACATAATCAGAAAAAATATTTATCAACGTAGGCATATGCAGTCCATAGTTGTTTGAATATGGTGGTTATGAAGGAAAGAGCCAGCTCTTGAGTAGTTTTCTGAAGACAAGAAAGTTATCTGTGGCTCTTATAGCCCCTTCTGTGCCGCGGACGTAGTGGTTACGTCCTGCGGCACAGCACTCCTATTCCGAGGACGTAACCATTACGTCCTCGGCCCTGAGCTGGGAGGGAGCGCTAGCGCTCCCTCCATGGGGTTCACCCCCACCCCCCAAGGTGGGGATGGAAGGGGAAGACCTTCCCCTTCCACTTCCGCCACCCCCGCCTCCCCCACAACCCCGTAATGACGTCAGCACGCGATTACACACTGCTGGTCGCACTGGAGGACATTTGCTTCCAGTGCGAGTACGGAGAAACAGGTGATTTTCTCCTCCTGCGGGTGGGGGGTTTGGGACAAAGAGGCACTGGGGGAAAGGAAAGGCTTTTCCTTTCCCCGGTGTCTCTTTGAGCAATCCTACTGCCCGATCGCATTGCGATCGGGCAGCAAGAATGCCCACTAAACGCCAGGGATTTTTAAAATTTAAATATTGTGGCAATGTTTTGTGTTGGGGAGCAGCCCCTTGGGCAAGGGTCGCTCCCATTTGGGGGGCATGCTTGTGTGGCCATTTCTTCCCCCCTTGGGGGCAGATCGGCCTAATATTTTTAGGCTGATCTGCCCCCAAGGGGGGCAGAAACCACTAGACGAAAAGGATTTTCATTTTTTAATTATTTATCTTGTGTTTTGTGCTGGAGAGCAGCCCTTTGGGCAAGGGTCGCTCCCATTTGGGGGCCATGTTTGTTGTGGCCTTTTCTGCCCCCCTTGGGGGTAGGGGGTGATCAGCCTTATATTCTTAGTCTGATCTTTATTTCTGCTGTGTTTTGTGTTGGGGAGCGGCCCCATGGGCAAGGGTCGCTCCCATGTGGGGGGCATGTTTGTTGTGGCTATTATTTTTAGGCTGGGGGCAGAAACCATTAGAAATCCAGGGATTTTTTAATATGTTTATTTTTGTGTGGGGTGGGCTATTTCTTTTAGGCCCACCTGCCCCCAAGGGGGGCAGAAGCCACTTAGAAACCAGGGATAGTGTGTGTGTGTGTGTGTTAGTGGAGAGGGGGCAACCCCTTGGGCAAGGGTCACCCCCCTTTGGGGGCACGTGTACCAAGGCCATTTCTGCCCCCCTTGGGGACAGATCAGCCTATTATCTTTAGGCTGATCTGCCCCCAAGGGGGGCAGAAACCACTAGAACGCAAGGGATTTTATTTATATGTTTCTTTATGTTGGGATCGTCCCCTTGGGCAAGGGGTGCCCCCCCAAGGGGGCATTGAACTGTTGGACATTTCTGCCCCCCTTGGGGGCAGATGGGCCTATTTATTTTAGGCCCATCTGCCCCCAAGGGGGGCACAAGCCACGTAGGCACCAGGGATAGTGTGTGTTTTTTTTGTGGTTTTTTTTGGGGGGGTGGCCCCTTGGGCAAGGGTCGCACCCCCTGGGGACACACTACTAAAGGTATTTTCTGCCCTCCTTGGGGCAGATAGGCCTATTTTTTTAGTAGGCCCATCTGCCCCTATGGCAGAATCCACTTAGGCACCAATTTCTAAATGCTTGATGGTGGGATGTTTGGCAGCTGACGAAGTATTTGCATTTGTGATCATTTTTTTCTTCCTTTTTGTTCTAGTTCAAAGCTTTTGCTTTCTTTGCTGTGGCTCCTTGCGGTTTTGGCGGTGGTTGACCTGCGGTTTGCATAGTTGCATGTTTTAGGTAAGTAAAAACAATTTACTCCAAAGGAGTATTGTTGCCATGCATGAAGGACATGTTTGTAGGTGGTGTACTAAATGCAGGTTTGTGTGAAATTGTCCTTAGATTTGTGAACAATGATATTTGTGTTTTCTTATTTCTAATTTGCTTTTCTTTCTTTCTTTTTAGTGGGATATCATTGGTGATTGCTGTGTCTGTGCAGAGTAGTTGCTGGTGATTCAAGATTTTTCATGCAAGTGAGCGGTATAGTTTTCAAGTTTATAACTCTGCTTAATAAAGCTACACTTTATTATTTATCTTACACAGTGCTGGTTGTTGGTGGTGCATTTGTCCAGTTAATTTTCGTAGGAAAGATCATGGCTAGCCGCAGCATGACCGCTCAGTAGGTGGTTGGTATGCTTTTTGAGTCATTGTCTGATCATGATAATGAGACGGACTCTGCATCTGAGGCATAGGAGGAAGTGAGAGATTCTGGCAGTGAAGTTTCTCTCGGAGAGGAATCTTCTGATGAGGAAGCCACACTCAGTGCAGGTGAAGGGCCTGTTTCAGAGGAGGACACTGATGTGCCATTAGTGCAGCAACCTGGGGCTGAAAGGTTTCCCGTTAGAAGACCTGAACTCTGGGTTGCCCCAAACATGGAGCAGCCAGAGTTGCCTGCCTTTACTGGTCTCCCGGGGTGTAGAGTCAATACAGATAACTTTTTGCCTGTCAATTTCTTTGAGTTATTTGTGGATGATGTGTTTTTGGAAGAGATTGTTGAGCAGACTAATTTGTATGCGGAGCAGTATTTGATGGACAACGCTGCTAGACATAAGCTGCACTCTAGACCTGCCCAGTGGATTCCAACAAATTTGGAGGAGATGAAAATGTTTTTAGGTTTGACTCTTTTGATGGGGTTGATAAGGAAGCCATCACTGGCTTCTTATTGGTCTAGTAGTCCCTTGATGGCAACAGCTATATTTCCTGCAACAATGAGTGGTAATCAGTATTTGCTTATTCTTAGGATGCTGCATTCTACTGACAGTGCATGAGCCTTGCCACGAGATCACCCTGATTCTGACCGTGTTTTTAAGGTTAGGCCTATCCTTGATCATTTTGTAGATCGTTTTTCAGAGGTCTATGTTCCAGGCAAAGAAATAGCTGTGGACGAGTCTTTGGTCCTCTTCAAGGGTCGTTTGGTTGTTAGGCAGTACATTCCTAGCAAGAGGGCACAATGTGAAATTAAATTGTATATGCTGTCTAAAAGTAGTACAGGATATGTGTATAATTTCCGTGTCTACACTGGTAGGGATTCCAGTATTGACCCCACTTTTGGAGTTCCTGAGAAAATTGTGTGGGAACTTGGTAGACGACTGTTCAACAAAGGTCACCATTTGTCTGTAGATAACTTTTACACTGGAGTGCAGTTGTTCAAGGAATTGTTTAGAGTGGACTCTGTTGCTTGTGGCACAATTTGTTGTAACCGGAAAGGCTATCCAAGGGAGCTTGTCTGTAAAAAAACTTCAGAGGGGACAGTGCAGTGCTTTGCGGAATGATGAGCTGCTAGCTTTGAAGTTTTCAGACAGGAGGGATGTCTACATGCTAAGTACCATCCATGATGAGAGTAATTCCCCCGTGACTGATTGGGGCCAGGTTGCTGAAGTGCGCAAACCTGTGTGCATTTTAGATTATAATAAGCACATGGGAGGTGTAGATAGAGTTGATCAAAGGTTGGAACCTTATACTGCTATTCATAAGTCTTACGTTTGGTATAAGAAGTTAGCAATTCACCTTTTCCACTTAGCAACTTTAAATGCTTTTATTGTGTTTAAGGATAGGTCTCCAGAGTCAAAGATGACATTTGTGAAATTTCAGGAGTCAGTGATAGAGAGCCTTATTGTGGTGGAACAGGCCAGAGTTCCTAGAGAAGCAGTGGTGGAGAATGTGGCTAGATTGAAAGATCGCCACTTTGCTGAGCACATTCCTCCCACAACCAAAAAAGACTTTCCAGCTAAGATATGTAAAGTGTGTTTTCGAAGAGGTATCCGGAGGGAGACTCGAATGTACTGCCCAGATTGTCCTTCAAAGCCTGGGCTGTGTGTGGGTGGTTGTTTTAAGAATTACCACACTCAAAAGAATTACTGGGAGCAACCATGAGTGTAAACTGTCTGTTTTGTATTTTCATGTGTTCAGTTTCATGGTTAGCATTTCTGTCATGTACTTAGTTAAAGCTTTTGTGTTTGAAGTTTTGTAATTATTTCTAATTAGTTAGTGGTTTCTTTGTTTAAAAAAATAAATAAAAAAAGTGATGCCATTGTGTGTGGAGTGGGGCTTGGCTGAGGGTGTACATATTGACTTACTGTTGGCTACTGCAACACACTGCCAGCCAAACACCAGTCCGCACACTCCCATCAGCTGGTGTGATTGCTGTATCAGGCATTTCGGTGTATGTAAGTAATGGGCCCTTGAGTGGCGCTGTCTCTCGATGCGAGTGTTGTAATGTGCTGGGCCCGTGGCTGGCGGCATAAATGGTCTTGTGTGTGTCATGTATGAAAGGCGTGTGAATGGACTGTAAAGCGGTTTTTGCCTTGCCGTGGCTTTACAGCTCACAAGCTGTGAGTCATTGGTTCCATTTTTTGGCCTTTCAGTTATTAACAATGCTTTTCATTTTTGTGAAATCTCTTGTGAATAAAATGTAATCCACTGAACCATCACTCACCCTCGGGCCAAATCCAACCAGTATGTCTGGTAAAAATGACCAAACCTGCTCCACTGTAATCAGGCGTCGCAGCACACCTGTGACATGCTAGGTGCCTCGGGTGGGACCCCAATGATAAAGCATGCCACCAACTTAGGTGGTGGGTGAGGGGTCTTTTTAACATAACCTAAGTGCATTTCTTTTCACAATTTTAGTGTTTGGAACATCACATAAGTATGTGGACACACCAAAATGATCTATTGCAAAACTACCTGTGTTGGGGGGTGGCGGAGGCACCTATGGTTTTGGTCCTGGGTGCGGCCTTCATCTGGGGAAACCTACCAAACCCAGACATTTTTTAAAAATAGACACCCCAAGGAGTCCAAGGAGGTGTGGCTTTCCCGGATCCCCCATTTTTTCTTACCCAGACTCCGTAGCAAACCTCAAAATTTGCATTAAAAAATCATATTTTCCTCACTTTTCTTTGTAGGATCACCGCTGCGGCACAAATTTCTTACCACCCAGCATTCCCCTCAGTCCCCCAAGTAAAATAACACCTCACTTGAATGGGACCCCAAAGCAGAGTCAGGCTAAAAGATGTATAAAAGAAAAATATGTGCTTATCAAATCGCTTTGCTATCCCCCAATCTCTACAAGTTTTTGGCCTTATTCTGTTGCAGGCACCTGGCCCACCCATACAAGTGAGGTATCATTTTTATCCGGAGACTTGGGGGAGCGCTGGGTGGAAGGAAACTTGTGGATTCTGTCAGATTCCAGAACTTTCTGTCACCGAAATGTGCAGGAGCGGCTGGTGACATTTGAAAGTGGTGGGGCGAATCAAGAGCAGCAGGTCTCGGGGCTCACGGACGACTAACGGAAATAACTTAATAATAGCCCTCTACCCCCATCAAATAAGTGTAACTACCACTTTCAAAAGTCACTAGCCACTCCTGAATAGAAACATAATCCCGCGAACATCTATTTCTTTGTAAATAAAGGCAGGATTAGCGTTTGTATAAAATAATTGATGGTTACAATAGTAAAGCTGTGGGTATAAAGGATGCATTTGATATTTGTAGTTACAAATGTCTTATATCTGCCACAGTGAAACGAAGCATGTTTCAGGAGCCCTGGCTAGCTGCATGCGGCTGCAGTTGCTGCAGGTGGCATTAACTGCGCATTTACATTTGTGCCCACCTCTTGCTTTTATTTCGAATACTATTCCAAGATTGGGAGTGCTTTTTAAAATCTGTGTTAGTCAGATGTAGACACAGGCCTAATGATAAAGTGCCTAGTGGTCGGGGTAAGTTTGTAGGTAAAACATTGATGCAAAGATAGTACAGATCTGCAATATGTGCTAACAAGTACAATTAGAGCCTCGGCAAACTGCGGTGCTCCGCATCTCTGCATTACACGTTCACATTTTGTTTTAACCTGCTCTTTAGGATGATGTCGTTAGCAGCACCAGTGGGCGATGCCCATTTCCGATTACCATATACATCGTGCTATATCACTCACACAGAGCACGCTGAATGGGAACTGAGAACGCTGTAGAGCAATCAGTGCTGCACAGCTCGGACCCCCCAGGCATCGGTCTTTGAGGAAGCCTGTAACAGTAACGGAAAGCCTGCCTTGATATCCCTCGCACGCAGTACCAAGGCCCCGTGCAGGAGTAAAGTTCCCAGTGACTGCCTGGAAACCCCCTTCACTTACTCCAGGGTCACCTTCAGTATGGCGGCGCTGCACTGGCAGGCTCGCTCCGGGATGGCAGCAGTATCTCATTTCTTCCTCAATTAGCTCCTGATTATCAGCGTCCCAGGGCCCCTCTCCAGCCCCTGTTTAATGCACCATTAATAATTCATCAGGCAGATAGCCGCACGGACCAGAAGGGACGGACCAGAAGGGCGCCGAGGTTTCGGCTACTGCAATAAAATCTGAACAGCCACCCACCGAGGGATGAAAGACAAAAAAATCAAAGCTGAAAAAACATAAGAATCCCGTTCTTGCAAATTTTTTATCAAAAGCTAACTTGCTGTGCTTCTGCGGGCTGCTCACCTCGTGTTTGCCAGTGCATTAGCTGCGCAGTGCGCAGACTCGATTTTCGCTGCCTTCCTGCCTGAAGCCCCGCCCACCATTTCCCAACTTGTCACAGGGCTACACCCATATTCCGTGACGAATTGGGAAAGGGTGGGGTGACCATCCTCCACTATCCTGACTGACGTGAAGCCCCTAGCGCTACAGGGCTTCAACCTGAAGCGCCCGGGGCTAAGTTTATCTACACGTCATTAGGGGGTGGAGACTGGTCCTCTGAGCTATGTCTGTGCCGAGCTGATGACCTCACAGGCCTCAGGCTATGAGCTTATCAGCCCGGCAAACATAGACTCAGTCAGGGGAGGGCCTGGCCTGATCCTGCCAGTCTAATCTCACGTGACCCAGCCCCAAGCAAGAAAGAGGTGTGTGCATTTCTTTTAGGGAGGGACTGGGAGTTAGGGGAGTTTGTTTTCACCTTTTTAAAAAAAAAATTATTTATGTTTACGAGGGCGGAGCCCCGACGCCCTCGTGTAGAAACCGCCACTGGAAATGTGAGGTAAAAGTGTTTTTTTAGCCACATTTTGAGGTTTGCAAAGGATTTTTGGTAACAGAACCTGGTGAGAGCCCCACAAGTCACCCCATATTGGATTACCCTAGGTATCCAGTTTTCAAAACTGCACAGGTTTGCTAGGTTTCCCTAGGTGCCGTTGAGTTAGAGGCCAAAATCCACAGGTAGACACTTTGTAAAAAAACACCTCTGTTTTCTGTGAAAAAATGTGATGTGTCCACGTTGTGTCTTGGGCCATTTCCTTTCGTGGGCGCTAGGCCTACCCACACAAGTGAGGTACCATTTTTATCGGCAGACTTGAAGGAACGCTGGGTGGAAGGAACTTTGAGGCTCCTCTCAGATTCCAGAACTTTCTGTCACCGAAATGAGAGGAAAAAGTGTTTTTTTGGCCAAATTTTGAGGTTTGCAAAGGATTCTGGGTAACAGAACCTGGTCAGAACCCCACAAGTCACTCCGTCTTGCATTCCCCTAGGTGTCTATTTTTCAAAAATGTGCTGGTTTGCTAGGTTTCCCCAGATGCCGGCTGAGCTAGAGGCCAAAATCCACAGGTAGGCACTTTGTAAAAAACACCTCTGTTTTCTGTGAAAAAATGTGATGTGTCCACGTTGTGTTTTGGGCCATTTCCTTACGTGGGCGCTAGGCCTACCCACACAAGTGAGGTACCATTTTTATCGACAGACTTGGGGGAACGATGGGTGGAAGAAAATGTGTGGCTCCTCTCAGATTTTAGAACTTTCTGCCAGCGAAATGAGAGGAAAAAGTGTTTTTTTGGCCAGATTATGAGGTTTGCAAAGGATTCTGGGTAACAGAACCTGGTCAGAGCCCCACAAGTCACCCCATCTTGGATTCCCCTAGGTGTCTAGTTTTCAAAAATGTGCTGGTTTGCTAGGTTTCCCCAGGTGCCGGCTGAGCTAGAGGCCAAAATCCACAGGTAGGCACTTTGTAAAAAACACCTGTTTTCTGTGAAAAAATGTGATGTGTCCACGTTGTGTTTTGAGCCATTTCCTTACGTGGGCGCTGGCCTACCCACACAGGTGAGGTACCATTTTTATTGGGAGACTTGGGGGAACACAGAATAGCAAAACAAGTGTTATTGCCCCTTGTCTTTCTCTACATTTTTTCCTTCCAAATGTAAGGCAGTGTGTAAAAAAGTTGTTTATTTGAGAATTGCCCTTTAATTCACATGCTAGTACGGGCACCCCAGAATTCTGAGATGTGAAAATAACCACTGTTTCTCAACACCTTATCTTTTGGAAATACAAAGGTTTTCTTGATACCTATTTTTCACTTTTTATATTTCAGCAAATGAATTACTGTATACCTGGTATGGAATAAAAACCCATTGCAAGGTGCAGGTCATTTATTGGCTCTGGGTACCTACAATTCTTGATGAACCTACAAGCCCTATATATTCCCACAATCAGAAGAGTCCAGATGACGTAACGGTATATTGCTTTTAAAAGATCTGACATTGCAGGAAAAAGTTACAGAGTAAAACGTGGAGAAACATTGCGTTTTTTTACCTCAATTTCATTCTTTTTTTTATTACAGCCGTTATTTTCTGTAAGAAAACACTTGTAGGATCTACACAAATGACCCCTTGCTGAATTCAGAATTTTGTCTACTTTTTAGAAATGTTTAGATTTCTGGGATCCAGCATTGGTTTCTCACCCATTTTGGTCACTAACTGGAAGGAGGCTGAAAGCACAAAAAGTAGTAAAAATGGGGTATGTTCCTGTAAAATGTCAAAATTGTATTGAAAAATTGGGTTTTCCAATTCAAGTCTGCCTGTTCCTGAAAGCTGGGAAGATGGTGATCTTGCCACCAAAAAACCCTTTGCTGATGCCATTTTCAGGGAAAAAACCACGAGCTGCCTTCTGCAGCCCCTCAAAACAAAATTTTCACTGTATTTTGGCTAATTTCTTGGTCTCCTTCAGGGAAACCCACAAAGTCTGGGTATCTCCAGAACCCCTAGGATGTTGGAAAAAAAAGGACGCAAATTTGGCATGGGTAGCTTATGTGAACAAAAAGTATCGCACAGGAGGGGGAAAAGGCCTGGCAGTGAAGTGGATAGTTGGGGGCAATGAATTCCATAGTTTGGCTGCTTGAATGGAGAAGGATGTACCACCTATAGTCTTTTTCTTGTATGGTGGTGTTCTAAGGCGGGGTGCCAATCTTGAGCGGAGGTTTCTTTGTTGTATGTATTTGGTTATTTTGAAAGTGCATCTTCTGGCAACGGGTAACCAGTGTAGTGCTCTCAAGGCAGGGGAGATGTGGGCTTGCGGCTTTACATGTAATAGTAGCCTGGCTGCCGAATTCTGGATATGTTGTAGTTTTTTCATAATAGATAGAGATAATCCATGGTAGAGGCCATTGGCATAATCCAGTTTGGATAGTACAAGCTAGATAGTAGCTTGCACCCTGTGTGGAAATCCAAGGTGGGGGAATATGTGTTGTAAAGTCTTCAAGGTGATGAAGCTTGTTCATACTAAATTGTCCACTTGGGCATTCATAGTTAACTTAGAATCCCTGGTGATTCCAAGGTTTTTAACTTCCTTGGATAATTGAGGAGGTGGTCCAAGATCATCAGGCCAGATGCACAGAGGGTCATAACTTTTCCAGTCGCCACATATGAGTATATCTGTTTTGGAGGTATTTAGTTTGAGATGGCTACAGGTCATCCACTGATCAACGGCTCTGACGCAACTAAAGATTTCTGAGTTTTCAATGTTTTTGGGGCATTCTAATTTAAGTAGTATTTGTGTGTCATCTGCATAGTTTTAGCATGTGAGATGGAACTCATTGATCAGTTCTGGTAAAGATATCATGTAGATGTTGAAAAGCAAAGGTGAGATGATTGATCCTTGGGGGACCCCTGCTTTTGTGAGGTAGGGTTTGGATGAGAAGGGGGGCGAGTGGATTATATTAGATATTTTTTGAAGATAGGAAGTAATCCAGTTGAGAGCAATCCCTTGAATGCCAGCTTTGTGGAGTCTTTGAATTAGGGTGTCATGGTCAACCGTATCAAAGGCAGCCGAGAGGTCCAAAAGAAGTAGTGCAGCAACTCCATTGCGGTCGACTGTGTTTTTAAGATCAGCCCAGATTGCTATTAGTGCCGATTCAGTGCTTCTTCCTGGGCGGAATCCAGTTTGGAAGTCTGAAAGTATAGAATTGTCTTCAATAAATTGTGACATCTGGGCGAATGCTGCTTTTTCTATCAATTTGCCCAGGAAAGGTCCATTTGTGATTGGTCTGTAGTTGTTTGGGTCTTGTGGGTCTAGTTTTTTTTTCTTTAATAACGGTCGTATGTATGCCTTTTTCAGGTCTACAGGAAAAGTTCCTGTAGTTAAAGAGTTGTTGATTCTTCTTACAGGTGTGGCAGCAGAAGTAGATAGAAGAATGTTATTGAAGATTTGTGGTGGGCAAGGGTCAGAAGGGCAACCAGAAGGTCTGCTTGCTTTGGCCAAATCCATAAATTCACCTTGGGATATTTGTTTGAAGGACTGTAGAGGTTGGGTTGCTTTATTCTTAGAGGGTATTTTAGGAAAGGGGCTGTTGCTGATGGTTTTCTTCTGTTTTAAATAGGAGTCCAATGTGTCTGCCTTGGTTGTGTAGTGAGTTGCCAATTTGTATGTGAAGTCTTGAGTAGTGGGATGACTTCCTTCCATACATGTAGGTTTTCGAAATTCATTGAGAATTTCATAAAAATCCTTGGTTGTAGATTGAGCATTTTGAATCCTGTCTGAGTAGTACCTTTTTTTAGCTTTTTTGATTGATGATTTGTATATTCTGTTAAGTTTGTGTAGCTGCAGTTTGTCTTGACTGTTGTTTGTTTTGAGCCAGGTCCGCTGCAACTTTCTGATTTGTTGCTTTATCTTTTTAAGTTCTGTGTTTCTCCAAGGTGTTGGTTTTCTTTTGTCATGTTTAGTTTTTCTGAGTGGTATTAGGATATCAAAAGCTTCCTGTAGCCACTCATAAAGTTTTGGCACAGAATTAATTGTATCTCGATCTGTGTTGGCTGTTAGTTGTGTTTCTACGTCATCCAAACTGAGTTTGCTCCATGGTCGATAGGTGCATGTATGTAAGTAGTTGTGGGGTGTGTTGATTTGTGGAGTTGTATGTCGGAAAGTTATCAAATGGTGGTCTGACCAAGTGATTGGCATGATGCTATGAATAGTAACTAGTACAGGCTTGGCAAAAATGACATCTAGAATGTGTCCAGCGATGTGTGTGGGATTGTGTACAATCTGATGTAGGTTCAATGCGACTAGGACAGTGGTGATAGCTTTTGGATGGGGCATATTGGGTTTGTCAAACCAAATTTTTAGATCCCCAAGAATGCATAGGTTGGAGTATAGTATAATAAGGTTTGAGACTGTGTCTAGAAAAGCATCTGGGAATGTGGAGTTGTTAGGTGGAGGTCTGTAAAGGAGGAGAAAGTTACAGGAGGAAGTTGGAGTAGGGTGGCATCTGGTAAGGAGGGCTTCACAACCTTGTCTGGAGATGTTGTCTGTTTTACTGAGGTTCATTGCCTGTTTGAATATAATAGCTAGTCCACCTCCTCTCTTGCCTATACAGTTTTGTGTGATGGTTTGATAGCCTGGAGGAACGGCTTCGTGCAACACTGTGGCCATGCCATCTCCCAACCAGGATTCAGTTATGAATAGTAAGTCAGGTTGTGTGTCTGTGAGCAGGTCGTAGATGTGGTGCTTGTTTTTTTAGAGTGATTGTGCATTTATGAGCTGGCAGTTTAGAAAAGGTGTGTTAGTGGTAGTGTTGTTTTGTTTAGGAGAAGGGTAAGTAGTATAATATGAGCTTGAAGCAGGAGTGTTGCTAGTTGTGATAACTGTTTGAGGCTCACAAAAGTCTTGCTTTTCAATATAGTGTTCCTCTTCCAGCAGGTTAAGGATGCATTTTGTTGGGTCTGTGTGTGTGGGTGGTGAACTTGGTGGCTGAGAGAGCCATGAAGACTGTACTGTTTTCTGTAGGGTAGTGTTATTATGTAATAGACAAGGGGATGCAATGTTGCTAAGAGTGGCATGTTTTTTATTTTGTTTGCATTTGTTTAGTGTGGATGGAGTATTGGTTAGGGGTGGTGGAGGAGCATGTGGATCATGATGTAAGGCTCTAAATTGTGCAATGGAGGAGAGGCCAGTGAATGAAAGTTGCTGGGTTGGGGTGCTTGTGGTAGGTGTTTGTGAAGAGTGAGAAAGTAGGGGTGAAGATAGGATGGAATTTTTATTCTTTGTGTAGTCCTGAGGGTGGGAGTGGGTAAGACGATAAGTGTAATGTAAGTTTCTGTTGATTTGGTGTGCTGATGTGTGTGGTCTGTATTGTTTTTGTGGAATAGTGAGGGGGATATTGGTGTAGTTGTTTTTGGTGAGGGATTTGTATGTGAGTTAGTGCTGGTGAATGGAATTAGAGTGTTAGATGGGGTGTTGATGTGTTTTGGAGATGAATGTATGAGGTGTGTAAGAGGTGATGGATGTGTGTCAGGGGAGTTAGTGTTAGTTGTGATGACTGGAAGAGGTAATATGTGTGGCGGAGTGAAATGTGGGGATTGTATGGTTGTGTGTAATTGGTGAAGAGAGGGGAAGTATGTTTGTAGATGGTGTGTTTGAAGGCAGGGTTTGGGCATTGTTATGATGACAGGTGGTCTGTGTGAAGCAAACAGCGGATAGTGTTGTTGGTTAGTATGAGCAGACAGTGTGTATCTGGAAGGCTGAGAGAAATGTATACTGTAGTTTTGTGTTGTGTGGGTGATGGCAGGTTGTGTTAGTGGGAGTAGACAGAGTCGTGTTTGCTGTGAGAATAAAGGTGTTTGACTGTTGTAGTTGTGGAGGATATCTGTATATGTGTTGTATAAAGGGTATTGTGTTGGGTGATGGTACATTGCAATCTGTCTGTGGTCAGTTTGTGATGCATGAGTTGGATGTCTTTGTAGAATATGTGTTTGCATGTTGAGGGATGTGTAGGGGCTGAAACAATTCCTGTACAATTGAGAATTGGGCAGCATTTTTGGCCCTAGTCTCTACCAGTCCTGAACAGGCCCATACAGGCAACTGCCCTTGTCCTCTCCGACCTTTGCCTCGACGCCCGGGCTGAGAAGCCCTGAGTCCTAGGCTTAAATAGCCTTACTGGCCAATAAGAAGCTGGTCCAAACCCTAGCCAATCCAATTTCTAGCCCTGATTCAAACAACTAATGGGAGACCCAGCCCTAATCACCAATCATAGCCCCAGCCCTAAAACCAGCAACCAATCAAAATCCCAGCCCTATCCACCAAACACAGCCCTAGAACCAACAGCCAATCAGAATCCCAGCCCTATCCACAAATCACAGCCCTAGGACCAGAAACCAATCAGAATCCCAGCCCTATAGACCAATCACAGCCCTAGAACCAACAGCCAATCAGAATCCCAGCCCTATCCACCAATCACATCCCTAGAACCAACAGCCAATCAGAATCTCAGCCCTATCCATCTATCACAGCCCTAGAACCAACAGCTAATCAGAATCTCAGCCCTATCCACCAATCACAGCCCCAGAACCAACAGCCAATCAGAATCTCAGCCCTAGAACCAACAGCCAATCAGATTCTCAGCCCTATCCACCATTCATAACCCCAGTCCTGGAGCCAGCAACCAATGGAAAGACCATCTCCCAACAACCTATCACAACAACATATGCAACAACCAATAGGAACTTATATAAGGAGCAAGTTAACTGAAGTCCAGTCCCTGTGGGCTAGGAGAAGGCAGCTGCTGCTCTATTCAGAATCTCCTTGAATACAGACAGGCTGAGTGCACACTTCCAAGCTAGAAGAGTCTACTTTCCAGGTAAGGGAGAGATTGTTTAAAAAACAAACACTGGAATACTGCTGGACGCGCACTCTGAAATTGGGCTTTTTGAAAGGCAAAAAAAACAGGGGGGCAGACAGTTTCTAAACACAATTTAAATCACAGAAACAGATTAAAACAGTCTCCTAAAAACACACTCTGCAAGATGTATGTAGCCTTTTTACTTAGAAGAAAAAAAGGGGGGCTGGGAGGTTTATGTGCCACAAACTAGCAAGGCAATTCACACAGTCACGGCAAAAACAAATTTGAAAAAAACACCACTTTAAAAGAGGCCAGGCTGCCTGAAACACAGAGAGGCCACAGTAAAATAGACACAGGTAGCTGAAATAAACACTTTTGAACAAATAATGCTATTTACCCAGAAAAATCTGGGGGCTCCTTACCTAGGTCTTTTGTGGATCCCAGCATATTCCTGTAATTTGTGTGACAGAAATGCAAGAACACATGGAGTTTTATTCAACATTTCAGCTTTGCAGGGTATTCTGGGTAAGAAAGCTTTGGGGAATCCTCACAAGTCACATCTCTGTGGACTCCCTCGGATGTCTAGTTTCCAGAAATGTTTGGGTTTGGTAGGTTTCCCTATATGGCCGCCTAGCCCAGGACCAAAAATGCAGGTGCCTGCCGTACAAAACCAGGTTGTTTTGTGATAGATAATTTTGATGTCTCTACAATATACGATTTGGGACGTGGATTTTGGGGATGAACTAAATTGGGGAGCTCCCAGGAAAGTACACTCTCTATGCTTGCCGCTGCATGCACCTGCTCTCTGGGTTGGGCTAACCTGCTATTGTCCTGCTGCACAGACTATTCTTGCGAAGGGACAGCAGGACTGTCCTCATATCCTCCCTCATAATCACTGGAAGATGAGTAATCGAATGGGACTCCTCTGACTGAGAAATCACTCCAGCAGATTCTGCGCCATTGTCCTATCCCTGAGATGCTGTCTTGATATCTGCTATCTCAGTCTCTGATCATATGTCAGAGCTGTCCTATGTAGCCCATGTTAGGGCTTGAGAAGCAGCCATTCAACAAGATGCCATCTCTGCTACTGGCTAAACTGTCGCTCTAAAACACTAGCCTACGTAGACAGTCACAAAATTGCTGGTAGGTGTGTGTGTGATACCTCCAACAGTAGAGGTCACCTTACCTTCATTTCTTCCCCCAGGAAGCATGTTCTCTCAAGACATAAAAAAAAAAAAAAAAGACACATTATTACTTCATCTTGTCACATACCAATCGTCACAGTCCTTAGCTCCTCTAGCGCCCAGTCCAACAGTCATTATTGGTTCTCCCACTCCCATTACCTCCTCCTCTGATTCACTCACTACCACCCAGCAAAAGTGCATTTCTTCTCTCCATAGCCCTCCTCGTACATACATTTCATTTGTATTATAGTGCAGGTAATGGCTGGCTTTACTAATGCACTCAACTATTCATATATAATATAGTTTTGGTCCTTGCAGTAGGCATAAAAACTTTCTGTGCTACTTTATGGCATCAAAATTGCCACTAGACAAAAGTCAGATCCTTTTCTAGCAGAAACATAATTACAAGAGTTACTTCACTTTTTCATGACTCCCTAAAAGCTACAGTTGAAATGCGTCAGTTGAAGTATGTGCATTGCTTTGAAGACGCAAACTGTAACTGCAAGAGAACAGGTGGTAAATATATATATATATATAGTGTTGGACTGTTTTCCTTATGCAGGGTCATCCCCAGTCTTTTTGCCTCCTTCCTCCTGGTTTTTCTCACCTCTCGCTGTTGGCTCTAGGACTCTGAGCACCTTATCACTGCTGACCAGTGCTAAAGTGCAGGTTCTCTCCCATCTAAAGTTTGTTTGATTGGCTTATACCTATTTGGCATATTTAATTTACCTATAAGTCCCTTGTACAGTGG
This sequence comes from Pleurodeles waltl, assembly GCF_031143425.1. Taxonomy (NCBI): domain Eukaryota; kingdom Metazoa; phylum Chordata; class Amphibia; order Caudata; family Salamandridae; genus Pleurodeles; species Pleurodeles waltl. Next base: position 900,780,822 of record NC_090447.1, on the reverse strand, counting down.
TATCTCTATACCCAGGGCCTGTAAACTAAATACTACTAGTGGGCCTGCAACGCTGCTTGCGCCACCTACTGAAGTAGACTTTCAAACCTGTCTTAGGCCTGCTAGTGCAGGGCCTGTGTGCACAATTTTCTGCCACAGGGACCTGGCATCTAAATTTACTTTCCAGTCCCAGAACTACCCTTTTACCACATGTAAGTCACCCCTAAGGTACTCCCTAGCTAGCACTACGGGCAGGGTGCCATGTATGTAGAAGGAAGGACAAGTGCCAGGCTGCATGGCCTGTCCTGGTAGTGACAAATAGCCTACCTTGGTGTCTCACTGCTGTGAGTGCTGCCTTCTCATAGGACTGCATTAGAAATGCCCTGCCTTATGTGTAAGGGGTATTGTCTGATTTATGAGGGGTAGCGTAGGCGTGTTTGGTACGTTGTGATGTTGATAATAAATGCTGCTTACTGCTGTTGGTGTATTTCTTATTACTATTACAGAAATGCCACTTCTAGAAAGTGCGCATTTATCTGTGCTTATGACTCTAGTGTTTTGCAGCTTGACACCAATCCACGTCTGGGCAGAGTGACAGTTGGGACTGTACACTGGGAGGGTGGAGGTGTCACAGAGGTGCATGTGCATACTAAATAGTCATCCTGGGCTAAGAGAAGGGAGAGGTGGGTCAAACCTACATTTGTAAAGGCTATGCCCTGGTCTCACCCAATAGGGTCGTTAACCCCCCACTGATGTTTGGAGCCTGTGGTGAAGAAGCAAGGGGGCACTCCCAGAACCGGTTGTAACTGGCTGGAACCTCCTCTCCCTACCATTGCAAAACATTGTAAGGACTGAGTATAAGTACAGGGGAATTTTCCCCACAATTTGGAGACTCTTTGAACTTATGTGGAACTGGACACAGACTACTGGAAGACCTCCCCAAGAACCGCCATGGACGACTGCTGCTGTGCTGACCTGTGACCTGCTTGGTCACTAAAGAGGACTTGCCACTTGCTAGATACTCCTTGTACTGGCCTGTTGTTGGGCCCTCCACCTGTGGGCCTTTTCCTGCAAGCTTTTGCTCCCCAGGGGCAGGGTGCGGTGGCCCCTGCCCCCTGCATGTCACCCTGGAGCACGGGGGTGCTTCACCTTTTTGTGCAGAGATTAAGCGCTTGGGAAAATGCTCTGTGGGGGATTTCGTAAGCACTTGGAAGCGCTTTCCCTTGCTGGTGTGCTACGAAAAGCGTTATTTTTTTTATGGCAGAGGAAATCACCGCCCCAGCCGGGCCGAAGTGGAGAGCTCCAGTGCTTTTCAAAACGCATCTCGCATTGCCCAGAAACCTCACCGCTGCAGCCGGGCCATTAACTCACTCGAGCATATCAGAGCATGCTTGGTTTTAACCCTCGGGCACTCCAGGAAAAGGAGAGGAGCTGGCGTGCTCCTCTCTGTGACCCTGGGGACCCGACGATCCAAGTAGTGCCCCCGGGATACAAGCCGGCTCCCCTGTTGTTAAGGGGATCACCGCGACCCGGGAGTCACAGGAGCAGCTCCAGAGAGGAGCCCAGCATGTGGGGGAGAAGCGCGGCTTCTCCCTGCTCTGCATCAGCAGCCGCACAGGGGACGAAGGTGGCTGCCCCCAAACTTGCAGAACTCGGAGAAGGTGCTGGGAGAACCCCCTTCCCCAGTCTTTGCAATAGGAGCAGGACGCTCTGATTTTCTGGGAACAAAGCAGACATTTTTTTAACCAAGAAGGGAGACCTCAGCCGAGGCCCACTTCTGTTTGCCGCTGACTGTGTTTGGCCTTGCCTGGCCTCCACCTTTGTCGGAGGGTGTGAGGAGGCCGAAGCAGGCCCCCAACCAAATCGCAGGTCCCCAGAGGGGCCCGTTTTCTGCAAGGAGAGGGTGCCTACCGTCCCTCTCTCCCAGGAGCACCGCGTGGTCGCTGTGTTGAGTGCAGAAGCACCGGGGGCCCCCTCATGCTCTCCTATGCACTAGGGGTGCCTCGATCATCAACACCAGGTATTTCCTAGGAAATAAGATATATCCTAAGTTCTTCTACAGACTGGAGTATATATTGCCTACCTGCTTGATGATGTTTACATATGTATGTAACTGTTCCTTTTATGGACATGATTTGCTGATATGTATTTTTTATGACTTGCCATATGTTGTCTAATATTCCTACTATGGCTGTTTTATGATATTCTTATGACAAATGTTGTGGTGTAATAACGTGTTTCCTAACCACTGTTATGTTGTGGAATACTGAGTAACCTGTGTGTTATATGTGACTACTGCTAGTTTGCAGAGTAACTAATGTGTAACGTTCTGACAACTGCTAAGGTGTCAGGATAGTACTAATATGTGATGTTTGGTCTAATAATTGTGTTGTGTACAATATAGTATATTTTCATATAATCTGGTGTTGTGTTTCCTTTGTGGTGGCAATAGTGCGTCAGATGCTTTACACATTGCCTCTGGGATAGTCCTGACTGCTCATGCCAAGCTACCAAGGGGGTGAGCAGGGGTTATCTTGGACGTGTAATTCCCTTGCCCTGACTAGGGTGGGTAGGTTTTGCCTGGCTGAGGTGCATACCTAACCAGAAACCCCATTTCAAACATTGGTCATCAGCGGTGAGGATAGAACTTGCGCTTGCACAATACCATTGTGACTCATTATTTCACTACAAGGATTGCATTTAGACCATCACATGTTTGGCTTCTCTTAACTTTCTCTCTTTGGACATTTTTCCTGATTTCAGTTCTCACGATTGGGTATTGTGGTTGTCACACTTGTGTTTTTTGTACCTTTTCAAGATGGGGCTTACATTTGATTAGAGGACCTGCCGGTTTACACGCAGGAGGAATAAGAGGGGTTCTGTAGAGAGAGGGGACTGTCTTTAGAAGGGGACCTCAGAAGATGTCTGAATTTCTTTGAATGGTTTGTGACATATACCCAGGGGGGGAGTATGCTGAGGGGGTGCCCTGAGGATCCTGAGTGTAGCGATGGTTCCCAATGGGAGGGCTCCCAGACCTCATCCCTAGAGAGTGGTAGAGAGAATGATCAGGCGGTTGAGAATGACCGGGCGAGGACGCCAGTTGACAGGGAAGGCTCCAGTGATAGGGAGTCCCTGGCTGGGTCCAGTGTAAGAAGCAGGCCTACCTCTGATTCCTTGACGCCTGATGAGCTAAGAGATAGGCAGGAAGAGAGGGACCTGAAGTTGCAGTTAGCGCGCCTAGCTGTTGAGGAGAGAATGGCTGAGGTGGAGAAGGCCTTAGTACAGGAAAGGATGGCAGAGGCAGAGAGGGCCTTTGCCAGAGAAAGACTCACTCTAGAGTGCAGTCTGAAGGTTCTGGATTTACCAGAGCTGCAGGTGGAGTCCAGTGGTGGCAGCAATGTAGAGTGCTGTAGCAAAGATGTTCCTCACATACCCATAGATCTGGTACCTGGGTTCCAAGAAGGGGGTGACATACGTCAGTGGGGAAAGGAATGTGAGAGGGCTCTGGTAGAGCGCAGGATCCCTGAGAAGGATTGGGGGACAGGCCTGGGGAGCTATATTCCTGAGGAGGGGAGGGATGCCCTACTGACTCTAGAAGAGAGTGACAGGGAGGGGTACTCCACTGTAAAGAACACACTGATTGTGAAGTATGGTTTTTCCCCTGAATAATACAGAAAGAGGTTCCGGGGCGGTAAGAAACTGTCCTACTAGTCTTGGGAGGAGTTTGTGGAGGATTGGTGCATTGCACTAGATGGATGGGTGAAGGGTAGCACAGTAAACAATTTTGAAGGGCTGTTTAACCTGATTATCAGAGAGCACCTGCTTCGTTGTTGTTTTTCAGATTTGCGCCAACACTTGTCAGCGTGTGAGCTCTCTGACCCCAGGGAGGTTGCAAAGGAGGCAGACTTCTGGTTGCGTACCAGTGGGTCTGGTGTGGCATTAGGGGGTGTTCCTAATGAGAGTGGTCTAGGTCTTTCCCCACCAGGTGTGGTGGGAAAAGCTTGTGTCCCAGGTAGGTCCCAGTGTAATGGGAGGGGTTTAGGATCCCATGTCTTGTCTCAGAGGAGAGGGAGTGGGGGTGGGCTGTGTCCCAGGATGTCCGAGACCCGGTCTCATAGCTTGGTTGGTTCCATGAGCAGACGCCAGGATGGGAGCCTAGCCTGCACCATAGGGCCAGCTGCTCAGAGGGATCCCATTTTGGCAGTAGAACTTGGGCGAGTGGCTGGTGATAGCGTTCCACCAGTTCTGTTGTATGGTAGTTTCACTCCAGAGTGGAGGAGGTGGAAATCCAGGCGTAAGATTGAGAGGTGGCTGAGGGCCTAAGTGGAGAACCTGGAGGGTCAGGTGTCAGCTCTGAGAGCAGAGCCCCCAAGTAATGACATTGGTGAGACCATTTCTGGGCTGGGGCAGAATCCAGACTCTGTCAGATGGGCAGACGTTAGGAGGCCTGCACTAGCCAGACTCTTGTGTGGCTCTTGGGGAGGTGTTTCCCTGGTGGGGGGTAGGTGTGCCCCCCAGGAAGTCCTGGTGCACCAGGCAATGGTTCAACCGCAGGGTGATGACTCTGGTTTGGATGATCAGGTTCAGGAGGTAAACTCTGACCTGATGGGGAGTAGGTGTGCTCCTGAGGAAGTCCTGGTGCGCCAGGCAGTGGTACAACCGCAGGGTGGTGACTCTGGGTTGGATGGTCAGATTCAGGGGGTAAGCTCTGATCTGGTGGGGGTAGGTGTGCTACCAAGGAGGTTCTGGTTCGCTGGGCAATGCTCCAGTCTAAGGGTGTCATCCCTATGTTGGGTGGTCAGTCCCCAGGTAGTGATCCTGGACTGGCGAGAGAGTTGTGCAGGAATGCTGTACCCAGCACCCTGGCAAGTGTGGATTCTGGTGATACCCCTCCTAGGAGAAGAGGGCGGGATCCTAGAAGGAGGGGTAGGGGGAGGAGAGCCTTGCCTCTAGCCCGTGGAACCTATGGGTGTGGACCCTAGGTTGGTAGATCAGTGGCAGGGTAGAGTCCCTGAACTGGTTGAAAATTGAGTGGAGACAAGTTGCTTTGCACCTGGGGCTACCACCTTCCCACTCGTTTTGGTTTCAGAGACCAGAGGCTCCTAGATGGCCTGGGGATTGGTTCTGGCCAATGGCAGCTAGAGAGCCTTTGTGGGTTGGTCTAGGTTGCCTGGGAAGCATTGACAGAGAGATCCAAGTGGAGTCAGGAAGGAAAAGAACTGGAACATGCCCCTGCTGTGTGGGCCTGCGTCCTTGTTCTATCGCCCCAGTCAGGGAAGTACATCAAGGTATTGATTGTTCTCCCCTGGTTTCAGGCTGGTAGGGGGTCGTGTTGGACTTTTTTCCTTACGCAGGGTCATCCCCAGTCTTTTTGCCTCCTTCCTCTTGGTTTTTCTGACCTCTCACTGTTGGCTCCAGGACTCTGAGCACTTTATCACAGCTGACCAGTGCTAAAGTGCAGGTGCTCTCCCATCTAAAGTTGGTATGATTGGTTTATACCTATTTGAATATTTAATTTACCTATAAGTCCCTTGTACAGTGGTATCTCTATACCCAGGGCCTGTAAATTAAATACTACTAGTGGGCATGCAGCGCTGCTTGCGCCACCCACTGAAGTAGACTTTCAAGCCTGTCTCAGGCCTGCTAGCGCAGGGCTTGTGTGCACAGTTTTCTGCCACAGGGACCTGGCATCTAAATTTACTTGCCAGGCCCAGAACTACCCTTTTACTACATGTAAGTCACCCCTAAGGTACGCCCTAGCTAACCCTATGGGCAGGGTGCTATCTATGTAGAAGGCAGGACATGTGCCAGGCTGCATGGCCTGTCCTGGTAGTGACAAGCAGCCTAACTTGGTGTCTCACTGCTGTGAGTGCTGCCTTCTCATAGGATTGCATTAGAAATGCCCTGCCTTTTGTGTAATGGATATTGTCTGATTTATGAGGGGTAGCGTAGGCGTGTTTAGTGTGGTTGTGATGGTGATAATAAATGCTGCTTACTGGTGTGAGTGTATTTTTTATTACTATTACAGAAATGCCACTTCCAGAAAGTACGCATGTATCTGTGCTTATGACTCTGGTGTTTTGCAGCTTGACTCCAATCCACGTCTGGACAGAGTGACAGTTGGGGGATCTGTGCATACTTTTCAGACAGCCTGTACACAGGGAGGGTGGAGGTGTCACAGGTGTCTGCATACTGAATAGTCTTCCTGGGCTGAGAGAAGGTAGGGGTGGGTCACACCTACATTTGTAAAGGCTGTGCCCTGGTATCACACAATAGGGTTGTTAACCACCCACTGATGTTTGGAGCCTGTGCTGAAGGAGAGACGGGGCACTCCCAAAACCAGTTGTAACTGTCTGGAACCTCCACTCCCTACCATTGCAAAACATTGTAAGGACTGAGTATAAGTACAGGGGAATGTTCCCACAATTTGGAGACTCTTTGAACTTACCTGGAACTGGACACAGACTACTGGAAGACCTCACCAGGAACCGCCATGGACAACTGCTGCTGTGCTGACCTGTGACCTGCTTGGTCACTAAAGAGGACTTGCCACTTGCTACATACTCCTTGTGCTGGCCTGTTGTTGGACCCTCTACCTGTGGGCCTTTTCCTGCAAGCTTTTGCTCCCCAGGGTCAGGGGGCGGTGGCCCCTGACCCCTGCATGTCACCCTGGAGCACGAGGGGTGCTTCACCTTTTCGTGCTGAGATTAAGCGCTTGGGGAAAGTGCTCTGTATATAGATATATATATTTATCTGTATATATATATTTATATATATATATATATAGATATATATATATCTCTACCTAGATATGTCTATATATATATATATTTTTTTTTTTACAGCTGTATGGTTTCCTTGGGGACCATAGTTTTAAAATGATTGCCTCCACAGGGGGTTGCCTTGCTCACAGGAGACCCCCTGTCAATTTCATTTTTTTTTTTTTTTTTTTTACACCCCTGGGGGGGCACAATCGGGCACCCCCCGGGGTAAACCTACCTTTTGTTTTGTGAGGGGGCCGACCCCCCAAGTGAAATCCCTGGTGTCTAGTAGGGGTTTCCTGGCCCTCGATTTCGGCGTGCTGACGTCTCAAGAGGCCGGATGGGGTGGTGGGGGGATCACAGAAAGTCTTCTGTGTCTCCAAGGGTTTTTAATTAAAAAATATCCTCCATTGTGATGCATCAGAGGATTTTAAATCCCCTCCCTGGTGTCAGCCAATGGTCGTGACCCGCACCAGAGAGGGAGGGTGGGCGTAGTACAGACTGGAGGAGAAAACATCAATACAATTGCATTTAGTAACATTGTATAATAATTTTTGTTTTGTTGAGAAATGATAGGATAGGATAATTCTCGACTCTGTGCCCTCAATAGAATTGAAAATTCTTGATGCATTCGCTGAAAGATGTTTTATTCTATGTCAGGCACGGAGGCTCCGGATTATGCTTGTTCAAAGCTGTTGTAGGACTCTGGAAGCCATAAGTCAAAAAGGTTTCTAATAACATGTTTTGATTGTAGAACCGGTATACCGATCCACTGCTCTCATAATGCCCTGAGATGGGAAGCTAAGCTAAAATATTTAGATGCCATGTCACCTCTTACTGAGTAAGCACCAAACCTGTAAGAATCTATACCTGCCTCAGACAGAATCCATTTCACCCAGTAAGCCAAAGTGGCAGACGACACTGGGTGGAATGAATTCTGGAGAGCTATTAAGAGCTGACCCCAGTTGGACTGGTGGAATTCTCTAGTGCAACCTTCATATTCCTTCAGACACTCAACAATACACAGTTTTGGGTTGTCTGGAAAGCTAGGATAAGTAACTTGTTTAGAAAGGGTTTTGGTCCACCTAGTTAAGGAAAAGGTGACTCCCTCTGAAGAAAAAACTCTGCCTGCAATGTCTAGGACTTTGAAATCTGACACCCTCCTGCAAGACACCAGGCATACTGAAATGGTCAGTTTAGCTGACAGTTCTTTTCAAGACAGATCATTTAATCAATCAGTATTTGTAAAGAGTGGCTACTCATCCGTGAGTGTCTCAGGACGCAGGGGGGAGGGAGACAATTGACCGGCCACCTAAAGAGGAATTTGAGGATGATATTAACATCCCGCAGGTAAGAATATTTTGGAAGAGAAGGGCTGGAGAGGCGGATCCCTCTCATGACTCTACTTACCAGGGTAGATACACCAATCGGTTGACCCTCGACAAGAGAGTGACCTGCAAAAAATGTTGCTTGATAATTATTTACAAAACAATAGCCTAGACCATTGGAGGCCAATAGGAAATTAATGATGGAAGTAATGGATCCACATTCTGTGCGTTGCACTAACCCAACCATTTCGCCAAGCCAAGGTGTAGCGTTTATTGGTAGACTTGGACCGAGATGCTGAAGTTATTAGCCTGTTCCGAAAGGTTTGGCATAAACCAGTGTGTTCTGAAATATGCCAGGCTATGAGTTGAAGGTTGCCCTAAAGGAGAAGGGGATGGGACAGTCCTGCTGGATCTGTCAAAAGCTCTAGAAACAAGGGAATATGGACTGAAACATCCAGAGACATTTTCAGCAGAACAGGGAACCAAGGCTGAGCTCTCCATAGGGAGGTGATCAGGATCAGTTCTGCCCGCTGGGAAGAGTCTGGACTGAGATCCTCAGAATCATTATAAATGGCTAGAGGATGTTCCAGTACAGCTGAGTACAAATAATCTATCAAGGTAAAGAAATCATGAGAAACTACATTTCCCGGATGCAGATCACATCAGGTTTATTTGAAAAAAATCCAGTTTGTCTGGGTTAGACAACAACCCTCTGCATTCCAGGAGACCACTTTTAAGTTACTATTAGCTAGATGTCTTAATCATCTGGCCCAGAGTACAATCATCATTAAGGGTAATGGCCAAACAACTCCATTTACTCAACTCATCCTCAATGCGTGTTCTGGGGCCAACCCCTTTAGGTGTAACCAAGTGACCTGCCTTCTGCCATTCTCTAGGGAGACCAACACATTTTTTGGCTTCTCAAAATATAGCTCTATCCTCGACAAGGAGGAGCTCTCATCTTGAACCTCATCTGTGAATTAAAACTTATCTCTTGACTGCTCCTGTGAAACAGGAATTAAGTCAATTCCTGTACATAGAAAAACGTAATTATTATGTAAAAGGAAGTTTGTCACTACTCTGTAGTGGAATAATACTTTTGATGTATTTACCTTGTGAGAACGTAAGATGTGTACAAGCGAGATTTCATTACTTTGAATCATTGTGAGATCCTCATTCTCAGTAAAGCATGATTTTAATTGAGAATGATTCAGAATTAATTAATGATTGATCATTATCACAAAAAGTGTGGTGATACAATAGACAACAAATAAAGTAGATCATTTTCCCCTGGAGATCTGACTATGATTTACATTTTTTCAATAACATCCAAAAATGGTTTAGCTAAGGGATTAAGAACAGTTAATGAAGGGCCTGAGGTATGGGATTCACCTTTTGAACCAACTTCTGCAGTCTTTGTAAGTGGGGAAATAATGTAAAAAATGCCCCAGGATAGAGAGTGTTTCTCCTGAGGCTTTAGATCCTCAGAACCCTTGTTGTCGTTCCTACCTATCTCACCCCTCTCTAAATGGGCTCCACAGTGACAATAAATCAAAGCTTTCTTGGGCATTTTTTTTTTTTAATTCTTCATTTCTTTTTTCCACAGATTGCGATTTTTCAGTTTTTCCCTCTTGACTCTTGGTGAGAGCAGACATAAACAAGTTTGCACTCATGGAGGATTCTTTGTTGTTACAAATTGGGAAGAGAGCTATCTTAGGGCATGGGACTATCTTTGCAGGTGTCACATCTGCAAAACCTTTAGAGGAGGAATCAAAAAGATATTTTAAGGAATAGATAAGACCACCCTTGAGCCCAGGGCTGATGCTATTCTTTTGCCAGGATCTTGAATTGTAGTTTGCTCACTTTCAAACTATACTCTCTGCAAACAGGATTTACTTGGGCAATGAGGGAGGAATGTCTTTCCCTGAACTGGAGGAAGTAGCTATATCCTTTTTTTTTTATTGAACAGCTGTGCAATCTGATTTGTATCAACAACTTCATTTTTCATATTCATCAATAACTTTAGTATCACGAATTGTCAGTCTTGCATATGATCTGAGTTATTTACTGCTTTCTCCAAGAGGGCTAGAATGGATGACAACATTCTTTCCAGGCACTTACAAGACTCAGAGTAATGTACATTACATGAAGAGTTCCCAAGTAGCCCTAGGTCAGGAGTGGTCGAGGCACTGGGAGAAGCTAGTGATAGCTCAGAGGGGGAACTGCTAAAAAGCTTCAGTGTTGATTTTTGCGTACTGCAACATGAGGTAACTGGAGGTGCTTGCTCCATTGTAGCTTTGATAACGAAATGTATGTCAACAACAGGTAAAGCAAAGTCCTAGTCACAGTGGCTAAAATCCTACCCAGCACCTGAATGCACCAACTTTACTTGCCATGACTTTTCTTGCATCTGTGTTATTCTGGAAGGGTAAATGGGCTCTGAGGGACTCAGTGTACCTGGCAAATCAGGGTAGACAGATAGGTCTTCCTGCATAAACATCTGCTTGTTGCCATTAAATAGATATATATCCACACACACTTCTCGAACTGAGCTTTTTGGCAGTCATAATCTGAAGATTAAGACAAAATATCCTGTTCTAATACACAGGCAAGTCTTTGTGACAAGCCTCACGGATGCTGCCTTCTCTAACGGGGAACTATAGAAGTCAACCCCTCTTGACCCCCTTCACACCCTGCCTTTGGCTCCCCAGAGGGGTGGTCAGTGGATTGAATGGCCTCTAAAAGGGTCCAAAATTGCTGAGGCCTGAAGTGAGGGCACAAGTGCACCAACTACTTCTGTGGCACCAGGCAAGTCCTTCTGGTTTGGTCCACTGGCAATCGCCCCTCTAGTGGGTGTTCCACACTACATGGTACTCAGTCAAGCAATGTTCAATTCATCAAATTCTGTAGCCTCACTTTGTCACAACAGTCTAAATTCAAGGCAGCACAAAATCCCAAATCCAAAGGCTACCAAGGAGCACAAAATTTGACCCTTAAGTGGGCGGAGAAGAAAAGCTTGGCTAGGCAAGTTAAAAATAATGGGAATTATGGTGATAGTGGATGATGGGGGGAGGCGGAAGTGACACATGCAGGGGAGCTACACCTGCTGCTTCTACTTCCGGGGCCCTGGGGCACTTCACCCCTTCACTCAGACAACCAGAGCACCTTGCTCGCCTCCTCACCTACTGCTTCCCAGCTTCTGTACTCCACCTCTGTCACTGATCCTAGGTGCCCCCTGAACACTGCACCTCACATCAGCACCTGGAAGCCTACGTCTGGAGTCCAATGATTGGCATCAAGTATCTGGCAATCATTCATCCTTTTGGGAAGCTACTACACCACTACCTTCTGCATCTCCTTTAACGCCGTAACACAACTCCAAAATACCATTAGGCAAAATTTTAAGTACGTAGGCATAAAGGGCATAATTTTGGGATTTTCACTTAATACTTGTTACAAGAAATTCTCAAAATTACCGAAATTATGCCATTACATGGCAAGAAATAAGTGGTAAGAAATATAGGAAATGGTGCAATTCAGGGTAAGAATTCACAGTGAACATACGGAAACAACAGAATGCGAACGTCTGCTGTTTGCGTTGTTTTAAAATTCTGTGCACCAAACATTTACACGAAGATGCATTTGACGCGCAAATGTAGCCCACCATGAGACATTTGCATTTCACATAATTATGTGTAATTTCATATAATTGTTCAGTAATTGTGCAGGATTATGCAAAAGCAAGTTTCACACACCCCTATTCCATAAGATGTATGTCATCGCTGTGTGCAATACTTGCCTTTTCCCCAAATGTTTAGAACTGTCAGTTGTAGGTGTCATTCTTTCAAGGGGCTGATTTATGTCTTCTTTGCTCTGCTGCCTCTTGATTCAGCATTTCTATTTCTATCTTCTCATTAAAACCGTGGGATTGGAAAGCTCACCTTTGCATTTCGAAGTGCTTGGGAACGTAAAGAGGCAGTTCTAAGAAAAGGCAAGACTTCAAAGGAGGCAATTATAAAGTTAATATAGAAGGACAGATATGGTAAGTGTTCCAGTGGTTCTCGTCACAAAAAGCAAGATGCATATAATATACGATGCACCAAGGCATGTCCACCATACTCCTAACCTACAAGCTTTTCACCGGCCCAACTTCTCCACGTGTTTATTACCAACCTCGCTCCCTCTAAATCCCTTCCAAATCATTCTTTAAACCTTTTCAAAGGACAGGGGAAAATTGTTTAACAATCATTTACACAGAACCCTACCATCCTTTTGAAAGCATCCAATGTTCCCGAGTTTGAAAGGTACCAGGTTTTTCTATTCCATTTTTTACGGAAATGTTTATTATGAAAGTGCATTTCAGCAAGGGACGTGAGCTCTGGCACTGCAGGCGGAGAGGAAATGAGTGACATGCTTTCAAAGTGAATCGGGGACAGTGCTGAGGTTGAAAGGCAAGTTAACAGGGCTGAAAAATTGCTTTGAGCTGTAAAATCTAAAATTTAATTTGGGAGAGCTGTCCTATATAAAAAGGAACACGATCAGCGTTTCATGTTTTTTTACTGTTAACAGGGAAAACATAAGCCCTCATTTTACTGGCTTTTTACATTTTACTTAAGTAATATTTACATTTAGATAGTGTATCTACATTTCTGGTCATGCACGTATACAAACTAAAATATATCTCCACTAGTACTTGCAATGATCAATTACAACTGTAGTTTTGCCTGTTAGGCCCTGATTACAAGAACGGTACTGGAGTAACAGTAAAATCTTTAGCGTTATTTCGCACCAATACTGTGCAATTGTGAGTAAAACTCAATGGAATGGTGAATTACAGCGTGAAACTGATTTTTCCGTGTCGGAAAACACTTGTAATTCGCTATTCCATGGGGTTTAACCACACACATTTACTATCTCATCTGAGGAGATGGCAAATGAGCAGGCTGTGGGTCAGGTGTGGGTGAGAGAAGGAGTTAGGGGTACTTGGAGAGGAGAGTGGCACGTATATTTTGGCAGGGTATTGCATTTTATTGGATGTGGGATGATGATGGTCTAGGGTATTTTAAAATGTAATGAAATAAAAGAAACTACGTCCTAACTGCAGAGAAGAATGATTAAGTAGTGGCAAAAAAGGTAGGCCGAATAAACAATATTGCAGAGTCCCAAACCAAAATGTCCAAATAGTAAAAAAGTCCAAAAGCAAAAGCCAAGGGAAAACACAATTGGAAATCAAAACCAAAGACTATTCACTCCCACAGGTCGATATAGTGGTAGTCTGGCTGCTCTTGGTAGGCGAGTTAAGTGCCTGGTCATCCATTTATTGTACTGATTGCACCATGACCAGGACCACTTCTTCAGTTGCTGGCAGGTCCACAGAGGCAGCAAGAAGACACACCTCCTGAGATGGATCACTTACTGGAGCACGGACTGGGGTGGAAGTATGGATGGAATTAAAAAGCCAACTTCAACTACGCTGAACAATTGTCACCCTACAGTATCAAATTATTGCATCACTGTTTCAGATGTAATACTGAAAGGTCAAATATTCTATGGCATCAGTTATCCAGTCACTGTGTCATTGACATATTCTCATTTTACCATATGTATGTTTGTCTAACTTCAAATTAGTCATTTCAACCTAAATGAGAATCCTATAGCTATCTTCTTGTATGACATTCAACACAGGACAATGTGGACATAAAATAACTTTCAAAGCATAGCTTTACATCACAGTGTGTTGCATAAACATTGGTATACTTGGCATTAAAAACAATGTAACCCTGATGTGCTGCTGCCCAGAGGTATTTAGATGACCACTGAATTCAGACCAGCTTTTTTCCAGAACGCTCCTCTTCAATAAGGTGATAGAGGACTGATATTCTTTACACCTGGGCATAACTCGCCGAGTTTTGCTCTGTAGAATTCTGTTGAGTTCCAAAAAAACTGAGATTTTGCAGAACTCTGCAACTGTGTGGAAGAATGCTCGCGTCCGTTCTAATTTCTTTTTCAGGCCAGTAGCATGAACAGCACCAAACAGTCTACATGGGTGCAACCATTTTGTTTTACCTGCTTTCTGTTCTCTGCATGATGCTGGCCATTGTTTTTTTTTATCTATTCCAGTATTCTCCCTATCTCAATCATCCACACCTCATTTACTTTTTTTTCCACTGTTTGTCTGTGTGTTTGTGTATTTTATGTTTTTGCTGTTTTATTCGTAATTTTTCAGTGACTTTTTCCACTTTGTGTTGTTTTCTTTTTCTACTTCATCAGTTCTTATTTTTTGCCCCTTTTTTTATTCCTACTTTTCTTCCCACCCAGCACCATATCCGAGCATCAGGCAGCAAGCAGCAGCTAAGGGATGCAGCCCTGCCACATTTTTTCCAATGCAAAAGTAGCACACTTGTTTTTTGTGTGCAGTGCCACCTCCGCTCCTTCCTGCCAGCAGGCGGCTGACCTGGGAGGATGTACACACTGGGAGTGTCAGCAGCTGTGGGGAGGATAGTAATGGTGCATGCACCAGAGCACTGGGGTTCCGCGCACAACGCAACAGCGGACACACCACTGGGCCAAACTGTTGGACAAGGAACAGGATGTGTTCTACCTGCTGGGCATCAGGGTTGGCTCTGGGATTACATTTTTTTTGTGTTCTATAATGATAATATTTTTATTTTAAATAGCATGCTGCTCACACTCAGAGGTAAGTTACATTCATGCTGCAAATATTATGAGATAAAGCTTGAGCTAGCCAGGTGCTTGGCGCTACCTAATCATACTCGTCGGAACTTGCTTGGGCTGATTATTTAAAAAGTCATGCAGGCTCCTCTGTCCTGTCAATAAGATAGTGTTAGTAGCAATTTAAGTAAGATAACATTCTCTGTGTTTTTCTTTATGTAGCTCATACAGTTCAAATCTCCCAGTGATGTGTAGTATGCTGTAGTATGCATCTATGCATTGAAAAGGGAGACTGAGTTGGCCCATCAATGGTGGTTGAGAAGCAAGCCTTATTAGTTGTAATGCATCAGTAGTTCCAAATGCAGTTTAAGTTTAGGAAATTAGGAAAACATCTTTGGTTTAGAAAATTAGGAAAAGGTCAACTCAATACTAGCCTTATGCATATCTGATTTAGAAAAACACGATGCTACTGCTTTGCCACCACCATGCTTCGGCGGGTGGAACTACCACCACCACCATTACCACTACCAGAGCCATGGCCAAAGGTTCTGCTGGTCCATGTAGTCCTGATATTGTTATAATTTCACTAACTTTTACTTCTCCACACTGTTATGAATATTTTTGCCTTGTTTTTATTATTAAACTATCTCAATTTAGCAAATTCTCTATCCAATGTTTGTTAAATTCCTGTTATCCCTGCATTATCCTTTTTTCTATGTTTCATGTTTCTGTAACTGACTTCCTCCTGTCTGTACTAGTCTGTAGATTTCTTCTGCCTTGTTAGTAAGCTTTCCTTTTCCCCTTAAATATCTTGTGGTATTGTAAGACTAAGAAAACCGACTTTTGGTATTCTACTGTGAAGATTGCAAGCGCAAGTAAGCTATTATTCACCACACATGTTTGTTGAGAAGGCTTTATTTTTCTTGTTCATGCTGAAACAGTTAAATTGAAAGAGTGACCATAGTTATGGTGGACCCAACATATTGGGGGTGATTCTGATGTTGGCGGGCGGCGGGAGCCGCCCGCCAAGCGGGAACCGCCAGAAGACGGTACCGCGGTCGAAAGACCGCGGCGGTCATTCTGGGTTTCCCACTGGGCTGGCGGGCGACCGCCAAAATGCCGCCCGCCAGCCCAGTGGGAAACAGCCTTCCCACAAGGACGCCGGCTCAGGATTGAGCCGGCGGAGTGGGAAGGTGCGATGGGTGCAGTGGCACCCGTCGCGTATTTCAGTGTCTGCGAAGCAGACACTGAAATACAAGGTGGGGCCCTCTTACGTGGGCCCCTGCAGTGCCCATGCCATTGGCATGGGCACTGCAGGGGCCCCCAGGGACCCCGCGGCACCCCCTACCGCCATCCTGTTCCTGGCGGGAGACCCGCCAGGAACAGGATGGGGGTAGGGGGTGTCAGAATCCCCATGGCGGCGGAGCGCGCTCCGCCGCCATGGAGGATTCTCAAGGGCAGCGGAAAGTCGGCAGGAGACCGCCGACTTTCCGTTTCTGGCCGCGGCTGAACCGCCGCGGTCAGAATGCCCAGCGGTGCACCGCCAGCCTGTTGGCGGTGCTACCGCGGTCATTCGCCCTGGCGGTTTTTACCGCCAGGGTTAGAATGACCCCCATTATGTTAAAATTCGTTTATACAGTATACGAGAAGTTCCCATGACAGTGGTCATGGCAGGAAAGTATGAGGTCACATTGCATTTGCCAACCATGACCATATGTCCTTCACTGACCATTATTCCACCCCTTCATTGTGCTTCAGTGACTCAGTCATCATAGTTCTTCTGCCCCCTCCTATATGAACATTTTTTGGTTGGCTTGACTAACTGGCTTTTCTAACATTGTCAACCAATAAACCACCCAAAGTGATAGTTTTGATATCACTAACCAAACTGTAGTGAGGTATTGCAGTTGTGTGTTGTTTAAAAGAAATGTTAAGAGAAGGTGTATCTGGCATATGGAATCTGTAATGCCTTTTCTAGGCCCACACACACCACCAGTGCTGGAGTCAGCACAAGTGTGCCGGACACTGCAGAGGAGGCAATTGGAGAGGGATCCCCAGCAGTGGCAGGGAAGGTTGTTGGTAAGTCACATTGCTTTCTTATTGACAAATTAAGTAAACTAACTTTATTTGTTAAGGGACGCAGATATCCCAACCATCATCATTCATCATCTCCATGCCCATGGCATTTCAACAACTGTGACATAACTGCAGCATGGTATCAACTTGGCACTGCAGTGTTGGCTGTGAAATGTGTGTCTGCTTCAGTTAAAGTGGCATTTACAAAGCTTTCAATGCATTGCAAACCGAAAACAAAGCGTGATTCCTAGTGCCCACTCAGTCACCTCCTAGTTCTTCGCTCCTTTATTCTTTCCTAAGTTCTGTCCAAGCCTACCAAAATAATTGAAAAATCTATTCTTGGCAGGTGCCACATTTTTCTGGCCAAGTGATTTATGTATACATATTTCAGAGCTTCTGATGGAAAATGTTTCCCTTTTATCATTCAACTGCAGACAAATTGTATCTTAGTTAACTATTAATAAATATATAAAAGCATTCACACTACTACTCATAGATCATCTCAGATACCTTTCAATAATTATATATTTCATACTTTTTTAACAATCTCAGATAGACATATCACACTGTCTAGCCAAAGCTTAGCACATGATGATCAATGACACCCCAGTATCCTATAGCAAAACCTCTACCTACCCTAATCCCTCTAACCTACCATGCAGTAGAGTAAGCGTCCTTACTGTCAAGCAATTGTATTTATTTAAAATAATAATTTGCGGTAGAGGAGAGGGCTGGGGCGGGAAGTGGTACTACGTATCTGATATAGAGTTTGGCAGATGGGATATTCAGTGACAAACCTGCTAAGTAAAATCTATATAATGTTCTTTTCCCTATACTGTAGAGCATTGTTTTCCCCATTTTCTACTTATGGTAGACAAGATATCTGAGTTTTATACATGACATGTGTAGGAAGTTGGCTCTGTATGCACTATTTCAAAGTAAGGAATAGTATGCACAGAGTCCAAGGGTTCCCCCTAGAGGTAAGATAGTGGCAAAAAGAGATAATACTAATGCTCTATTTTGTGGTAGTGTGGTCGAGCAGTAGGCTTATCAAAGGAGTAGTGTTAAACATTTGTTGTACATACACACAGGCAATAAATGAGGAACACACACTCAGAGACAAATCCAGGCCAATAGGTTTTGTTATAGAAAAATATCTTTTCTTAGTTTATTTTAAGAACCACAGGTTCAAATTCTACATGTAATATCTCATTTGAAAGGCATTGCAGGTAAGTACTGTAGGAACTTTGAATAATTACAGTAGCATGTATACTTTTTACATAAAACACATTTAGCTGTTTTAAAAGTGGACACAGTGCAATTTTCACAGTTCCTGGGGGAGGTAAAGTAATGTTAGTTTTTGCAGGTAAGTAAACCACCTACGGGGTTGAGATTGGGGTCCAAGGTAGCCCACCGTTGGGGGTTCAGAGCAACCCCAAAGTCACCACACCAGCTGCTCAGGGCCGGTCAGGTGCAGAGTTCAAAGTGGTGCCCAAAACGCATAGGCTTCAAAGGAAAGAAGGGGGTGCCCCGGTTCCAGTCTGCCAGCAGGTAAGTACCCGCGTCTTCGGAGGGCAGACCAGGGGGGTTTTGTAGGGCACCGGGGGGGACACAAGCTCACACAAAAAGTACACCCTCAGCGGCACTGGGGCGGCCGGGTGCAGTGTGCAAACATGCGTCGGGTTTTCAGTAGGTTTCAATGAGAGACCAAGGGGTCTCTTCAGCGATGCAGGCAGGCAAGGGGGGGCTCCTCGGGGTAGCCACCACCTGGGCAAGGGAGAGGGCCTCCTGGGGGTCACTCCTGCACTGGAGTTCCGATCCTTCAGGTGCTGGGGGCTGCAGGTGCAGGGTCTTTTCCATCCGTCGGGATTTTAGAGTCAGGCAGTCGCGGTCAGGGGGAGCCTCGAGATTCCCTCTGCAGGCGTCGCTGTGGGGGCTCAGGGGGGACAACTTTGGTTACTCACAGTCTTGGAGTCGCCTGAGGGTCCTCCCTGTAGCATTGTTTCTCCACCAGTTGAGACGGGGTCGCCGGGTGCAGTGTTGCAAGTCTCACGCTTCTTGCGGGGATTGCAGGGGTCTTTAAATCTGCTCCTCTGGAAACAAAGTTGCAGTCTTTGTTGAACAGGGCCGCTGTCCTGGGGCGTTTCTTGGTCTTTTGGAAGCAGGGCAGTCCTCTGAGGATTCAGAGGTCGCTGGTCCTGGGGAAAGCGTCGCTGGAGCAGTTTTCTTCTGAAGGAGGGAGACAGGCCGGTAGGGCTGGGGCCAAAGCAGTCGGTGTCTCCGTCTTCTCTGCAGGGGTTTTTCAGCTCAGCAGTCCTCTTCTTCGTAAGTTGCAGGAATCTAAATCTTTAGGTTCGGGGAAGCCCTTAAATACTAAATTTAAGGGTGTGTTTAGGTCTGGGGGGTTAGTAGCCAATGGCTACTAGCCCTGAGGGTGGGTACACCCTCTTTGTGCCTCCTCCCAAGGGGAGGGGGTCACAATCCTATCCCTATTGGGATACTAAAACTAAAAGTTAGAGTCACTTCAGCTCAGGACACCTTAGGGGCTGTCCTGACTGGCCAGTGACTCCTCCTTGTTATTCTCATTATTTTCTCCGGCCTTGCTGCCAAAAGTGGGGCCGTGGCCGGAGGGGGCGGGCAACTCCACTAGCTGGAGTGCCCTGCGGTGCTGTAACAAAGGGGGTGAGCCTTTGAGTCTCACCGCCAGGTGTTACAGCTCCTGCCTGGGGGAGGTGTTAGCATCTCCACCCAGTGCAGGCTTCGTTACTGGCCTCAGAGTGACAAAGGCACTCTCCCCATGGGGCCATCAACATGTCTCGAGTGTGGCAGGCTGCTAGAACCAGTCAGCCTACACAGGTAGTTGGTTAAGGTTTCTGGGGGCACCTCTAAGGTGCCCTCTGGGGTGTAGTTTACAATAAAACGTACACTGGCATCAGTTTGCATTTATTGTGCTGAGGAGTTTTATACCAAACTTCCCAGTTTTCAGTGTAGCCATTATGGTGCTGTGGAGTTCGTGTTTGACAGACTCCCAGACCATATACTCTTATGGCTACCCTGCACTTACAATGTCTAAGGTTTTGCTTAGACACTGTAGGGGCACAGTGCTCATGCACTGGTGCCCTCACCTATGGTATAGTGCACCCTGCCTTAGGGCTGTAAGGCCTGCTAGAGGGGTGACTTATCTATACTGCATAGGCAGTATGAGGTTGGCATGGCACCCTGAGGGGAGTGCCATGTCGACTTACTCGTTTTGTTCTCACCAGCACACACAAGCTGGCAAGCAGTGTGTCTGTGCTGAGTGAGGGGTCCCCAGGGTGGCATAAGCTATGCTGCAGCCCTTAGAGACCTTCCCTGGCATCAGGGCCCTTGGTACCAGGGGTACCAGTTACAAGGGACTTACCTGGATGCCAGGGTGTGCCAATTGTGTAAAACAAAAGTACAGGTTAGGGAAAGAACACTGGTGCTGGGGCCTGGTTAGCAGGCCTCAGCACACTTTCAATTCAAAACATAGCATCAGCAAAGGCAAAAAGTCAGGGGGTAACCATGCCAAGGAGGCATTTCCTTACACAACCCCCCCCCCCCAAACGAAAGAGGATGAGACTAACCTTTCCCAAGAGAGTCTTCATTTTCTAAGTGGAAGAACCTGGAAAGGCCATCTGCATTGGCATGGGCAGTCCCAGGTCTGTGTTTCACTATAAAGTCCATTCCCTATAGGGAGATGGACCACCTCAACAGTTTTGGATTTTCACCTTTCATTTGCATCAGCCATCTGAGAGGTCTGTGGTCAGTTTGAACTAGGAAGTGAGTACCAAAGATGTATGGTCTCAGCTTCTTCAGGGACCAAACCACAGCAAAGGCGTCCCTCTCAATGGCACTCCAACGCTGCTCCCTGGGGAGTAACCTCCTGCTAATGAAAGCAACAGGCTGGTCAAGGCCATCATCATTTGTTTGGGACAAAACTGCCCCTATCCCATGTTCAGAGGCATCTGTCTGCACAATGAACTGCTTGGAGTAATCTGGAGCTTTTAGAACTGGTGCTGTGCACATTGCTTGTTTCAGGGTGTCAAAGGCCTGTTGGCATTCTACAGTCCAGTTTACCTTCTTGGGCATTTTCTTGGAGGTGAGTTCTGTGAGGGCTGTCACTATGGACCCATATCCCTTCACAAACCTCCTATAGTACCCAGTCAAGCCAAGGAATGCCCTGACTTGAGTCTCGGTTGTTGGAGCTGCCCAGTCCAGAATAGTCTGGATCTTAGGCTGGAGTGGTTGAACTTGGCCTCCACCTACAAGGTGTCCCAAGTAAACCACAGTTCCCTGCCCTATCTGGCATTTGGATGCCTTGATAGAGAGGCCTGCTGATTGCAGAGCCTTCAAAACCTTCTTCAGGTGGACCAGGTGATCCTGCCAGTTGGAGCTAAAGACAGCAATATCATCAAGATAAGTTGCACTAAAGGACTCCAACCCAGCAAGGACTTGATTCACCAACCTTGGGAAGGTGGCAGGGGCATTCTTTAAACCAAAGGGCATAACAGTAAACTGATAATGCCCATCAGGTGTGGAGAATGCTGTCTTTTCTTTTGCTCCAGGTGCCATTTTTATTTGCCAGTACCCTGCTGTTAAGTCAAAGGTACTTAAGAATTTGGCAGCACCTAATTTGTCTATCAGCTCTAGGAACATGATGGGCATCTGTCTTGGTGACAGAATTATGTCCTCTGTAGTCCACACAAAACCTAATTTCTCTCTTTCCATCTTGGGTGTGAGGTTTGGGGACTAAGACCACTGGGCTAGCCCAGGGGCTGTCAGAGTGCTCAATTACTCCCAATTCCAGCATCTTGTGGACTTCCACCTTGATGCTTTCCTTAACTTGGTCAGACTGTCTGAATATTTTGTTTTTAACAGGCATGCTGTCTCCTGTGTCCACATCATGGGTACACAGGTGTCTGACCAGGGGTTAGGGAAAAGAGCTCAGCAAACTGTTGCAGGACCTTCCTACAATCAGATTGCTGTTGGCCAGAGAGGGTGTCTGAGTAGATCACTCCATCAACTGAGCCATCTTTAGGGTTTGATGAGAGAAGATCAGGGAGAGGTTCACTCTCAGCCTCCTGATCCTCATCTGTTACCATCAACAGATTCACATCAGCCCTGTCATGGAAGAGCTTAAGGTGGTTCACATGGATCACCCTCTTGGGGCTCCTGCTAGTGCCCAGGTCCACCAGGTAGGTGACCTGACTCTTCTTCTCTAGTACTGGGTAAGGGCCACTCCATCTGTCCTGGAGTGCCCTGGGAGCCTTAGGCTCCAAAACCCAGACTCTCTGCCCTGGTTGAAATTCAACCAGTGCAGCCTTTTGGTCATACCAAAACTTCTGGAGCTGTTGGCTGGCCTCAAGGTTTTTACTTGCCTTTTCCATGTACTCTGCCACCCTTGAGCGAAGGCCAAGTACATAGTCCACTATGTCTTGTTTAGGCTCATGAAGAGGTCTCTCCCAGCCTTCTTTAACAAGAGCTAATGGTCCCCTTACAGGGTGGCCAAACAGAAGTTCAAAGGGTGAGAACCCTACTCCCTTCTGAGGCACCTCTCTGTAAGTGAAAAGCAGGCATGGCAAGAGGACATCCCATCTCCTTTTGAGTTTTTCTGGGAGCCCCATGATCATGCCCTTTAATGTCTTGTTGAATTTCTCAACAAGGCCATTAGTTTGTGGATGATAGGGTGTAGTGAACTTATAAGTCACTGCACACTCATTCCACATGTGTTTCAGGTATGCTGACATGAAGTTGGTACCTCTGTCGGACACCACCTCCTTAGGGAAGCCCACTCTGGTAAAGATACCAATGAGGGCCTTGGCTACTGCAGGGGCAGTAGTCGACCTAAGGGGAATGGCTTCAGGATACCTAGTAGCATGATCCACTACTACTAGTATGTACATATTTCCTGAGGCTGTGGGAGGTTCAAGTGGACCCACTATGTCCACACCCACTCTTTCAAAGGGGACCCCCACCACTGGAAGTGGAATGAGGGGGGCCTTTGGATGTCCACCTGTCTTACCACTGGCTTGACAGGTGGTACAGGAGACACAAAACTCCTTAACTTTCTGGGACATGTTGGGCCAGTAGAAGTGGTTGACTAACCTCTCCCACGTCTTGGTTTGTCCCAAATGCCCAGCAAGGGGAATATCATGGGCTAAGGTCAGTATGAACTCTCCGAACGCCTGAGGCACTACCACTCTCCTAGTGGCACCAGGTTTGGGATCTCTTGCCTCAGTGTACAGGAGCCCATCTTCCCAATAGACCCTATGTGTTCCAGTTTTCTTGCCATTGGACTCTTCAGCAGCTTGCTGCCTAAGGCCTTCAAGAGAGGGACAGGTTTCTTGCCCCTTACACAACTGCTCCCTTGAGGGTCCCCCTGGGCCTAAGAGCTCAACCTGATAAGGTTCCAACTCCATAGGCTCAGTTCCCTCAGAGGGCAGAACTTCTTCCTGAGAAGAGAGGTTCTCTTTTTGTTGTTGTGTTGCAGCTGGTTTCCCAGCTGACTTCCTTTTCTCTTGGTAGGCTGGGCCCTTTTTCCAGACTCCAGCTCTACTTTTTCACCCTGTGCCTTGCACTGTGCCCTTGTCTTGACACACACCAGTTCAGGGATACCCAGCATGGCTGCATGGGTTTTCAGTTCTACCTCAGCCCATGCTGAGGACTCCAGGTCATTTCCAAGCAAATAGTCTACTGGGATATTTGAGGAGACCACCACCTGTTTCAGGCCATTGACCCCTCCCCACTCTAAAGTTACCATAGCCATGGGATGTACTTTAGTCTGATTGTCAGCATTGGTGACTGGATAAGTTTGTCCAGCCAGGTATTGACCAGGGGAAACCAGTTTCTCTGTCACCATGGTGACACTGGCACCTGTATCCCTAAGGCCTTCTACACTTGTCCCATTGATTAAGAGCTGCTGCCTGTATTTTTGCATGTTAGGAGGCCAGGCAGCCAGTGTGGCTAAATCCACCCCACCCTCAGAGACTAATGTAGCTTCAGTGTGACACCTGATTTGCTCTGGGCACACTGTTGATCCCACTTGGAGACTAGCCATTCCAGTGTTAGCTGGAGTGGAGTTAGAAGTGGTTGTTTTCTTGGGACAGGCCTTGTCTCCAGTTTGGTGTCCAGGCTGATTACAGCTACGACACCAGGCCTTCTTGGGATCAAAGTTCTTACCCTTGTACCCAAAATTGTTTTGTGAAGAGGCTCTGGGCCCACCCTCCTGTGCAGGTTTTTGGGGGCCTGTAGAAGACTCTTTACCATTTTTGTTTTTGGCTGTCTCACCACCCTTCCCCTGGGGAGGTTTTGTGACCCCTTTCTTTTGGTCACCCCCTGTGGAAGTCTTGGACACCCTAGTCTTGACCCAATGGTCCGCCTTCTTTCCCAATTCTTGGGGAGAAATTGGTCCTAGGTGTACCAGATGCTGATGCAGTTTATCCTTGAAACAATTACTTAATAGGTGTTCTTTCACAAATAAATTGTACAGCCCATCATAATTACTTACACCACTGCCTTGAATCCAACCATCTAGTGTTTTTACTGAGTAGTCTACAAAGTCAACCCAGGTCTGGCTCGAGGATTTTTGAGCCCCCCTGAATCTAATCTTATACTCCTCAGTGGAGAATCCAAAGCTCTCAATCAGGGTACCCTTCATGAGGTCATAAGATTCTGCATCTTTTCCAGAGAGTGTGAGGAGTCTATCCCTACACTTTCCTGTGAACATTTCCCAAAGAAGAGCACCCCTGTGAGATTTGTTCACTTTTCTGGTTACACAAGCCCTCTCAAAAGCTGTGAACCACTTGGTGATGTCATCACCATCTTCATATTTAGTTACAATCCATTTAGGGATTTTCAACATGTCAGGAGAATCTCTGACCCTAGTTATGTTGCTGCCACCATTGATGGGTCCTAGGCCCATCTCTTGTCTTTCCCTTTCTATGGCTAGGATCTGTTTTTCCAAAGCCAATCTTTTGGCCATCCTGGCTAACTGGATGTCCTCTTCAGTGGAGTTATCCTCAGTGATTTCAGAGATGTTGGTCCCTCCTGTGAGGGAAGCAGCATCTCTGACTATTATGTTTGGAGTCAGGGCTTGGGAGGCCCTGTTCTCCCTAAATAGGACTGGTAGGGGGGAATTTTCCTCCAAGTCACTATCTTCATCCTCTGTGTTGCCATCCTCAGAGGGGTTGGCCTTTTCAAACTCTGCCAAAAGCTCCTGGAGCTGTAGTTTGGAAGGTCTGGGGCCCATTGTTATTTTCTTTATTTTACAGAGTGACCTTAGCTCCCTCATCTTAAGATGGAGGTAAGGGGTGGTGTCGAGTTCCACCACATTCACATCTGTACTAGACATTATGGCCCTCATTCGGACCTTGGCGGGCGGCGGAGGCCGCCCGCCAAAGTCCCGCCGTCAAAATACTGTACCGCGGTCGCAAGACCGCGACGGGTATTTTGACTTTTCCCCTGGGCTTACGGGCGGCCGCCGAAAGGCCGCCCGCCAGCCCAGGGGAAAACGACCTTCCCACCATGAAGCCGGCTCGTAATCGAGCCGGCGGAGTGGGAAGGTGCGATGGGTGCTACGGCACCCGTCGCGTATTTCACTGTCTGCTATGCAGACAGTGAAATACTAGCGGGGCCCTCTTACGGGGGCCCCTGCAGTGCCCATGCCATTGTCATGGGCACTGCAGGGGCCCCCAGGGGCCCCGCGACCCCCCCTACCGCCATCCGGTTCCCGGCGGGAGAACCGCCGGGAACTGGATGGCGGTAGGGGGGGTCGGAATCCCCTCGGCGGCGCAGCTAGCTTCGCCGCCTTGGAGGATTCCAATGGGCGGCGGTACACTGGCGGGAGACCGCCAGTGTTGCCGGTCCGACCGCGGCTTTACCGCCGCGGTCGGAATGCCCATTGGAGCACCGCCGGCTTGTCGGCGGTGCTCCCGCGGTCCACCAACCCGGCGGTCATTGACCGCCGCGGTTGGAATGAGGGCCTATGTTTCTAAAAGTTGGAATACTTTTTAAGAATCTAAAACTAGTTCTAGGTTCTAATTCAAACTTTCTCAAAACTTTTAAACACTAAAAGAAATGCTAACAGGGACTAACACAAGGCCCTAGCAGGACTTTTAAGAATTTCGAAAAATAGTTCAAATTGCAAAAATCTATTTCTAATGACAATTTTTGGAATTTGTCTTGTGATCAGGTATTGGCTGAGTAGTCCAGCAAATGCAAAGTCTTGTACCCCACCGCTGATCCACCAATGTAGGAAGTTGGCTCTGTATGCACTATTTCAAAGTAAGGAATAATATGCACAGAGTCCAAGGGTTCCCCTTAGAGGTAAGATAGTGGCAAAAAGAGATAATACTAATGCTCAAATTTGTGGTAGTGTGGTCGAGCAGTAGGCTTATCAAAGGAGTAGTGTTAAGCATTTGTTGTACATACACACAGGCAATAAATGAGGAACACACACTCAGAGACAAATCCAGGCCAATAGGTTTTGTTATAGAAAAATATATTTTCTTAGTTTATTTTAAGAACCACAGGTTCAAATTCTACATGTAATATCTCATTTGAAAGGTATTGCAGGTAAGTACTGTAGGAACTTTGAATAATTACAGTAGCATATATACTTTTTACATAAAACACATTTAGCTGTTTTAAAAGTGGACACAGTGCAGTTTTCACAGTTCCTGGGGGAGGTAAAGTAATGTTAGTTTTTGCAGGTAAGTAAACCACCTACGGGGTTGAGATTGGGGTCCAAGGTAGCCCACCTTTGGGCGTTCAGAGCAACCCCAAAGTCACCACACCAGCTGCTCAGGGCCGGTCAGGTGCAGAGTTCAAAGTGGTGCCCAAAACGCATAGGCTTCAAAGGAGAGAAGGGGGTGCCCCGGTTCCAGTCTGCCAGCAGGTAAGTACCCGCGTCTTCGGAGGGCAGACCAGGGGGGTGTTGTAGCACACCGGGGGGGACACAAGCTCACACAAAAAGTACACCCTCAGCGGCACTGGGGCGGCCGGGTGCAGTGTGCAAACACGCGTCGGGTTTTCAATAGGTTTCAATGAGAGACCAAGGGGTCTCTTCAGCGATGCAGGCAGGCAAGGGGGGGGGGGGCTCCTCGGGGTAGCCACCACCTGGGCAAGGGAGAGGGCCTCCTGGGGGTCACTCCTGCACTGGAGTTCCGATCCTTCAGGTGCTGGGGGCTGCGGGTGCAGGGTCTTTTCCATCCGTCTGGATTTTAGAGTGAGGCAGTCGCGGTCAGGGGGAGCCTCGGGATTCCCTCTGCAGGCGTCGCTGTGGGGGCTCAGGGGGGACAACTTTGGTTACTCACAGTCTTGGAGTCGCCTGAGGGTCCTCCCTGTAGCGTTGTTTCTCCACCAGTCGAGACGGGGTCGCCGGGTGCTGTGTTGCAAGTCTCACGCTTCTTGCGGGGATTGCAGGGGTCTTTAAACCTGCTCCTCTGGAAACAAAGTTGCAGTCTTTGTTGAACAGGGCCTCTGTCCTCGGAGTTTCTTGGTCTTTTGGAAGCAGGGCAGTCCTCTGAGAATTCAGAGGTCGCTGGTCCTGGGGAAAGTGTCGCTGGAGCAGTTTTCTTCTGAAGGAGGGAGACAGGCCGGTAGGGCTGGGGCCAAATCAGTTGGTGTCTCCGTCTTCTCTGCAGGGGTTTTTCAGCTCAGCAGTCCTCTTCTTCGTAAGTTGCAGGAATCTAAATCTTTAGGTTCAGGGAAGCCCTTAAATACTAAATTTAAGGGTGTGTTTAGGTCTAGGGGGTTAGTAGCCAATGGCTACTAGCCCTGAGGGTGGGTACACCCTCTTTGTGCCTCCTCCCAAGGGGAGGGGGTCACAATCCTATCCCTATTGGGGGAATCCTCCATCTGCAAGATGGAGGATTTCTAAAAGTTAGAGTCACTTCAGCTCAGGACACCTTAGGGGCTGTCCTGACTGGCCAGTGACTCCTCCTTGTTATTCTCATTATTTTATCCGGCCTTGCCGCCAAAAGTGGGCCCGTGGCCGGAGGGGGCGGGCAACTCCACTAGCTGGAGTGCCCTGCGGTGCTGTAACAAAGGGGTGAGCCTTTGAGGCTCACTGCCAGGTGTTACAGCTCCTGCCTGGGGGAGGTGTTAGCATCTCCACCCAGTGCAGGCTTTGTTACTGGCCTCAGAGTGACAAAGGCACTCTCCCCATGGGGCCAGCAACATGTCTCGAGTGTGGCAGGCTGCTAGAACCAGTCAGCCTACACAGGTAGTTGGTTAAGGTTTCGGGGGGCACCTCTAAGGTGCCCTCTGGGGTGTAGTTTACAATAAAATGTACACTGGCATCAGGGTGCATTTATTGTGCTGAGAAGTTTGATACCAAACTTCCCAGTTTTCAGTGTAGCCATTATGGTGCTGTGGAGTTCGTGTTTGACAGACTCCCAGACCATATACTCTTATGGCTACCCTGCACTTACAATGTCTAGGGTTTTGCTTAGACACTGTAGGGGCACAGTGCTCATGCACTTGTGCCCTTACCTATGGTATAGTGCACCCTGCCTTAGGGCTGTAAGGCCTGCTAGAGGGGTGACTTATCTATACTGCATAGGCATTGTGAGGTTGGCACGGCACCCTGAGGGGAGTGCCATGTCGACTTACTCGTTTTGTTCTCACCAGCACACACAAGCTGGCAAGCAGTGTGTCTGTGCTGAGTGAGGGGTCCCCAGGGGGGCATAAGCTATGCTGCAGCCCTTAGAGACCTTCCCTGGCATCAGGGCCCTTGGTACCAGGGGTACCAGTTACAAGGGACTTACCTGGATGCCAGGGTGTGCCAATTGTGTAAAACAAAAGTACAGGTTACGGAAAGAACACTGGTGCTGGGGCCTGGTTAGCAGGCCTCAGCACACTTTCAATTCAAAACATAGCATCAGCAAAGGCAAAAAGTCAGGGGGTAACCATTCCAAGGAGGCATTTCCTTACAACATGTGTGAGATTGTATTATTATTATTCACCTGCCTCTTTGGAGCCAGGGTAGATTTGAAAGACAGATGGAGAAACGCAGAGCCATTGGAAATTAAGTAACATAAAAAAATTGTACTTTACAGCTGCCTCTGCTGTAGACTGCAGAGAGTAGCAGATGTGCTAGCATGCCTCCATTAATTTAGCAAAGCAAGAATACTTTTTCTGCAAAGTGCATAAT
The DNA here is from genome assembly GCF_031143425.1 of Pleurodeles waltl. NCBI lineage: Eukaryota > Metazoa > Chordata > Amphibia > Caudata > Salamandridae > Pleurodeles > Pleurodeles waltl. Next base: position 900,751,831 of record NC_090447.1, on the reverse strand, counting down.
ACCTTACTCATTAATGAGAGGTAATTTATTTTTCTTACTACACACAAAGTATATTTGTAGTTTTTTTTTCAGTAGGAAATCATTGAAAAGAAAAAAACACTTAGTTTAATCTGGTAGTATTTTGGCTTAATTCCTTGCAGTCAGTCAGTGCTTTTATGTGAGATGTGTGGGGAAAACGTGGCCCTGTGACTAGTCACATCAAACATTCAAATTGCTCTAGAGAACCAGCAACGTACTGCTTCTGTACCACTATATAAACAAGTGTTTGCATAGAGCATTGTTTACAATTTCTTGATATAGGTACTGCTGCTGGTACACCATCTTGGCTGGAAATAGCAGCCCGACTATGGTGGCATAGAATGGAGCCCATCCAGACTGAATATCATCAACTGGTGGCTCTGGAGGAGGGGGAGGCACAGGCCTGTCCCCCGGGCCCCAGTTTCTCCAACCAGTTGCCAGCAGCTCCATTAGGGCCACTACATCAGCCGGTGTTGCCAGCAGCTGGGATCCACCCGATCCTCCATTGCTGACCGCACACCTACCCATATCACTTTAATCGCTGCATGCTATGAGAGCTGGTGATGTTTTGCCAGAAGGGGGCAAACCTTCGGCAGGAGTTGAGAAGCCTTTGAACCAACATAAATGAAGTCCTCTAATTCCTTTTTTTATTTTTTGCTTGGTGGGAGGAACTTTAGTTATGGGTGAAGAGGGCTGGAATTGGGAAGGGAATGGGATGTTGGACTTTTCTTTGGACATTTTGGACACTGATTGGGGATGGGGTTGTTTGGGGAGAGGGGTGGGCCTGTTGTTGGTGGTGAGGGTGTGTTTTATGTTGTTAAGAACAATTAAAAGGAGATTATTATTTTGATTTATGCCTGAAATCATTTGCATTGAACTGCTACCTTTGGGCACAGCCTGTTTATAATCTGCTAATCAAAGTGTTTAGTAGTCAGTTATACCCTTGTCCTACTACCCCCTATAACTATATTGATCATTAAGAGTGTATGCCATTGTCTATGCCTTTATTGTTTACAGTAACTTAGATAAACATCTTAATCTTCAATTACTAACTAAACTATTTCACTTCACTCCATGGTTCTCTTACCTGAATAAAGTTATGGCTGCTACCTCTTTCAATGTTCCAAAACCTTACTGCAGGGTTTCCCAGGGTGCCTTCTTAATGGTGGTGGTAGTAGTATCAGGCTAACGCACTAACAGATAAGACATCACAAGTGAGGTCCCACTCCTACCTAGGTGAACTCCAACTGTAAGTTTAATCAGAAGGGTTATTCATCACAGGCAACTACACTTCAAGAAAACACAGAGTTAGTGGGTTATTTACTTAGAACATAACTTTACGAAGACTGTACCCAGACTACCATCTTGAAACAAAGATCTGATATTTTACCAAAAACTACCAATAGTAACTTCTGAGCAATGTAGAGCTTGAATATAATTAAACTAACAAAATTCTCGGGTGAGGAAAAGTGGACCAGAAGTAGACCAGGTTAAGCATTTACCTAACACAAGGCCTGAATAATGATTCTAATGAATGATGTCTACATTATATATCCCTTTTATGTGTGGGTGTGTAAGTGGGGCTGGTGTGGGCTATTGCGCAGGTACCAAAAGATCACGCAGTGAGTTAGTGTCCTTTTCACCACATACACCGCACCAAGTGTTTGATCCATTTATGATGTAAATTAAGTTACACAAATCACACAGCCTGGAGGAGGAGGGTTAGTGGGTAGGTTAGGTGGGAAAGGGGAGCTTGGGAAAGTTGTGTCAAAGTCAACACTACACAACATTTACATTTATCATGGAGATGAGCATCATCATCACATCTGTAGTGGAAGAAAATTAAGGAATGGCAGTTCAAATTAATGTATTGCAACAGTCCTTCAGCCCCAAAGACCCAAGTTGAAGATATATGTGTAGGTGTTCTGTCATCTAAGCTTAAAAAATCAAATTATGGAGGAGTGTTTGACCCATACACCTCTAAAAATTATTATCGTTTAAAGTATATTGACAGTGTACATGCATGCCAAATTAGGCCATGCATCTGCATTTTTCTCAGAATTTCCATCTTTGGTGCTTAGCCGAACTGGTCTGGTAAGGTAAACAGGGGTCTTGTGAAGCTTTCACCTTTCATACAGGAGATGAGAAGGACTGTGGATTGTAAAACCTAGATGATATTGTATTGTCAAGGAAAAGGACAGAAGGTAAGCTTTATGAGGAGTAAACCAAGAGGCAGAGCAGGGATATAGGCTGCTGCAATCAATCATGATGACTCAAGTGTGATTAAGTGAGACATTTTTTACAATCAATCCCAGACAAGTAGATGTATGTACTTAGCTGATCAATCTCACAACTGTCATAACATATAGCTGAGTGAGTCCATCTTGTGATGCTGATGTTGTGACATCATCACATGCCTGTCTAAAGTCACAGCCCCCCAACCACAACTACATAATGGAGGAGTTTGGCAATTATTTGAGCCAGCACACTACTCAGCATTTCCCAAATTAATGCACCTCTGTCCTGCCCAGAGGGCCGAATAAGCCTCTTAGAGTCATAATTTTGTTGGTTAGGTTTCCCGTGACATTAGATACATTTCTTCTTCTGGGTGCTGTCATCCTGACCTACATCCTGACTCCGAGTAATGAATCAGTCCAACTCTGTCCTGACCCAAATGAGATAGAAGGAAATAGACCTGAGCAACACTTCTGTTGGTGAACAAGAATAGCAAAATAATAGAGTATTTAGTGCAGATTTGTATTGGTTAACTAAACTGGCTGGTCTGGTCTCTGAAGAACCAGAAAAAAGTACAGCAAGGAGTAGACCACGCAAGTAAATCTAGCTAAGTCTGAAAGGGCTAATCACCTTCAGGCAAAATAACCCATCAGCCTCCAAACGTTGCAGCTCATTGACCTCAAGCATAAAAAATAGTTGACCACCCACCCTTACTGTCAGCCAACATCTGCATCATCAGCCATCACTCACAATCACTCAATAATATATCACTCATTGGTGCAATAGTTACCTGTTCTAATCCAAGCATAGTGTTACACAATTGCATCTCCTCGTCTGATGGAAGAAACACTTTGGCAATTTGGTAGACTTGTAAATCAAATGTTCTTTCTTGGGGCAGCCCTGCTAGGGATTATAACAAAAAAAAGGATAGGGATGGGACGGAGACAGGCATTGTCTCCAATATCCTTGAATGGAATGGGGAGGCTTCTTCACTACACACTGGCCCAAATCCAATCCAGCCATAGATGTGCCTAAAATGATGGAGCTGCATAATTCAGGCACAAACAAAATACTGCCAAATTATGACCATGGGGGTAATCCCTCCCATAAACAGCCAATGTACCACACCAACCGCCAGAGCGTTAACACTACTGACCACGGCGGCAGCCACCAACAGCCAGGCAGAAGACAAGGTACCGCCTACCATATTATGACACAGCAAACCACCAGGATTTCCGGGGCAGTACCAGCGCCATCAAAAGCCTGGCGGAAACAGAACACAAAAAACGAAAGACTCACCAAGTACACAGAGGACTCAGCCACAACCATGGAACCGGAACTTCAAGTCTTCCTGATGCTCTTCTACGCCATGGTGCTCCTGGAACACCAACAACAATGAAGATGACAATGGTGAGTACAGCCACCTCGCACACAAGGGGGTAAGGGAGGAAAAGGAGAGTGACACACACACGCACAACACACACCAATCACACACACCATACACAGAACCAGCTGCAGAGTTAAACCAATGTCACATGACACAAGCCACAATAAAACAAGGGCAACAATGATTATCAACAAACACTGTAATGTGATGCCAACAGCCACCATATTGTCCATTCAAATATAAATGCAGGCGTCAATGTCAAGAATGGGCCAGTCCAAAGTACAAAAGGGCCACATGGCCACAGGGCACGGTCCAAGGCCCAACTTGACTCCTGACACACTCTGGAATCCACTGTTCAGGGGCATAATATTGGCAGGCACTTCAGAGGGGAGGGGGCGGGGGCACCTCAGCAGAAGTGGGGGCTCCATGCCCATATGTCTTTGGTAGAGAGTGCAAGGACACAGTCTCTGAAGTGGGAAACTTGACCACTGGTTCTGGAGGGGGCTCCATGCCCACCTGTCTTTGGTGGGAAATGCAAGGCCACAGTCTCTGAATTGCGGAACTTGCCCACTGGTTCTGGAGGGGGCTCCTTGAACAAAAGTCCCTAGAGGGTGGACTACATGCCCTCTGATGGAGGTGAGGGCTCCTGTGCCACAGCTGGAGGTGAGGGCTCCTGTATCTCAGCTGGAGGTGAGGGCTGCTGTGCCTGTGCTCGAGGTGAGGGCTGCTGTCCCTGTGCTCGAGGTGAGGGCTCCTGTGCCTGAGCTGGAGGCTCCTTTCCCTCTGCTGTTGGAGTGGACCTCTTGCCTTTCATTGGTGATTGAGTGGGAACCTTCCCTTTCATTGCTGATGGAGGCGGATCTTTGGAAATCTTTGGTGGTGGAGAGGGATCCACGTATCCCCTCTTGTGACAGGTCCCATTGGCCTTAGACATGTCACTTGTGTCATTGCCTCCAGGACTAGGAGTTGCCTTCACTGTCCTCGTCTCCTGTCCCTTGCTTTTCACCACCCTAGTCCTCCCTTTCTGAGCTGGAGGTGTGCTCTCAGTAGGAGTGGCAGCTGTCACACTCTGGGGCCCATTTGTGCAAGCAGCTGATGATTTGATGGGAGCACTGGCAGACTGTTTGGAGGAGGTGCTGGGCTGGGTTATTGGGACCCTGCTCTTACCAGCAGGACGGGGTTCTTAGGGGCGTTGAGGCAGGATGTGGGAGGAGGAATGGGAGTAGAGGTTGAGGGAGTGGTTGCCAGAAGTGTACGTCTGCTGGACTTGGGTGCATGGACAGTGTGTGTGAGGTGGATAGCTGTTGGGTGTCTGAGTGTGTGTGTCTGTGTCCCTTTGGAGGTGGGGCAGATAGTGTGGAAGAGGCCAAGGGGATGCGTGGATGGGTGTTGTGGAGGTATCTGCAAGTAAGGTGTGTGTGCTGCTTGATGTCGTGATGGTGGCTGTTGATGCAGTGCAAGCAGGTACGAGTGCGGATGTGACAGTGAGTGACGAGGAGGAGGAGAAGAAGGGGGAGACAGTGGAGGCTGTGGATGTGGTTGTGTGTGCAACTATCTGTTGTTTGTGTGAGTGAAGTGTGCTGCCTGTGTTTGACTCTGCTACTCGTGTGTGACGTGTTGTGTGCATGCTTCTCTGAATCTGTGTCGGGGATGGGTTGGGGTTAAGGAGACTGGGAATGGGAAGTGGTAGTTGGAGGGGGGATGGTAGCAACAGGGACACTGGCTACCATCAGAGAGGAGGCCAGAGACTGAAACGATCTCTGTAGGGCTGTCAACCCACCATGGATACCCCCCAGGTATGTATTGCATTGCTGCATCTGGGATGCAAGCACCTGGATGGCATTCACAATGGTAGACTGCTCTACAGAGATGTATTTCAGGCGGTCAATAGCCTCCTCACTGGGGCAGGGCCTGAGGTGCCTGGGGCAAAGGAGATGCCCACCCTCTTGGGTGAGTGGGCACTGGCAACTCAGTGGGGGGCTACTGGGAGGGATATGCACGGGGTGGCGGCTGTACCTGTAGCTGAGGTAGTTCCAGAGGTGTTCGCCACCACCAGGGAGCTTCCATTGGACCAGAAATCAGAGTCAATGTTGTCACCTTCTGTCTCCACCATGATGCTCCCCTTGCCCTCTGTCCCACTGGTCCCATTGGCGTCAGTGGACTCTGCCTCCTGGGTCCTGTGGGATGCAGCTTCCTTAGTCGCCGGTGCCCCTGCTCCTCCACCAGATTATGCTCATGCACACATGGACAGGATGAGAGAAGAAAATAGGGGGTGGGAGAGAGAAAGAGAGCACCCGGTCAATTACAGCACCAACACCACTGTTGGTATACACATTACCATCACACACAGGAATGAGGATTGTGCACTTTGCATCACACTGGCATTCCACTGGCTAGGTGCCACAGCAAGATGAGGGCCAACCACAGCCAACTGCACCCCTTCTGGGACCCACTAAGCCCTGTCTGACATGGAATGCAACCTAGCTAGGTTACTAGATTTTGCTATACACCTATTTACCTTGAGCTGACTCAAGCAGCAATGGCTGAGCTGGGATTAAGGGGCACCCACTAACTGAAACCCACCACCAGGATCCAATGCCACCCAACAATAATTGTTGTTACGCTCACTGTACTCAGCCCCTTGTGGCTGCTATGCTGCCCTCAAGCGCCCATCCAGCTCTGGGTAGGCCACCACCAGTATGCAGGACAACAGGAGGGTCAGAATCCAACAGGCACCCCGCCTTCTTTGGGTGGCCATCCCCAGCTGGGCCACCGCAATCTTCCAGGCCCAGCGTCTCATGTCCTTCCACCTTTTCCTACAGTGGGTGCTCTGCCTGCTATAGACCCCTGGGTCCGGACATCCTTGGCAATGGCACACAACAATCCCTTCTTCTGATGGTCACTGGCCTACAGAGGTAATACAGACAGGAGGACACCATTAACCATACAATGCAGCTGTCACATATATGTCCCACAAATACCAATTCCATCTCTATTGGTGCACACATCACCCGGCGCCCACCATGTACACTACCACCAGACATACACCCCACCCAAATGACACACTACTTGCATGCAGATCTCCATACAACCTTGCCACATGCTTCGTGCCCATGGTGTACTAACCTGTTGGTCTGGAGGCCCATACAGCTGTTCATATAGGGGTAGGACCCCATCCACCAAGCGCTCTAACTCCTGCGAAGTCAAGGAAGGGGCCCTTTCCCCAGTCACACAGGCCCTGGCACGATCTAGACACAGGTCACACCAGCACATGCAGTGGAGATGTTTTCCTGTGGAAGATCAGGAATCAAGTGAGGTTTTAGACAGAAAATGGTGGTCATGTCCGCAGCTGTGTAGATCGGTCACTGCAGCCGGTGATCCCCATTGGCCCCTGTACTCCATAGATCCTCATTTTAGCCAATGAGGAATAGCATGGCGGTGCAAGATAGCCTTCCGCCATGATGCCCAACGCTGGTAGAGTTACCTCACTTCCACTTGTCCATACTTACGGGATAGGCGGTCGCCATTTTATGCTGGTGGACAACATTCAGAAATTAGAAACTGCGTCATTGCTATAAATTGCACTTATATTGCCATTCACATTGTCCTATCACATAAATGCTCTACGTGCACTGTGGTGGTGCTTCCATTGTTCAACTTGTGACACCCTACTCACTTTTGTGTCCCTTGGATAACTACCACTACGGAGGAATAGAAGGAGGAGATAAGACCACTGCGGTGGTGCTTCCTGTGTACAGACCCCTTGTGGACTTGGCTACACTGGAGGACAGGCACATAGTACTCACCTAGACACTGAACAGGGCCACCATCACAGAGCTGTGTGCACAATTGAAGCCTGATCTGATATCAGATATCCGTCATTCCACTGGGATCCCCCCTCTTGTGCAAGTTATATCAGTGCTCCATTTCCTGGCAACTTGTTATTCCCAAGTGACAGTGGGCGCAGCAGCACAAATGTCACAGCCAATGTTCTCAATAGTGCTGGCAAGGGTTTTGTGTGCCTTGGTCAAACACATGTGCAGCTACATCACTTTCCCCCAAGTTGAAGATTTGGCATTGCGAAGGCAGGATTCTATGCAATGGGACATATACCAAATATTATTAGGGCAATTGATGGAACACATATTGTATTTGTGTCCCCCCAGCATAATGAACAGGTGTTCAGGAATCAGAAGAATTTCCACTCACTCAATGTGCAAATGGTGTGCCTGGCGGACCACTACATCTCCCACGTCACTGCCAGGTATCCTGGGTTGGTGCATGATGCCTTTGTCCTGAGGAATAGTAGCATCCCAAATGCGATTGCACAACTACAGAGGCACAGGGTGTGGCTAATAGGTGAGCCAGAGTCCCCACCAAATGTATGCCAGTGTATGCTTCAGAAGTTATCATCCATACCATTGTGTAAGGCTAATATTTGTCCATCAATACTTGCATGTGACTCTGGCTACCCAAACCTATTGGGGCTGAGAATCGGTATAATGAGGCAGATTGGGTGAACCAGGTGGATCATAGAATGTACCTTCGGCCTCCTGTAGGCAGGTTCATACGCCTCCATCTGACAGGTGGATCTCTGTGCTACTCCCCTGAGAAGGTATGCCAGATAATTATAGCATGCTGCATGTTGCACAACCTGGCCCTAAGATGACATGTGCCTTATCTGCAGGAGGAGGAGATCAGAAATGCCCCTGTGTCAGCAGTGGACCCTGAGGGCAGTGAGGATGAGGACATCAGTTATACAGAACATCAGTTATACTTCAGAATTTCCAATGACACACAGTTGAGAAAGTGGAACTGACTATTCCTCTGATTATTTAAGTTTTAGGTGTGGCTGTAGCAGGATGCCATTCACTTCCTCTGCATCTCAAATGACTGTCACCTATGCATTCTCATTTTGCAGATGCTGGTGTTATAACAACTTTGTACTGATGTGATGACTACAGACAGCTACAGGTCATAGTTTGTATGCTATCACAGTGTTCAGGTCATTTGTACAAGATGTAACTTACCATGATTGCAAATTTTCATCACATAAAGCACTCAAGTTGTGTTCAAGGGTGTTTATTTACTGAAATTTATAGACGGAATAGTGCATTGGAATAGGGTGATGGGAGATGTAAGTCCAGGGTATTGGTCCAGTCTGTTTACAGCACAGGTCCAGTGTCCGAGGGGCCATAGAAAGGGGAACAAAGGCAGTTCAAAGTGGACAAGGTGACAAGGTGGGAAACAAGGGGGTCATTCAGGAGAGTCTAATTTCTTGGTGGTGGTTTTGGTCTTGGCAAGTGTCTCTGGCATATGTCTGGGTCGCAGGGAACATTTGCGGGGTGGTTTACCTTCTGCAGGGAGAGGGGTGCTGGTGGCCTGTGGGTCCTGTGGCAGGGCCTCTTTTCCAATAGCTGCAGTAGATGTGGCGAGCTGTTCAGTTGACTGGCTAGTGGGAGTGGCCCGCTGGTTTACTGTATATTCCCTCATGATGTTGGCCATATAAGCCAGCACCCCTGCTATGAAAACCATGGTGGTGTTGAGGGCCTGCAAAACTTTCCTGATCTCATGATGGTGTAACTCCTGCAGCCTCTGGTTCTCCTGCATGATGTCAAGATTCTGGCCCATCTTGTCCTGGGATTGTTGGTAGGCCCCCAGGACATTAGTGAGTGCCTCCAGGAAAGTCAGTTCACTGAGCCTGTCCTCCCCATGGTGCACAGCTATCCTCTGAGTGTCCCTGTCCCCCTGTGCCTGTAGCTCCTGAACGGTGTGGCCACTGACACTAGGGCCCTGATTGTCTTGGATGTGAGGTGTGGACTGGGGTCCCTATACAGGTGGGCACACTGCTGATTGACATGTCCTGGGGACAGAGGTGTGGAGACATTGGGTGGGTGCTGTGGTGTTTGATACTGAGGGGTATGCTCTTTGGTGGACTGGGAGAGGGCTGGGGTGTTCCACTGACCACTGGTCCCTGATGGCCCAGGAAGTTCATCCAGATCCAGATGTCCAGAGTTACTGTCATCACTGGGGGCATCTTCTGTTGGTGGGCTGGAAAGCCGTGGCACCTCTGAGCCACTAGGATTGGCTGAGGCACCTGCAGGGATGTAAGTGATGTATTATGCATCATGTCTGTGACATATTTTACATCCCTAGCTTCGCCTATATTGTTGCTGTTGCCTTGCCTCCTTGTTTTGTGTATGGTGATGTATTGTGGAATTGTTAGTTCTCCATGCTGTGCCAGCATAGGTGGTGGGTGTCCATGCAGGGCTGGAAGGGCTGTACATGCAGTGGGTATGGCATGCAGGGCTTGGTATCGGGGTTAGTCATATGGTTAGGTGCACTGTGTGGGATGGAGTGGAGTGTTGGGAGTCAGAGTGAGATGGCATCCAGGTACGGGGGTGATAAGTAATAAATCTTGAGTCACCAGTGTCTAGTCCTCTGGCAACTGCAGTGAGTCCCTCAGGATGCAGTATTGCTAAGACTTGCTCCTCCCATGCTGTCAGCTGTGGGGGAGGAGGTGGGGGTCCACCACCAGTCCTCTGGATGGTGAGCTGGTGCCTTGCTGCCATTTAATGTACCTTCCCCCGTAGGTCGTTCCACCACTTCCTGATGTCGTCCCTTGTTCGTGGATGCTGTCCCACAGCCTTCTTCCAGTCCACAATTCTCTGCCATAGTAGCATCTTCCTTGCTATAGATATTTGCTGTACCTGTGCCCCAAACAGCTGTGGCTCTACCCTGACTATTGCCTCCACCAGGACCCGCAACTCCTTATTAGTGAAACGGAGTGCCTATGTGGGGACATGGTTGTTGTGTGGTGTGTGTTGTGCAGTGGGTGTTGACAAATGTGGTGGGTGTGGGGAGCGTGACGGATGGCCAGGTGTTAGTGGTGTGTGTAGTTGTGTCTGTGATTTGCATGTCTGTATCATGGATATGTTTCATGTTCATAAAGGGTTGTGGGTAATGTGGGTGTGTATTTTATAGTGCTGTGGGTGGGTGGGTGTGGTGTGTGTATTAGTGTCAGATGTGTTTTTTGTATTGGCCAATGTTGTGTTGTATTGTTTTTGGGTGGCCATTCTGACCACACTGACGTGTACCACCAATGGTTTACTGCCACTGTGGTGATTCGTGGGTCATAATGTGGAGGGTGTTGTTTTGTTGGTGTAACAGTGTGGGTGTTCGTACCAACACCTTAACACTTACTTTTGATCTGGCAGATTTGTGTTTGTGGCAAGTATTCTGTCGGTTTTGTGTGTGTGTGTCATAATTTGGCGAACAGATGTTCACCTCTGCGACGGTATGTTGGCAGCCATCACTGCAGTGGTAAGCAGCCTTTACCACCAATGTCATAATGAGGGCCATAATGTTCTTCTAGCTATATCGATATTTTTGGCAAAGCAATTTTGACAATAATCTGAAAGTTCTATGGTAGCCTACTCAATCAGGGTAGTAGAGTTCACCTTCAAACTCAGAGGAATCACACAAAAGTTTGGTCAGCTAATGCACTTGAGTCTGATAATTCACACTCACCCTCCTGCTCCGGTGGTGTTACAGGAACAGAATAATTGTGTGATATGAAGTGGTAGTTTATTTTGATCATGGTCAAGCTCCCCATGTTTTAAGGTGTACATTGGGCTACTGACTGTAACAACTGTCCAAGCTATACTCAACACACACTTAACAGACACACTGACTACCAGACAAGCTATATTTTATTCTCAGTCTGCTCAGCTGTGGCCATTAGTGCATCTTTCCATACTAATAGATCAATGGTTTTTGATCCACGTAGCCCTCTTTTGGGTCATCCAGAAATTCATGGTCCTTTGAATGGTTGTTGGTGCTGCCACTTGCTCAACCTCTTTTGCCTTTGTCTCTGCACTTGAATTAAGCTCTTCTTCTTTAAACCAACCCGTTACAAAGTTCGGGTCTGATTCTTCTGATGCTGTTGCTGGTGTTCTTGATACTGGTGTTGGAAGCTATAAGAAAACAGCACTGCCCTCTCTGGAGGTTGAAACCTGCACACCAGAACTTCTGCCTGGGACTCTAACTTCCAGCAGTTCCTCTTCCGGGCTGCTCACTTATTCAACAATCCACATCTTATAAAGTGAAACATCCCCTTCGGAAAAAGGAATGAAAGTGACCAGGATTTTTTTGGATCATGGATCACGTATTGTGACACATATGTACTCCTTGGATAACACAATATCTCTTTGAAGCCTTGGAGTAACAGCAACATGAAGGATTAAGTTCTTAACCAACTTATGTGCTTCTTCATTCACACTGGCGAACCATTACAACACCTTTTTAAGTGGTCCTGTAGCAGATGAACACTGCAATAGCTTGGCTCATCATACTGTCCTCCGTGCTGACTTCCCATGTGAAAACCTCAAAAGGAAGTAGCATCTGTGTCAGGCATTTGACTAGGCCCCATTGGGCCACCTCCATGGTCATGCTTTTCCTAATTGCATTCCCTCTTCTTTGCAAAATGCAATAGGTCAAGTTCCAGGGTGTTGGTACCTTCTGCGGAGTGCTTTCATTGCTTTAATTGGTAATTTCCTAGCACACTCAATGATCCTCAACTACTTCCTGGCTTTAAAACAGTTACTGAAATTAGTGCACATTCTTCTTCAGGTGGTCATTATGGTGCTGATGATGTCCTCTTTTTTGGGAAAGCCTGCACAATTAGGTTCATGCAATACACCAAACACAGTAGCCTGATATAGCCACCATCTGCCATGGCCTTACCAATATTACTCCCATTATCCATTGCAACAAATCCAATGATTAGACCTCTGGGTGACAGCCATTCAAACACCTTGCTGTTAAAGTCCTCCAAGATGTTTGCAGCTCTAAGGGATTGCTCCATGGTGAACAAGGCTGCTGTTGCATGCCGTCAAACATCCTTAAAAGTTTATGTAGTGTTGAGACCTGTAAATAGCTGTTACCTAGCCCCCTTAAAAACGATCCGGTGTGCAATGATACACATGTAATCAGACAACTAGGGATGGGTGGAGTTCTCAGAGTTATACTCCACAGAATTCCGTGAAGTTAACTAAAAACTCTGTGAGATTTCATGGAGTTGCATGAGCGGCAGAATTCCGGTCCACGACTGATGTACATGCTTGTGTAAGTCTAACTCGAGCTAAGGTTTGTTTCTTAAGATTTAATGATGTACACATGTGAAATTGTAACCCCATTCATTATGCTACTTTTTTATGTGCTTTCCTAGAATGTACCCTGGTGTAGTACATGAGAAGACACGTATTTGGCAGCGCTTTTTCAAATAAGATGAATTTGACTCTGTTGTACCCGAAGCAGTGTTTATCTTGCAAAGGGAATACCAAAATTCAGGTTCAGTTTACAAATCCAAGGATAGCTGTCAAAACATAGGCAAGAAGCTATATACAGCACCAAACAAGCATCAATGGGCAGAACTGAAACAGTATCTTCGCTAGGTAATTCCCAATCCCTATGCCATTAAAGCCACCTTATATTCCTACCATGGCCCACTGGTGTGCATAGAAACTAACTGATGTGGATGCCGTGGCTCAGTAAGTTCCACCAAAACTATTGCATTGAATGAAGACCTACCAACACTCAGCCCATCTCCAGTGGCGGGGGCATCCTGGCACCATTCTGCTCAATAGCATGCACAGTGAGGCTCCGCCTGTGCAGAACGAAAATAACTTGTGCCTGTGGCAGTCATTCCACATAACACAAAAAGTGTGGAACACTGGTGCAGCCAGTCACTGCTCTGAGCAGCCACTCAGCAGGGGACAGGTACATTTCTCACTGCCTGTATTCATAGTGACACTTGGAGGAGGTGTGTGCCCACAGCACAGGTTGCAGAAAAAGCATTAAAGCCACCCTGCAGATGAGACACTTAGATCAGCCTGACTGAGCCCTGCATATGCAACAAGCACTCTGCAGTTCTCAAGAGGGGTGCAAGGAGATGACGTTGGTCAGAAAACTGTATAGGCTGGGGGAGTTTATGGTGGTCCATTTTACTACATAATTCTGGTGTGGGGTGGAGTTAATTTTGCATTGGGGACAGTATAATACATTACTCACAGTCTGTCCATTTCAAGGAGTCTTTCAACTAACCCCGACATGAGTGCCAGAAGGTTGGAGTCTAGGGGTGAATAGCTTTTGCTGAACTCCGTGCACCAAGTCGGTAGCAAACTCCATAAACCACCAGCAGAGTGGAGTTCATCACCTACCCTATTGACAACTGGTCCACATGTCTGCCATCAGGAGGATAGTGTGCACAACACTCTGCTGCAAAGCTTGTCAATCCAATTGCAGTACATCTTGATGAAGCGCTTGAACAGCAGCTGTGGCAAAATAGGTCTGGCTGGGGACCTTCCATTTTGGGTGGATGGCGACTACAAATCCTCAAAATCCCACTCCTTCCATAGAGGAAAAAGGGAGGATGGACCATTTAGCTAGCTTTCCATTGTACAAATGTTCCATCAGGTTGTTGTATTTGTAGGGCCCCTCCTACGTAACCATGCTGTAATAGTAGCCTGGATATTTTTCTTTACTGGTGCCACTGATGAAAAAACTTCCAGAGAGAACTAGAAAGTGAGAGACTAAAAGTGCATCTTGGGGCAGTCACTGTATGCTGTGGTGTCTCCATCTCACTCTTGTGCTTTTCAAGGTTGCTGAGGCAGGTAATACTGGCCCACTGCTGGGGCCAGGGCTGCTTTGTGTAAAGCTGTCACCCTCTTCTTCCTCATTACCTTCACCTCCTAGTCCCACAATGATCGGAGCTGATTCTCCTGTCTCACAACCACCACCTGTAGCAATTGTTTTAAGGTGCTCCTTCCACCAGATTGTGTGATGTGTTTTCATATGACTTGTTTGTTCTCAGGTACAAGAGTGTGAACCAGGCTTACCTCCATGAACACTCATGTGACACATTGAGCATATTGCAATGTTATCCACCTTCTTGCTAATCTTAAAAACTTCCCAAACTGGGGAGGAAAACTGTTTTAGTGGGCCACTGGTGCCACTGTCAATGCCTGAAGAACAGGAGGGAGGTGGGTTTGTCAATTATTGCCTCTCTGCAGTGCATACTTTGAGGTAGTTAGTAGATGCAGACATGAGCAGCGGCCTTGTAAATATGGAAGCTGGTGGTGTTGGTGGTAACTGTGCCACATCCTTTATAGCAACTTGAATAGGAGGGGTAATGTTGGTATCCTCTGAGCCAGCTTTCATGACAATGACTGGCTCTTCCTCTTTACCCCCTTCCATTATTGTAAGGTTTTCAGGAACTTTTCTTTTCCCTTGTCTTGCGTCTCGGGTTCCAATCCATGTCACAATCATCAGAAGTGGGTCTTGGAAAATATAGTGTACTCTTTCTTTTTCTTGCTAGAGAGTGGGAAGCCTATGGTCCAAGAAGAGGTACATCTAGTTCAGTAGGAAGATCAACCTCCTGTCCTACTTCAAGAAGATCTACTATTACTGCCTGTGGCTCCTGTTGTCTACTTTCCTGTGATGTTTGGGTAGAAGTTTGAGGCTGGGACAACTCCAATTCAGTCTCACTGCTAGTCACCATGATTGCAGTGGCTGCCTGGCTGAAAGACAAGATTGGTGTAGTGCTGTTGATGCTGGAGTGCTGCTCCCAGTTTGCTGGATGAAAGATGAAAATTAAATAATCCTTACAGAATGAATGCTGGTGTGCGTCTATGGAAGGTGGGGTGTCCAGGGGAAAATTAAATAATCCTGCCCATGACAGGTCATGGGGTCTAGGGGAAAAAGGAATAATCCTTAAAAAATAATTTTGGTGCATGCCCATGGCTGGCCGGGGGGGGGGGGGTCTAAGGGAAAATTGAATAACCCTACTTCTGGCAGGCAGGGGGTCCAGGGGAAAATTGAA
The DNA here is from genome assembly GCF_031143425.1 of Pleurodeles waltl. NCBI lineage: Eukaryota > Metazoa > Chordata > Amphibia > Caudata > Salamandridae > Pleurodeles > Pleurodeles waltl. The sequence continues at coordinate 900,736,310 of NC_090447.1, read as the reverse complement.
TCATTCTTAAAAAATGAATGCTGATGTGTGTGCAGCTGTGTGCCTATGGCAGGAAGGAGGTCCAGGGGAAAATGAGTAATGACAATCAGTAAAAAAGTAATGCTGGTCTGCGGCCGGATCCTATGGCAGGCAGGGGTGAATGGAAGGAAAATGTAAGCAGACATTTAAAAAAAAACATTTTTTAAAAGAATAAGAAAAATAAAAAAGGTGAAAGAAAATACAAATAAATAACTAAATAAATATTTGCTGCTGTATTAGATGACTAGGAGGAACCCATGGGAATTTGGGAGGCAAGGAGGTGTAGGTGAAAAATTGAAAAAATGCATATACTATTAAACACTGTTCATACATATACTACAATGATCCTTAAGCATATTAAACTGATATCAGAGAAAAGTAAAAAAATGAACAAACACAAAAAGCCATTGCTCTCTCCTATTAACCTCCCTAGAAAATGGTTCTGAAAACTGGGAAAAAAAGATTTGCACACTTTGGGCCTTATTTAGAAACATTTGGCAGAGGACTGTGCTGCAAGCCTTTTAGCTCAACTGCGCTGCGCCTAATGCAAAGGGCAGAAATGCACTACATCTAGAAGATATGGTGCATTCCTGCCCTTACAGCCAGCGCTGGCACAGAAATTGCAGCTGAGTGCCATTGCAGGCATCCTTGCACCATGGTGCATAGGTGTCGGTGTTGTTGGTTCAAATGTTTTTGTACAGGAAGGGACACATTGCTGCACAAAAACAATAACAAGAGGCATTTCTTTGCTCTATGTGTGCTGCACACCTGAAAAGTGAAAAAAAAAACAAATAGAAATGTAAACATTTCTTCTCGTTAACCTGCTCTGGGGATGTGTATGTTTTTGGCGCTGCCCCAGATTTATTCCATATTGTAAATCTATGGCAGTGTCAAAAACCATGGCTGTTGAATGGGAAAACACACAGCAAAGCCCAAGGCGTGTCTCTCCAGTGCAGCCTGAGGCAAAGCAGTGACTGCGTTCCATTACACCATATCTACAAGGCCATGTCGATATGGTCATCACTGTGTGCCACTGGAGCATTAAAAAAGTGATGCTTCGATGGTGCAGGGAGCTTGTAAATAAAGTCCTGACTGACTACAAAAAATTGCCACATGGTCAAACAAAAAGCAAGGAGGCATGAACAACAAAGAAGAAGACAAGCATGCCTATGGCAAACGCACACTGGCTGCCTGCACAAAATAACCGCTAGCCACACGGTTAACCATCATCAACCAGAGTAAGCAAGGAGGCAATAAAGAACAAAGATCACACAGAGGCCTATGACAAAGCACACTGACTGCCTATAAAAAAAAAAGACCACAGTCCGCATGGTCAAAGAACAACTACAGCAGCGAGCAAGGAGGCTTTGGCAAACAAAGACCTTATGCGGGCCTAATGCAAAGAGCAGTGACTGCCTACACAAAATGGCCAACAATAAGGAAGGAAGCATGGACAACAAAGAAAAACACATGGAAGCCTTTGGCATGAACACACTGGCTGGCTGCACAGAATTGCCACCAGCCACATGGTCAAACAACAGCAAGCAACAAGTAATGGAGAAAAAAAAAACATGCAGACCTTTGGCAACCCACGCTGACTGTCTAAACAGAATGGCCTCTGGCAACATGGTCAAGCAACAACAGCAGCAAACAAAGAGGCATGGACAACAAAGAACACATGCAGGCCTATGGAAAAAGCACATACTCTGGCTAGACTACACAAAATGGCCACCAGCCATATGGTCAAACAAAAAGCAAGGATTCCTGGATAACAAAGAAGAACACATTCAAATGTACGCCAAGTGCACGCTGGCTGGCTGTACAAAATGGCCACCCACCCGATGGTCAAACAACAGCAGCAAGCAACAAGGCATTGGAGAACAAAGAACACATGCAGGCCTATGGCAAAAGAATGCTGACTGCCTATACAAAATGGCAGCCAGCCACATTGTAAAACAATAACAAGTAAGGAGACGTGGACAACAAAGAAAACATGCAGGCCTGTGGCAAAAGCACACTGGCTCCCCAGACAAAATGTCTACCGTCGATATTATCAATCAACATCCAAAGAGGCATGAATATCAAAGAACATGTGAAGGCCTATGGACAGTGACTACACAAAATGGCCCCCAGCAACATGGCATGGAGAACATATACAAATGGTGGCCCATGGCAAACACAAAAACACACACACACACATCTACATGCACACACTGTTCAGACAAAGGAGGCATAGTAACAATGAAGAAAACATTAACATTAATTTAGCAATGCCAAAATGGAAATTAAGTGAGCTTTGAAAATTACAAATCAATGCAATCCTCTCAAGGTATGAAATATTAACCCTGAAATATAACTTTTTGTAGAGAAAAAACTTGAAATACAAAAAAACCCATATTTTTTTATTAAATCCAATACCATCCGTGGCCTAAAAGTTGTTTTAAAACAACATATACCACAGAAACCCATGACGAGTACTGCATGGATAGTCTGAGGTAAGACTAGGCCACAAAGTAAGATAAATGAATAGTGCAAATGTAACAAACATAGAGAAAATGTATTGGACTGTGCAACCTTTTTCTCTTACAAAAGATAAACATTCAATAACTGTGCAGCATTTTTCCCTTTCAAATGATCACAAATTACGTGGAAAATAATAACTAGACCCCTACTGAAACTCTAGGCCACCCACCATAACCACAATCAAATTAAAACATTTAATAAAAGTATGAATAAATACTGGTGCATGCCCTGTATCAAACAACACACTTATACAAAAGTTTTTAACTTATTTGTGATATCACAAAAACACAGTCCTTAAAATCTAGTGGTATAAATGCAGAAGGAATTGCAGACAGAGAGTGATCCTTCCATATCGGAATCCAAGTGAAGAGTGATCAATAGATGAAAAAAGCATGGGGAGGAGGCTGTTGGACGGGAAGTCGGAGTCTCTGGTGCACTTCCTTACTGTTGACAAAAAGCATAAATTAAAAAAATGCTTTTCACACTAAACAACCTGAATAGTCGGCTGCAGCACAATATTCGCTTGAAAACATATTTTTGAGTAGGTTTACCTGCTTCTGGACTACAAAATCTGCTTGAGAAGCAGATATGGCCGTTCACTCTTGCTGGCATCATGAAAGTGGTGCTGGAAGGCTCCATGGCAACGGAAGGCGCAACATCGCACAGCAAATCTCACATGCACTCTGTAGTGGCTTTCAAATCTTGTTACACTCACAAGTGGACGCCAAAACAAGTCTCAAGCGCCAACAGAAAAATAATTCCTCCATGCTCCAGATGGTGAAATTTAATGGGAATTCTGTGTTACATGCAGAGTTATTCATGAACTCCACTAGCAAAAGTATATTTCTGCCCCCACCTAATATTCTTTCACTAACATGTGGTTGTCTCCAGAATGTTCAGGCCCTTGGTCCTGGGCTAGCACAGAGATGCTCTGGGTCAATCTCAAATTCCTCCAGGACAAGTTAGTGACCTATTTGGTCCTCTCCCCAGCAATTTTAGTGGTTATACAATTTTCAGCGTCAACAAGGTGGTTGTGGACTCTGTTCAGTAAGTGAATTATTCAGCAAAGAACAATTTTGCATTTACACTTCATTAATCTCTGAACATGTGTGGTTGGCATTTTAATCCTTTGCCAATAAGCACACAGACACACACTAACACACACACACACATATATATATATATATATATATATATATATATATATATATATATATATATATAAATTGACTGAAAAAAGCAAAGGTTACAGGAATGTTATAGTTAGTTTCAGATGTTATTAAACACAAGAGGCACTCATTACAATATCAAAAATATAGTACTCATGAGTCAGTGTTCATTAAACAATAATGATATTCCATATATTTCTGAAAGAGATAAGATGACTTTCAACATAATGTCAATATCCTCAAATTAAATATCAATGTGCAAATTCAAAAGAACAAAAGTTTCAAATCTGTTGCTCCAAACTTGTTACATGATCCGGAGTCAAGGTCCAAATTTCTTCAGTCAAGATTCAATCATGTAATCAATGCCGCTTCCAACCTCACATCCAAATTAACAGCCAACACGTGTTTCATCCGGGAATTTCCCAATTACTTCGTCAGGGCTGTAATTATATGAGTACCTATTATTACAATCTAGATCCATACTTCCTGGATATGAAGACCACCACCAATATAATGAAACGGTGGGATAGAAAGTCATGCAGGTTCTTAGAGCACCTTCATCCCCAAATATGAAGGTATCACATGTTGTGATATCATGCATTGTTTATTATTAAATAATGTGCCACTAATTCATGAATAAAAGCGTGAAATTAGTGCTGAAATGTAAGTTAGTAGGTGTGAGTCCAATATAAACGTTTAGACTCATTAAATCACTCATCTTGCTTATCGTATAGTGACCCTAATCCCTAATGATACCCCTAATAACTAATACTGTGTAAAAATGAACCAATACTCTTACCTACACATATATAAGTCTGTATTTTAACTTAAGTATTCCTTGATGACGTATCCAAAGACACTACTGTTATGATAAAATATCTACTGTTGAAAAAATACAGAGGATAAAAGAATATTCAACCATTGTAAATATCAAAAAACAAACAATAACACCCTACTCCCTGGGACCACATGTCTATATGTACCAAAAATAATAATTAAACCAGTCCCTTTCAATATGAGTGGTAAGAGTATACCATACTACCAGCACATTCTAAACAGTCTCTACTCCCCTATAGTTTGTGAACATGTCAATATACATAAAGTTTGTTGTCTCACCTAAATATGGGCACAGTTATGAGATATAGACACAAAGTACCATATCCCATATTAACCAGGGCATGTACTTTATATACAAATACTGTATATAAGCGTTAATCCTGATCCTCACTATCAGCCCCACTTGAAAACATTATTACTGCTATCAAGCCCTCCACGCTACCATAGAATACCGCTTACACCGAGTAGCTTGCCTGATTTCAAGTCACAATTTTGATTATGTATGATCCTGAGCCCGATTCTCATACGTGAGTGCGCGCAGGGCTTCAAAATATCAAAAGCGCTATTGGTCGCGTCTCCAAGCCTTATTACAATGTTCAAAGTCTCGCGCTATTCAGCTTAGATAGTCCACATCAAAAAAGGACAAAAGTTCTGACAGCCATCTTGAAAGTAAAATAATACCTTCAAACAAGGATGTTCGTCATAAAGATAAAAAAAGGACTAAACTACTGACGGCCATCTTAGAGAGGAAGAAATACTCTTATGTTATAGGTGTTCACCAAATAATGAAGAAAGGGCTGAACCACTGTCGGACATCTTTAGAGTAAAAGATTTTTACAATATCACAATAGGAATGCTCAATAAGAGAACTTAAATATCATGGATAAATATCAGGATTCAACTAAAACTAAAAATCATCACTCCAAATGTAATACCTGAGGGCTGGACGCTAGACCTATTGCCTTGAGTATCACCCCACTCTATTCAATATTCATCAAAAAATTCCATAGGGAGAACTAAAATATTATCGATCATTTTTGCAAAATGGTGATAAAACGCACAGTATGAAAAACTACTAGAGACATAACCATTAGATATGAGTGTCAAGTACCCATTGGAAACAAGAATCCACAATTAGAGATTAGTGTAGGACGACAGCCAGCCTGGTGAAGATTAGTAAGTGGTTGCAGAGAAATTCAATTATGCATAAAAAATCCTATGTGTTAATGTTTCACTCTAATGATACATTCCCAGATTTGAATCAAATAATTTTTGCGTAAGAAAAAGCAAGGGTGGTTACCCCACAACTAATCTGTTAATAATCATATCCAGATTTTGGGAAAGCACCTAATATAAGTCATGTATATCACATACAGTACATATATCATATAACATTCTATCCAAAACTTTCACAATGAATCAAATTACACTTCCATATCTTGTATCATTGATCAATGTAAACTCAATATATGTAAAATCACATCTCACATTCGTCCAAATTTGATATGTACACATAATATAGGTTAGCACCTTTTGTATAGACTCATATCAGTGACAGAAATATTTAGACATCATCATGTCAATATTGATGTTATTAAAGATATTATTATCATCCTGATGTTAAACCTATTTCTCCTAGTCACCAAGAAAATATTCAAGTTCCTTGTCCGTATTGAGACCTGTTTCTACTTCTTTTAATCGTAATATCCATATGGCCTCTTTCCTCCTTAGCGTCAACTCCCAATTACCTCCTCTTGAATCAATTCCTATATGATCAATGCCAAAAAATTCAAAAGACTTATGAGGTCCTTGCAATTCACATGACATTATGGGGGTCATTACAACATTGGCGGTAAAAGACGCTTACCGCCGTGCAGAAGACAGCCAACACACCGCCGCGGAATTCCGCCACAGCTATTACGACCCACATCCCGAAATCTGACAAAATTCAGACACCCACACAGGTCCGCCACACCAAAGGTCAGTGATAAACTGGTGAAAACAAAACCTCCACTGTCACGCCAACAGAAATACGCCCATGCTATCACGACACACGAATCCATGCGGCGGTCTTTCAACTGCGGTATTCCATTGGCGGTGCACACCGCCTCGCTCAAAATACACACACTCTTACAAAACACAGCCACATTGGACAATTCAAAATACACACACCTGATACACATACACACACCACTCCCACACACCCAATACAATATAAAACACACACCCACATCACCCACAAACCCCTACGACCAAAAATTCAGAAAGAAGGCCAGAGAGAGACACCACCATCTACAAACTAGCAGCCACAGTCACACAACACCATCACCCACACTACTTCCACGCACAAAACACCACACATCACTACATATCACCACACTTATCACCACATACACCACCCCACACATCACCTACACCATCCCATGGCACGGCAAAGACACCCCAGGTTCTCAGAGGAAGAGCTCAGGGTCATGGTGGAGGAAATCGTACGGGTAGAGCCACAGCTATTTGGATCACAGGTGCAGCACACCTCCATAGCTAGGAAGATGAAGCTATGGCGAAGAATTGTCGACAGGGTCAACGCAGTGGGACAGCACCCAAGAAATCAGGATGACATCAGGAAGAGGTGGAACGACCTACGGGGGAAGGTGCGTTTTGTGGTCTCAAGACACAAAATTGCGGTACAGCGGACTGGCAGCGGACCCCCACCTCCTCCCCCACAACTAACAACATGGGAGGAGCAGGTCTTGACTATTCTGCATCCTGAGGGCCTCGCAGGGGTCGGTGGAGGAATGGACTCTGGTAAGTCAAATCTTAACTATCATATCCCCCACCCTACCTGCATGCTATCACAGACCTCCACCCTCGCCCCCTCCCCTATCACTCCAACTCCTCACAAATGTACTAATAGCACAAACCACCCATCCCAACACCAAGCCCTGCATGACACAAAAAAGCATGGACACCCATCACTGAAGCATTCCCACTACACATACCCATAACATCCCCCTCAACCATCATCACACAAGCCCCCACACAGGAATGCTAGCACTGGGGTACACGCTCACCTACCCATTGCCCACCATGACACACACAGATGCAATAATCATGCTTTTATACCCCTGCAGGACCACTACCCAACGTCACCAGACAGGAGGGTCCAGACATCTCCACCCCACCCACAGAAGAGGCCCACAGTGATGACAGCAGCTCAGTCCAACTGGATCCAGATGACCAGCCCGGACCATCGTGGGCCTCGGGACAGTCGGTTCCCCACACCCAGTCACAGGCCACCACAGACCTTCCACCCTCTGGTAACACCAGCACAGCACCCACCCAGCGGGCCCATACCTCCGTCCCCAGGACACGTCAATCAGCTGTGTGTCCACCACTACAGGGAACCCAGGATAACCCACCACCCCAACAACAACAGGGATCTGGGGGCAGTGGTAGTGGGCACACGGTCCAGGGGACAGAAGCACAGGAACACAGAGGAACTGGGAGGGCTGCTGTGCGACAGGGGGCGGACAGGCCTAGGGAACCCACTCTCTACGAGGCCCTCTCCTCCATCATGGGAGCATACCACCACTCCCAGGAGACGATGGCAACGGTACTGGCCAAGTTTCAGGAGACCCAGCGGCTGCAGGAGGAACAGTATTTGGGGTTCGGGGAGGAACTCAGAACCATCAGCTCCGCCCTGGGTTTCATCATAGGGGTGCTGAAGGAGATACTTAACACCAGGAGGGACACTCCAAGGCGCCCCTGACACTAGCATGGACGATGAACTGCCCACCACCTCTGCCGGCGCTAGTGGACAGGACGCCCGCCACAGGACCACCACACCAGCACCCCACCCCCTGCAGACGGAGAACCACCCGGCAAACGGTCCCTGAGATCCAGGAACAAGACAGAGCACGATGCCAAGACCCCGCCAAGAAATGAGACCACCCTGATTGTCATCCTACTGTCCCTCTTTGTAACCCTGTCCATAATGGAACTGCCCCAGTTCCACTTCCTATGCCCGTATGGGCAATGCACCTGTGAGACTAATAGACTGGACTCTGCCATGAACATTCCTCCACCATCACCCCTCACCATTTTACAACCCCCCTCCAATATTGAGCACTTCAATAAACACCCTTGAATCACAAAACAATCTGGAGTCAGTCTGTGATTTCGAAAATGTGCATTAGCAATGACAGTGACAAAATGTGTTTTCAAATGTAATGTCAGCATACCTATGTCACACATCTCAAGTCCATGAGGAATCTAAGCAGATGACACACGTTGGAAACCACACCTGTGAAACCGTAAGGGAAATGTACAACTCAGTTACCATATACTGGGTGAAATCGACAGACAGAATAGAGGTAGAAGTTTGAAAGTACTTGTAGTAGGCAGGAATGTGTTCTCACCTGTGTGTCACTGGAAATAATGCTGGATAACTGAGTCCCTGTTGTCAATGTCTTCTTCCTCTGCTTCCTCCTCATCACTGTCCACAGGCTCCACAGCTGCCACAACACCCTCACCTGGACCATCCTCCTGCAGAAAAGGCCAAGTTGTGAAGCATACAGCAGGCCACGATGATCTGCCACACCTTCCTTGTTGAGTAGAATAGGGAACCACCTGTCATGTGGAGGCACCTGAACCTGGCCTTCAGGAGGCCGAAGGTGTGTTCGATCACCCTCCTAGTCCGCCCATGGGCATCATTGTAGCGTTCCTCTGCCCTGGTCCTGGGATTCCTCACTGGGGTCAGTAGCCGTGACAGGTTGGGGTAACCAGAGTCCCCTAATAGCCACACCCGGTACCTCTGGAGTTGACTCATCACATAAGGGATGCTGCTATTCCGCAGGATGTAGGCGTCATGCACAGAGCCAGGGAACATAGCATTTATCTGGGAGATGTACTGGTCTGCCAAACATACCATCTGTACATTCATCGAATGATAACTCTTCCGGTTCCTGTACACCTGTTCACTCCTGTGGGGGGGGGCAGAGCTACATGGGTCCAATCAATGGCACCTATGATGTTGGGGATATGTCCAAGGGCAAAGAAGTCACCTTTAACTTTAGGCAAATCCTCCACCTGAGGGAAAACGATGTAGCTCCGCATGTGTTTCAGCAGGGCAGACAACACTCTGGACAACACGTCGGAAAACATAGGCTGGGACATCCCTGATGCCATGGCCACTGTTGTTTGAAATGACCCACTTGGAAGGAAATGGAGCACTGATAGCACCTGCACTTGAGGGGGGATCCCTGTGGGATGGCGGATTGCTGACATCAGGTCTGGCTCCAACTGGGCACACAGTTCCTGGATTGTGGCACGGTCAAACCTGTAGGTGATGATCAAATGTCTTTCCTCCATTGTCGACAGGTCCACCAGCGGTCGGTACACCTGAGGATTCCGCCATCTCCTCACATGTCCCAGCGGACGGTGCCTAGGAATGACAACAGCGACAACAGAGTCAAACAACTCAGAGGTATGTACCCACAGTCTACACAGAACACCATTCATACACAAAATCTGGCCTGTATTTGTGTTGCACGACAAGGCCTAGGTCTGTGTGATCCAGTTGGTAATTAGGCCATGTGGGCCCCTGAAATGGCGGCTGCCTGACCTCTAAAGTGGGACAATGGGTTGTGAGGTAACTGCGCTGGCGTTGTACACCGTCGCAGTAGGCGGTGGAAGACCGCGGCGCAATGCTGCATTGATTAACATTGGACCCTATGGGTCCCAGGAGCCAATGACGATGTACGCCGGCGGTGATGGTACACACCGCCGCAGACGTGACCGCCGCGGACATGACCGCCATTTTCTATCTGTTCAATCACTCGATACCTGATCTTCAACAGGAGAGGAGCTACACTGCAAGTGCTGCGGTGACCTCGGTCTGGAAGAGACAATGGCTCGTGCGTCTGGGGAAAGGGCCCCTGCCTTCACTACAGAGGAGTTGGAGAAGCTCGTCGATGAGGTCCTCCCCCAGTACACGCTACTCTACGGTCCTCCAGACCAACAGGTAAGTACACAGGGAGCTCGTTGTATGGGCTATGCCTGTATGGAGAGGGCTGGTTGTAAGAATGAAGGGGGCCCAGTTCTGCGTGCATGAAGGACTGTGAATGCATGTGCCACATGGCAAGGGTAGGGATGTGGGCCACTCACTTCGACGGTGCAGTTGGTAATGACTTCTCTTCTTCCCCTGTACATGTCATGTAGGTCAGCGCCCACCAGAAGAAGGATATTTGGCGTGCCATCGCCAAGGACGTCCGGACCCTGGGGGTCCCCCACAGAGAGAGCACCCACTGCAAGAAGATGGCGGAGGCTCAGCTTGGGATGGCCTCCCAACGTGGGAGGGGTGCCCGTCGAACCATGACCCCCCTGATGTTCCAGATCCTAGCGGTGGCCTACCCTGAGTTGGATGAGCGCTTGAGGGCATCACAGCAGACACAAGGGGGTGAGTACAACATCATTCAGCGGACTTTGCCATGCAGTGAAGGTGTCTGGGTGGGGGAGGAGGGCTGTGGGTTTCCCTAGGCCAGGGCGAGTTCCGTAGGCTAGGCCCCTCCATAATGCAGGCCATGTGGCACCCCACCCCACCTCTGTAGAGTGCCAAGTACAGGTATACATGCCCCTGTGTCATCTATGTGTGCAGATGTCGACCATAGCCATGTAGGACATATCCCAGGAATTGCATCTGTAGAGCCCAACAGTGCGACGTAGTGCAGGGGGCTGCTGTGTCTGTATTGTGTACCAAAGGTAGCAGTAAGCCATGCACTCAACCTGTCTTTCTTCTGTCGTCCCCCCCCTTTTTGTGGTCTCCCTGTTCTTGTGTGCATCAGCATCATCAGGCGGAGGTACAGTGGCACCGGAGCACGATGGAGCTGCATCCCACATGGCCATGGAGGGCCACGCACTCGGAATACACCAGTGGGACGGAGGGCGAGTGGAGCTTCAAGGTGGGGACAGGATCATCAACCACGACACAGACTCGTCCTCCGATGGGAGCTCCCTTGTGATGGTGGCAAAATCTGTGCCCCCCAATTCTACAGGTACAGCCGCCACCTCCCCTACCAGCACCACCCCCCCAGCAGCCCCTCAACCTTCTCCCCGTGCCTGCTCACCCAGGAGGGTGGGCATCACCTTCGCCCCAGGCACATCAGCCCCTGCCCCTGTCACCTCTGCTGCCATCAGTGAGGAGGCCATTGACCTCCTCAGGTCCCTCACTGTTGGGCAGTCTACCATTTTGAATGCCTCCAGGGCGTAGAAAGGGAATTGCAACACACAAATGCATTCCTGGAGGGCATTCATTCTGGTCAGGCTGCCCTTCATCGAACCCTGCAAACTCTGGCATCGCACTGATGGCAGCCATTGTCCCTGTCTCTAGCCTCCCCCTCCAACTTCCTCCACCCAGACTCAATCCCCTGTACCCCAGCCTATACCAAGCACGCCATCAGACCAGCCTGCACACACCTCACCACACAAGGGAAGCTCAGGCAAACATAAGCACCACACATCCCACAGGTACTCAGGCAAGCATCTCACACATACAGACACACCAATATCCACTGCCTCCATTGTGTCCCCCTCCACGTCGTCTCCCTCCTCCCTCCCAGTCTCGTCTACACTCTCACCTGCATGCACTACCATTACAGCCACTACGTCCCGCACCAGCACACCCACCACCACACCCCGCTCACGTGCAGTCACCACCCCCACTCCCATTTACATGTCCCCTGTGTCCTCTCCCAGTGTGTCTGTGACAACCCTCCGAAGATACACGAACGCAGGCACACACCCACCCAACAGCCATCCACCTCACGACAGCCTCCAGCCCATGCACCTTCACCCAAAGACACCAAACGTACACCTCCTACAACCACTACCTCTTCCTCCACTCCCAAACCCCCTCCAGCTACCCGTCCCAGTGTTCCTAAGAAACTTTTCCTGGCCAACCTTAACCTCTTTCCCACCCCCCCAACTCATAGGTCCCGTACTAGCACCTCAGCCAAAAAATCGCCGGGACCAGTGGTGCCTGTTACGGGTATGTGGAGTGCACAGGCCACCAGGCCAGCCAGTGTGGCACAGAGCCACAGCACAGCCAGTCCCCCCCCCCCCTGTGAAGCACCAGAAGTTGGACAGTGCCCGGCGGGAGAAGGGGAAGACTACAGCCAGCAAAGCTGCTCACAAGGGTCCCGGGGGCAGTGTTGACTCAGCTGTGACTCCTCCCAAGGTGGGGAAGGGGCAGAAGAAATCTCCAAAGTCTGGGAGGAGCAGCACGGCGGATAAGACCGCCATCATCCCCGCTACCAAGGAGGCCACCGCCAGCCCAAATGTCACTTGCCAGGAGGCCACCGCCAGAGTCACTGCCCAGGAGGCCAGCCCAATCGTCACTGGCCAGGAGGCCACCGCCAGAGTCACTGCCCAGGAGGCCAGCCCAATCGTCACTGGCCAGGAGGGCCCCGCAAGCCACAGCCCAGCTGACCAATGAAGGACCGCCAGCCACAGGCTTGCTGGGCAATGAAGGACCGCCTTGGCAAGCACTGCTGAACAGGCCAGGGACCGCTGAACAAGGCAAACACCGCCATCGCAAGCACCGCTGAACAGGGCACGCACTGCTGAACAAGGCAAAGACCGCCATGGCAAGCACCGCTGAACAGGGCAAGCACCGCTGAACAAGGCAAAGACCGCCATGGCAAGTACCGCTGAACAGGGTAAAGACCGCCAGGGAATGCACCGCTGAACTGGGCAAGCACCGCTGAACAGGTCAGAAACTGCCAACTCAAGCACCGCTGAACAGGGCAAAGACCGCCATGGAATGCACCGCTGAATAGGGCAAGCACCGCTGAACAGGTCAGAAACTGCCAACTCAAGCACCGCTGAACAAGGCAAAGACCGCCATGGCAAGCACCTCTGAACAGGGCAAGCACTGCTGAACAGGTCAGAAACTGCCAACTCAAGCACTGCCGAACAGGGCAAAGACCGCCAAGGCGAGCACCTCTAGCCCATTAGCGGCAGGGGCAGTGACGCAACTGGGACCGTCACGGGGTGAGTGCTGCACTCTGGGCACCAGTCCCCCTCCAGAACCAATGGAGACATGCATCCACTTGAGAGACTGTGGCTTTGCACTCCCCAGGATGGTACAGTGGGCAAACCACCCACTGTAGAGACTTGAGAGAATGTGGCTTTGCACTCCCCAGGATGGTACAGTGGGCAAACCACCCACTGTAGAGACTTGAGAGACTGTGGCTTTGCACTCCCCAGGATGGTACAGTGGGCAAACCACCCACTGTAGAGACTTGAGAGACTGCGGCTTTGCACTCCCCAGGATGGAACAGTGGGCAAACCACCCACTGTAGAGACTTGAGAAACTGTGGCTTTGCACTCCCCAGGATACATCAATGGGCATGGATCCCCCTCGTGGATCTGGCGTGGTGCACTCATCCGGCTGAGGTGCCCCTCCTTCCATTCCCCCTGAGGTGCCTGTTGTATTTCTATCTGATGCCCCTGCAGTGTTCTCTCCATTTTGATCAGGTATCTAGTGTGGGCCTCGCCCATGCATTTTGGGCCCAGTGGTTCACAGACAATGAATGGTGCATTACCTGCACTACTAATCGTGGTGTATATTTTCTTTAATGTGTATATATATACATATGTATATATCTGGTTACTGTATTTTGATATATTACAATGGTTCAACTCATTTCCTTTTGTATTTGCATTCTTCCGGGGAGTTGGGGGTTGTTACTGTAATGTTTGGATATGCATTGGTGTGTGTGTTGTAGTGGGTGAGGGTCGGGGTGGGGGTTGTGATGTTGGTTGTGTGTGTCCCTGTGTTTTTCCCTCACCCTCCCCTATGTCGTAGGTGCAGTACTCACTGTGGTTTTCGCCTCCGGCGTTGTTGATCATCGTATAGGAGCAGGAAGACTATCGCAGGGAGTATATGGAGTTCCGGCTCCATGGTGTCGTTGTTCCTTGTGGAGTGTGTAGAGGTGAGCTTTTTCCCTTTGAAATGGCTGTTTCCACTGTGTTTTTATCCGGCGGTGAATCCTGCCCGGAAAAGGTGGCGGATTGGCCTGTTGTGATACTGTGGGCTGTACATTGTCCTCCACCTGTCTGTTGGCGGTGACCGCTGCGCTGTTTGTCTGTACCACCGTGGCGGTCGGAGTGTTAAAGTGGCTGTCTTTGTTGGCGGTTTCCATTTACCGTTTCCAATTATTTTCTTGCAAGTGTTAAATGGTTTGAGTATCATACATAATATCAGTATTAATAGTGGTCTCAAAAGGAAGTCAAGATGTGTCCCTAAGCTTATTGGTAACAATAAGTTAGATATTTTTTTTGATTTAGTCTGTAGAGATTTGGATAAAGCTAAGCTACACTTTACCTGTCTTAACCTGAGTCATGGAGAAAGAAAGGCCCTTAAGCAACTCCTGCAAAATGAATAAATAATCAGTAGACCAGCAGACAAAGGGGGAAATGTGGTGATAATGAATACGCGTGATTATGAGACAGAAATTGCCACTCAGCTACAGGATACATGTTGTTATGAGAAACTTACATATAACCCGATTCCGGGTTTAACCAACAGTATACAGAGAAAATTGAAGGATTGGTATGAACAAAGATGAATATCAGTATTTGTTAGCTGCTCGACCTAGATATCCATGTATGTATACCCTACCGAAAATACATAAGGAATTACCATTTCCACCAGGGAGACCCATTATTTTCGGGAATCTCGGGGCTTACAGAAAGAATATCTGAAAATGTAGATGTTTTCCTCCAACCCATGGTTAACAATCTACCATCATACATTAAGAATACTACACACATCTTGAGTATTTTAAGTGATTTTGAATGGGACACCAATATGACACTTGTTACCTTGGATGTTGTTCCTTTATACAAGTGAATAAGACATGACTTGGGTCTGAAGGCGGTTGAAGTGTTTCTTAATAGGAAATCAGTCACGCTGTGGGAGCACACAAGAATGATATTAGATATGATAGAGTTAATTCTGAATAATAATTTTTTTCTGTTTAAAAGAGATTGGAAAGACAGAAACAGGGTGTGGCGATGGGCTCGAGATTTTCCCCTTCTTACGCGAACCTATTCATGGGTTGGTTTGAGGGGAGATGGGTCTGGGGCCCAGAGGCCGCTAAATGGCACTCCGACATATTGTATTGGGGTTGTTACATCGACGATTGCCTTATGATTTGGACAGGAAGTGTGGAGCAACTTACTGAGTTCTGTGAATATCTTAATGTGAATGATATGAAAGTAAAGTTCACTTATCAGTATAGTAACAACTGTATTGACTTTTTGGATGTACAACTATACATCGAAACCAATAGTATTCAAAGCAGGTTATATAGAAAATCCACTGCCTGCAACTCTATCCTACATGCAGTGAGTGCCCATCCATATCATCAGATTTCTGCGATACCATATAGTGAAATGATTCGGGCAAGACGTAATTGTAGTAAGGACAAGGAGTTGGAGAAATGCATTGAGGATATGTGTCAGAGTTTTGAACTAAGGGGATACCACAAGCATGTTATTAGCAAGGCTAAACGGAGAGTTAAAAATATTCAAAGGGAACATACACTGAAGCCCAAGGAACACGGTAACCAAAGTGAGCAAGGAAAAGTCAGATTAATAACAGATTACACTCAGAACTCAAAAATATTGCATAAGTCTGTACACAAACATTGGGACATTTTATTACAAGACGATTCTTTAAAAGATATTGTTGGTACCAAACCTGAAATTACCTACCACAGAGGTAAAACTTTGAGATGTATTTTAAGTCCTAGCTATCCCTCCAATCACACTAAGGAGGACCGGTTGTCAGCCCGTACAATAGGTTTTCGTAATTGCGGTCATTGTGGATCATGTAAATGGGCAAGTCGTAAAAGGACAGAATTTACAGATAATTGTGGAAATACCTTCAGGATTAGAACATACATCAATTGTGGTACCTCCTTTGTGGTATATGTGGTGCTTTGCAAATGCAATCATTACCATGTTGGGAGCACAATTCGGCCATTAAGTATAAGGATAGGAGAGCATGCGAGGGCACTTGCACATGAGAATTATAGATACCCATTAGTAGCACATATAATGTCATGTGAATTGCAAGGACCTCATAAGTCTTTTGATTTTTTTGGCATTGATCATATAGGAATTGATCCAAGAGGAGGTAATTAGGAGTTGACGCTAAGGAGGAAAGAGGCCATATGGATATTACGATTAAAAGCAGTAGAAACAGGTCTCAATACGGACAGGGAACTTGAATATTTTCTTGGTGACTAGGAGAAATAGGTTTAACATCAGGACGATAATAATATCTTTAATAACATCAATATTGACATGATGATGTCTAAATATTTCTGTCACTGATATGAGTCTATACAAAAGGTGCTAACCTATATTATGTGTCCATATCAAATTTGGACGAATGTGAGATGTGATTTTACATATATTGAGTTTACATTGATCAATGATACAAGATATGGAAGTGTAATTTGATTCATTGTGAAAGTTTTGTATATAATGTTACATGATATATGTACTGTATGTGATATACATGACTTATATTAGGTGCTTTCCCACAATCTGGATATGATTATTAACAGATTAGTTGTGGGGTAACAACCCTTGCTTTTTCTTACGCAAAAATTATTTGATTCAAATCTGGGAATGTATCATTAGAGTGAAACATTAACACATAGGATTTTTTATGCATAATGGAATTTCTCTGTAACCACTTAATAATCTTCACCAGACTGGCTGTCGTCCTACACTAATCTCCAATTGTGGATTCTTGTTTCCAATGGGTACTTGACACTCATATTGAATGGTTATGTCTCTAGTAGTTTTTCAAACTGTGCGTTGTATCACCATTTTGCAAAACTCATCGATAATATTTAAGTTCTCCCTATGGAATTTTTTAATGAATATTGAGTAGAGTGGGGTGAAACTCAAGGCAATAGGACTAGCGTCCAGCACTCAGGTATTACATTTGGAGTGATGATTTTTAGTTTTAGTTGGATCCTGATATTTATCCATGATATTTAAGTTCTCTTATTGAGCATTCCTATTGTGATAACTTGTAAAAATCTTTTACTCTAAAGATTGCCGACAGTGGTTCAGCCCTTTCTTCATTATTTGGTGAACACCTATAACATAAGAGTATTTTTTCCTCTCTAAGATGGCCGTAAGTAGTTTAGTCCTTTTTTTTATCTTTATGACGAACATCCTTGTTTGAAGGTATTATTTTACTTTCAAGATGGCAGTCAGAACTTTTGTCCTTTTTTTATGTGGACTATCTAAGCTGAATAGCGTGAGACTTTGAACATCGTAATAAGCGTCCAGCCCTTTGTTTTTATTTAAGGCTTGGAGACGCGACCAATAGCGCTTTTGATATTTTGAAGCCCTACGCGCACTTGCGTATGAGAATTGGCATCAGGATCATACATAATCGAAATTGTGACTTGAAATCAGGTAAGCTACTCGGTGTAAGTGGTATTCTACGGTAGCGTGGAGGGCTTGATAGCAGTAATAATGTTTTCAAGTGGGGCTGATAGTGAGGATCAGGATTAACGCTTATATACAGTATTTGTATATAAAGTACATGCCCTGGTTAATATGGGATATGGTACTTTGGGGGTCATTCTGACCTCGGCGGTAAAAGGAGCTTACCGCCGGTCAGAAGACCGCCATAACACCGCCGCGGCTGCGGCAAACCGCCACGGTCATTCTGACCCGCAACTTGCAAACCGCCGAAAATCCGACATCTACAAAAGTCCGAAACACCAAAGGTCAGCGAAAAAATGGCGATGACCAAACCTCCACCGTCACGCCAACAGAAATACGCCCATACCATTACGACCCACAAATCCACGCGGCGATCTTTCAAACGCGGTATTCCATTGGCGGTACACACCGCCGCGGTCAAAATACACACACACATAGAAAACTCAGCCACATTGGTCAGTTTGAAACACACACACCTGATACACATACTACCACCACTCCCACACACCCAACACAATATAAAACACACACCCACATCACCCACAAACCCCTACGACCCAAAATTATTGACGAAGGCAAGAGAGAGACCACAGAATAGACAATCCCACAACACAGAGGCACACAACACCATCACCCACACAGAATCCACGCACCAAACACCACACACCACCACACGCACCACACTCATTACCACAAACGCTAAGCCACACCTCATCCACACCACCCCATGGCACCCCAAAGACACCCCAGGTTCACTGACGCAGAACTCAGGGTCATGGTGGAGGAAATAGTCCGTGTAGAGCCCCAGCTCTTCGGGGCACAGGTGCAGCACACCACAATAGCCAGGAAGATGGAGCTATGGCAAAGGATAGTGGACAGGGTCAACACGGTGGGACAGCATCCACGCAATCGGGATGACATAAGGAAGCGCTGGAACGACCTACGGGGGAAGGTGCGTTCCATGGTATCAAGGCACAACATTGCGGTGCAGAAGACTGGCGGCGGACCCCCACCTACTCCCCCAGAATTTACAGCATGGGAGGAGGAAGTCTTGCACATCCTGCATCCTGAGGGCCTCGCAGGAGTAGGCGGAGGAATGGACTCTGGTAAGTCAAATCTTCACTACTGCTTCCCACCCCCACCCCACCTGCATGCCAAATCATACCCCCACCCTCACCCCCACCCCCATCACACCAACTCCTTGCAAATGGCTCACCATCACAACCCACCCATCCCAACACCAAGCCCTGCATGCGACCACAAAGCATGGACACCCATCACCAAAGCATGCCCACTGCACACACACATCACCCCCACAAGCCACCCTCACAAAAGCCCCCACAAGGGAATGCCTACACTTGGGTACACGGACACCCACCCATCAAACGAAATGCCACACACAGAAGCAATAACCATACCTTTATACCCCTGCAGGACCCGAACGCCACCACACCGCCACAAAGGGTCCAGAAATGTCCATCCCACCCCCAGAAGAGGCCCCCAGCGATGACAGCAGCTCTGTCTCCCTGGACCCAGATGACCAGCCCGGCCCATCGGGGACCTCTGGACAGTCGGTTCCCCACAGACAGCCACAGGCTACACCAGACCCAACCCCCTCTGGGAACAGCAGCACAGCTCCCACCCAGTGGGCCCATGCCTCTGTATCCAGGACACGTTGATCAGTGGTGTGTCCACCACTACAGGGCACCCAGGTTGACCCACCACCCCAACAACAACAGGGACCTGGGGGCAGTGGTAGTGGGCACACCGTCCAGGGGACAGAGGCCCAGGAACACAGGGGAACTGGGAGGGCTGCTGTGCGACAGGTGGGGACAGGCCCAGGGAACCGACTCTCCAAGAGGCCCTCTCCTCCATCATGGGAGCTTACCACCACTCCCAGGAGACGATGGCGACGGTACTGGCCAGGTTCCATGAGATCCAGGCACTGCAGGAGGAACGGTACATGGGGTTCAGAGAGGAACTGAGGATCATGGGTTCCGCAATGGGGACCATCGTCGTGGCCCTTAACCAGATAGTCACCACATTGTGGGACCATGTGGCACCCCAAAGGGCCCCTGTCACTAGCCCAGGCCAGGAACAGGCTACCACCTCCGCCGGCGCTAGTGGACAGGAAGCCCCCACACAACAACAGGCCACCAGAACCCCACCTCCTGCAGAAGAAGAACCACCCCGCAAGCGGAACCTGAGATCTAACAAGAAGACAGAGTAGGATTGCAAGACCCCCGCCAGCCTAAGATACCCCCTGATGTCATCCCACTGTCCCACATTGTCACCCTGTCCAACCTTTAACTGCCCCTGCTCCATCCTTCCACAGGCATATGGACAATGCACCTGTGCGACTGAGAACTGGACTCGCCATGGACATTACTCCACCCCCACCCATCACCGTTTTACAATCATGTACCTATATGTGGCACTTAAAATAAATCACTTATTGCACTTAAAATAACAGTAGTCTGCTTGTATTCTTAACAAATGTATTACACATAACGGTGCAATAATGTCCAGTTACTTTGTGATGACAACATACCAATTTCAATAAGCTTTAGTCCATGGGCAAACAAAGCAGAAGTCACGCAGTGGGTCATACAGCTCTGAAAAGGGAAGGGAAAGTCACAAATCAGTTAACAGGAACTGGGGGGAAACACAGACAGTGGAGACGCATGAGGCCTTAAGTAAATGTAAAATGGCGGGGGTGATCCTTACCTGTGTGCTACTGAAAATATTGTTGTATGACTGTATCCCTGTTGTCCGTGTCGTCCCCGTCGTCTTCCTCCTCTTCACTCTCCACAGGCTCCACAGCTGCTACAACACCACCATCTGGACCATCCTCCTGCAGAAAAGGCACCTGGCGTCGCAAAGCAAGATTGTGAAGCATACAGCAGGCCATGATGATATGGCACACCTTCTTTGGTGAGTACATTAGGGATCCCCCTGTCATATGCAGGCACCTAAACCTGGCCTTCAGGACCCCGAAGGTCCTTTCTATGATCCTCCTAGTTTGCCCATGGGCCTCATTGTACCGTTCCTCTGCCCTGGTCCGAGGATTCCTCACTGGGGTCAGTAGCCACGACAGGTTGGGGTAACCAGAGTCACCAATTAGCCACACATGGTGTCTCTGTAGCTGTTCCATCACATAAGGGATGCTGCTATTTCGCATGACATACGCGTCATGCACTGACCCAGGGAACTTGGCATTTACATGGGAGATGTACTGGTCAGCCAAACAGACCACCTGGACATTCATCGAATGATAACTTTTTCTGTTTCTGTACACCTGCTCACTTTCTTTGGGGGGAACCAAAGCCACATGGGTCCCATCAATGGCACCAATGATGTTGGGGATATGTCCAAGGGCATAGAAATCACCCTTCATTGTAGCCAAATCGCCACCTCAGGGAAAATAATGTAGCTCCGCATGTATTTCATCAGGGCAGACAACAGTCTGGACAAAACCTTAGAAAACATAGGCTGTGACATCCCAGATGACATGGCCACTGTTGTCTGAAAAGACCCACTTGCCAAAAAATTGAGTACTGACAGAACCTGCACCAGAGGGGGAATCCCTGTGGGTTGGCGGATGGATGACATCAGGTCTGGCTCCAGCTGGGCACATAGTTCATGTATAGATGCACTGTCAAGCCTGTATGTAAGTATGATATGTTGTTCTTCCATTGTCGACAGGTCCACCAGCGGTCGATACACGGGAGGATTCATCCTTCTCCTCGCAAGTCCCAGCGGACGGTGCCTAGGAAGGACAACATGGAGCACAGAGTCAAACAACCCACAGGTTCGTTCACACAGCTTGCACAGTACACGAATCGCTATGCATTGAAAGGCTTGTATGAGTGGCAATGCAAGGCCTAGGCCTGTGTGACGCAGTAGAAATTCAGCCATGTGGGCCCTTGAAATGGCGGCTTCCTGACCTGTGAAGTGTGACAGTGGGATGTGAGGTCAATGCGCTGGTGTGGCACACCGTGGCGGTCGAAGACCGCTGTGCAAAGCCGCATTGGTTAACATTGCACCCTATGGGTTTCAGTAGCCAATGAGGATGTGCGCCTGCGGTCGCGATACGCACCGCGGCGGTACGCACCGCCGCGGGCGTGACCGCCATTTTCAATCTGATTAATCACTCGAGACGTGATCATCCACAGGAGAGGACCGATACTGCAAGTGCTGCTGTGACCTCGGTCTGGGAGATACAATGGCTGCTGCGACTGGGGAAAGGGCCCCTGCCTTCACTTCTGAAGAATTGGAGAAACTTGTTGATGGGGTCCTCCCCCAGTATGCGCTACTCTACGGTCCTCCAGACCAACAGGTTAGTACACAGGGTGCACGTTGAATGGGCTATGCCTGTGTTGAGTGGGGTGTATGTAAGATGGTGGGGAGGGGAGCGAATGAGGAGTGCAACGCACAAAAGATGAGAGCATGTGCCACATGGCAAGGTTGGGGATGGGGGGGCCACTCACATTGACCAGGCAGAATAGTGATGATATTTCCTTTCCCACCCTGTACATGTCACATAGGTCAGCGCCCATCAGAAGATCGACATTTGGCGTGCCATCGCCAAGGACGTCCGGGCCCTGGGGGTCCACAACAGACGGGGCACCCACTGCCGAAAGAGGTGGGCGGACATCCGCCGCGGGACCAGAAAGACCGCTGAGTCTCTGCTGGGGAGGGCCTCCCAACGTAGGAGGGGTGCCAGCCGACAATTGACCCCCCTGATGTCCCGGATCCTGGCGGTGGCCTACCCCGATTTGGATGGGCACGTGAGGACATCACAGCAGAGACAAGGGGGTGAGTATCAGCACATTCTGCTATCTTTGCGTGCAGTGAAGGTGTCTGGGTGGGGGAGGAGGGCTGTGGCTATCTCTAGGCCAGGGCGCATTCTGTAGGCTAGGCCCCTCCGTTAGGCATGGCCCTGTGTCCCCGCCCCCCACCTCTGTAGGGTGCCAAGTACAGCTATCAATGGTCCGGCCTCACCCATGTGTGCATTTGTCGTCCATAGACCTGTAGGCCTAGTCACAATAACTGAGTAGTGTACCCCGATTGCGCGGCCTAGTGCAGGGGGCTTCTGTGTCTGTCCTCTCCGACAACGGTGTTGCCAATGCATGCACTCAACCTGTCTTCATTTCTCCCCCCCGCCATTTTCTTTGTCTTCCTGTTCATGTGTGCAATAGCATCATCAGGCGGAGGAGAAGTGGCATCGGCGCACGAGGGAGCTGCATCTCACATGGCCCCGGAGGGCCATGCAACAGACTCCGAGTGCACCAGTGAGACGGAGGGCGAGTGGAGCTCCACAACGGGGACCCGTGGAGACGTCAGCGACACCAACACGTCCTCGGAAGGGAGCTCCCTTGCGGTGGCGGCAACATCCGTGCCCACCGCCACAACAGGTACAGCCGCCACCCAGCGCACCAGCCCCGCCCTCCAATCAGCCCCTCAGCCTTCGCCCCGTGCCCGCTCGGCCAGGAAGGCAGGCATCTCCTTCGCCCCAGGCACCTCAGGCCCTGCCCCAGTTACCCCTGCTGCCCTCAGTGAGGAGGTCATTGACCTCCGGCGGACGCTCATTGTTGGGCAGTCAACCTTTTGAATGCCATCCAGGGTGTAGAAAGGGAGGTGCATCGGAGCAATGCATACCTGGAGGGCATTCATTCGGGTCAGGCTGCCCATCAGCGATCGTTCAACGCTCTGGCCTCAGCACTGACGGCAGCCATTGTCCCTGTCTCCAGCCTCCCTCTTCTGACTCCCTCCACCCAGTCCCAGTCTCCTGTTCCTCTGCCTATCCCATCCACACCATCAGACCAGCCTGCACACACCTCTACACCCAAGGGCAGCTCATCCAGACATAAGCACCACAGATCGCACAAGCATTCACCCAAACAACATCCAGATGCAGACATGCCAACAGTCACTACCTCCTCTGTGTCCCCCACCTCCTCATCTCCCTCCTCCCTCCCTGTGACGTCTCCACTCACACCTGCATGCACACCACCATCAGCCAGTACTTCCATCACCAGCACACCCTCCATTACAGTCCGCACACGTGCAGTCACCACCCCCACTGCCATTTACACGTCCCCTGTGTCCTCTCCCAGTGTGTCTGTCACCCCCTCTTCCAAACCACACAAACGCAGGCAGACACCCACCCAACAGCCATCCACCTCACGACAGCCTCCGTCCCAAGCACCTGCACCCAAAGACAGCACACTTGACTCTCCTACAACCACATCCTCTTCCTCCACTCCCATACCCACTACACCTACCCGTCCCTGTCCTTCCCAAGTGGTTTTCCTTTCCAACCTTGAGCTCGTTCCAATCACTGACCCACCCCCTCCATCGAATAGAGTAAAAAAAGCACCTCAGCCACCACCAGCCCTGCATCTACTATGACCATAGTGCAGGGCTATTGGAGTCCACCAGCTCCTGGGGCAGGAACATCGGCCAGCAGCAAGGGGACAGCCAGCCCACCCCCTGGGAAGAGGACCAAAAAAAATAAGGGCCGGCGCGACAAGCCTGAGACGGCTGCCACCAAGGACAGTAGCCTTGTCCCGTCACCTGCCACATCATCAAAGGGAGGCAAGGGCCACAGAGCTTCAGCGAAGGAGGGCAAGGGCAGCAGGGCGGAGAAGTCAGGCAGCAGGCGAGCTGCCCAGGAGGGCCCCACCTGCCCCATTCCGGTTGTGACGAACGACAGACACCCACGGGCCCAGGACTCCATCACAGGAGGGCCCGCGACCGCAAGGTCGGATGGCGACTGAGCGGGAAGTCTTGGCCAGGTCTGGCTCCCTAGAAACGCAGGCGAAGCACTGCTGAACAGGGCCCCGCCGTGAGAAGCACCACTGAACAGAGCCCTGCCTTGACAAGAACCGCTGAACAGGGGCCCGCCGTGACAAGAACCGCTGAACAGGGGCCCGCTGTGACAAGAACCGCTGAATAGGACCCTGCCGTGACAAGAACCGCTGAAGAGGGCCCCGCCGTGAGAAGCACCACTGAACAGGGGCCCGCCGTGACAAGAACCGCTGAACAGGGGCCCGCCGTGACAAGAACCGCTGAACAGGGCCCCGCCGTGAGAAGCACCACTGAACAGGGCCCCGCCGTGACAAGAACCGCTGAACAGGGGCCCGCCGTGACAAGAACCACTGAACAGGGCCCCGCCGTGAGAAGCACCGCTGAACAGGGGCCCGCCGTGACAAGAACCGCTGAACAGGGGCCCGCCGTGACAAGAACCACTGAACAGGGCCCCGCCGTGACAAGAACCGCTAAACAGGGGCCCGCTGTGACAAGAACCGCTGAACAGGGGCCCGCCGTGACAAGAACCGCTGAACAGGGGCCCGCCGTGACAAGAACCGCTCATCTCAAGCACCGCTCCGCTGGGCCCTTACTGTCAAGCACCGCTCCGCTGGGCACCGCTGTCTCAAGCACCGCTCCGCTGGGCAACGCCGTCTCAAGCACCGCTCCGCTGGGCCCTTCCTGTCAAGCACCGCTCCGCTGGGCCCTTCGTCTCAAGCATCGCTCCGCTGGGCCCTTCCTGTCAAGCACCGCTCCGCTGGGCACTGCCGTCTCAAGCACCGCTCCGCTGGGCAACGCCGTCTCAAGCACCGCTCCGCTGGGCCCTTCCTGTCAAGCACCGCTCCGCTGGGCCCTTCCTGTCAAGCACCGCTCCGCTGGGCACCGCCGTCTCAAGCACCACTCCGCTGGGCAATGCCGTCTCAAGCACCGCTCCGCTAGGCCCTTACTGTCAAGCACCGCTCCGCTGGGCAATGCCGTCTCAAGCACCGCTCCGCTGGGCAACGCCGTCTCAAGCACCGCTCCGCTGGGCCCTTCGTCTCAAGCACCGCTCCGCGGGGCCCTTCCTGTCAAGCACCGCTCCGCTGGGCACTGCCGTCTCAAGCACCGCTCCGCTGGGCACTGCCGTCTCAAGCACCGCTCCGCTGGGCAACGCCGTCTCAAGCACCGCTCCGCTGGGCCCTTCCTGTCAAGCACCGCTCCGCTGGGCACCGCCGTCTCAAGCACCGCTCCGCTGGGCAACGCCGTCTCAAGCACCGCTCCGCTGGGCCCTTACTGTCAAGCACCGCTCCGCTGGGCAATGCCGTCTCAAGCACCGCTCCGCTGGGCAATGCCGTCTCAAGCACCGCTCCGCTGGGCCCTTCCTCTCAAGCACCGCTCCGCTGGGCCCTTCATCTCAAGCACCGCTTCGCTGGGCCCTTCCTCTCAAGCACCGCTCCGCTGGGCCCTTCATCTCAAGCACCGCTCCGCTGGGCACCGGCGTCTCAAGCACCGCTGGCCCATTGACAGTGCCGGTTCTGTGTCGAGCAGGGCTTCACGAAGCACTCTGGGCACCATGCCTCCTCCATTAACAGTGGAGTCGGTAATCCATCTGATGGACTGTGGCTTGGCACTTCCCAGGATTGTTCAGCGGGCAAGCCACCCACTGTAGAGACTTGAGAGACTGTGGCTTTGCACTCCCCAGGATGGCACAGTGGGCAAGCCACCCACTGTAGAGACTTGTGAGACTGTGGCTTTGCACTCCCCAGGATGGCACAGTGGGCAAGCCACCCACTGTAGAGACTTGTGAGACTGTGGCTTTGCACTCCCCAGGATGGGACAGTGGGCATGGAGGCCCCTCGTGGATGTGGCGTCGTGGACTCATGTGGCTGAGGTGCCCCCCCTTCCCTTCCCCCTGAGGTGCCTGTAGTTTTATCATCTGATGCCCCAGCAGTGTTCTCTCCAATGGTATCTGGTCTCCTGTGTGGGCTTTGCCCATGTGTTTGTGCACATTGGCCCACGGACTATGGAACTTTGACAGAATGGGCAGGACTGATTGCCTATGTATATATTTTTGTATATGTTCATTCCTTATTTTGTATCTTTCATATTGCATATTTCTCAGAACTTTAATGGAGCTATTTATACATATTTTTGATAGATCATTTTAATTGTGTCTTTGCATTATTCAGGTGGGTTTGGGGGGTGTCACTCTGACTTGTTGCTCTGCATTGGGGTGTAGGTATTTGGGGTGGGGGGGTGGGTGTATGGCGTATGTGTGTGCCCGTGAGCTTTCCTACTCCCCCCTCCCCTGTGTCGTAGGTGCAGTACTCACCGTTGTCGTCTGCGCCGGCGTTCGTACTCGTGGTAGATGAGCAGGTAGACAATAGCTGGTAGGATGTTTAATTCGGGTTCCATGCTGTCCTCCTTCCTCGTGGAGTGTGTATCGGTGAGCGTTTTCCCGTTCGTAGTCTGTTTCCGCCGTGTTTTTATCGGCGGGGCTCCCGCGCCGGAAAAGGTGGCAGATTGTTGAGTTGTGATAGGGTGGGCGGTACATTGTCTGCCGCCTGCCTGTTGGCGGTGACCGCCGCGCTGTTTGTCTGTCCCGCCGTGGCGGTCGGAGTGTTAAAGTGGCGGGCTGTGTTGGCGGTTCCCGCCAGGGTCAGAATTCCATTTTTTGGACCGCCTGCCTGTTGGCGGGTTGGCCGCCGCTTTATCACCGACCGCCAGGGTTGGAATGACCCCCTTTGTGTCTATATCTCATAACTGTGCCCATATTTAGGTGAGACAACAAACCTTATGTATATTGACATGATCACAAACTATAGGGGAATAGAGACTGTTTAGAATGTGCTGGTAGTATGGTATACTCTTACCACTCATATTGGAAGGGAGTGGTTTAATTATTATTTTTGGTACATATAGACATGTGGTCCCAGGGAGTAGGGTGTTATTGTTTGTTTTTTGATATTTACAGTGGTTGGATATTCTTTTAGCCTCTGTATTTTTTCAACAGTAGATATTTTATCATAACAGGAGTGTCTCTGGATACGTCAACAAGGAGTACTTAAGTTAAAATACGGACTTATATATGTGTAGGTAAGAGTATGGGTTCATTTTTACGCAGTATTAGTTATTAGGGGTATCATTAGGGATTAGGGTCACTATACGATAAGCAAGATGAGTGATTTAATGACTCTAAACTTTTATATTGGACACACACCTACTAACTCTTACAGTTCAGCACTAATTTCACGCTTTTATTCATGAATTAGTGGCACATTATTTAATAATAAACGATGCATGATATCACAACATGTGATACCTTCATATTTGGGGACGAAGGTGATCTAAGAACCTGCATGACTTTCTATCGCACCGTTTCATTATATTGGTGGTGGTCTTCATATCCAGGAAGTATGGATCTAGATTGTAATAATAGGTACTCATATAATTACAGCCCTGTCAAAGTCATTGGGAAATTCCCGGATGAAACACGTGTTGGCTGTTAATTTGGATGTGAGGTTGGAATCGGCATTGATTACATGATTGAATATTGACTGAAGAAATTTGGACCTTGACTCCGGATCATGTAACAAGTTTGGAGCAACAGATTTGAAACTTTTATTCTTTTGGATTTGGACATTGATATTTAATTTGAGGATATTGACATTATGTTGAAAGTCATCTTATCTCTTTCAGAAATATATGGAATATCATTATTGTTTAATGAACACTGACTCATGAGTACTAGATTTTTGATATTGTAATGAGTGCCTCTTGTGTTTAATGGTATTTATAAGTGCGTGAGCACACATCAAGACTCAGGGGTGGGGTCTTTCAAGGGTGCATGGTTAGAGGATTTGACCTTTATTCATATTCACCTCATTACCCAGAGCGCCTAGCATTCTCCCAGCTATAACTTATGTCCCACAATGCACCGCTTATGACCTCACATATTACATCAATCATGACATGGTAATGACATCATTGATGACATCACTGATGACATCTCAAATGGGCTCCAGAAGGGATCCATGGCTGTGTATCTGACATGATTTTTAACAACACTTAAAAAAATGGAAGGAGACTATACAATTGATTTTTGAAGTAAGCGGTTTAGTAAAATTACATACAGACTTATATTCCAATAAGTAATTCTAGCTTAGAAGGTTGTTTCAATACATCTTTCCAGATTTGCGGTCACATAATGGATCAATGAATCATTTATGACAGAGCAACAAATAGATTAATTAGTTAAAAAACGTGTCAACCTTTTGTTCAGGTATTTCTTACCCACTGTTTTCTCCTTTGGGTGTGCCTATTAGAAATCACATGTTTCATACACAATGCTACTATTTTGTTTTTGGCTTGGTATTTTTGTATCACTCAAAAAATGACATCTGAACAAAATGCAGAACAGGAGAAGCAGCAAAGAGAACTCTTCTTCTGAAGAAGATGAACCACCGGAGAAGAGGGAGTCCATCACTCCGAAATTTTTCAGTATACCTTCTGGGGAGATGAAGGTGATTGCTAAGGTGGTACAGAACACAATTTGTGATAAGCAACTCTCACGGGTACTTCACTGAAGTACCTCCATGGGACAAGCAGTATGCTTAAATATCTAAAAACTATTTACCCTTGCCACCTCTCAAGGGTGGAGATGGAATGGGGCGTGCCACACACCTCTACATCTGGTGCTGTACAGGTAGCACCTGGAGACCCAGTGCCAGCTGCAGTTGCTGCTCAAATGCCAGCTATAGTTCCAGACTTTGAAAACTCACAACATTTTGCTCAGTGTGCAAGAAAGTATTTACTATCCCTTGATTGATTAAGACTATAAAAAGCCACAAATGCCACATTTGTTCTATAAAAAATGATTGCACAAGTTATGTGCCTTTTGATTCAGGACTGAATTGTTAATAGTTCCTGTTAAAAAAAAACAGTTTGCAAAACACAAAAACATAAAGTTTGAAAAACAAAAACAAATGATTCTTGTTATAACCACCTTTTCTAGTTTAAAGAAAGAAAAATGATATGTTACTCTTTATGTTATATGTTTGCTTGTGAATATCTAAATACCTGTTGCTACACATCTACATATAAGTCAGAGTACCTATATTGTGTGTGAGTGGCTGTATCATGTGTGCATGGGTGTGTTAGTGGTTGTATAAGTGTGTGGCTGAGAGTGTGAGTGTTTTGTATTTATTTATATACTGTACCATGTGCAGTGAATTAAAATCATTTCATGTATAATGACCCAAATAAAACATTTAGCATGATTCCTTGCGCTATATCTAATTATAAAATTAACTTGAATAGTTATTTAAATTGCAACTAAATGGTGCAAGGCAAGTGAACACCAAAGGCAAATATTGCAGACTTTGCATTAGTTGAGATCAATTTCTCAGTCATACAAACGCCTAGTCCCTTCTTTGCTCTGCTCCTAACTTCTTGGCCAACAAAGTATAATGCTACTGCAGCTGCTTATTGCAAAATTGCATAAAGTGCTCAACCAATGCTAGCAGCTGGGTAGGTGCATAGACATATAACAAAGACCAGTAAACAAAATATTGGAGTCAAAGTGGAAAGTCTATGTGCCTCCAATGAATTATAAAGTGCCTGGTGCCTCCTAAAATATATTCATGGTGGAAGTTGTAAAATGCTAAAGTTTAATATTTATTAAAACTTTTATAAAACTCAAAAGCTTAGCATTTAATATAACAGTTGGAATAAAATTAGTAATTAACCCTTGCGCATGTCGTCTAAAGGATTCGCAGTTGAACACAGGAGAGCATAAAACGCTTAGCCAGTAAATAAAAAACAATTCTATATGTTAACTGCAACTACATTAATTTTGTTTCAGAAGCATATTGCTTTATCATCAGAGTTATACCTAACACATAGAGGTAAAAGCACATATTAGAAAAGGCCCGACTGAACTGTGAGGAGCCAAGCATGCATTACTAAAAATCTCACCAATTTACAGTTTAACTGTGGATCAGCAGGATCCAAAGTTTTCATTATAGCCGGTCGGCAACATCGAACTCCTCACTCGACAAAGGCAGAGTTTTAGTGCCAGACAGATGCAGATCAGGTGTACAATGTCCTCTTTCCCAGCACCACATGGTCTACATGATGTCACATCACCATGCTTCCATATAGGTTGATCAGCCAGTGATGGCAGAGCCCCTACTCAGAAAGCCAGCAGTTGGCATTTCAAGTGAGCCAGATATGTCATTTTCAGGTACAGTGCTGGCTCCAGACTACTATAGTTGTGCATGACCATCCACACGTCTGACCAAGTGGCAAATTTACATTTATCATCCAATAGAGAGTTTAGCTTAAGTAGTCTTTTTAGCGCTCAACAGAAAAGAGGGTATAATAAATTAGTTTTCCATAATTGTGAGGTATGGGTTTTCTGGAGGGAGCATTTTGAATAATCGATGTATGCTGAACTTGCATCATTGGCCACGGAGTTCTATAGTGCAATGACTATTGGGCTTTGATGATTTGATCTAATTTTGTACCAGGTTTTAATCTTGTGAATAATTCTTGCTAGATGTTGCTGCTTAAGGCCAAATTCTAATCTGGCTTGAGCTGATGAAACACTTTAAAGAAGACAGAAGACACGCTTATACATTTTCCATGTAATGCAGCACTCCCGTAAGCCCCTGTTGGGAGAAGGTTTGCAGTTATGACAGACACTAATAGTTTAAATGAAGGCCTGTTCAACTTCTTGGAGAGAGCACAGAATGCAAAGGTCAGAACATTACATTTCTCTATGATATATGGTTTGTGTACCGAGAAGTTTAGCTTGTTGTGTATGTTAAGACCCAAATATTTATAATACATAATTTCTTCTAACATTGCATTGTGTAATTTGGGATTATGGACAGGACCAGAGGTGTTGCACATGGACACGATTTTTGATTTACTGATGTTGATTTCCAATTTGCTAGTTAAAGCGAATTTGGCCAATGCATTGACGGATCTCTGTAGACCCACTCTTGTATGACTCAGGAGAATGATGTCATCTGCATATGAAGGGTGTGATATAATGTGAGACCCTAGCTTCGGTGGATGTGAGTTAATCTCATCTAGCTTGGGGAACAGGTCTGTCATGAAGAGATTAAATAGATGCAGGGAGCGAACACAACCTTCCTTAAGGCCAATGTTTGTTGAAATTTTGGTGTGTCAGTGGCTGTATCAATATGTGAGTGGCAGTGTCAATGTGTGATTGGATATGTGAGTGGCTGTATCTGTGTGTGAGTATGTGTCTGGCTATGGTTTTGTGTGAGTAGGTATGTGAGTGGCTGTATTGGTTTGTAAATAGGTGTGTGACTGGGTGCATGAATGGCTGTATTGGTATGTGTGAGAGTGTGTGAGTGACTGTAAGGGAGTATAAGCATGTGTCTGACTTTGCAAGGGTGTTTATGTTTTTTAATTGTAGTCTGGAATACCCTGACAATGTAATGTTATAGAGCAACAGTGAAAGAACTATTTAGTAAACTACATTAGTCCAATAGATTGTGTTATTATTCTGTATTCAAACAAATATGAATTAGCATTACAATTTATAAAAGTATAATTTAAACTTAGAAATTTTAACAATCCAAAACTTTCTTAATCTGAAAAGATCTCAACACATTTCTCATGCTGTAATGCTATGTTGTAATAAAACTAAGCATTTCATTTTCCCTTTATGATGGTGCTCAGCTTTTAAACTTAAATACCACAAATGATGTACCGTATAAAGAATCATCCTTGAACAGCGTGGAAAAACAGTAACAAAGATTGTATAGCCCTCCCACCCCTGAACCACACACTATCTCACTGTAAAATAGCAACACTGTGTACTGCACTCACTCCAATTTTTTAAACGATCATTTGACCTGTACTTGTTCTACTAATCTAAAGAAACATACGCTGAAAATGAGATTTTCATCATTATAACTACTACTAGATATATGAGGCACACCAATATATGCAAAACCTTATAAAAACATTACTGCTGGTAGGCTGATAACGCATCTACTGCAACTAGACTATTCTACTTTTACAACTGTGATCCTCTTTAGAACTTAGAGCTTTGGTTCCAGGAACAACATATAAGAATTTGGTAAAATAATTTTGTAACTTATAAGGCAATCTTTGTTTGAATTTTAGGTTGCTATCATCACATTATGCCCATCCGATTTATTATAACAATTAATTTGATACCAAACATCTGGTATCTGTTACTTAAGGGGATTTTAAAAATTAAAATAAAGTCTCCCCATTCTAGCCTAATGGAGGCTGCTCACTACAATGAGGGAAAAACTAATTTGGTCTTTTACCTCACCAGGGCTTATAAAACTATTTTTTAAGGTCCCTGCTCATAGTTACATGGCACCCAGCCCTAGGAGCACATAGGGCACACCTTAGGGGTGACTTTTATGTAAAAATAAGGTAGCACTTTGAAACTACTTTTTATTCCAAAGATGAATTTGCATGTAACTTTAATTTAAAAGCAGCCAGCATTGCAGGCCTGCCTTTAAAATGACCCTGTGCACCTTAGCACTGTGCTGGGGTCCCTAAACCTACATGCCCTACCATATACTAGGGACTTATAGGTAGGTTGACTTAGCCAATTATGATTAGCCTAATTTGCATGCTGATTTTACACAGATCACAGGCCCTGGGACTGGTTAGCAGTACCCAGGGCGCCATCAGAATTAGGAGAACACCAGCAAAAAGTGGAAAAAGGGGGCAAAAAGTTAAGGGGTCTATGCAATCAGCCCTGTTCTCTCACACTAGATAATTGCTGAGTACAACTGCTTCACTATTTCAAGTGATATAGACCCTCATTATGACATTGAAGGTAACTCCCACTTACCGCCATGCCGACTGCCACCAACATACCGCCGCCGCAGTGGTTTACTGCTACCCATATTATGACCCACACTTAGCAATCTGTCACTGTACAGACACACACACAAGTCCGCCAGCCCAAAGGTCAGTGATAAACTGGCGGTACCAAAACCCACACCGTTACACCAACCGACCTAGGCCCACAGCATTATGACCCACGAATCACCGTGGCAGACATTCAAGCGCTATAAACCATTGGTGGTACATACCGCTGCACTCAAAATACACACACACATACAAAACAACACCACATTGGACAATTTGAATAACACACACCTGACACACATACACACACCACACACACACCCCCACACCACTTTAAAACACACATACACACATTACCCACAACCCTTTACAACTCAAAAAAATTGACAACAGAGAGAGAGACACCAGGAGCAGAGCCACAGAACCAGAGCCACAGAACACCATCACCCATACACCATCCACACACCTCACAGCATACAGCCCAACACATCACCCCACACATCCTCACACACACCACACATACTACACCCATGGCACCACAAAGACACCCCAGGTTCTAAGAGGAGGAGCTAAGGGTCATGGTGGAGGAAATCATCTGGGTAGAACCACAGCTAATCGGATCACAGGTGCAGCAGATATCCATTGCCAGGAAGATGGCGCTATGGCAGAGAATCGTGGACAGGGTCAACAAAGTGGGAAAGCACCCAAGAACAAGGAACGACATCAGGAAGAGGTGGAACGACCTATGGGGGAAGGTACATTCTGTGCTTGTAAGACACCAGATAGCTGTACAGAGGACTGGCGGTGGACCCCCACCTCCTCCCCCACAACTAACAACATGGGAGGAGGAAGTCCTGGCAATACTGTATCCAGAGGGCCTGGCAGGAGTAGCAGGAGGACTGGATTCTTGTAAGTCAAACCTCTATTACTATCACCCCCACCTGCATGGCATCACAAACTCCCACCCCTACCCTGACCCCCATCACTCCACCACCTCACATATACCCCACCATCACAACCCACCCATCCCAATACCAAGCCCTGCATGCACCACAAATGCATGGACCCCCATCACAGACCTGAATGGACACCCATCACTAAAGCATGCACATTAGAGAGAATCACCTAGCCCAAAATATACCTACACACACAAGGCAAAGCTGACAGGGCAATCACAACCATACAGGCAACACGCCCATGCACAAGATGTCACATGCAGAAACTATAACACTGCATTTACATCCCCACAGGTCCCCCACCCAACGTCACCAGAGAGGAGGTGCCAGCAACATCCACCCCCCCAGAGAGGCCCACAGTGATGACAGCAGCTCTGCTTGCCTGGATCTGGATGACCAACCTGGCCCATCAGGAATCTCAGGACAGTCAGTTACCCAGGCACAGTCCCATACCACCACAGAGCCTCCCCCCTCAGGAAACACCAGCACAGGACCCACCCAGCGGTCCCATACCTCTGTCCCCAGGACACGTCAGTCAGCAGTGTGTCCACCACTACAGAGACCCCAGGAAACCCCACAAACACAGGACAATGAGGGACCTGGGGTCAGTGGCAGTGGGCACGGTTAAGGAGAGAGAGGCACAGGACAACAGGGAAGCTGGGAGGACTGCTGTGCACCAGGGGGAGGACAGGCCCACAGAACCAACTCTCCACGAGGCACTCACCAACATCGTGAGAGCATACCACCATTCCCAGGAGATGATGGGCCAGATACTGTACAAGTTGCATCAGACCCAGCGGCTGCAGGAGGGACAATAAATGGGGATCAGGGTTGACCTGAAGGACATCCACACCACCCTGGTCACCATTGCAGGGGTGCTGGTAGACATGGCCAACACCATGAGGGAGGAAGTGGCACACCACTGGGCCCCTGACACTAGCCACACCAATGAACAGCCCTCCACCTCCACTGCCGCTAGTGGACAGGAGGCCCCGCCACAGGAACAACAGGCCACCAGCACCCCTCTCCCTACAGAAGGAGAACCATCCTGCAAACGGTCCCTGAGATCAAGGCAGAAGCCAGAGAACATTGCCAAGACCCCGCCAGGAAATAAGACTCTCCTATTGTCAGCCTTGTGTCCCACTCTGCCACCCTGTCCACCTTGAACTGCCATTGCTCCACTTCCTATGCCCCCTTGGACAATGCAAATGTGATACAAATAGACTGGGCTCTATCCTGGACTTTCCTCCATCATCCCCCAAGCCCATTGCACATCCTCTTCTACCTCTTAGTACTTAAATAAACCACTCCCCCCTGTCCTTCACGTCGGCTAGTGTGGTCAGAACCCAGGCTAGCACCTCAGCCACCGAATCCACAGCCACAGTAGTGTCAGCAGCTACTGCAGGTGGGAGAGGCTCCAGGGAACCAACCATCAGCACTGACAATGCACCTGCACCAGCGGCCAAGGAGAAGGACAAGGATGCACCACCAGCTGCCAAGGGGAAGGGCAAGGAAGCACCACCAGCTGCCAAGGGGAAGGGCAAGTAGGCACCACCAGCTGCAAAGGGGAAGGGCAAAGGTCCCGCACTTTCAGAAAAGACGGACAGGAGGCCTGGTGCTGGGACTGATTCGGAGCCCCCAAAACCAACCATGGAGGTTCAGCTGTCCGAGGCTGAAGGGGAAGGGCTGGAGCCTCCCCCCACCACTGCCAGCCCAGACACCAGCACCGCCACTGCCACCACTGAGCAGCCGTTCTACCTCCATGGGCAGTTGTGCGTCCTGGACCCTGCAAATCCTGTGGGTCTGACACCCAAGTGAGAGACTGTGGCCTTCCACTCCCCAAGATCTGGATCACAGGGCACAATGTCCCCTCCAGAACCAATGGAGAAGCCATCCACTCACCCCTCCTTGCCAGGATGAAGCACACAGTGCACAAAGTACCCTCAGAACCAGTGGAAGGAGCCATCCACTCACCCCATCCTTGCTAGGATGAAGCACACTGGGCACAATGCCATATCCAGAACCAGTGGAGAAGCCATCCACTCACCCCCTCCTTGACAGGATGAAGCACACTGGGCACAAGGCCCCTACAGAACCAGTGGAAGGAGCCATCCACTCACCCCATCCTTCCCAGGATGATGCACACTGGTCACAATGCCCCCTCCAGAACCAGTGGAGAACCAATCCA
The DNA here is from genome assembly GCF_031143425.1 of Pleurodeles waltl. Classification (NCBI taxonomy): domain Eukaryota; kingdom Metazoa; phylum Chordata; class Amphibia; order Caudata; family Salamandridae; genus Pleurodeles; species Pleurodeles waltl. The sequence goes on along the minus strand of NC_090447.1, from coordinate 900,699,396 downwards.
CTCACACCATCCTTGCCAGGATGAAGCACACTGGGCACAAGGCCCCCTCCAGAACCAGTGGAAGAAGCCATCGACTCACCCCATCCTTCGCAGGATGAAGCACACTGGGCACAATGCCCCCTCCAGAACCAGTGGAGAAGCCATCCACTCACCCCCTTCTTGCCAGGATGAAGCACACTGGACACAAGGCCTCCTCCAGAACCAGTAGAGAAGCCATCCACTCACCCCATCCTTGCCAGGATGAAGCACACCGGACACAATGCCCCCTCCAGAACCAGTGGAGAAGCCATCCACTCACCCTCTCCTTGCCAGGATGAAGCACACTGGGCACAAGCCCCCCTCCAGAACCAGTGGGCAAACCACCCACTAGAGAGGCTGTGGCTTTGCACTCCCCAGGACCAAGCAGTGGGCAACCCACCCACTTGAGAGACTGTAGAATGTCACTCCCCAGGACCAAGCAGTGAGCAAAACGCCCACTTAAGAAACTGTGGCTTTGCACTCCCCAGGACCAAGCAGTGGGCAAACCACCCACTTGAGAGACTGTGGCTTTGCCCCCTCCAGGACCAAGCAGTGGGCAAACCACCCACTTGAGAGACTGTGGCCTTGCACTCCCCAGGACATCGCACAGGGCATGTAGCCCCCACCAGGACCAGCGGTGTTGTGCCATCTTCCGGCTGAGTTGCCCACCCATTCCCTGTCCCCATGAGGTGCCTGTGTATTTTCGACCTGATGTCCCTGCAGTGTTCTCTCTGTGTTGCAGCAGGAGTCAAGTGGGGCCTTGGCCTATGTGATGTGGCCCTGTGGCCCACAGACATTGAGGACTGGGCAGTGTCACTGCATATGTATAAATATATATACTGTTTTTATTTAGAATCATTTTCTACTATTTTACCTTATTACACTCAATTTAATCAATTCCTTTTGTCCTTGCATTATTCCTGAGAGGTATGGGGTGTATATGCAATGTTACTGCATCTGTTTGTGTGTATGGTGTAGGGGGTAGGGGTATTGCATGTTGCATGTGTGTGTCACTTCCTTTTTTCTCCCCCCTCCCTTGTGTGCTAGGCGGCAGTACTCACTGTGGTCATCTTCACCGGTGGTGCTGTTCGTAGTGAATGAGTAGGTATACAATCATGGGAAATATGTGCAACTCGGGCTCCATGGCATCATGGTTCTTCCTTGAGTCTCCAGAGGTGAGTCCTTTGCCTTCTGTGTTATGTTTCCGCTGTGCTTTTGATGTCGTTGGTACCGCCCCGGAAGAGGTGGCGGATAGGCCTGCTGTAATACTGTGGGCAGTACATTGTCTTCCGCCTGGCTGTTAGCGGTTACCGCTGCAATGCTTGTTGCTACTGCTGTTGCAGTCGGTGTGTTAAAGTGGCTGTCTGTGTGGGGGGGTTCCGTTGTGGTCATAATTCCAGTTTTTTTACCAATCCTGTTGGCGGTATAACTGCCGCTTTATCACCGACTGCCAGGGTTGTAATGAGGGCCATAATGTAGATTTATGTGTGACGTTGGTGTGATTATACTTATAATGTATAGATTGAGTGATTCACATACATTCTACTGTTGTCCCGCATAGTTACACCGGCAGTAGAAGAGCAAGGCAGACTCCAGTGTAATGTCCACAAGCAGACCTGCACGCCATGGAGGAGCGACATGTTATTCAAATATACTGCCTGGATAGACATACAATCATGGAGCTCTGTTGTCAGTTGGAGCCAGGTCTGATGGCTGCCATTCGCAATCCCTATAGCATGCTGCCAATTGCCCAAGTCATGTCAGTGCTCCACTCCCTGGCCCTGCGTCCTTTCAAAATACAGTGTCTCTAACTGCAGGGGTGTCTCAGCCCATGTTCAGTCTGGTTTTAAAGGCTGTACTGTCTGCATTGTTGAAACACCTGGACAGCAACATTGCATTTCACCAGCGTGAGGATTTGGCCCATATGAAGGTTGATTCTTATGCTTTGAGACACATTTCACATGTGGTTGGAGCCGTAGATGGCACCCATGTAGCCTTGGTTCCCACAAGTGCCAATGAAAAGGTATATAGGAACAGGAAAAATGTACTCTATCAACGTTCAAGTGGTCTTTTTGGCTGACCTCTACATTTCACAGGTTTGTGCAAAATATCCTGGACTAATCCATGATTTCTTCATCATGCAGAATAGCAATAGCCCACTGCTGTTGACACAACACAGAGTAGCCCTCACTGGTTGTTAAGTTATATATGTCAGGTATGCCTGTACCTTTTTTCTGCTACCATATATGTGGATGTCCAAGATTCATGTTTGGGTTGCTGTAAATATACCTTACAGGGAACTCTGGCTAACCAAACCATCCTTGGTTATTGACACCGGTGAGGTACCCAACCACACCAGTGGAAGTCCACTTCAATGATGCCCATGGAAGGACAAGACGTGTTGTGGAGAAGACTTTTGAGCTTCCGAAGGCAAGATTTTGCAGCATTGACAAGTCTGGAGGAGCCCTCTTCTACTCACCCTACAAGATTTGTCAAATTATTGTTGCCTGCTGCATGCTCCACAAACTTGTCCGGAGACATCAGCTACCATTCATACCAGATGGAGGGGAGCCAGCAGATCCTGTGGGTGGAAATGCAGATTTGCCAAGGGAGGATGAGCATGATGAGGATGAAGTTGGAGACATCAGGGCAGATCTCATCACTCAATACTTCAACTGACTGATGTGATAAAACAAACGTGATTCTGTGGGGTATTGGTGAGATTAAGATTGCCAGATAAGGTTCTCATTGTGACCCTCAGATAGGTAGTAAGTGTCCATGACTCAGATATGCATATTGTTACTTGGAATTGTGGGCAGAACAGTTATGTACATAGTCTAATGTTATCAAATTGCACAAAGTCACATTTGTGCATATGGTTTGGCAGTGTAATGTTCTCTTATAAATGTGGACTATACCTTATGTTTGTCAGTTGCAGATTCCAGATTGACTGTTTGTCTTATCCTCATTTGGCAACATCAGACAGTGTCACAGGCAGGTGGGATTTGCAGACTGACAGGTGAAGTTGACATGGATTAATCCAGGTACGGTCTGGCATGCGATTTGTGTTGTATGAGTTCTATGCCCAGATTGTCAGGACAGTGGGATGGTAGTGTCCTTTACCACACTAAAGACCGGTTTGGTATTGAAGGTGGGGGAAATTGTGCCATGTGTATGTTCATGTGCCTCTGATACATGTCATAATGTGGTAGCCAGACCTTCTAACATCATAATATTTTGTGTTGTATGTGAACTAACTTGTACATTTCAGTCAGTGTGTTTACACTTTGCAGACCAATGTTCATGTGTCTAAAGACTGACATAGGTGAGTGTCAAGCCTACACATACCTGACCATAGTAAATGGAAGGTCCCATGACTGGGGACATAAGTACTGACCTCTGTCTGTTTCACGGGGTATGATCATGTTGGAGCTATGTATGGGTATGTGATAAGGCTGTAGCTGACGACACATTGAAGCAATCTGTTTGGCTCATGGGATAGTGAACGACTGGCATGTCCATAACTTCAGAAGTCTGTGCGTTGGTAGTGTATGACACTAATGCTGAAACACTGACTTTAGCAGCAGTACTTCTCTATGTGGTAATTGGCATTTCCCACATAACTATGTGATAATGTACAATTAAAGTAAATTGTGTCATGTATCTTATATATTGTCAATGCAATATGTACCCTGGTTATACAGTACATGTGTAATGACCATGACAAAGGTTTTACATTAGAAAAGAACACTTTGGTACACGAGTTGATGTACATGACAGTTGTATATGGTTGATGAATCACACTAAGACATGATTTGCAGTTAAGTGGTATTTATTGGGGAGTGCACAGCAAAATGAGTGATAAGAATACAAAATTACACAAAGTAAACAGTGAAGGGTTCAGTCATGGTAGATGAAATCATCATGGTACCTGCTACACTATTTGGAAATACAAGACCAGTGTCCTTGTACCATAGCAAAATGGAGATAGGTTTCATAACAGTCAACAGAGTGTATCTGTGGCCCACAAGGGGAACCAATCAGTAGAGGTTCACTTCCTGGCAGTGGGTTTGGAGTTGGCATCGGCTCCTCTTGGATATCTGGGTGGATGTCCACATTTGCAGGGGTGTTCTTCTGCTATAGCGGATGGGGTGTCTGAAGCATTCCCTTCTCCTGGTAGGGCCTCCATTCTACTAGCAGCCACAGATGTAGAAGGGTCTGATGTTTCATTTCTAGTGGAAGAGGCCTGGTGTTGGGTACACAACCTACTCAGGGTGGATTTCATGTCCCTCAGCACCCCAACAATGAAAGCAAGGATGGCATTTTGGGTCTGCCACTGCTGCAGAGGTTCCTGGTGGTTGTCCCTCTGCAGCTGTCTTATCTCCCCATCATGGTCAATACCTGGCCCATCATGCCTTGGGAATGTTAGTAGGCTCCCAAGGGTTGGGAGATAGTGTCCTGGTCAGTTGTGTCCCATGGAGTCCTCATCTTCTGGCCCACACATCCCTCCCACGTACTCTAACCCAATGTACCTGTGCCCCTAGTACTGTGTGAGCACTCCCACTGGTGACAGGGCCACCATTGTCAGAAGTGACAACAGGAGACTCAGGTACCTGTACTGGGGGGCACACGATGGAAGACACTGTCCTTGGGACAAAGGTTTGGGTGCAACTGGTTGCCTGTGATGTGGATGCAATAGAGCTGGCAGGAGTCAATGTGGGCAGGGTGAGGCTGACAGTTGTTGACTGACCAGGTTTCCCTGATGGGCCGGCTTCATTCTCAGTGTCCAAATATCCAGGTTTTTTTTCCTTACTGGGGCCTTCATCCAGAGGAGTAGTGTCAGTGTCTGGTGTCCTCTCTGTGTTGAGAATGGCAAGGTTACCTGTAGGAGAAGTTGAACACACATTTGTTGTAAGTGATGCAACAAGGGATGTCAAACTTTGACAATTACACATGCTATGTGACATGCACACAATACCTTTACATGATCACCTGATATGACAATGACAGCTGCTTCCAATCTGGGTTAGAGCAATGAGAGACACTGAGATTTGCTATTGCATATAGCATGATCCACGCTCTTGAAGTATGTTGGTGTTGACTGTGGATACCCTCATATTTTGTCTGAGTAAAGTCATAACATTGTACATTTCTCTTCTAGTTAGTAAGGTGTATGGCATATTTGATTCAAATAACAGCTGGACAATGAACAATGGTGACAGAGCTGGCAAACAGTATGAGAGTTACCATTTGACCTCGACCTCTGTATGGATGTACTGCAAGTACATCCAGTTTGCCATATAGTTTTAACTCCCTGATGAGTATATGCCATTGTTGAGTAGCTTTTCTCAAAGGCCAGTTTGGTAGGGGACACAGCTGTAGCTATGTTTTGCTTATAATAGTACTGGTCGTGGGCCATAATATTGCTGTCATTTCCATGAACTGTTAAACAGTAGTGCATTCAGGAGGGATTACTTTGATTGTAATTTCACATGCAAGACATTTAAAATTGTGGTACACTGTTCTTGTTTCCATACAGGTAGAACAGTGCCTGCTGGAAGTTGTAGCACTGTCAGTCCCTGTACTTCCCATGCCATACACAGACACTGTGGCCCCAAGTGAATTTACATGACATGTGGGATACCAGAGATGGGTATTTGGACAGTTGGACACAGTGGTGGTGAGTGGGCAGGCTGTTAAGGTGGCACAGGGTGGTCATTGAGCATACAGAACAGTACAGTTTGGTGACAGTTTTTGTTTAGTGACTTTACCAGACTCCACTCCCCAAGGTATTCCTGCCAAGCCCTCAGGATGCAGGATGTCAAGGATCTTCTCCTCCCATAATGTGAAAGTAAGAGGTGGAGGTGCAGTATTGAGGACCTCCAGCTGTTGCCTGCCAGCCATTGAATGTGCCTTCTCACTGAGGTCATTCCACCTAATCCTGATGATGTCCTTAATGTGTGGGTAACAGCCTACAGAATTCAGCCTGTCAAATATCATTTGTAACAACTCCATTTTCCTGGCTATTGATGTTTGCTGGACCTGTGCGCCAAAAAGATATGTCTCTACTCTGACACTTTCGGCCACCATGATCCTGAACTCATCATCAGTGAAACATGGATGTTTTTGTGGTTACATGGTAGTGGAGGAAGAGACGGTGAGGTAGTGCAAAATGGTGAAAACTATTTTTTGTGATGAGGTGTGGGTGCAATGATGTGAGTGGGTGATGGTTATTGTGTGATGTGTGGGATACTAAGGCCCTCATTACAACCCTGGCGGTCTGTGATAAAGCAGCAGTAATACCGCTAACAGGCCGGCGGTCAAAAAATTGAATCATGACCATGGTGAAAACCGCCAACACAGACAGCCGCTTTAACACAGCGACCGCCACGGCGGTAGCAACAAACACCGTGGCGGTAATCACCAACAGCCAGACGGAAGACAATGTACTGCCCACTGGATTACAACAGTCCTGTCCGCCACCTTTTCCGGGGTGGTACCAATGCCATCATAAGCCTGGCAGAAACAGTACTCTGAAGGGAAACGACTCACCTCTCGACACTCAAGGAAGAACCACAACGCCATAGAGCCCGAGCTGCACTTTTTCCCATTGCTGGTGTAGCTACTCATACACCAAGAACACGAACGCTGGCGAAGACGACAACAGTGAGTACTGCACCTAGCACACAAGGGTGGGACGGAGCAAAAAGAGAGTGACACACATAGGCAACACCCCCACCCCACCCCCAACACCATACACACAAACAAATGCAACAATATTACATATACACCCCATAACCCTCAGAAATAATGCAAGGACAAAAGGGATGGAATAAAATCATTGTAATGGTACAGTCTTAGATATTTACGTCCTTAAACAATAAATAGTATGTACAATATATACAATATATACAAAAGAAGGGACAATGCCCACTCCAAACTGTCCGTGGCCCAAGGGGCCATAACACAGAGGCCAAGGCCACACTTGACTCCTGCCTCAGTATGGAGAGAACACTGCAGGGGCATCAGGTCGAAAAAAAAACAGGCACCTCGGGGGGACGGGGATTGGGGGGGGCACATTAGCAGGAAGATGGTACAACGCCACTGGCCTGTAGGGGGCTCCATGCCCACTGCTTGGTCTTGGGGAGTGCAACACCACAGTCTCTCTAGTGGGTGGTTTGCCCACTTGTTGGTCCTGGGGAGTGCAAAGCCACAATCTCTCTAGTGGGTGGTTTGCCCACTGCTTGGTCCTGGGGAGTGCAAAGCCACAGTCTCTCTAGTGGGTGGGCTGCCCACTGCTTGGTCCTGGGAGTGCAAAGTCACAGTCTCTCTAGTGGATGGCTTTGCCAATGGTTCTGAAGTGGGCTTTGTGCCCAGTGTGCTTCATCCTGCCAAGGAGGGGGTGAGTGGATGCCTTCTTCTACTGGTCTGGAGGGGGCCTTGTGCCCAGTGTGCTTCATCCTGCCAAGGAGCTGGTGAGTTGATGTCTTCTTCCACTGGTTCTGGAGGGGGCTGTGTGTCCACTGTGCTTCATCCTGGATGGGGCAAGGTCACAGTCTCTCACCTGGGTGTCACACTGACAGGTGTTGCAGGGGCCAGGACGCACTGCACCCTACTACACACTGCTCACTGGCGGTGCCGCCTGCTTAGTGGATGGCAGTTGCGCTGCAGGTGACAGTGCTGACTGCAGTGGTGGTAGCCTTCATGGGCTCACTGCAGCTGCTGCTGCTGGCAGTGGTGCTGCTTGCAGCGGTGAAGGTGGGGGTGCTGGCCACGGTGGTGGTAGCCTCCAGGCCTTCACCTGCAGCCTTGGACGGCTGCCCACTGGGGCTGATGCTGCTGGCAGTGGTGCTGCTTGCAGCTGGGCAGGTGGCAGTGCTGGCCGCGGTGGTGGTAGCCTCCAGGCCTTCACCTACAGCCTTGGACGGCTGAATGCCATGGCTGGTGTAGTGTGCCCCTTCCTGCGCTTAGCAGATGGTGGTGCCTCCTTGCTTCTGCCAGCTGGTGTCTTTTTCTTGCCCTTGCTGGCTGGTCGTGCCTCCTTCCCCTTGCTGGCTGGTGGTGCCTCCATCCCCTTGCTGGCTGTTGTCCCCTTCTTGCCCTTGCAAGGTGGCAGACCCTTGTTGGCCTCGGCAGGTGGTGCTGACACACTGGCTGGGCTGACAGGTGCATCCTTGGAGCCTCACACACCAGCAGTTGCTGCAGAAACACAGTGGCCATGGACTGGGTGGCTGAGGTGGTGGGCTGGGTTCTGTCCACGCTGGCACAAGGTGAAGGACGGGGGTTACGGAATAGGTCAATGTTGGCGAGGAAAAGCTTCTTAGGGACACTGGGGTGGGACGAGGGTGAAGGTTTGGGTGTGGAGGAAGAGGGAGTGGTTGTAGGAGGTGTCAGTCTGCTGTGTTTGGGTGCAGGTGAATGGGCTGGTTGTTGTTGTGAGATGGATGGCTGTTGGTATCTGAGTGCTTGTGTTTGTGTACTTTGGGAGGAGGGGTCACATACACAGTGGGAGAGGACACAGGGGATGTCTGCATGGATGCGGGGGTGATGACTGCCAGTGAGGGGCATGTAGTGATAGGCATGCTGGAGATCGAGGTAGTGGATGAGGATGTAGTGCATGCAGATGTGAGTGGAGATGCTACTGGGAGGGAGGTGGATGACAAGGAGGAGGGGGACACAGTGGAGGCAGTGGATGCTGGTGTGGCTGCATGTGGATGGTGCTTGTGTGAGTGCCTGTGAGATGAAGTGTGGTGTTTGTGTTTGCCTTAGCCACTTCTGAGTGTTGATTTGGGTGATTGCTGGTCTGAAGGTGTGCTTGGGATAGGCTGGGGAAGAGGGGATTAGGACTGGGTAGAGGAAGTTGGAGTGGGAGGCTAGAGACAGGGACAATGGCTGCCATGAGTGAGTTGGCCAGAGCCTGGAATGCTCTCTGTTGGGCCACCACGCCAGAGTGAATGCCCTCCAGGAATGCATTTGTTTGTTACAAATGCCCTGCTACACCCTGGATGGCATTCATTATGGTTGCCTGCCCAACAGAGAGGGATCTCAGGAGGTCAATAGCCTCCTCACTGAGGGCAGCATGGCTGACTGGGGCAGGGCCTGAGGTGCCTGGTACGAAGGAGATGCCCACCCTCCTGGGTGAGCGGGCACAGAAAAAAACACTCTGAGGGGCTGCTGGGAGGGTGGTGCTGGCACGGGGTGGTGGCTGTACTTGTAGTTGGGGTGGGCACTGGTGTCCACCACCGCCAGGGAGCTTCCATCGGAAGAGGTGTTGCTGTTGGTACTGTCCCCTCCTGTCTCCATCGTGGTGCTTCCCTCGCCCTCCATCCCACTGGTGTCCTCACCATTGGTGGATTGGGCCTCCAGGCCCATGTGGGATGCAGCTCCCTCCGTCGCCGGTACCCCTGCTCCTCTGCCAGATGACACTAATGCACACAAGGACAGGGTGACAAAACAAAAAGGGGGGAGAGACAGAGGATTCACTTGGTCAATGCCAGCAACAACACTGCCGTTGGCATACACAACTCACAGGGAACAGCCCTATGCACTAGGCCAATGCACTACCAGTTACAATGCTAGTCACCAAGCTATGGGGACAATGCCTAACGCCATTATCTGCACTCCTGAAACCCACAGGACCCTGCCCAGTAGTAGATGTCCACTAACATTATTGAGGTTAGAGTGCATCTGAGCTTGCCTATCATTGATCCTATGCAAAAAGAATAGGGAACTCTGGGTAGATCCCAAGTTTAGGTGGAGAAGAGCTCTAGTAAGGGGCACCCTGCAACATCAGCAACACTCTAGATTTGCTCACCTCAAATGCCTGTTTATCTAGCAAAGTATTTAAGCATAGGATCAGCACAGTGCAATCCACGCAGAGCTAGCTAATGACAAAGTCTTTTGCTACTTGCACTGAAAAGTCTTTAAGCATAGGTTTGACACAGTGTCAACCTTGCCGAGCTGTAAAATGACAAAAGCCATTTACCACTCCAGGCACGGTATTACAATTTTGGACTGGTAAAATACCGTCCAAGCCAACCTGGAATGAGTAAAAGCAACCACTGACACGTGTTTCACTCTCATTAGAGCTCATCAGAGAGGTTTAGCTTTGTCCAGACACAAGGGATCACCCAGTATAAGTCAAAATAAATCCTTTTCAAGGTTAGAGTGACACATAAATTATGCAAAAAAGAATAGAGAACTCTGGGTAGTTCCCAAGTTTAGGTGGAGAGCAGCTCTAGTAAGGAGCACCCTGCAACACCAGTGACACTCTAGATTTGCTCACCTCAAATGTCTGTTTATCTAGCAAAGTTTTTAAGCATGGGATCAGCACAGTGCTATCCACGCCGAGCTAGATAGTGACAAATTATTTTGCCATCATTGAACCTACGCTGCCATGTTCGCCCTGGCCTAGGTGCACCCACGGCCCACATCCCCCACCCAGGGAACACCTTAACGTGTGCAAATTCATGATTCTGAATTTGTACTCACCGCCTTGTGGCTGCTGTGATGCCTTCAAGCGCCCATCCAGCTCCGGTTACACCTCCGTCAGGATGCGGAACATCAGGGGGGTCAGGGTACGACAGGCACCCCTTCATTGTTGGGAAGCCAGCCCCAGCTGGGCTTACACCGTCTTCCTTGCCCAGTGGTGCAAGTTCTCCCACCGTTTGCGGCGGAGTGTGCCCTGCCTGTCAAAGACCCCCAGGGTCCGCACCTGCTTGGAGATGGCATGACAAATACCCTTTTTCTGATGGGTGCTGACCTGCAGAAAAAATACAGCAGAAAAGACATTAGTCATACCGTCCTGAGTGTTATACTCATGGGCCACCATATCTCCCCCATTCCCTTACGCACATACATTGACCACCATACATGCAACACTCTGCATACGACCCCTCAGGCCCCCCTACAAGAGGCTTACACACATAGCAATCCATACATTCATTTCCCACGCATCATGCTCACAGTGTACTCACCTGTTTGTCTGGAGGACTTAGAGTAAAGGGTACTGGGGTAGGAAACCATCCACCAGTCTCTCCAATTCCTCCAAAGTGAAGGCAGGGGCCCTTTCCACAGAAACTCGAGCCATTGTCACTTCCAGACACTGGTCACAGCAGCACCTGCAGTGTAGGTCCTCTCCTGTTGAAGGTCAGGTAGCAAGTGAGTTAACAGATAGAAAATGGCGGTCACGTCCATGGCGGTGTGTACCATGACTGCCGGCGTACATCGCCATTGGCTCCTGGGACCCATAGGCCCCAATATTAACCAATGCAGTATTGCACGGTGGTTGTCCAGCGCCGACCGCAACGGCGCACAACGACAGCGGAATTACCTCCTTTCCACTTGTCCCTCTTCTCAGGTCAGGCAGCCGCCATTTCAGGGGAGCACAGTCCATGGCACCTAACTGCGTCACAGCAGACACTGGCACATCAACTGACTTACAAGTTCACATACTGTTTATGTAAAGCAAAAATTGGAAATTAATCTGAGAAATTTTTGAATATGACCTTCTGCTCACCGTTTTTCACCATAGAGTTCAACCACTGAGGATAAATAGGAGATGGATACATCCCCCCATGTATAGACCCCTGGTGGACCTGGCATCAATGGAGGACAGGCACATTATCCTAACCTACAGACTTGATAGGGCTACAATCCAAGAACTGTGTGCCCAATTGGAGCCAGACCTGATATCAGCTATCCGCCATCCCACAGGTATCCCCCTTCTAGTGCAGGTCCTGTCAGTGCTCCATCTCTTGGAAAGTGGTTCCTTCCAAGCGACAGTGGCCATGGCATCAGGGATGTCACAGCCTATGTTCTCAAACGTGCTCACCAGAGTGTTATCTGCCGTGATGAAACACATGCACAGCTACATAGTTTTCCCCCAGGTGGAGGATTTGGCCACAGTGAAGGCTGACTTCTACGCACTGGAACATATCCCCAACATCACTGGTGCCATTGATGGTACACATATTGCATTTGACCCCCCCCCCGGAGAAATGAACAAGTGTTCGGACATAGAAAAAGCTCTCACTCTCTGAATGTGCAGATGGTGTGTTTGGCAGACCAGTACATCTCCGATGTCAGTGCTAAGTATCCTGGGTCTGTGCATGATGGCTGTATCCTGAGGAATAGCAGCATCCCATATGTGATGGCTCAACTCCAGAGGCACAGAGTGTGGCTAATTGGTAAGCCAATGGTCCCTACCCAGTGTATGTTGGTATATGGTGTGGGGTTGGCCCTAAGGGTGAATGTGTGGCTAACAGGTATCCCTCGATATTTGCAGGTGACTGGTTACCTCAACCTCTCATGGCTACTGACCCCAGTGAGGAATGCCAGGACAAGGGTAGAGAAACGTTTAAATGAGTCACATGGGTGAAGAAGGAGGATCATTGAGCGAACCTTTGACCTCCTTAAGTCCAGATTCTGGTGCCTCCATCTGACAGGGGATCCCCGTACTACTCACCCAAGAAGGTGTGCCAGATCATTGTTGCATGTTGCATGTTGCACAACCTGGCCTTGAGACGCCAGGTGCCTTTTCTACAGGAGTATGAGCCTGGGGATGGTCATGTGGCAGCAGTGGAGCCTGTGGACAGTGACGAAGAGGAGGCAGAGGAAGAGGATGTGGACAGCAGAACTACACTAATTCAACAGTACTACCAGTGACACACATGTAAGACACTGTAACTTCACCTTCCATTGCAGTTTTGTGCTGGACATTGAACATGGCAGCCTGATTTTCCTATTTCTATGGCAACTTACTGTACCCTTTGGCATCTCTATTTTCAGAACTCTGTGCCCCACTCTGGCTCCTGGTGTGTTTACTGATGTCCACTACAGGTCATAACTATGTAAGCAGTATGGTACATTTGAATTGCACTGTTTACAGTTTGTTGAAATAATACATATTTCAAATAATTGACAGACTCCATACTTGTATTAGTTCCAAGGGTGTTTATTTGAGTGCTGAAAAGTAAATTGGGATGTTCAATGGGCTGGGTTGATGATGGAGGAAAGTCCAGGATAGAGTTCAGTCTATTTGTATCACAGGTGCATTGTGCAAGGGGCCATAGGAAATGGAGCAATTGCAGTTCAAAGTGAACAGGGTGACAGAGTGGGACATAAGGGTGACAATCAGGAGAGTCTTATTTTCTGGCGGGGTCTTGGCAATGTTCTCGGGCTTCTGCCTGGATCGCAGGGACCATTTGTGGGGTGGTTCTTCATCTTCAGGGGGTGGGGTGCTGGTGGCCTGTTGTTCCTGTGGTGGGGCCTCCTGTCCACTAGCGTCAGCAGAGGTGGAGGCTGTTCTTCGTTGTGGCTAGTGTCAGGGGCCCTCTGGTGTGCCATTGCCTCCCTCATGGTGTTGACTATGTCTGCCAGCACCCCTGCAATGGTGACCAGAATGGTGTGGATGTCCCTCAGGTCCTCCCTGATCCCCAGGTACTGGCCCTCCTGCAGCCACTGGGTCTCCTGTAACTTGGCCAGTATCTGGCGCATTGTCTCCTGGGAATGGTGGTATGCTCCCAGGATGTTGGTGAGTGCCTCATGGAGAGTCCGTTCCCTGGGCCTGTCCTCCCCCTGTCGCACAGCAGTCCTCCCAGCTTCCCTGTTGTCCTGTGACTCTGTCCCCTGAACCGTGTGCCCACTGCCACTGACCCCAGGTCCCTGATCGTTCTGTGTTTTTGGGGTTGCCTGGGGTCCCTATAGTGGTGGACACATTGCTGATTGACATATCCTGGGGACAGAAGTATGGGCCCACTGGTTGCGTGCTGTGGTGGTGTTTCCTTAGGGTGGAGGCTCTGTGGTGAGTTGGGAATATGCCTGGGTCACTGACTGTCCAGAGGTCCCTGATGGGCCAGGTTGGTCATCCTGATCCCGGCATGCAGAGCTGCTGTCATCACTGTAGGACTCTCTGGGGGGGGACTGGTTGTGGCTTGCACCTCCTCTCCAGTGACATTGAGTGGGGGTCCTGTGGGGATGTAAATGCAGTGTTACATTTCTGCATGTGCCATCTTGTGCATGGGTATGTTTCCCTCTATGACTGTTATTACTAAGGCAGCTTTGGCTTGTGTGAGTTGTGAATTGGTTGGCTAAGTGATTGTCACTCTTGTGCATGCTGTGGCGATGGGTGTCCATGCAGGTCTGTGATGGGGGTCCATGCATTGGTGTTGCATGCAGAGCTTGGTGGGGGATAAAGTAGCAAAGATTTGACTTACCAGAGTCCAGTCCTCCTTCTACTCCTGCCAGGCCCTCAGGATGCATGATCGCCAAGACTTGCTCCTCCCATGTTGTTAGTTGTGGGGGAGGAGGTGGGAGTCCACTGCAGTCCTCTGTAGAGCTATCTGGTGTTTTGCAACCACAGAACGCACCTTCCCCTGTAGGTCGTTCCACCACTTCCTGATGTCATCCCTTGTTCTGGCGTGCTGTCCCACGGTGTTGACCCTGTCCACGACTCTCCACCATAGCTTCATCTTCCTTGCAAAGGACGTCTGCTGCACCTGTGCTCAGAATAGCTGTGGCTCTACCAGGATGATTTCTTCCACCATGACCCTTAGCACTTTCTCAGAGAACCTGGGGTGTCTTTGTGGTGCCATGGGTGTAGTGTGATTGGTGTGTGTGAGGGTGTGTGTGGTGATGTGTTGAGGTGTGTGCTGTGAAGTGTGTGGATGGTGTATGGGTGATGGTGTTTTGTGGCTCAGATTCAGTGGGTGCTCCTGGCTTGTCTCTCTCCCACTTGCCAAAATCTTTGGATCATAAAGGGTTATAGGTAGTGTGTGTTTTATAGTGTTGTAGGTGTGGTGTGTGTATGTGTGTCAGGTGTGTGTAGTTTGAATTGTCCAATGTGGTGTAGTTTTGTTAGTGTGTGTGTATTTTGAGCGTGTCGGTCTGTACTGCCAATGGTTTACCGTGGTTGAATGACCGCCGCAGTGATTCATGGGTCATGTTGCTGTGGGTGTATTTCTGTTGGCGAACGGTGTGGGTTTTGGTACTGCCAGTTTATCACTGACCTTTGGGCTGGTGGACTTGTGTGGGTGTCTGTATAGTGGCCGATTTCTATGTGTGGGCCATAATACCCGTGGCAGGATACCTCCGCGGTTGCAGTATGTTTGCAGCAGTCAGAATGGCGGTTACCGGCACTTACTGCCAATGTTGTAATGAGGGCCTAAATTGTGTGTTGTGTATGTTGTGCAGGTGTGGGATGAGTGCTGAGTGCTGAGTGAAATGTGTAGAGGTGACTTGCTTATTTTGCTATATCTTTACATTTTTGCTTGTTTCTGGACGTGTATGGCATTCTGGTTGCAAAGGATTGGGGGTCGTGTAGGGGTGCCTTATATAGTTCAGTGTGTAGGTGTGTTAGGTGTGTGGATGTGTGTCAGGTGTGGGATATTCATTCTACCCAATGTGGTGTGGTATTCTGACTGATGTGAGTTCAGATTTCCAAGGTGCGCATCACCAATGCTTTTCTGCATGAAAGAACAAGCCTCATGATTTGATGATTGTAATATGATTAAAGGGTTTTTGTCAGGCTAGCGATGCTGGTGGTGGAACTGCCTCTTTTCCTGTCCTCCAGTGTCCTGAGGTTTCGGAACTTTGGCTATTTTTTTTTCCCGGGACATCGTTGTATGACTCTTAATACAGCGGTCGGATCACCGGCAACATGGCGGTCTTATAGCGGCTGCGATGACTAGTAGCAAAGTTAAACCTTTGGTCCAAGTTTAAACCAAATGTCTAACTTTAGACCTAAAGTCTAACTTGAATAGTAGCAAAGATAGACATTTAGGGGGCCATTACAACATTGGCGGTAAAAGGCGCTTACCGCCGTGCAGAAGACCGCCAATAGACCGCCGCGGCCGCGGAATTCCGCCAGAGCTATTATGACACACATCTCGAAATCCGCTGAAATTCAGTCACCCACACAACTCCGCCACACCAAAGGTCAGTGTTAAAATGGTGAAAACAAAATCTCCACCTCCACGCCAACAGAAACACGCCCATGCTATTACGACCCACAAATCCACGCGGTGGTCTTTCAACCGCGGTATTCCATTGGCGGTACACACCGCCGCTCTTAAAATACACACACATCTCCAAAACACTGTGACATTGGACAATTCCAAATACACACACCTGATACACAGACACACACCACCCCCACACACCCAATTCAATATAAAACACACACCCACATCACCCACGAACCCCTACGACCAAAAATTAGTTACGAAGGCCAGAGAGACAGCACAGAATAGACAATCCCACCACACAGAGGCACACAACACCATCACCCACACAACATCCACGCACAAAACACCAAACCACTACACATCACTACACTCATCACCACATACACCACCTCATACATCACCCACACCACCCCAAGGCACGCCAAAGACACCCCCGCTTTTCCGAGGAGGAGCTCAGGGTCATGGTGGAGGAAATCCTACGGGTAGAGCCACAGCTATTTGGCTCACAGGTGCAGCACACATCCATAGCCAGGAAGATGGAGCTATGGCGCAGAATAGTCGACAGGGTCAACGCAGTGGGACAGCACCCAAGAAATTGGGAGGACATCAGGAAGAGGTGGAACGACCTACGGGGGAATGTGCGTTCAGCGGTCTCCAGGCACAACATTGCGGTACAGCGGACTGGCGGCAGACCCCCACCTCCTCCCCCACAACTAACAACATGGGAGGAGCAAGTCTTGACCATCATGCATCCAGAGGGCCTCGGAGGAGTCGGTGGAGGAATGGACACTGGTAAGTCAAATCTTAACTATCATATCCCCCACCCTACCGGCATGCTATCACACACCCCCACCCTCACACCCTCCCCTATCACTCCAACTCCTCACTAATGTACTAATAACATAAACCACACATCCCAACACCAAGCCCTGCATGACACAACTAAGCATGGTCACCCGTCACCAAAGCATGCTCACTGCACATACCCAGAACAACCCCCTAACCATCATCACACAAGCCCCCACACAGGAATGCTAGCACTGGGGTACACAAACACCCACCTATTGCACACCATCACACACACACATGCAATAATCATGCTATTATGCCCCTGCAGGATCATGAAGGACCGTCACCACACCGGAGGGTCCAGACATCTCCACACCTCCCACAAAAGAGGCCCACAGTGACGATAGCAGCTCTGCCCTACTGGAGCCTGATGACCAGCCCGGACCATCGTGGGCCTCGGGACAGTCGGTTCCCCTCGCACAGGCACAGCCCAACACTGACCCTGCACCCTCTGGTAACACCAGCACAGCACCCACCCAGCGGGCCCAAACCTCCGTACCCAGGACAGGTCAATCAGCTGTGTGTCCACCACTACAGGGAACCCAGGATAACCCACCACCCCAACAACAACAGGGACCTGGGGACAGTGGTAGTGGGCACACGGTCCAGGGGACAGAGGCACAGGAACACAGGGAAACTGGGAAGGCTGCTGTGCGACAGGGGGCGGACAGGCCAAGGGAACCCACTCTCCACGAGGCCCTCCCCTCCATCATGGGAGCATACCACCACTCCCAGGAGACGATGGCGACGGTCCTGGACAAGTTTCAGGAGACCCAGCGCATTCAGGACGAACTGTATTTGGGGTTCAGGGAGGAGCTCAGGACCATCAGCTCCACCCTGGGCACCAGCGTAGGGGTGCTGAAGGACATACAGCAGACCTTGAGGGACAACGTGGCACTCCAAGGGGCCCCTGACACTAGCCAGGACGATGAACTGCCCACCACCTCCGCCAGCGCTAGTGGACAGGACGCCCCACCACAGGACCACCACACCAGCACACCACCCCCTGCAGACAGACAACCACCACGCAAGCGGTCCCTGAGATCCAGGAACAGGACAGAGCAAGATGGCAAGACCCCCGCCAGGAAATGAGACCACCCTGATTGTCCCCCCACTGTCTCACTTTGTTACCCTGTCCATACTTAAACTGCCCCAGCTCCACTTCCTATGCCCAGATGGGCAGTGCACCTGTGAGACTAATAGACTGGACTCTGCCATGGACATTCCTCCACCATCACCCATCACCATTTTACAACCCCCCTCCATTTTTGAGCACTTAAATAAACACCCTTGAACCACAAAACATTCTGGAGTCAGTCTATGACATTGTCAAAATGCTTTTATAGTTGTTAAGGCTACATACCAATATCACACATCACAAGTGCTTGAAGGATGCATGCAGATAACACACGTTGGTAACCACACCTGTGAAACCGTAATGGAAAGGAACAACTCAGTTACCAAATAATCCCAGTAAATTACACACAGGATAGAGTAAGACGTGTGACAGTGAATGTAATGTAAAAAATTAAAATGTTCTCACCTGTGTGTCACTGGAAATATTGCTGTATGACTGACTCCCTGTTGTCGTTGTCTTCTTCCTCAGCTTCCTCCTCATCACTGTCCACAGCCTCCACAGGCTCTACAGCTGCCACAACACCGTCATCTGGACCATCCTCCTGCAGAAAAGGCACCTGGCATCGCAAAGCAAGATTGTGAAGCATTGAGCAGGCGATGATGATCTGGCACACCTTCTTCGGTGAGTAGAATAGGGAACCACCTGTCCTATGGAGGCACCTGAACCTGGCCTTCAGGAGGCCGAAGGTCCTCTCGATCACCCTCCTAGTCCGCCCATGGGCCTCATTGTAGCGTTCCTCTGCCCTGGTCCTGGGATTCCTCACTGGGGTCAATAGCCACGAAAGGTTGGGGTAACCAGAGTCCCCTAATAGCCACACACAGTGCCTCTGGAGTTGACCTATCATATCAGGGTTGCTGCTATTCCGCAGGATGTAGGCGTCATGCACTGAGCCAGGGAACATAGCATTAACCTGGGAGATGTACTGGTCTGCCAAACAGACCATCTGTACATTCATCGAATGATAACTCTTACGGTTCCTGTACACCTGTTCACTCCTGTGGGGGGGAACCAGAGCTACATGGGTCCCATCAATAGCACCTATGACGTTGGGGATATGTCCAAGGGCATAAAAGTCACCTTTCATTGTAGCCAAATCTTCCACCTCAGGGAAAATGATATATCTCCTTACGTGTTTCAGCAGGGCAGCCAACACTGTGGACAGCACGTTGGAAAACATAGGCTGGGACATCCCTGATGCCATGGCCACTGTTGTCTGAAAAGACCCACTTGCAAGGAAATGGAGCACTGACAGCACCTGCACGTCAGGGGGGATTCCAGTGGGATGGCGGATGGGTGACATCAGGCCTGGCTCCAACTGGGTACATAGTTCATGGATTGTGGCACAGTCAAACCTGTAGGTTACGATTACATGTCGCTCCTCCATTGTCAACAGGTCCACCAGCGGTCGGTACACCAGAAGATTCCGCCATCTTCTCAAATGTCCAAGCTGACGGCGCCTATAAAGGACAACAGCGAGGATCAGGTCAACTTTTTTCCAGGTATGTACCCACTGTTACACAGAAGACGACACCAAACACAAAACCCTTCCTGTATGTGTGTTGAGTGTAGGCCTAGCTATGTGTGACGCAGAAGTAAAGGAAGACATGTGGGCCCCTGAAATGGCGGCTGCCTGATCTCTAAACTGGGACAATGGAATTGTGGGGTAACTGCGGTGCCGTTGCACACCGTCGTGGTAGGCGGTCGTAGACCGCGGCGCAATGCTGCATTGGTTAACATTGGACCCTATGGGTCCCATGAGCCAATGAGGAAGTGCGCCGGCGGTGATAATACGCACCGCCGCGGACGTCACCGCCGCGGGCGTCACCGCCATTTTCTATCTGTTCAATCACTAGATACCTGATCTTCGAGAGGACCTACAGTGCAAGTAATGCTGTGACCTCGGTCTGGAAGAGACAATGGCTGCTGCGTCTGGGGAAAGGGCCACTGCCTTCACTGCTCAGGAGTTGGAGAGACTGGTAGACGGGGTCCTCCCCCAGTACACGCTACTCTACTGTCCTCCAGACCAACAGGTTAGTACACAGGTAGCACGTTGTATGGTCTAGGCCTGGGTGGAGAGGGCTGGTTGTAAGAGGGAAGGGGGCAGAGTTCAGGGAACATTAATGCATGTGAATGAATGTGTCACATGGCTAGGGTAGGGAGGGGGGCCACGCACATTGACGGTGCGGTTGTTAATGACTTCTCTTCTTCCCTTGTGCATGTCATGTAGGTCAGCGCCTACCAGAAGAAGGACATTTGGCATGCCATCGCCAAGGACGTCCGGACCCTGGGGGTCCACCAGAGACGGGGCACTCACTGCCGTAATTGATGGGAGGACATTCGCCGCTGGAGCAAGAAGACGGCAGAGGCTCAGCTGGGGATGGCCTCCCAATGTGGGAGGGGTGCCCGTCGCACCATGATCCCCCTAATGTTCAGGATCCTGGTGGTGGCCTACACTGAGGTGGATGGGCGCTTGAGGGCATCACAGCAGACACAAGGGGGTGAGTACAACATAATTCTGTGGACTTTGCGCGCAGTGGAGGGGTCTGGGTGGGGGAGGAGGCCTCTGGGTGTACCTAGGCCATGCACAAATAGGTAGACTTGGCCCCTCCGTAATGCAGGCCATGTGGCACCCTACCCCACTGCAGTAGAGTGCCATGTACAGGTATAGATGCCCCTGTGGCATCCATGTGTGCAGATGTCCACCATAGCCATGTAGGCCAGATCCCAGGAATTGCATCTGTAGAGGCCAGGAGCACGGCGTAGTGCTGTGTCTGTATTGTCCGCCAACGGTCGTGGTATGTCATGCACTCAACCTGTCTTTCTTCTGTCTCCCCCCCCCCTTTTTGTGCTCTCCCTGTTCTTTTGTGCATCAGCATCATCAGGCGGAGGTACAGTGGTACCGGGGCACGAGGGACCTGCATCCCACATGGCCATGGAGGGCCACACCACAGACTCTGAATGCACCAGTGGGACGGAGGGCGAGGGGAGCTTCACGTCGGCCACCGGATCACCAAGCAGCGACACGGACTCGTCCGCCGATGGGAGCTCCCTTGTGGTGGCGGCACCATCTGTGAGCCCCACTTCTACAGGTACTGCCGCCACCTCCCCTACCAGCACCGCCCTCCCAGCAGCCCCTCAGCATTCGCCCCGTGCCCGCTCACCCAGGAGGGTGGGCTTCACCTTCGCCCCAGGCACCTCAGGCCCTGCCCCAGTCACCCCTGCTGCCCTCAATGAGGAGGCCATTGACCTCCTCAGGTCACTCACTGTTGGGCAGTCTACCATTTGAATGCCATCCAGGGTGTAGAAAGGGAGTTGCAACATGGTAATGCATTCCTGGAGGGCATTCATTCTGGTCAGGCTGTCCTTCAGCGAACCCTGCAATCTTTGGCCTCAGCACTGATGGCAGCCATTGTCCCTGTGTCTAGCCTCCCCCCTCCAACCTCCTCCACCCAGACCCAGTCCCCTGTACCCCAGCCTATCCCAAGCATACCATCAGACCAGCATGCACACACCTCAACACACAAAAGTGGCTCAGGCAAACATAGGCACCACACAACCCACAGACACACACACAAGCATCACCCACGTGCAGACACAGCAACATCCACTGCCTCCACTGTGTCCCCCTCCTCGTCGTCTTCCTCCTCCCTCCCAGTGTCGTCTACACCCTCACCTGCATGCACTACATCTACAGGCACTAGGACTCACAGCAGTACACCCAGCAACACACCCCGCTCACCTGCACTCACCACCTCCACTCCGATTTACACTTCCCCTGTGTCCTCTCCCAGTGTGTCTGTGACGCCCCCTCCCAAAGTACACAAACGCGGGCACCCACACACCCAACATCCATCCACCTCCTGACAGCCTCCAGTACCTGCACCTGCACCCAAAACACCTAAAGTGACACCTCCTACAACCATCTCCTCTTCCTCCACTCCCAGACCCCCTCCAACTACCCACCCCAGTGTTCATCAGAAACTGTCCCTGTGTAAAGTTGACCTTTTTGCCCCCCCTCCAATCCATCAGTCGCGTCGTAGCGCCTCAGCCAAAAAGCCTCCAAAACCAGTGGTGCCTGTTCAAGGTGTATGGAGTGCACCGGCCACCAGGGCAGGCAGTGTGACCCGGAGCCAAGGCACTGGCAGCCCACTCCGTGTAAAGGCTCTGAAATTGGAAAGTGGGCGACGGGACCCTGTGAAGATTCCTGGAGGCAAAACAACTCACAGGGGTTCCAGGGGGATTGCAGAGTCAGTTGTGACTCCTCCAAAGGTGGGGAAGGGCCAGAGGAAGTCTGCACAGCCTAGTGTGAGCAGCACGGCGGAGAAGGGCGCCATCCTTCCCGGCGGTCGAGACAACACCGCCAACACCGTCCTCACTTGTCAGGAGACCACCGCCGGAGTCAGTGCCCAGGAGGGCCCCGGCTGCCACAGCCCCGCTGGGCAATGAGGGAACGTCATGCCACACACCAATGCCCAGTCCAGACACCACCATGGCAAAGCACCGCTGAACAGTCCAGAACCGCCATGGCAAAGCACCGCTGAACAGTCCAGACACCGCCATGGCAAACCACCGCTGAACAGTCCAGACACCGCCTGGCAAAGCACCTCTGAACAGTCCAGACACCGCCATGGCAAAGCACCGCTGAACAGGGCATGCACCGGGGAAGAATGAAAAGGCCGCCACTTCAGGCATCGTTATCCCATGTGCAGGTGGGACAGTGACGGGACAGGGACTTCCACGGGGAGACCAATCCAGTCTGGGCACCAGTCCCCCTCCAGAAACCAGTGGAGAATGTTTTCCACTTGAGAGACTGTGGCTTTGCACTCCCCAGGATGGTACAGTGGGCAAGCCACCCACTGTAGAGACTTGAGAGACTGTGGCTTTGCACACCCCAGGATGATACAGTGGGCAAACCACTCACTGTAGAGACTTGAGAGACTGTGGCTTTGCAATCCCCAGGATGGTACAGTGGGCAAGCCACCCACTGTAGAGACTTGAGAGACTGTGGCTTTGCACTCCCCAGGGAGGTACAGTGGCCAACCCACCCACTGTAGAGACTTGAGAGACTGTGGCTTTGCACTCCCCAGGGAGGTACAGTGGCCAACCCACCCACTGTAGAGACTTGAGAGACTGTGGCTTTGCACTCCCCAGGATTAAACAGTGGCCAACCCACCCACTGTAGAGACTTGAGAGACTGTGGCTTTGCACTCCCCAGGATAGATCAATGGGCATGGAGCCCCTTCGTGGATCTGGCTTTGCACTCCTCCGGCTGAGGTGCCCCCCCTTCCCTGCCCCCTGAGGTGCCTGTAATATTTCGATCTGATGCCCCGGCAGTGTTCTCTCCGTGTGTGGACAGGTATCTTTTGTGGGCCTCGCCCATGCATTTTTGGAATAGTGGTGCACGGACATTGATATTTGCATATCTGCACTACTTCTCGGAATGTATATACTTTTGTTTGAATTTCGAATATATGTGTATATTTTTGAGACATGTATATTGATGCATTACAATGTTTTCACTAATTTCATTTTGTCTTTGCATTCTTCCGGGGGGGATTGTGGGTTGTTACTGTGATTTTTGTGAATGCATTGGTGTGTGTGTTGTAATATGCGAGGGTGGGGGTGGAGGTGTTGGGTGTGTGTCCCCCTGACTTTTGCCTCCACCCTCCCCTATGTCATAGGTGCAGTACTCACCGTAGTCTTCGGTGCCTACGTAGATGGTGATCATAGAGGAGCAGAAAGACAAGCGCAGGGAGTATTTGGAGTTCCAGCTCCATGGAGTCCTCCTTCCTCGTGGGATGTGTTAAGGTGAGCGTTTTCCCATTGAAATGGCTGTTTCCGCCGTGTTTTTATCCACGGTGAATCCGCCCCGGAAAAGGTGGCGGGTTGTGATACTATGGGCGGTACATTGTCTTCCGCCTGTCTGTTGGCGGTGACCGCTGCGCTGCTTGTCTGTACCGCCGTGGCGGGCGGTGTGTTAAAGTGGCTGTCTTTGTTGGCGGTTTCTGCCAGGGTCATGATTCCCTTTTTTGGTCTGCCGGCCTGTTTGCGGTATTACCGCACCTTTAACACCGTCCGCCAGGGTTGTAATGACCCCCTTAGTCTAAGCTCAGTGCTCCATGTTTCATATGCATTAGATCAATCGTGTGAGAATTAATTTTTGACCATAAAGCAATTCATATGTACATGCCTGTTATTCATTGACTGCCCATGACATGCAAATCAATTATTACAATGTATATGTAATGCTTATCCATTTTTCTGTTACTTTATTTGTCATACCACACGTATATATCAGGGGATAGCAGATAACCTGCTCGATACCTCTTCTAAATTCAGAACAGTGCTCTGTATTTCATATACATTGGACCAACCATATGAAGGATAATTATTCATCATGAATAAATTCACAATCATTTTTATGCCATCCATATACTGTCCATAGCTTATATATCAATTGTTACAAATGCATATAAAAGTCATCACTATTGAGTCCATAAAGGTTCTTAGGGCCAGATGTTTTAAGGTTCCAGTTAGCGATTCTCATATAGCGATTTTTAAGAAATCGCTATTTAAGAAATGCAAAAAAAGATGTATCCTACCTTCCCCCGTAGATCGTTCCACCTCTTCCTTATGTCGTTCCTTGTTCTTGGGTGCTGTCCCATGGCACTCATCCTGTTCACGATTCTCCGCCATAGCTCCATCTTCCTAGCAATGGATATCTGCTGTACCTATACTCCAAACAGCAGTGGCTCTACCTGACAATTTCCTCCACCATGACCCTTAACTCCCCATCAGTGAAACAGGGGAGACTTTGTGGGGACATGGGTGTTGTGTGGTGTGTGTTGGTGAGAGCGAGTTGAGTAATGTGGTGGGGTGCGTGATATGGGGTGCGTGAGGGATGTATGGGTATAAGTGGTGTGTGTGTCTAGTTGTCTCTGTGCTGTTCGAGTCAATCTCCTGGCAGTAATTGTTGTTTGTAAAGGGTTGTGGGTACTGTGGGTGGGTGTTTTATAGTGCTTTGGGTAGGTGGGTGTGGTGTGTGTATGAATGTCAGGTGTGTGTTTTTCGTAGAGTTGTTTTGTATGTTGGTGTCCATTCTGAGTGTGGTGGTATGTACCGCCAATGGTTTACCTCCGTTGAATGTCCGCCATGGTGATTTGTGGGTCATAATATGGTAGGCATTGATTTGCTGGTGTAACGGTATGGGTGTTCGTAACGCCACTTTATCACTGACCTTTAGGCTGGCAGATTTGTGTATGTGGCTGTATTCTGTTGGATTTGTGCATGTGTGTGTGTGTCATAATATGGCAAAAGGCTATTCGCCACCATGGTGGTATGGTAGCAGCCATCACCGTGGCATTAAGCAGGATTTACCACCAATGTCATAATGAGGGCCTTAGTCTCTTTTTCGTGTTGGAAATTTTCAACCAGGACTAAGTCAGAATTGAAGCCTACCTCCTTGGAGCCCTCATTGGATACACTGCACAGGATGCCTCAGTGAAGATTCTACGTTCGGACGTAGGGCATCATTACAAGTGTGGAGGTCTCAGGACTGCCATGTTGGTGGTGGCAGTTGTTCTGCCAACAGGCTGGTGGAGAGGTCTGCCAAATTATGACCATGACGGTATTCCTAACAGAATACAGCCAAAGCAGTGCCGGCACCGACACTGTGGTGTGGCCGCCATTGATGACGGTAGCCATCTGCTACAGATTACGAGGTTGCACAGCGCCGAGATTCCTGCTGTGGTCACACCACCATGGAAACCCATGTGAAAACCAACTGCCTACAAGGAGACACCCATCTTCAGGAAGCCATTCTCGTCCGGAACCACCATAGAACAAGAACTAGGGGACAGATGTAGCAAAGTGTTTGCGCCTCGCAAACAGCGAAAAATGCCGTTTGTGAGGCGCAAAAGCCTCTTTGCTATGCAGAAATGCATTTTGCGAGTCGAATCCGACTCACAAAATGCATTTGCGACTCGCAAATAGGAAGGGGTGTTCCCTTCCTATTTGCGGCTCGCAATGCTATTAAATTTCGGTCGCAAATGAAATCGCAGTTACCATACACTTGAAGTAGATCGTAACCCAGTCACAAACGGGAAGGGGTCCCCATGGGACCCCTTCCCCTTTCTGAATGGAAAACAAAAAAAAAATTCAGAGCAGGTAGTGGTCCCATTGCGAGTTGCAGAAAGTGTCTTAGACACCTTTCTGCATACCAAATTGCGAGTTGCAGTTTGGTTTTTTCCTACATCTGGCCCCAGACGTCTTCCCGCTGCTCCCGCTCACCCAAAGACTTTGGAATCTGCTACTACGATGACAACAGCAACCGTAAGTACACACTGTTACTTGTTAATGTTGTAGATTGAAAATTTGTGTATACTCAAACAACATACATTCGGGAAGCGGGTGCAAGGGCGACACTCACAGATAACAGCACACTAACAGGCACACTCACATACAGCTACATAAACTCGCATATATCTAAAAAGGACATGCCACAGCCACCACACACAAACACAAATACACATCACAAACACACACAGGTATGCACAGAAACACTGCACAGGCCCATACTCACACAGTACCACATAACACCACAACACATCACAACCACAACACAACCGCATCATCTCCTATCTTTTGGCAGGGACCCACGTGGGACACTCCCCAGGTACACATCTCACGTATATCACAATGTAACACTAACAGGTAAAAAATATATCCAAACACACAATCATACTACTTACCAATCAACTTACACAGAACATTGTAGCTAACATTTCATGTACATAACACACACACAGTCAAAGTACACAATCCTACACAACACACCAATAAACAAATCTCAACACAAACAAAACACAATACCAACACACCAAAAACTCTAGAACACAAATCTATTCATCACACAACACACCCTACAACTTTCAGACAATAGCACTGCACATAACCTCACATACTGCCTAAAACACACACGTGGCCAAATCAGAAACACATACAGACACACAACTAATGTCAGCCAGGAACAACTCCATACCAAGGAAAGAAATGCATGACAAAGATGTAACCAAGAAACCAATTACATGTTGGTTTTAAATTATTATTTTCCCAAAAATCAGTATCCCTGACAAAGGCCATAGGCTAGTCTGTTAATGAAAAGTCTATATGCTGACAATGCACAAATGTGTGACTCCTGACTGCCAAGCAACCTTCACAGGTAGGGGCATCTATGGGGCAGGCAGGCAACTCAGAGGTCATCTGTCGGGGGTGGAGGTGGGGTTTTGGGTTTAGGTTTTGGAGGGGGGATGTCTTAGATCTGGCTTGAGTTGTAGTTTGGGCTTGGTCTTAGGTTTAGGGGAGGGTAGGCTTTTTGGTGGAGGGGTTGACTTCTTTGCATGGGGAGGGGCATGGGTACATACGGGGGGCAGAGAAGGCCTTGGAGGTGAAAGGGCCAGACTTGAGGAGGGGCACAGACCATTTAGGGGTATTACGCAGTATAGAGAGGAGCAAGGAAAAGGGCAAACTCCAAAAGGAAACAATTCTTTGACACACGGGGATGGTCATAGCGAAAGGGTTTGGGTGTGGAGGGAGAGGGAGTGGGCATGGTTGTCTAAGGTGTTGGTTTGGATTTCTTGGGTGCTCGTTTGTTCGAGGTATGTTTGTGGTTGGTGGATGTCTGTTGGGTGTGTGAATGAGGGCATTTATGTGTCTTAGGAAAAGAAGGGGAGGTGGTGCTGGGGATGCGATGGTGGTTGAGTAACTGTCTGTTGGGTGGTGACTGCAGATATGGTGAATGTGCTGCATATACGCATGTTTGTACTTGTGGTGTCTGCGGCTGTGGTGACTGGGGTGGAAGTCTGAGGGTCTGCTGTGGTACTGTCAGTGGGTAGGATAGGTGTGGTGGCTGAATCTGTCAATGTTGGTGTGGTGAATGCAGGTGTGTGAGGTGTGCTGTCATTGATGCTGGGAGTGTTGGGGATGTCACAGCAAGTTGTGACTATTGCTCTGTGTGCAGGTGTATGTTGCTTGTGAGCATGCTGGTGTTGTGTCTTGTGGTGCTTACGTTTGTCTGAGCTACCCTTGTATGCTGAGGTGGATGCATGCTTGTTCATCTGTGTGCTTTGGCTGGGTCGGGGAAGAGGGGTTTGGGATTGGTTAGAAGAAGAGGAAAGGGAGGGGGGACGGTAGACAAAGGATGACTGGTTGTCGTCAGTGTGGGGGCCAGAGCCTGAAAGGATCTCTGTAGACCAGCCAGTGCACCATGAATGCCCTCCAGGAATGCATTGCTCATTTGTATTTGAGTTGCAAGTCCTTGGATGGCATTTACGATGGTCGACTAACTCACAGAGATGTACTTCAGGAGGTCAATAGCCTCTTCTCTGAGGGCAGCAGGGCTGACAGAGGCAGGGGCAGAGGTGCCTGCAGTAAAGAAGATGCCAACTCTCTTGGGTGAGTGGGCATGGCCAACTGGGTGAGGAGCTACAGGGAAGGTGATGGTAGTAAGGGGGTGGTGGACTTGGATGGTACTGGGGTGGCCCCAGATGGGTCCGCCACCACCAGAGAGTGTCCACTGGAAGAGGATTCTGAAGATGATGAGGTGGATCCTGTCTTCCCCGTTGTACTCTCCTCATCCTCCAGGCCATTTGGTCCCTCAGAGTCGATGGTATCTTGACCTGAGTTTCTGTGGCCAGCAGCTTCCCCACTTGGCTGTGTCCCGTCTTCTTCACCTGCAAATGCTGAGAAACAGAGAGAGAGGTAGGGTCATCACATTCATTACATACACATACATTACATCAAACACACAGTAGCATCACATCTCTGTTTAAGATTCCCCAGGTAGAAGCCATTTAGAGCCCACATCATGTCACAACTACATACTTCCAACAATCCTATATGACAACAGTCTCACCCACAACATAAGCCAAACATCAGACCACTACATCACAACCTATCAATTTAGCTGTAACACTAACTATTCATGAACAAGATGAATTGGCAACATAAAATGTGTATTCCTATTTGGTCATCACTGTGTATCAAACACTAATCCTTAGCAAATGCTGTTAACTGACATCACATTATCATGCCTACCCCTTATCCACACCTTCACTGTCTATCACCAGTAGTCATGTTCCATGAAAGTAAACTCATCTCACTTCAACTACAACACTACATTTTGCTTTGCAATAACAAACCTAACATTTAACTGTATCTATGACATTCACAATGGCTAATACCTTATATGCACCTACTCCATTTGGAATATCCCACTTTTGAATATAATAGCCTCCTAATCCATGTCAGCAACACATGTGTTTAGCAAAGGTTTAGACAGACATTCTCGACCTACTCATCTTAATCATTACCACATAAACAAAAAAGTCATATACAGCAATAGTGGCCTACTTAGCACACAGGATACACCCACAGACGACCACAGGGAGCATACCAACACCTTCAATAAAATGGTCACTAATCATGTGCATAGAGGCCACATACAATTCCGCTATTCATGCCGAGTACAAATCTCTATATGACTACATCAGAAAAACCTACATCTCTACCAACTATCCAGGCATTCTTAACCTAATATTTTAGGACTAAAGAAACAATGACATAAGCTACTTCTAACGTAACCATGATTGACACATACACCTAGATTGCAGAAAATTGACTGACAACATATCCCATCCCACCAACATGTCTATGTCAACTAGCACACTTGCTACACTATGAAGTCGGGCTGAAATGAGCAGATCCATCATGAAATCTGTCTAAACAGCCTCAGATTAGCAACGGTAAGTTTAGCAAAGTAGAGCCCTCAACATAAAAAAGTGTGAAGTAGCAATTGACACATGATGTAGGAACAAAACAGTATATGCTGCACCCATATAGGTACGGTCCTGCCCTATGTAGCATGGAGAAAATACATGGCCTAAGTATTCAGCAGACTAGCCACTTATCTTCTCAATACCATACACATGGTACAAATTGTCTGAAAAAACATGCTGATATATCTTGTACTGTTAATGTATTTTTACCACCATGCTTCTCACTATTTAGGATGTCCATCCTAATCAAACATCACATTTGCCAATGTATAGTTCAGAAATAATAATGGGGATACTTCCTCACACCTCAGGGGGAGTGCAGTAAATATGCCATGACAAATTCCTAATTGGGATAACATCATCACATGAAGTTTCCATCTATTTCAGAACACAGGAATATTTGGCCGTGCTACTCATTTGTCAGACCCTATGTTGTACATGAAGCTAGATCCAGTGGAATAGTAGTCAGAGATCAAACAGCTGGATAACTTACCAAATGGGTATATGGACTGTGGATCAGTAGGTGGGAAGGATGACACAGCAGGATACACACGTGTATAGCAGTGTAGAGATACAAAAGACACTGTCACATTTGCATCACCATATGCTGTCATACAACTTGGTTAACATAGGTGAGTAATATGTTCCTATACACCATACAATGTCCACATCTGTGTATCAATGTTGGCAACTATAGTACTATGGCCCTCATTCTGACCTTGGCGGTCTTTTCGCAAGACCGCCGAGTTACCGCCGCGGTAAAGACCGCCGACCGCGGCGGTATGCCGCTGCGCGTATTCCGACCGCTGGGAGCGTTCTGCCGGAAAACCGCCAGCAGCCACACTGGCGGTCGGCGGGAAAGTGGAGACTGGTCAACCTCCACCGCCACGCCAGCAGAACACCGCCCCCAGAATTACGACCCACATTTCTGTGTGGCGGTCTTCTGTTGGCGGTCTTCTGTTGGCGGTCACGTCCCTATGGCTCCCGTCGCCTCCCGGAGGACCAACGCACAAGGTAAGTTGATCGTCTGTGAGGGGAGGGGGTGGGGGGGTGTTGTGTGATGTGTGCGTGCATGGGGGTGTGTAGAGGGGGTGTGTGAGTGCGTGCATGCGGGCGGGGGGTGCTGCTGTGCCTATGGGCAATGTGTGTAGTTCGGCGGGTGCGCATGTTGGCATGTATGTGTGCGGGTATGTGCCCCCGTTGTGTATGTGTGTGTGTAGGGGGTGTGCATATGTGCATGTTGGGGGTGCGTGCATGTCGGGTGCATGTATGTGCATGTCGGGGTGGGGGGGGCAGGGGGTTCATACCACCTCTGGGGGGTGGAGGGTGTGGGGGGAGGACTCGTGGGGGGTAGTGGGGGGTGGGGGAGACCCCTATCAGTGCCAGGGAAGGAATTCCCTGGCCCCGATAGTGCCTACCGCCATGGTTCGCATGGCGGTTCCCGACCGCCAAAAACCACGGCGGTAAGCAGGGTCATGATACGGTTGGCGGTCTTGGGTCGACCGCCGGGCCGGAGTGCGCAAACTCCAGCCCGTCGGTCATGACCGCCGTGGCGGTCGGAGTGGGAAAGTGACGGTCGATCGCGGCGGTGACCGCCGCGGTCAGAATGCCATTTTTTGGACCGCCGGTCTGTTCGCGGTCCGACCGCCGCCTCTCCGCCGACCGCCAAGGTCAGAATGAGGGCCTATGTCTTCCTAGGAGACCCTTTACCTGTAGCACTCACTACATTGTCACAGCTGAGATACTTAGACATCACACACGTAACTGGCAGAGGCATGTACTTGTATGTAGTCAGTAATTACCTCCTTGTGGCTGCTGTGCTGCCCTCAAATGTCCATCCAACTCAGGGTAGGCTACCACCAAAATGCAGGCCATTAGGAGGGTCAAGTTCCGATGGGCACCCCTCCCTTGTTAGAAGGACATCCCCAGCTGAGCCACTGCAGTCTTCTGGGCCCAGCTTCTCAGATCCTCCCACTGCTTCCTACAGTGGGTGCTCCACTGGCTGTGTACCCCCATGGTCCACACTTGCTTGATGATGGCATACAAGAGTCCCTTTTTTGATGGGCGTCAACCTGCATGGATGACACAGACCAAAGGAAAAAGTTATGTCCACATGCACCAAACCAACACAAGTGGACAGAACAAGTCAACAGCAAGTAGGCAAATATTCCCATCCTCTCAGTTCACTCTCATGTACAATTTAGCATCTGCATGCAACAAAACCTTCAGTACTTTACATTTCAGGTACACCATCATACACCACACCTTTCACACATTGGTAGAGCATTAGACTCACCTGCTCCTCATGTGCACTATATAGCTGCTCATACAGTGGTAGGACCACCTCTATGAGCTTGTCCAGCTCTTCTGGGGTAAGGCCTGGGCCCTATCACCTGCAGTACATGGCATGATAGTTTCCAGAGGAATTACACAGCAGCTCAGGCAGTGGATGTCTTGCTGGCAGCAGTGTCAGGAGTCAAGTGACCAATACTGCAGAAGATTACGGTCACGTTTTCTACATATAGGACTGTCACCGCTGGCGGACATCACCACTGATCCAAGTCCACCAAAGGCAGCAATCTGTTCCAATTCAATTTCCACTGCGGTTGTGACCGCCTGCTGCCATGACGACATTCAGAGTAGGAGTAAAGTGACTTCCACATGTCCACTACAGTAGGTCAGGTGGCTTCCATGTTGAACACATTTCATGTATGGAAAGGTTTTGGAATCTGCATCATGAATTATTCCCTATTGTGCTAAATATCAGTAAGTAATGCCTTCAGGTTTAGTAGTCAATTTGTGCATGCAAACAGTTAAAGCTGAGTAACAGAGGGATTTGTGATGACTGAAATGTACATCTATTCTCAACATCCTATGTGCGTAAGTAATGTAGAATAGGTGCGACAAAATGTGTTTCACAACTAAAGTCGATTGGACTATCAAGCACTGACAGTCACAGATAAATATGCATGTGTAGGGTCATAGGATGCCCAGCAATATGCTGTACTGTAAATGACAGATGTTGTTACTGTCCTCGGCTGTACATATGTCTGGCTTGTATATGGACATATTCATTATGTGTGCATTGTTCATGTCAGATACAATATTTTTATGTTTCCACATAGATGCCCTGGCATGAGGAGAGGAAGATAACCTCAAATGTACTGCCCACTTGCAGACCTGCACACCATGGAGGAGAGACATACTATACTGACATATTGGCTGAATAGGTATACAATCATGGATCTTTTTGATCAGTTGGAGCCAGATCTGAAGCCTGCCTTTCGCAATCCCTATAGCATACTTCTCATCATTCAAGTCATGTCAGTGCTACACTTCCTGGCCACTGGGTCTTTTCAAAATACAGTGGCCCTAACTGTAGGAATGTCTCAGCCCATGTTCAGTCTGGTTTTGAAGGATGCACTGTGTGCATTGTTGAAACACCTGGACAGCTACATGGTTTCCCCAATGTGCAGATTGGGCTATGTGAAGGCAGAGTGTTATGCTATAGGACACATTCCACATGTGCTTTGAGCCATAGATGGTACCCATGTAGCCTTGGTTCCCCCCAGTGCCAATGAACAGGTATATAGGAACATTAAAAACTACCACTCCTTCAACGTTCAAGTGGTGTGTTTAGCAGACAAGTACATTTCACAAGTCAGTACATAGTATCAAGGATCAGTCCATGATTCCTTCATCATGCGGAACAGCAATATCCCACAACTCTACACAGAGAGGGTCTGGCTGGTTGGTAAGTCAGATTTCACATGTGTGTTAGCAAAGTTTATCTCCTCATATCACAATTGTGTATGTCCTCAATATTTGTTTGTACTGTTCTACCTATTCCCTTACAGGTGATTCTGGCCATCCAAACCTTCCTTGATTGTTGGCACCAGTGAAGTACCCAATAACATCTGCTACAATGAGGGCCACAGAAGGACAAGGCATGTGGTGGAGGGGACTTTTAGGCTCTTAAAGGTAGGACTTCACTGTCAGAACATATCAGAAGGAGCCCTCCTTTACTCGCCCAACAAGGTTTGTCAAATAATTGTTGCCTGATGCATGCACCACAATCTTGCCCTGAGATGTCACATACTGTTCCTACCAGATGAGAGAGAAGCAGCAGAACCTGTGGATGGAAATGCAGATTTACCAAGTGATAATGAGCCAGATGAATATGAAGCTGAGGACTTCAGAGCAGATTTCAGCAATCAGTACTTCAACTGACTCAAGGTATGTGATGTCTTCTTAATGCTGAGATTCGATTTTGTAACCTTGAGTTGATGGGTAGCATGTTACCTCCTTGTTACC
Organism: Pleurodeles waltl; assembly: GCF_031143425.1. Classification (NCBI taxonomy): domain Eukaryota; kingdom Metazoa; phylum Chordata; class Amphibia; order Caudata; family Salamandridae; genus Pleurodeles; species Pleurodeles waltl. Next base: position 900,665,278 of record NC_090447.1, on the reverse strand, counting down.
ATCATCAATGAGGCTTCAGGTAGCGCCAATGCCAAGGAGTGTGTTGTACATGCAGATTGCAATTTGGCATGGTGTAGCGAACAGGGTGGTCTACAGTGTCATGTTTTGTTAATGTACATACAAAATCACACTTCTGAACATGACTTGTCTGAATTGAGGAATGTTTTCTGCTATGTCCCAACCCTTATCTCTGTTAATCACAGATGTGCTGGGTTCCAGTTTGGCTCTTTATCCTTGGCAAGTCACATACAGTGTCAGAAGCAGATGGGAATTGCAGGCAGACATGAGAAGTGAACATGGCTGAAACCAGGTACTGATTGTCATGAGCATGTGGAGTATAACTAACATGACCATACTGTCAGGATACTGGGCTGGAATTGTGTTTGTCCATCAAGATAACCTGTAGGGTACTAGAAGTGGTCAAAAGGTGTCATTAGTGTGTCCATATCTGTCTGACACGTGAAAATGTAGAACCATTGCCTCTACCATCACAATGGTTTTTGTTGCATGTAATCTTCCTTGTACATTACTTTGAGTGCGTTTCTACTTTGCAGACCAATGTGTATGTCTCTGTGGACTGACATAGTGAGTGGCAAGCGTACAGGTATGTGACCAATGTAAGTTCCCTGGACTGGGCACATCATTACTGATATCTGTCTGTACCATGCTGTATGATTATTGGGAAGTTAAGGTTTGGTTTGGTTTGGGTATGTGATAAGGCTTCACCATGTGATAGAAAGGACCAATCTGCATGACTCCGGGTTTGCAGTAAGACTGCCATGTCCCTAACTTCTATATCCTGCGGTTTAGTAGTGTATGACACCATAGCAAACATCCTGATGATGTCAGTTGTACTCTATGTGCTGCTTGCATATCTAGCAATAAATGTAGAACCTGTCCATGCTACATTCCCAATGCAATGAGTCTCTTGCTGATGGAGTCCACCTGTGATGTCCATAACAAAGGTTGTGAAATACAGAGGGACACATTGATTCTAGAGTTGGCATGCACAACAGTTCTCTCTGGTTGATAAATGGCACTCACACAGTACCTGTGTGTAGTGTAATTTAGTGTGATCAGTAAAACAATATGAGTGATTATTAACTTAAAAAACACAAAGTAACAAGGAAGGGTTCAGTCACGGTGGCTGAAATCATCAGGGTAGCTGCTACACTTTTAGGAAACAAACGTTTCCATAGGAACATGGAGATAGGTTTCAGAACAGGGTTTATCTGTGGCATACAAGGCAAACCAGTTAGGAGAGGCTCACTTCCTGGCAGTGGGTTTGGTATTGGCATCTGCTTCTCCTGGATGTCTGGGTGGACGTCCACATTTGCGGTGGGGGGTATTGTTCCATTGCAACAGAGGGTGGGGTGTCCTGTGCGGTGGGGCACACAATGGATGAGACAGTCCTTGGGAAACAGGTTTGGGGGTGAATGGTTGCCTGTGGTGGAGATGCAACAGGGCTGGTAGGAGTTCATATGGGCACGGTGAGGCTGACAGTTGTTGACTGACCAGCTGTCCCTGATTGGTCTGCTTCGTCATTGGTGGCCACACATCCAGGGGCATTGTCCTCGCTGTAGCCTTCACCCAGAGGACTTATGACAGTCTCTGGTATCCTGTCCATGGTAACAATGGCAAGGTTATTTGTGGGAGAAGTGGAACACAGAGTTGCTGTTACATATAGGGCATTATTGATGTTGTGCAAGATGCAGACAGTGCCTTAACACGATCCCCAGAACTGACAATGACAGCTGCTACACACTATTACTTAGTACAATATGATACTCTGTAACTTCAATACCATACACCATGCTTAAAGCTGTCAAACTATGTTGGTAGTGAGTGGACTGCTGATACCATCTTATGTTGTCTGATTATTGACAAGGACTTTCATCTTTGCTGCCTAGTGAATTGTCTAGCATAATACATGGCACAAAAAGAATTGCACAAAGCACAATAGTGGCAGAGAAGGGACACAGTATGGGACTAAGCAATATACATTGATCTGTATCTGGATGTACTGCCTGTGCATCTTCTTTCCCATCTAGATTTCCACCCCAGGTAACTGCATTTTAAACTTAGGAATCTTTATTCTAAGGGCATTAGGATTGAGCACTCAGCTGTAGCTGTGTTTTGCTTATGATGATAGTGGGAGTTGATCATTGCATTGCTGTCATTGGCATGACCTGTTTCACACTTGAACATTCAAGATTGGCTAGATTGGTAGTTAGTTTCACATGCATGACATATCACATTTGGTGCACTGGCCAGGTTTTCACAATGGTGGGATGTTGCATTCCGGAAATTGTGGTGCAATGAGTTGCCTGTACTTCATGTGCCATTTCCAAGGGATGTGAGCCAGGTGACTTTAGTGGACATGTGGCATGCCAAAGAGGGGTATTAAGTCATTTGGACAGAGGTGTAGTGGATGGTATGTTAATTGGGGTGGGGTAAGTTGTTGAGGAACCATACAGGACATGACAATTGAGTGACATGGAATTTGTGAGGACTTACCAGACTCCACTCCCCAGGTATTCTTGTCAGGCCTTCAGTATGCAGTATGTACAAGACCTTCTCCTTCCAAGATGTGAAAGTAGAGGGAGGAGGTAGGGGCCCAGCACCAGCTCGTGGCTGGATGCCATGGACCATACCTTCCCCCTGAGGTCATTCCACCTCTTCCATTGTGCATGGATAGCCGCCTACAGAATTTACCCTGTCGACTGTTTTTTGCCACAACTCAATTTTCCTGCCAATTGATGTTAGCTGGACCTATGCTCCAAACAGGTGTGGCTCTACCCTGACAATTTCATCCACCATGACCCTGAACTCATCATTCTTGAAACATGGGTGTTTTGTGGGGACATGGTAGTGGTGGTAAAGACAGTGTGGTAGTCTTCAAAGAAAAAGGCTTCAGAAAAAGGTAAATGGTGAGCTGTAGGTGATGTGATTTGAGTGGGTGATGGTTTTTGTGGATTGTGTGTGGTAGTAAAATCTGTGTTGTCTATGTCGTGCAGGTGAGGGATATATGTGTGGTGAAATGTATATGGATGCCTATTGTTGTTTTTTCTGTAGCTGTGAAAGATTTTGCTTAGCTCTGGCTGTGTATGGCATTCTGTTTGCAAAGGACTGTGGGTTTTGTAGGGTTATGTTCTATAGTGCAGTGTGCAGGTGTGTCGGCTGTTTGGATATGTGTCAGGTGTGGGGTGTTCGAACTATCCACTTTGGTGTGGTGTTCTGTGTGATGTGAGTTCAGGCTGCGGCGGTTCACACCATCAATGGTTTTCTGTCATGGAAGAACTGATTTGCGGATTGTAATGTACTGGGTGGAATATTGTTGGTCTGGCGGTGCTGGTGGTGGAACCGCATCTTTTCCGTCCTCCAGTGTCCTGGCGTTTTCAGAAATGTGGATGTTTTTTGGCAGAATTCACTGTGTGACTTGTAGTACGGTGGTCAGATTATCGCCAACAGGGCATTTTTTTGGCAGCCGCCACTTTGGCGGTCTTCCTCAAAGACTGCCAAACTTGTAATGATCCCATTAGTCTCTTTTTCAAGATGGAATCCTCCATCCAGGACTACGTCTAAGTTCAAGCCGACCTCCCTGGAGCCCTCCTCATATTCTTTCTGCAGAAAATCTTGTCAACTTTTTACATTCCGACTTTTTCACTCATTTGGAGCTTTTTCTCTCTGATATCGGACGACAGTCCGAAGGAAGCCAATTTTGAGTTGACGCCATTGGGTTTCCTTTTCCTGGAGCCCCTGATGAAATCCTGCAAGTCGCTGGGCCTGGAACTTTTCCAGCAGAATGAAACTGCAAGTCAGGCCAGATCATGGTTGATGTATGCAGGCTTGACTCACAACATCGGTTCAGTCAACTTAAGGAGCTTTTTATCAAAAGTTCTCCAAACTTCTGGATTTTCCTCCAGAAGGTATTTAATGATCTTTTAGGAGTCCACAACTCAGCCCAAGTTTCCAAATGCTCTGGGTTGCTCCTTGAGGGTTAGGACTCCAACTCCCAGAATGCACATGGCTCAAATCCACAAATGACCACTAGACAGTGGTCACCTGGTCACTTTCTTCAGACTTTGATGCACTGGACTCTGATAAGATATTTTATAACTGTACCAAAGAAGGAGTCTTTTCTTGAACCAGATGAAGACAAGCAAATTCATTTTAGTGGTGAAACCCAAGTATCCTGCTGGTACAGTCCTTCAGAGTGCAGAGTCCAGGTGTAGGTCAGGAGTCCAGAAGGGTGGTCCTTCGTCTTCTTTGTGTTGTTCCTTATAGGGATCCGAAGTGTGGGTTCAGCTCTGTCAAATGTATCCTTGCTCCTGCGGTGAAAGCGGGGGAGGGCACTGGTCCAATCACAGGCAGGCCACCATCCTCTTAGATGACCACTTCCTGGGAAGTGTGGCAAAAATCAATCCCATGGAGCTCCATTCTTCAGAAATTCAATCTCAGAGGTTAGATCTGATTGAGCCCACCCACGGGTATGGCTAAAATTCCATAGCATAGCCCTTTCCTATCCTCTCCTAATCTAATCAAGGGGGCTCCTGGTTGTGTTGGTTTGCAGGAAATGGGGGAGGTCCAAATTTCCAATAGCAAAAAGAATCATCAACACAGTCTAATTTTTGTTGCTTGGCAATTTCATTACAATCTGTTCAGCCATTTTGCTGATATGTGAAATACACAAATCTTTGTAAGATGCATTGGATTTGAAGCATGTTTTTGGACTCCTTTTTTCTTTCCAACCCTTTGATTAAAATTCACAAAACTTTAATTAATCTGATAATGTAACAGGTGCAATAGGTCTGCAAAGTTTCAAAGAGATTCGTCAAATGAGTCCACAGTTATTAAGGGAGAAATATCCAAGAAATCCCTAGCTCTTGGAACTCTAACTTTAACTAGCGGCACTTGTGTAAGGTGACACGTGTTTTATTTCTTAAACAAAGCATCAATAACAGCATCACCACATTTTGAGTCAAGACCAGTCTTGATCGCGATACAGGACACCACCTTGTGGGCCTTTTTAAAATCATGTATGAAAACGGGGCTCACAAACATAAAATACATACTCAGTCAGTAACTGAGAATTATCATGGATATACAATGACAGAAAAATAGATAGGAAGTACAATTAAAGGCATATAAAGTCAAAACCTACATTTTTTCTACTTCTCACTTTCCTTGCCAGCATGAACTTGCTTGTACAAGTCCTACCTTTGCTGCTTCTACTGGACTACAACAAAAATCCACCCCGGCATCACCAAAATTGAAGGTAATTGACTATTTTACCTGTTACCATCAGAATTGTCTGTGTACATTAACTCTGGACTTGTGCATTTAAAAAAAAATACTTGCAAGCACTAGGACAATAATGTTCAATGCTTTTTGTGTGTGTAATGCGGTTCCAGCTGCTGAGGACTTCTTTATGTGGGGTGCGTTGGCGAGTGACTGTTGGGATGAACAGAGAAATCTGGAAGGGGCGTACCAGTTGATTCGGTTGTTGAGGTAGTTGAGCCTGTTGTTGTGGTGAGCTCTTTAGGTGTGCACAAGGAGTTTGAAGTTGATCCTCTTCTCAGTGGTGAGCCAGTGGAGGTTTCTCAGGTGCTCTGTGATGTGTTCTCGGCGGGGGTGTCTAGAACGAGTTTGGCGGCGGTGTTCTGGATCTGTTGCAGCTTGTTCAGGTTATTCTTGGAGGTTCCAGCATAGAGGGCATTGGCGTAGTCAAGTCTGCTTGTGACAAGGACATGTGTCGCAGTTTTCTGGCAGTCGGTTGATATCCATCTGCTGATCTTTTGTACGAGTTGGATGATGTGGAAACAAGTGGAGGCGACAGAGTTGACCTGCCTCTTCATGGTGAGCATTTTGTTAAGGATGACGCTGAGGTTGCACATGCAGTCTGTTGGGGAGGGAGGTTTACCAAGTGTAGAGGGCCACTTGGTTGTTTCAAAAAGTGAACTCATGTCACAAAAATAAATATCTAGCAAGAAACCTTTGTACATTGTATGTTGTCCATCTGCAAAAGTCCCTTTTAATACCTCCTTTGCTTCAACATTGATTTTTCATCTGGACATAACAAAGGACACTCAAATGTTGTGTTGGGTATGTGTAACTCTGTTACAAATGTGAACACATTCCTGTCTATTTAAATTAATAATGTTTGCATACTAAATGTATGTTTGTGGAAACAAACTGGCTTGAATACACATTTGTGAAAGATTAAGGCTTCATGCCAATCTGCAACTATTAGCATGAACTTACTTAAATTTTGAAGTGAAAACTTATTTCTGAAAACTTGTTGCTAACAAATGTTGCCGTTGTTATCATGTTCTAAGTCATTTTGGATCAGATGCTCAAAGTTGTTTGGTCATTAATCCAACTCACCTATATTATGAAGTCAGAAACACCTACTGTATTGTAAGTGCACTGTATGTTTGTCATCTGTAATGGAGCCAACATAACTTCCTCATAATTGTGATGGAGCATCACACCTGACAAAATCATCATTTGTAGTCTGTTTGGTCTAACTGTTATTCACAACATAGACAAAATCCAGGTACATCATTTTTCTTAGGCAGGCATGTGTCTTCTCAAAACAATCCTTTTGTAGAGAGAACGACTCTAGTGGCAATCCTTAACATAAATCAGTACACAAAACACATCATCATATACCTTGTGCAAAACTTGCATCTTCCTGAACTCTTCATGTGCATTGGATGTTTACCAACCTTTATGTTGATTTCAGAAATTATTCCTGTAACATAAAATAGTTAACTAACAATAAGAACTTAAGAAATACTCAACTGCCCATAAAGGTCTGGGTAGGCCATTGCAAGTATTTTGGCTATTGGGGAGGTCAGTGTGCGGAGGACAGGCTCCCCACCTTGGGAGGACTGGCCGAGCGTAACTTCAGATGACTTTCTGGTCCGGTGTTGTAGGTCCTCTCACTACTTGTGGCAATGGATGCTGCACTGCTAGTAAACCCCCATGGTCCGCACTTTCATATCTACTTTTTCCTATCGACGTTGACCTGTATGGATAAGCAAAAAGAAAGAAAAACAAGCTTTGTGAGGTTTTGTTTGTATATAGTGCTGTAACACAATTTTGTCAAATATATCAAACCCATTTCTAAAATGTGAGTACAGATTTGTTCCTATAAATTTTTATTTCCTAGAAACTACTAATTTGAAGTGACCTACTGAGTAGCCTCATCACTTTTAATATCCTCATTTTAAAAATCCAGGCCACAAACATCATCTAGGCTAGGGGTCTGAAACATTTCCTGTAGAGACAGCCACTCTGATCAGTATGAATCATTGCAAGCTACTGAAGGCTAAGCATCTTGAACATTTTTAGCACACACGTCCACAACAAGCTTTATTGGCCTAATGCCCAATGCTTTTAAAGCCAGATACTATGGTTAGAACCGCATACTATGACTAAGGGCAGTATCAAAGGGCTGCCATGTGTATCAGTAAGAGCACAGTTTTTGGTGATGCATGAACAAGTTTTTGTAGGAATGTGACATATTTGAATAGGTGACTGAGAGCCTGTGTTGTATGTACTTGCAGCACAGGACATACCTTTCCCCATATGTGGCACCATAACATATATAATACATACAGATGCTCATTATTTAGATAATGGGATGAATTGAAAGCATGACACAAATTTGAAAAGTTCATAACTTGAAAACATGTTCCTGCACATTTCTCTCATTTTCACACATGGCTGTGATTTTCAATTATACTTATGGCACATTTTCTACTGCCCATTGGAATTAAGGGGTATGCAGTATGTGAATGGTAAATTTTGAATTCCAATTAAATTGAAAAGAAAACTCACATTATTCATTACGATAACATTTGAATTCAATTTACAGACATTTAAAAACATTGTTAAACCTCATTTTGTTGCCAGACAATTATTGAGTTGACTACACTCCAATCACAGCACTTCACTTAGGAACTAAAAGGGACAATTTAGCCTGTGTAATTAAAAACAACAAGGTAGTTAGAACACATTTTCCATTAAAACATGTACTTGTTCTTCTGGGTTCCAATGCAGCTGCCTATACAGGGACAGGACCTCTGTTATCAGCAGTTCTAACTCCTCAGCTGAAAGATTAGGGGCCCCCGACCTGGGGCTTGATTAGTAAAGGTAAGTTTAGACTCTTGGTCTAAACTTAGACCAAACATCTAAGTTTACGATTTTTAGGAATTCACAAATGGCATTTATGAGTAGTATCTTTATGTCCACAATCGGGGCAGGTCTTCATTGAAGAAAAATACATAGAAATATAAATGCATATTTTTTTCAGCAAAAAGTTTCGAGAATGACATTGATATTATCAATGTTATTATCAAAGATGTCATGAGTGCTGTAGTTTGTGGAGTAATTAGCAGTGCATGGGGAGGGTGTGAGTTATAGTTACTTGAGGTAACTCAAACTATAACTGGTGAATTTCAATGGTTTCATATGTTGAAAATGTGAGCCTAACTATAACGTCCCTGTAACCTTTGGTTTTTTAAGTAATATATATCTATATCTATATATATAGCTATATCTATCTATATATATATATATATATATATATATATATATATATATATATATATATATACATATATATATATACACATATATATAATGAGAGAGCGAGAAAGAGACGGATAGATGGATAGATAGATAGATAGATAGATAGATAGATAGATAGATAGATAGATAGATAGATAGATAGATAGATAGATAGATAGATAGATAGATAGATAGATAGATAGATATGAAAGCCACTCTATAGTTAGAGTTAGAGTGACCAGAGATAGTGAGCTTTTGGATTTTTGGCCCTTGATAACAGCACTACTTTAACAAATGTTCATGAAACTTTACAGACCTGCTGACCTATTTCATTGTTAGAATGCTGAAAGTTTCACTGTGTTTGGTCAAGGGTTGCAAATTAAAATGGGAGGTCACAAAACTGGCTTGAAATCCAATGCATTTTACATAGACTGCTGTATTTAATGTAGCACAAAAACAACATATCAGATGTTGGTGACATTTGGCAGTTTTACATGTTAGAGTGCTGGATGATTATTTTGGGTACTGCAGGTAAGTGTAGTATAGTTATTGATACACTGCTACTGTAGAGTACTGTGGTACCACAAGCTCAAAACACACAATGGTTGGGGTGTTTTCCCTCAAAAGTAAGGGTAAAGAAGATATAACCCATGAGTTAGGCAAACAAATGTATAAGGAAGAAAGTCACCCATAGCAGGCAGAAGAGACAGATAAGACATCCAGCTGTAAGCAAGGAGGATATGTGAATGTATGTATGCACGTAGAACAATATGTATGTTTATACATACATATGAATGTATGAATATATGTATATAGGTATGTATGTGAGGGGTAGTTGTATATAACACACCTAGCTGTAAAAGCAGCACAGCTCTGTACATGATCAAAGGCAAGCAATGGGTGTTAGGAGAGGTAGCTGGCTATTGCACTTTGTAGCATTTTTGTAGCATTGTGATGTAGTGTCCTTTTTAGAGGTGTGTCTTCAACTGTTTGCTTAATTGAATCAGCATTAAGACACTCATGATGGATATGGAGATGATGTTCTAGATTGTGGGTGCATAGTTGGAAAATGCTTGCTACTTTGCTTATTCTTTTTTACAATTCTTTGTCTCCAGTCTGATGGTGGACTAGCTACATGTGTGCCGAGAGACACAACAGATGGTGAGATTGTCCACAGTTAAACCAGAGGTCAAAAGGTTGTGTAAATCATTCAGCTGGATCTTAAGATGGTGTGAGCCAGCAAGAGAAGTCAGTTGAGTTCCATCAGGATGAGAATAATATGAGCATATTTCTTTCAGACCTTGATGATATCTTCTGCAATGTGAATGCTGCCCCTGTGGCTGCTAGTGTGGAGTCTGGGAGCCCATGAAACAAAGTGTTAGCAACATTCATTTGCCAGAAAATAAATGAGGGCTTAAATAGCAGCTATGAAATCGCATTCTGGAAGAAATATTTCACTTTCTTTTTTTTTGCAATGTGTTCCTCAGGGGCGAACTTGGTGTAAAAGGTGAATTCAAGTGACTTGGCATTCAGAGAAAGTTGGGGTTCGAGGTTGTCAAGTACACTCTAAAGAATGTTAGGCCTGCTTTAGATTTCACAGATGGTTACTCTTTCACATTGGTGAGGGATATTTGGTGTGCCTACATATACCTCCTTGTTATTCCCTATGGGATTTATATTTTGGCGGACGGGCTATCTATCACCATTGTGCCAGAGTAACCCTTCTGCTGAATCTAAATCAGGCCCATAGTGTGAGGCAGATGGTTGAAGCTTTCTGTAGAGAAACCAATAAAACAGTAGGGTGAAGTGAAGATAGGAGCCTCCTCTATAACCTCTTGGGAAGGAGTTCTTTCAAAATGTCTTTTTGTTTATGTAAAAAAGCAGCAACATGTGTTATAAATACTGTGTCAATTAAGTGTATTTGGAGTCAATGATATTCATGAAAACCTATTACATTACTTCCTTAAATATATTTTGACATGGTTTAGGAGTTTTTTTTACATTTGTGTCAAATAGTATTTGATGGAGGTCAAATATTATTTCCCGGTGACTGTGCAGTGTATCCTGGGGAAGTTGTTTTAATGCAGCCGTTGCTTATGAAAAATTCTGGGCGGTTCAAAAAATGTGCTATCTGTAAACAACACCCTTCTTCACTGCAAGCAGTCGACGCTGCCTGTTAATGAATTCCATACAGTGCAAATGAGGTCAATTCTTCACACCCCAACTTTAGCTAACCATAAATTAAGACTTTGTAAAATGGCGTTTTAAAAAAAGTGCTGGTGTTCAGATCCCCTTCATGATCTGCTTTGCTATTTCAAATTCTGAATTCCAGAATTTTAAAGTGGGATATTGAATTTTTGTTTTAATACACGGCCATAGAAAATGCTGGGTCATGTCTCCTATTAGCGGTTTTATGCTCAGTAATCTCTATCTTAAGCTGGTGACTTCTCTCGCTTACAAAAAAGCAGGCCACGAGGGCACCATATCGCATAAATCACAAAGTCTGTCAAGCAGGTAATCCTCTATTTTATCAAGCATTTCTTCCCTTAAAACGGCATGGAAAAGCTGTCGCTTCGTGGCATGCCATTAAAATGAAAACAGCTGAAGCAGGAAAAGATACCAGTTCGTTTTTTTAAAAATCACTTGGCAGATTAGCATTTTTCCTTCGGCTGTGGAACAGTGTCAGATATTAAAATAGCATCACATTCGCCTTGATATTTTAGATACTCATGGAGTCTGCTGCTCATTGATTATGAACAAAGGCGCAGCCTTATTGGCGCTGTCTATTCGTAGAAACAGCACTCGCTTTCCTCGTGGCAGCGAGAGGGAACCGTTTGTACTTAACTGGGTAATGCGTGGGTGTTTCTTTCCTCGGTCTGTATGAATTCTAGGACATCTCACACATTCTGCGGGTCAAGTAAAATTATGCAGTTGTTCTCAGAGGATAAAGCTGCCAAACTGCTCTTAGACTCGCCTCTGTCTCCTAAGAGCAACAATGTCATGGGAGTCAATATCAGTACCTAATTTGAGCTAGCTGTTGCCGGTGGTGCACACCGTATTCATTTTTGGAGACCAGCACTTATTTTTCCTCATCAGATGTTGACTGGAGCAAGAGAGAGAGAAAACATGCAAACGGGAAAGATAGAGCATGAGAAACATGGAAGAACAGACACTAAGGGGCATTTTTATACTCTTTTTGTGCCAAATGTGCACCATATTTAAACATTGATGCCAGAGCCCTCGGACGTAAAAATTCCTCCGTGTGCATCGTTTTTTGGATGCGGGAAACTGCCTTGCGTTAATGACATGCAAGGTAGGCGTTCCCGCCCAAAAAATGACTTTAAGGCCTGTGCGCCTTATTTATATTCCTGCGTCATTTTGACGCACGGGGGGGCGGGCCTTAAAAAATGACGCACAGCCTGATGTGCGCCGTTTTTTAACACATGGGAGAGGGCAGACTTTAAGGGACCTGTGGTCCCACTTCCATGGTCTCTGACCATGGAAGGAATCCAGAGGTGCCCTTCTCTGCCCCCAGGGACACTCCTTGCCGCCCTCGCCCACCCCTGGAGGACACCCATGGATGGGGGGGACCCATCCCAGGTAAGTACAGGTAAGTTGAGGTAAGTATTTTAAAAAAAAATTTTTATAGTGGCATAGGGGGGCCTAATTTGGGCCCCCTACATGCCAATGTGCCCAATGACCATGCCCAGGGGACAGAAGTCCTCTTGGCATGGCCATTGGGCAAGGGGGCATGACTCCTGTCTTTGCTAAGACAGGAGTCATTTCAATGGGAGTTGAGCATCAAAAAATGGCGCAAGTCCGGTTTGAGACATGATTTTTGCCTCAAACCAGACTTGCACCATTTTTTGACGCACAACCCCCATTTTCCCCTACACCGGCACTGCCTGGTTTGAGTACTTTTTTTTTACTCTGACCAGCCCGCAGCACCGGCTAACGTCATTCCTTAAATAAGGCGCCCGCATGGCACGTGGGAATGGCGTTAGCCAGCAGTAAACGTTTTGACGCAAAGCAGCGCCGGTGCTGGTTTGCGTCAAAAAGTATAAAAATGGGCCTAAAGTAGAAAACAGGGACTCATAAGAGTGAGATAACAGGGAGTAGTGTCTGATAGTGCATTAAAAAGGCCTACGGTACTACGCAGCCTTGCTTTTCGGTATGCCGATGTTTAATAGTACCGCTGAAGCAGAGTTTTGGGGACCAGCACTCGTTATTTTACAAATTAAGCACTTGCCAAAATCATGAACCAGCCTTAATTCAAAGCGAATTCTGCGTAATCTACCCACTACCCTGGCGTTTCAATGCTCATAAAATATGGGGTATAAGAAGTGAGTTCACAAGCCTTCTGACCTTGATGACAATCCATTCGTGTAAATAACTTCTTTTGAAAGCTGACATCGATGAGCTGTGCTTGATAAAAGGCATGGACTTCCACTGATTAGCGGTAGTGGTAAATTAAGTTTTACATACTGTTACGTGGTCAGCCATCTGAGTGCTACAATTGGTGGGAGAGGAACGTGATCATTAGAGGGTTGCCAACAGCTAAATATATGAAGCATACTGTCCCCAAAGATACTCATCAAATACTGCTACATCACTTCCCTGGGGACATCCACTAGAAAGTGTGTTAAAAAAAAGTCAGCTTAAAATAAAGATTTTCAGATATCTAGGACAGAAATCTAATCTTTCGAAAAACAGGAGTTTTGTTATCAGTATGAACCGGGGACTCTTGCTGTTTATTGAAATACACCAAGGCCTAACAAAAGATGATGCCAAGTATGAGCACTGTAAATCAATCATAAAAGAGTAAAAGATACATATTAGCTGTAGATTTTTATTTCAGCATTCTAGTTATAGTTCCCTCGCCAAACAAACACCATATCAACTAAAATAATTGTTACAAATGTTTATGAGCATTACTGTGAGAAAGTAGCCTCTTTCTAGCATGGTTACCCCCACCTTTGGCCTGTTTGTGAGTGTGTGTCAGTGTGTTTTTACTGTATCACTGGGATCCTGCTAGCCAGGACCCCAGTGATCATAGATAAAAATCCATATGTCAGTGTGTTTTGCCTGTCTCACTGGGATCCTGCTAGCCAGGACCCCAGTGCTCATAGTTTGTGGCCTAATGTGTATGCCTGTGTAGTGCCTAACTGTGTCACTGAGGCCCTGCTAATCAGAACCTCAGTGCTTATGCTCTCTCTGCTTTTAAATTTGTCACTGTAGGCCAGTGACGTAATTTACCAATTTCAGTTGGCATACTGGACCCCCCCTTATAAGTCCCTAGTATATGGTACCTAGGTACCCATGGCATTGGGGTTCCAGGAGATCCACATGGGCTGCAGCATTTTGTTTGCCACCCATAGGAAGCTCAGACAAACCCTTACACAGGACTGCCACTGCAGCCTGCGTGAAATAACGCACAGGTTATTTCACAGCCATTTTCACTGCACTTAAGTAACTTATAAGTCATCTATATGTCTAACCTTCACCTGCTGAAGGTTAGGTGCAAAGTTACTAAGTGTGAGGGCACCCTTGCATTAGCAAAGGTGCACTCAGACAGTTCAGGGCCATTTCCCAGGACTTTGTAAGTGCAGGTACGCCATTACACGGGTGCACTACATATAGGTCAATACCTATATGTAGCTTCACAATGTTAACTCTGATTATGGCCATGTAACATGCCTAAGATCATGGAATTGTCCCCCCATTCCAAATGTATTGGGGAGCCAATTCCATGCATCCTGGGGGCTCCAGCATGGACCCCGAGTACTGCCAAACCAGCTCTCTGAGGCTTGCACTGCAGTCACAGCTGTTGCCACCTCACTGACAGGGTTGTGCCATCCTGGGGTCTGGGCAGCCCAGTCCCAAAGCATTTCCTCTGAGAGCACGATGTTACACCCTCTCCCTTTGGAAATAGGTGTTACAGACTGGGGTGGGTAGCCTCCCCCAGCCTCTGGAAATGCTTTGAAGAGCTCAGATGGTGCCCTCCTTGAATAAACTAGTCTACGCCGGTTCAGGGACCCCTTCTCCTCTGTTCTGGTGGGAAATTGGGCAAAGGAAAGGGGAGTGACCACTCCCCTGTCCATCACTACCCCAGGGGTGGTGCCCAGAGCTCCTCCAGTGTATCCCAGACTTCAGCCATCTTGCTTTGCAAGGTGTGGGGGTCCATATCTGATAAGGTAGCCAATCCCCCTCTCAGGGCTATTTAGGGTCTCTCCTGTGGGTTCTCTTCAGATTCTGCTTGCAAGTTTCCTTCAGGAATCCTCTGCAACAACTTCAGACTCTTCTGACCTAGGATCAACCGCAGCCTGCTCCAAGAAATGCTATAACTGCAACAAAGTGTCTACAAGAGACACTTTTCTTCAGGAACCTCAGCTCTAATTCTGCAACTGCAACAGTTTCCATGGTGTGCACGCCGTGGGGA